>NC_085928.1:114310000-115017500 GCF_028885655.2 Pongo abelii | reverse complement strand
GTTTCCTTTGGGCAGTGATAGTTCAATTGCATGCATTCAGACAAAAAAGGAAGCATGTACATCAAAAGTGTCATGCATGCATGTGTAGTTTATATGCTCACACATATACTTCATATGTATCAGGCTTACTGAAGTATAATTTACATGTGGTAAAATTAAACTCTTTTGGCATACATTTCTATGCACATAGTCCTATGACTACTTCCACAAGTAAGATATAGAATGTTTTCATTACCCTTCAAAATTTCCTTATATTTCACCCATGCAGTCAACTCCCCAGCCCGTAGTAACCACTGACCTATCTTCTGTCCCTATAGTTTTGCCTTTTCTAAGATTCCATATAAGTGGAATTATGTATTATTATAGCCTTTTGAGCCTGGCTTCTTTTGCTTAACATAGTGCTTTTGAACCATGTTGTTGCATTTTTTTTTTTTTTGAGACGGAGTCTCACTCTGTTGCCCAGGCTGGAGTGCAATGGCATGATCTCGGCTCACTGCAACCTCTGCCTTCTGGGTTCAAGTGATTCTCCTGCCTCAGCCTCCTGAGTAGCTGGGATTACAGGCATGCGCCACCACACCTGGCTAATTTTTGTATTTTTAGTAGAGAGGGGTTTCACTATGTTGGTCAGGCTGGTCTTAAACTCCTGACCTCATGATCTGCCCACCTCGGACTTTCAAAGTGCTGGGATTACAGGCGTAAGCCACCGTGCCCGGCCCCAACATTTTAATCTCTTTCACAAATACCCTAGAATCCCTTGCCTTCTGAATATCTGTCTTATACCCCTGGGAAAACCCCAGCCTTGGATGAACACAACTATATATATAGGCATCCATATACAGTATATATGTATATAGTATATATACATATGCATCCATATAGTCTCTTTCTATATATGTGTATGTTTATATGTATGTGCATGTATGTATACACATACATGCACGTGTGTGTGTGTGTGTGTGTGTGTATATATATATATATATATATGGATTCACATACCACAGTTTGCTACTCACCAGTTGAAAGACATTTGTTTCCAGTTTTGGTGATTATGAATAAAGCTGTGAACATTATGTGAACATAAGTTTTCCTTTCTATTGGGTAAATAACTGGGACTGGTAATGCTGGGTAATATGGTAGATATTTGTTTAAACTTCTAAGAAACAGCTAAATTATTTTCCAAAGAAGTTGTAACATTTTGCATTTCTACAGTAACGTGGGCTTATTGTTAACACTTGGTACTGTCAGCTTTAAAAATTTTATTCATTCTGATAGGTATGTAATGGTATTCATTGTAGTGTTAATTTTGCATTTTCCTAATGACTAGTGAAGTTGAGCATCTTTTAATGAGTATAAAGATAATCCACCAAAGACACTTATTTGGTGAAATCTCTGCTTAAATCTTCTACATATAAAAATCGGATTGTTTTATTATTGTATTTTGAGGGGTTTAAAAATATTCTAGATACAAGACATTTATAAACAATATGTTTTGCAAGCATTTTCTCCAGGTCTGTGACTTGCCTTTTTATTTTATTAACAGTGTTTTGTGAAGAGCCAAAGTTTTGACAAAGTTGAATTTATCAAATTTTACTATCACACTGGTCTTTACAAATAAAAAAATTATTATTTTTTATTTTTATTTTTATTTTTTTTTTTTATTTTTTTTTATTTATTTTTTATTTATTTTTTTTTTATTTTTTTTTCTTTTATTATTATTTATTATTATTAAACTTTAGGTTTTATGGTACATGTGCGCAATGTGCAGGTAAGTTACATATGTATACATGTGCCATGCTGGTGCGCTGCACCCACCAACTCGTCATCTAGCATTAGGTATATCTCCCAGTGCTATCCCTCCCCCCTCCCCCCACCCCACAACAGTCCCCAGAGTGTGATGTTCCCCTTCCTGTGTCCATGTGTTCTCATTGTTCAATTCCCACCTATGAGTGAGAATATGCGGTGTTTGGTTTTTTGTTCTTGCGATAGTTTACTGAGAATGATGATTTCCAATTTCATCCATGTCCCTACAAAGGACGTGAACTCATCATTTTTTATGGCTGCATAGTATTCCATGGTGTATATGTGCCACATTTTCTTAATCCAGTCTATCATTGTTGGACATTTGGGTTGGTTCCAAGTCTTTGCTATTGTGAATAATGCCGCAATAAACATACGTGTGCATGTGTCTTTATAGCAGCATGATTCATAGTCCTTTGGGTATATACCCAGTAATGGGATGGCTGGGTCGAATGGAATTTCTAGTTCTAGATCCCTGAGGAATCGCCACACTGACTTCCACAAGGGTTGAATTAGTTTACAGTCCCACCAACAGTGTAAAAGTGTTCCTATTTCTCCACATCCTCTCCAGCACCTGTTGTTTCCTGACTTTTTAATGATTGCCATTCTAACTGGTGTGAGATGGTATCTCATTGTGGTTTTGATTTGCATTTCTCTGATGGCCAGTGATGGTGAGCATTTTTTCATGTGTTTTTTGGCTGCATAAATGTCTTCTTTTGAGAAGTGTCTGTTCATGTCCTTCGCCCACTTTTTGATGGGGTTGTTTGTTTTTTTCTTGTAAATTTGTTGGAGTTCATTGTAGATTCTGGATATTAGCCCTTTGTCAGATGAGTAGGTTGCGAAAATTTTCTCCCATTTTGTAGGTTGCCTGTTCACTCTGATGGTAGTTTCTTTTGCTGTGCAGAAGCTCTTTAGTTTAATTAGATCCCATTTGTCAATTTTGGCTTTTGTTGCCATTGCTTTTGGTGTTTTAGACATGAAGTCCTTGCCCATGCCTATGTCCTGAATGGTAATGCCTAGGTTTTCTTCTAGGGTTTTTATGGTTTTAGGTCTAACATTTAAGTCTTTAATCCATCTTGAATTGATTTTTGTATAAGGTGTAAGGAAGGGATCCAGTTTCAGCTTTCTACATATGGCTAGCCAGTTTTCCCAGCACCATTTATTAAATAGGGAATCCTTTCCCCATTTCTTGTTTTTGTCAGGTTTGTCAAAGATCAAATACTTGTAGATATGTGGCATTATTTCTGACGGCTCTGTTCTGTTCCATTGATCTATATCTCTGTTTTGGTACCAGTACCATGCTGTTTTGGTTACTGTAGCCTTGTAGTATAGTTTGAAGTCAGGTAGTGTGATGCCTCCAGCTTTGTTCTTTTGGCTTAGGATTGACTTGGTGATGCGGGCTCTTTTTTGGTTCCATATGAACTTTAAAGTAGTTTTTTCCAATTCTGTGAAGAAAGTCATTGGTAGCTTGATGGGGATGGCATTGAATCTGTAAATTACCTTGGGAAGGATGGCCATTTTCATGATATTGATTCTTCCTACCCATGAGCATGGAATGTTCTTCCATTTGTTTGTATCCTCTTTTATTTCCTTGAGCAGTGGTTTGTAGTTCTCCTTGAAGAGGTCTTTCACATCCCTTGTAAGTTGGATTCCTAGGTATTTTATTCTCTTTGAAGCAATTGTGAATGGGAGTTCACTGATGATTTGGCTCTCTGTTTGTCTGTTATTGGTGTATAAGAATGCTTGTGATTTTTGCACATTGATTTTGTATCCTGAGACTTTGCTGAAGTTGCTTATCAGCTTAAGGAGATTTTGGGCGGAGACAATGGGGTTTTCTAGATATACTATCATGTCATCTGCAAACAGGGACAATTTGACTTCCTCTTTTCCTAATTGAATACCCTTGATTTCCTTCTCCTGCCTAATTGCCCTGGCCAGAACTTCCAACACTATGTTGAATAGAAGTGGTGAGAGAGGGCATCCCTGTCTTGTGCCAGTTTTCAAAGGGAATGCTTCCAGTTTTTGCCCATTCAGTATGATATTGGCTGTGGGTTTGTCATAAATAGCTCTTATTATTTTGAGATACGTCCCATCAATTCCTAATTTATTGAGAGTTTTTAGCATGAAGGGTTGTTGAATTTTGTCAAAGGCCTTTTCTGCATCTATTGAGATAATCATGTGGTTTTTGTCTTTGGTTCTGTTTATATGCTGGATTACATTTATTGATTTGCGTATATTGAACCAGCCTTGCATCCCAGGGATGAAGCCCACTTGATCATGGTGGATAAGCTTTTTGATGTGCTGCTGGATTCTGTTTGCCAGTATTTTATTGAGGATTTTTGCATCAATGTTCATCAAGGATATTGGTCTAAAATTCTCTTTTTTGGTTGTGTCTCTGCCAGGCTTTGGTATCAGGATGATGCTGGCTTCATAAAATGAGTTAGGGAGGATTCCCTCTTTTTCTATTGATTGGAATAGTTTCAGAAGGAATGGTACCAGCTCCTCCTTGTACCTCTGGTAGAATTCGGCTGTGAATCCATCTGGACCTGGACTTTTTTTGGTTGGTAAGCTATTGATTATTGCCACAATTTCAGCTCCTGTTATTGGTCTATTCAGAGATTCAACTTCTTCCTGGTTTAGTCTTGGGAGGGTGTATGTGTTGAGGAATTTATCCATTTCTTCTAGATTTTCTAGTTTATTTGCATAGAGGTGTTTGTAATATTCTCTGATGGTAGTTTGTATTTCTGTGGGATCGGTAGTGATATCCCCTTTATCATTTTTTATTGCATCTATTTGATTCTTCTCTCTTTTTTTCTTTATTAATCTTGCTAGCGGTCTATCAATTTTGTTGATCCTTTCAAAAAACCAGCTCCTGGATTCATTTATTTTTTGAAGGGTTTTTTGTGTCTCTATTTCCTTCAGTTCTGCTCTGATTTTAGTTATTTCTTCCCTTCTGCTAGCTTTTGAATGTGTTTGCTCTTGCTTTTCTAGTTCTTTTAATTGTGATGTTAGGGTGTCAATTTTGGATCTTTCCTGCTTTCTCTTGTGGGCATTTAGTGCTATAAATTTCCCTCTACACACTGCTTTGAATGCATCCCAGAGATTCTGGTATGTTGTGTCTTGGTTCTCGTTGGTTTCAAAGAACATCTTTATTTCTGCCTTCATTTCGTTATGTACCCAGTAGTCATTCAGGAGCAGGTTGTTCAGTTTCCACGTAGTTGAGCGGTTTTGAGTGAGATTCTTAATCCTGAGTTCTAGCTTGATTGCACTGTGATCTGAGAGACAGTTTGTTACAATTTCTGTTCTTTTACATTTATTGAGGAGAGCTTTACTTCCAAGTATATGGTCAATTTTGGAATAGGTGTGGTGTGGTGCTGAAAAAAATGTATATTCTGTTGATTTGGGGTGGAGAGTTCTGTAGATGTCTATTAGGTCCGCTTGGTGCAGAGCTGAGTTCAATTCCTGGGTATCCTTGTTGACTTTCTGTCTCGTTGATCTGTCTAATGTTGATAGTGGGGTGTTAAAGTCTCCCATTATTAATGTGTGGGAGTCTAAGTCTCTTTGTAGGTCACTCAGGACTTGCTTTATGAATCTGGGTGCTCCTGTATTGGGTGCATATATATTTAGGATAGTTAGCTCTTCTTGTTGAATTAATCCCTTTACCATTATGTAATGGCCTTCTTTGTCTCTTTTGATCTTTGTTGGTTTAAAGTCTGTTTTATCAGAGACTAGGATTGCAACCCCTGCCTTTTTTTGTTTTCCATTTGCTTGGTAGATCTTCCTCCATCCTTTTATTTTGAGCCTATGTGTGTCTCTGCACGTGAGATGGGTTTCCTGAATACAGCACACTGATGGGTCTTGAGTCTTTATCCAGTTTGCCAGTCTGTGTCTTTTAATTGGAGCATTTAGTCCATTTACATTTAAAGTTAATATTGTTATGTGTGAATTTGATCCTGTCATTATGATGTTAGCTGGATATTTTGCTCGTTAGTTGATGCAGTCTCTTCCTAGTCTCGATGTTCTTTACATTTCGGTATGATTTTGCAGTGGCTGGTACCGGTTGTGCCTTTCCATGTTTAGCGCTTCCTTCAGGAGCTCTTTTAGGGCAGGCCTGGTGGTGACTAAATCTCTCAGCATTTGCTTGTCTGTAAAGTATTTTATTTCTCCTTCACTTATGAAGCTTAGTTTGGCAGGATATGAAATTCTGGGTTGAAAATTCTTTTCTTTAAGAATGTTGAATATTGGCCCCCACTCTCTTCTGGCTTGTAGGGTTTCTGCCGAGAGATCCGCTGTTAGTCTGATGGGCTTCCCTTTGATGGTAACCCGACCTTTCTCTCTGGCTGCCCTTAACATTTTTTCCTTCATTTCAACTTTGGTGAATCTGACAATTATGTGTCTTGGAGTTGCTCTTCTCGAGGAGTATCTCTGTGGCGTTCTCTGTATTTCCTGAATCTGAATATTGGCCTGCCTTGCTAGATTGGGGAAGTTCTCCTGGATAATATCCTGCAGAGTGTTTTCCAACTTGTTTCCATTCTCCCCGTCACTTTCAGGTACACCAATCAGACGTAGATTTGGTCTTTTCACATAGTCCCACATTTCTTGGAGGCTTTGCTCGTTTCTTTTTATTCTTTTTTCTCTAAACTTCCCTTCTCGCTTCATTTCATTCATTTCATCTTCCAGGGCTGATACCCTTTCTTCCATTTGATCGCATCGGCTCCTGAGGCTTCTGCATTCTTCACGTAGTTCTCGAGCCTTGGTTTTCAGCTCCATCAGCTCCTTTAAGCACTTCTCTGTATTGGTTATTCTAGTTATACATTCTTCTAAATTTTTTTCAAAGTTTTCAACTTCTTTGCCTTTGGTTTGAATATCCTCCCGTAGCTCGGAGTAATTTGATCGTCTGAAGCCTTCTTCTCTCAGCTCGTCAAAGTCATTCTCTGTCCAGCTTTGTTCCGTTGCTGGTGAGGAACTGCGTTCCTTTGGAGGAGGAGAGGTACTCTGCTTTTTAGAGTTTCCAGTTTTTCTGCTCTGTTTTTTCCCCATCTTTGTGGTTTTAACTACTTTTGGTCTTTGATGATGGTGATGTACAGATGGGTTTTTGGTGTGGATGTCCTTTCTGTTAGTTTTCCTTCTAACAGACAGGACCCTCAGCTGCAGGTCTGTTGGAGTACCTGGCCGGCCGTGTGAGGTGTCAGTCTGCCCCTGCTGGGGGGTGCCTCCCAGTTAGGCTGCTCGGGGGTCAGGGGTCAGGGACCCACTTGAGGAGGCAGTCAGCCCGTTCTCAGATCTCCAGTTGCGTGCTGGGAGAACCACTGCTCTCCTCACAGCTGTCAGACAGGGACATTTAAGTCTGCAGAGGTTACTGCTGTCTTTTTGTCTGTGCCCTGCCCCCAGAGGTGGAGCCTACAGAGGCAGGCAGGCCTCCTTGAGCTGTGGTGGGCTCCACCCAGTTCAAGCTTCCAGGCTGCTTTGTTTACCTAAGCGAGCCTGGGCAATGGCGGGCGCCCCTCCCCCAGCCTCGCTGCTGACTTGCTGTTTGATCTCAGACTGCTGTGCTAGCAATCAGCGAGACTCCGTGGGCGTAGGACCCTCTGAGCCAGGTGCGGGCTATACTCTCCTGGGGCACCGTTTCCTAAGCCCGTCGGAAAAGCACAGTATTCGGGTGGGAGTGGCCCGATTTTCCAGGTGCAGTCTGTCACCCCTGGAAGGGGAACTCCCTGACCCCTTGCGCTTCCCGAGTGAGGCAATGCCTCGTCCCTGCTTCGGCTGGCGCACAGTGCGCTCACCCACTGACCTGCGCCCACTGTCTGGCACTCCCTAGTGAGATGAACACGGTACCTCAGATGGAAATGCAGAAATCACCCGTCTTCTGCGTCGCTCGCGCTGGGAGCTGTAGACCGGAGCTGTTCCTATTCGGCCATCTTGGCTCCTCCCCCTATTTTTTATTTTTGATACCCCAGTTTCTTCACCTCTCTGATGAGATACAGATGAGATACTGATGTACAGGTCTACACTGTTCCCCAGGGACCCCCAGCAGGGTCATACTTTTTGTGTTGTATTTAAGAAATCTTTTTCTAATTCAAGGTCACAAAGATATTTTCTTGTAGAAATTTTAAATTCCAGGTTTTACTTTTACAGTATTATCCATTTTAAGTTAATTTTTTGTAATGGTGTGAAGTATGAATTGAGGTTCAATTTTTTTGTATATGGTTTGCATATGGCTCAATTTTTTTGTAATTATTTCAACATCATTTGTTGAAAAGTTTCTCCACTGAATTACCTTTGCAATTTGGCCAGAAATCAGTTGATCATATATTTATGGGTTTATTTCTAGACTTTCTATTTTTTCTATTAATTTATATATCTTTCCTTTCACCAAAGCCATACTTTATTACTGCAGCTTAGTAGTAAGTATTGAAATCAGTTAGTGTGAATTCTCCAACATTGTTCTTCATTTAAAAAAATTGTTCTGGTAAAAAATTATTCTAGTTTTTTTACTTTTCCATATAAATTTTCATTGTGTCAGGTTCTACACTATATTATGGTAGGATTTTGAAAGGAATTGTGTTGAGCTTGTAGATCAATTTGGGGAAAACTATAACAATACTGAGTCTGATAATTCATGAACATGGTATATCTCTCTATTTATTTAGGTCTTTTTTTGTTTTGTAGTTTCTAGTACATAGATCTTGCACATATTTTGTTTGGTTTGTACCTAAGATTTTATGCTTTTTGGTGATATCAAAAATAGCATTCTTTTTCAATTTTGATATCTAATTGTTCATTGCTAGTATATAAAAATATAAGTGAATTTTGTATATTGATCATGTGTCCTGTGATTTTGCTAAACTTACCTATTCTAGATTTTTTGTGGTAGACTCTAGGGTTTTCTATATTGCAAATTATGTTGTCTTTGAATAGAGATGGTTTGATATTTTTCTTTTCAATCTGTATGCCTATTTTTTGTATATGTTTCAAACTATTTTGTTTAAAACATTTAATTTTTAGAGAAATACTTTAACAAGATTAAATTCTTGCCAAATTGGCTCTCTGGCTTATTACAAGGGATTACAGCCTGAAGGCCCAAGCCTAATAACACAAGGTGCTTAGGTTAGGTTGTTAGTTTATTCCTGTGCTTTCTTTATATCCTCATTTCAAGATATGGCTCAACTTTCCTCATGGCCTATTGACTGATGTACTGTATCATCAAAATAGAAAATTGGCATGAGCATTCTTTGGATGTAAAAAATCACAGAGGTCCTAAATACTATTAGAATTACTATAGTGGTAATTGTTCAAAATTGCCTGATGTCATCTTAATGGTTATGAGAGATGGTTACCAAAGCTCTAGGGATTGGATTTACAAGGTAGATTCAATTTCAGTTCACATTTGGGGACAATCTCGGTCTTGGAGGGAGTTAACATCTTGAAGAACGGTCATGTGCTAGTTGTCCATGTGTGGGCCAAAGACTTATGACACTTTCTTCTCAAACCCTACATGGCCCTAAATTATCTGTTTCCTCTATTAAGCTATGTGGGCAGTCTTTATAATGTAGCCTTTCAAAGCCGTGCTACAATACGATGACTAGAGCATTTTATACAGGACATGACTTTTGTGTACTAGTGACCTGTTATTTTCCTGTTTTGGGTTTGTCAGGGTGAATGATGTGGGGTATTTTGTGGAAGCAGAGTCTAAAGAGTTATCATTATTGGCAGTGATAAGGGGTCTTGGCATAGCCCTCTGACTTAAGAGCCTTCATACTTCTTGCTGAGCAGATGGTCGCCCTTTCTGTGAGCTCCCTTGATACTTCCACTGCTATAATTTGGGCATCTTTGCTGATCATCACTTACTTGTCCATCTCCCTTGCTGGATGGAGTGTGCATAAGTCAGGATCAGAGAATCTTACACTCATCCCCCCAGGGCCTCACTCAGGGCCTGGCTGATGTTATTGACTGAATGAGCCCTATAAATACACTTGCAGTCAGCCTGGCACAGTGAGAGGGGCAAGGGCTCTGGCATCATTCCAACAATTGGAAATTAAAATGAAAAAAAAAAAAAGGCATGAATTGAAAAGGTTTGAGTCTGAGCTCTGCTGCCTTTGGATTTCCTGTGTCTGAATTACTTATTCTAAGTCACATTTTTCCCATCTGTAAAATGAGGATATTATCTATTTCATTAGTTCATCATATTATAGTACTAGGTAAGTGGATATTATTGGAACAATTACTTAATAGATACATTGTATCATTTAACCCTACCTACTAGCATATTATCTCCAACTCAATTGCCCTCCCTGATTGATTGGGAGTTCAGGGGCTGTTGCTATATAAACTGGTCATCCCCATTACCATCAATGTGGCTGCTATTGCTAGTAAAGTGCCAATTAGATAATTAGATGCTCATATTACCTAGGATGCCACAGTGGCTGATTGCAGAGATACTTGCTGAGGGTGATGCCTGGGATCTGTGGGCTTCCATGCTAGTCTCAGCACCTGGGTTTTATATTCAGCAGTATCTGTGGGGAGTTCGAAAACATGCAGGCTGCCACATGTCCGGAGGTCATACAGGCAATCCAGAAAGTGTAAAGAGATTCCTTCCTCAAATTTCAAGGGATGTGTTCCAACCTTTCAGGCTTCAGTTCACTCTACAAGTTTTAATAACATATTTCTGCATTTATTTTTTTCTGGTATCCTCAATCCAGTTTGAAGGGTATCAGCTTTGCTAGCTTGATATATCATTTGGGATTTTAAAAATGGTATTGCTAATATCTGAGTATAAATTTTATTTCTAATATTAAAAACTTTCCAAATTACACAAAAGCTGTGATCCTCATAAGTTTTGTCTCTAGAATAAAATTATGTGACATTCCTAATGCATGCATTTTGGTTTTTGTGTATTTGTTTCTTAAACTAAGAACTTTGATGATGCACTGAAACTATTTGACATAGCCTCATTTCAAAGGCAGTCACATAGAGTTCTGCTGCCTAAATAAATTAAAGCTGATATCACTCAACATTTCAGTTGGGTAAGCTTGCAGGCAATGCTTGTCTGGGCCACATATTTATAACGTCTGATGTCTTTATTGGATGTTGTTTATCTCCTTCTTGAACACGATTTGTTCCCCCATCAAAGTGGAAACGTGTCAGTATGTTCACAATTTTATAAGTGCAATATACTGTATGTGTATATGTATGTACATTCACATCTTTACGTCTATAAGTAGTAAAATTTTTTTTCCAGGAGTGGGTGTACTTTAATTTCATTTGTGTTTTTCTATGTTTCAAAATTATCTACAATGATTAACCAGAAGAGCAATAATTATCATACATAAAATAGAACTCTTAAAGAATGTCTTTCCTAGGCTTGGGCCAAGAAAAAAATATTATCATACTATTTTTGGCCAGAGACTACCAGCATTAAGAAATTAAAGAGAGGGATTTTGCAGAATAACCTCAAAGGTAGTCTCAAAATACACAATTATGTTAACTGAGCACAGAGAAAGAGAAACAGTATACATCACCTACCTATGTCATGTGTTTTTCTTTTTCTCTTTGTAAACCAGATTGAAAAGGAAGATCAGGCCGACCCCAAAGAAGAAGTGACCAAGGAGGAGTTTAAACTGAATGAACGGCCTCGGCTCCTGGACTCATTGCTTTACAACCCATCTACCCCTCGATGAAGTTATCTGGCTTCAAATATTATGCAGGGGCAAACACCTGCTGATGCGGCAACTGCTGATGCTCATGGTCCCCATGGCATGGGGGCCTCAGGGCAGCCTGCCTGGAGGTGAGCAGGGCTATCTCTGTGTGTTGTACTCCAGTCAGGGGGTTCCAGTAGCACCCGCAGGCTCTAGAGCTCAATGCACAGTTCTTTTTGTTTCACCTGCAGTCCTTTCTTCTCCAAGATATGCACAGGGCTCCAGGGTCTTTCATGGCTCAGGGTCAGGGTGGCTCAAGTGCCAACCCACATGTTGTCCTCCAAATATTCCCTTCTATCCCTGGCATCCTGTTGCTGAGCTCAACTTTTAATTTTTGACTTTCTCCTTTGTAATTAATCTCTATCTGGGTTTCTCTCTTTCTCTGTGCCATTTGGTTTCCTTAATTAGTTCCCTGTGCCAGCCCATAGTCAGAGCCATAATTGGCTCTGGGGGAGATCCAAGTTATTTTCTGAGTAAGATATTAGGCTGCCATATGATCCAGAGATGCAAAGAAATCCCTAGAGAGTGTAGGAGTTGTCTAAATCCATGTGTCAGATGTAGCCAACGAATTGTGTCAGAAGCAGAGAGAAAAGGCCTGAAAAGCAGCTCTCTCCCACTCCTCAGGCCCTTGTCTCCAACCTTACATGAGGCTTTTTGAACATCTCCTCCTGGCCCAGCTGGGGTGAGAGCAAGTCCTCTAAGGCACTGCCTTTGAGCCTTGCTCAGCCCATCTGAACTATCCCAACTCTAGAATTGACTGCTTTCAAATTGTGTGACCTCGGGAATGTTATCTGGCTTCAACCACAATGCCCTACCCCCAGCTCCTCTCCCAAATGATCCTAGATACAGGGCTGCTTCCCCACGACCCTACCCCACCTCGGGACACAGGCTCATGGCCTTATGGCACTTCACCACCAGAAGTGGTGCTCAGAGTTCCTATTTCCACATCTAACCCCCTAATTCCTGGGAAAGTCTGAGGCCTGGTCCCCCCAGTGCTTTCCCTGCCTGGACTCTCCACATTTTCATTTGATGGTGGAGTGAGATCAGGAAAAATAGGACAGGAGCTTTGCCTTGGGGGAGAAGAGAGTTAAGTATGGAAAGGGGTGAGTTATAGGAGGTTAAGCAGTCCAAGATTTCTCTCTCTGTGTAGGAGGCCATTTCCTGATGTGAGGAGTTTGAACCCAATTATAATGGGACAGGGTTGGGCATTGACTTCCCATCTCTTCTCTCTGTTTTTCTCCCACTATCTGTAGCCCAAAACTCTTGTGGAGGACTTTGATCTTTAGTATGGGCTCTAGGTCAGGGCCATAGGAACTAACCCCGATCCTCACTCCACCAGTATCTACCACATCCCCTACACACAAACACATGCTGTGGGGAGGGAGTTTTCCCCTGGGTCAAGTGGAGGATCCTTAGATCACCTTGTGCTCCTGTGGACTGCTGTGTGTGTATGTGTGTGTGTGTGTGTGTGTGTGTGTGTGTGTTGGGAAACTTAGCTTTCAGAGAATGTCTTTGGGCTCTCATTTTCTCTCTCACACACAAATACTGGGGACTTCTTCAAGTCCCTGAGGAGCCTGACCACTGAACCTGATCATGAGACGACTGTATGCTGACACACCCCCTTCAGGGACCTGGCCTTGACTTAGGGCTGCACTGTATCCTCAGCAATGGCCTTGCAGGAGCCCCTTTTGGACTGCTTTCACTATTCAGCCCAGAGTTGGGGCGGTGGGAGAAGAGGGGTTGGAGTGAATCCATCTCTATTCAGATTCCAGCTGGGATTACTCTAGGAGTCTTCCTGGCTTGTTTTGGGCCCAAACTTAGCTACATTGTTTATTGGCTCCCAAAGTCGGGATTGAAGAGTGAAAAGATGCAGGCAATGAATCCTTCTGCACACTCCTCCCCAACCTCTGCAGCGCTTTTCTACTTAGGAGGCCAGTGGAAGGGAGGAGAGGCCATGCCCTAGCCCTCAGGGGACAAGGTTCATTTTTCTTCCAGGCTTGGTTCACTCTGCTTTTGATTCAGAAGCTCTTTCCCTACCCAGCAAGACTACACTTTCTTGCCTTCTTTCTATTCTTTCTTTTTGTGCATATAAATGGTATGTTGTGATATATTCTCAGCGCTTGTGCCCACCTTGGAACTCTGCTCTTGCTGTTCGTTCCGCATGTGATACTATGGTCCAAGATCTTGGCCAGGTGCCTTCTGCTCAAATATCATCTCAGAGGTGCTTCCCTTGAAAACTCGGTGCTGTTTCCATAGTTACTCTATTTGATCACTCTAAGTTTGGTTGTCTTCATAGCACTTGTCACCCTCTGGAACTATTCTATTCATTTATTTACTTGTTTAATGCTTGGCTCTTTTCCCCTCCTAATGTAAACTCCATGATTGCCAACACCTGTTTACTTGCTACAGTTCCCCCCTCCCCCCACATTCCTGACACTAGTAAGAACTCAATAAACACTTGTTGACGGAATGAATGTTTGTTTGTTGTTTTTTATAGGAATATTTTTTCAAAAGTTCAGATATTTTTAAGAAGTCAAAGGTGTCTATTGTATTTAGCAACAAGGAACTGTTGGTGACCGTGTAGGACACTCTCTGTGTGAAATAAATGGGAGGCGAGGAACAGGAATTTGCAATTGTAGATGCAATTTTCTCCACTAGGCTTGACCATGAAGGAAGGCAGAGGAGTAGGGCAAGGGCTGGAGTGTTGCACTTACTGAGGAGGCACTGAGCATGTGAAAGTTCTGCGGGGAGGGCGGCGGCAGAGTGGGTGTGTGAAGAAGGACGAGTGGATCACTGATGGAGCCAGCAGCTGAGGAGTTGAGGGGGCCAAATCAGGCTCAGGTGAGAGGATCAGGAATGGAGCAGGGGTGCCTTTTCACTGGAAAAGAGGGAAGGAAAAAAGGAGAGTGTAGATTCTGGTGGACTTGCAGACTTAGTAGCAGAACCTTGAGGCAGTTTCTGCCTGTGGTTTTGATTTCCTCTGTAAAGTAGGAGATGAGGCGGCCTGTTCACAATGTGGGTGATGGTGTTGGGGTCAGAGGCGTGAGGATGGGAGAGAGAGTTATAAAGAAATCATTTCAACTCACATCTTTGAAATGACCTATGTAATTCTTTCTCCAGATGAATTTATATTTTTATTTATTTATTTAAAATTCAAGATAACATTTTGACACTACATTTTTGCCTACAACTTCATCTTTAGATCTAAATCCCAGATCTAAACTTGAGGCTTGTATGGTTTCAGGTGGAAGGAGTAAGAGTTGGAGAAAGAAATGCAGAGTCTAATTTTCCCAGCGAATAAAGATTCATGAGGAAACTCTGATGAAGGGAAGCTGTAAAAATTACAACAGATTACAGGGAGATGGACCTGTACTCTGAGACAGTAATTTGCTCCCTGTCCATCTAGGCTGCTGTGCTTACACCAGAGAATGTGGAAACTCAGGGCTGGAAGGGCCCTGGGAGGGCTTCCTGCCTGACTCCATCACACATGTCTCTGTCCAGCTGATAACACCATTACCAGGTACTTAGTATCTCTGCTTGAATAAAATGAAGTGTCCTTAGTGGACAAAGATGATACTGTTGACCCAAGGGTCAGGTGTGCAGCTATTACTTGGAGAGAATTTGCATACTCACTCTTTCTATTGTAGTAGAGGTATACACTTGCAGGGATGGTTGGGTAAGGGGAGTGATAAAATAACTTCTTCATATTGAGCATCAACTATGCACTCACCTTACATCACAGGATGCTTTGTGTTTGTAAATGGGAAATGAGAGAGGTTGTCATGACCCCCATGGCCACTGAAACCATGACCTTTACCTTACTACTACCATGATGCAGCAACCTAGAATTTTCTAAACAGTGATTGGTTTAGAGTACCCTGGGGTACTTGGAGATCCCACTGTATGAGATAAGAGGAAGGTTGAGCCAGCAGGACTCCAGGCCACACCTTCACATCAACAAAAGTAGTGTTTAGTGTGTATGTTGACTTTTGACTTCATATAGATAAAGGATTCCACTGGAACAAAAAGAGTCTGACTACATTTTCACGAATGCAACAAATATTGATAGAATCCTTACGTTAGTGGTTTTCTAAATGGTTTACTGAAGTAAAGAGTGCACTATTTGACATCATAGGTTTGAATTTAATTGACTGGTATTTCAGTGACTACTCATTTCCTCTTAGGCAACAGTTTACCTACCGTCAAGTTCAGTGCTTTGACTTTGATCAACTGACTGGGTTTATCCAAAGTACAGGTGAGCAAAAGAACACAGATGAGGAAACAGTCCTGATAATTATTCCTATATTTTTAGTTTTAAACAAATTTATGTAAAAGTATTATATTTTACATGGCACTAAAATCCATTTCTGTTGCATAAGCTATATTGACATATAAACGACATTGGTAAACATAAAATAGGTTTGAGGAGAGTGGAGAAAACAGGAAGCTATAGCTTAAGTAGTGGCCTTAGTTCATAGCAAATCAGTTATCTATCATAATTCGATCATTTGGCTCAAAAAGATCTCTTAATAAAGCTAAGTTCTAAAAAAGTATTAAGTCTAATTACCAACATTCATATTGAATTTTGAAGCATATGCACTCTCTTAAGAGTCAATTCACAACTTGAGGCTGGGGGTCTGTGGGACCCAGTAGTGGTATCTGGAGAGGCTGATGGGCTCCTCCCTAGAACCCAAAAGGTGCAAGGATTTTGTAGAGGGAAAGGTAAATAATGCCAAGTTACTGGGGTCTAGAAAGAAAGTTTTCTCTTGGATCAAGAGAGTGTAAGTTTCCTAAGTTTCTTCAGCAGGGATGTTGGTCCTTTAGTTAGGAGGTTTAAAATCACCAGGAAGAAAGGGTGAGGAAGAACATCTGGGTCCATGTTTGAGAAGGTGACTGATGGTGGTGGAAGTCCTTCCTGTGATGGGCTAATGATGTGTATTTCTGATAAAGATGGGAAGTTATTTACACCAGCATTAACCAAATCTACCCTTCATGCAGAAAGAAAGAGCTCTTGGGCCATTCTCTATTAATGAAACCATACCAGGGTCAATATTAGAGTGTCTCTGAAATACACTGAAAATACTTCCCTGGCCCAGGTGGTGGCCCATGCTACCTCCAGGCAGTTCTACTTGATTATTGATGCAATGGAGATAATCCTATTGCATCCACCATCAAGGAGAGTGGGGCAGTCTGTCATTCAGAGGAAGTGGGACTCAATAGACATTCTGACTATTTATTAATTCAATCATGTTTACATGCAGATCAAAGGGTAAAGTTTTTCTTTACATCTTATATATCCTTCTCTTCCAAGGTGGAAGTCCATTCACAACCAGTTCACTGCTAGGCAGACCTCTTTCCTAACAAGAACAGATGGATGGCATAGTGGGGATTAGAACACCTCAGCACTCACAGGGGCATCCTATGGGAGCCAGGCTGGCTTCTAGGACCTCTTATCGAGGAGAGTTATTTGGTGGATCTTCCTGGATTTGATTTTATTTCTCTGATCTCTTAAGCACATCAATCTTTGGGTTTGCTACCTGTAATTTTTGTCTTAGGAAGACAGCATCTCTATTCTTTCCAGGAAGAAATCTTGATGCAGGAAGAAGAAAAAGCCTGGTATCCTGCCCTGTTTTTGTTCTCATGGAGATTCAACAGATTTTTACATAATCTGTTTTTACTGTGATTCACCCTGCATTTCTTGAATTCTTTGTGAACATCCCTTTCTCCTGTAGCTGACAGCTTCTGTTTTTTCTCTTGGGGCTTATGAGCTTTCTGAGTCAGATCCTTTAGCAAAGCCTTAGTTTCTGCTCATGGAGATCATTAAGGATCTCTACTACCAGCTGCCAGATTTTGCATTTATTTTCAACTAGAGCTTTGGCTGGCAGCAGTTAAAAAATCATTTTCCAAGTTTAACATTTTTTTCTTCCAGCTGATGCCTTGCTGACACTTCATTATTTGGCTTAGACTATAAATGGTATCTTTTTTTTTTTTTTCAATTCTTGTTAATGTGGATTTTGGCATTGTCTGATGACCCTAACTTTTCATCTTTTTTACCGTGGTAATCTGCCAGTTAACTCTTTATTTTCAAATCATCTAGTTCATTTCCTTTTCTATGCGTTTTCTCCTCTGACTCAAAGATCAAGTGCTTTCAGCTGTCTAGTATATTTATTCATAACTACAACTGCATTATTTTCCTAAGCCACAGCTTCTTTCTGAGACTTGAGATCTTATCTGATTTGCTCACTGCCTCAGTAGGTAGGGGGTGGGGCAGGAGCAGTTAGGGGCAGGAAGAGACCACAGCCTTCTATTTACTGCAGCCTCCCCATGCCCCTCCAAACAATCTGTACTGCCACCTCTTTCTCTTCTAACTCATATCTTCCATCTCTTTCTTCACCTCAATGCATACATCTCTGATCACAATATCTGTTTTTTTGTGTTTTTTTTTTACAACTTAAATTTACAGAAGATCTTGGTTTATAGATTTGTAGCAGAGCTACATAACAAACTTTCTATATTTTTATTGCTCTGGACTTTATACCCTCTTCACTGCTTTCTCTCTCCAGATCTTGTCCCTGGCTGCTAACTCTGATTTTTCCCAAACCAGCTCTGCTCTGACTTATGCAGTTTCCCACCATCAAGCCACCAGCAATGACCCCTGATAAGGGTGCTGACCCATAGCCAGGTGCATTCTGTCTCCAAGTCTCTCTAATTCCCAAATGGCCTGGTGACACAGTTACATTAGATTTTGTTGGATTAGTTCTATCACTGCTGAATCTGCTTCCTTAACTTGTGTTCAACTACAATTTTAACTTACTATTACTTGCATTGTTTTTAAGTCTTCAGAAGTCCTCAGTCTACTTGAACACAGCTTCTCATGTGACACTTTTCCTCTTGTGGTCTAAGTTTATTTTTGGTGAGCTCTTGGGGTCCTAATAAGAGAATTTCTGCAGTCCAGAGAAGGAGGAGGGAGCATCTGGTACCAAAGGACCAAATGTGTTCATGAGTGTGTGTGTGTGTGTGTGTGTGTGTGTGTGTGTGAGACAGACAGAGAGAGAAGAGAAAGAGAAGAGAGAGACAGAGGAAAAGAGATTGGTCTTCCCTTTTTACTTTTTGTAGCTTTCTTCTTTCTACTGCTTCTTGTGTTTTGGGAAAGGTGGGTTTCCTCCCTTCAATTCTGTATGTCTCCTTGCTCAAAAATCATGCTGACAGGAGGTCATGGCTCCTGATACAGTAAATCTCAGGATGGTCTTTGCCCATGCAAGAGGTTTGGCTGGCAATTCACGCTAATTTCTTCTCCCTTCTGACTTGTAAAACTCAAGTTATCTGTGAAAATGAAAAAACTTTAGTGTATATATCTCAGCCAACAAGGCTTTATAAAGCTGCTTCTTAAGGCAGCTCTATATCCTTTTTTTTTTTTTTTCTTTTTGACAGTCTTGCTCTGTTATTCAGGCTGGAGTGCAGTAGCACAATCTCGGCTCACTGCAACCTCTGCCTCCAAGGCTCAAGCGATTCTCATGCCTCAGCTCCCGAGGAGCTGGGATTATGGGTGTGTGCCACCACACCCAGTGAATTTTTTGTATTTTTAGTAGAGACAGGGATTCACCATGTTAGCCAGGTTCGCCTTGAACTCCTGGCCTCAAGTTAATCCTCCCACCTCAGCCTCCCAAAGTGCTGGGATTATAGGTGTGAGCCACAATGCCTGACCAGACAGCTGTATATTCTAAACATTAAAGCCACCATTAGGATAGAACTAACTTTGAGCAATGTTATATAGTGACTTTCTCATACAGGGAATACAACAGCCAATTTTGTTATACCAGGACATTTTTTATACAGGGGAAAAATCAGGCTTGTTTGTGTATGTGAATATAGAATTTATTTTGTCTTAAAATCTGAGCCCCATGTTTAAAGTTTTTTAAGGGACTAAACAACTTTTGCTCTTCACTCTTAATGCTTTTTCTTTTGGAGCCCCTTTCATGGAACCCTGCAGCACTAAACACTTTTATATTTGTAATATATTTAAAAGATAAAAATGAAAGTGTCTGCTCCTAAGTTCATGGGCAAGTCCACTCATTACAAGTGTTGCTGGCCAACAGGGTTAATATTTGCTGACTGGGTAAAAAATGAAACAGTATTAAAGATAAAGTCATTTAGGGTTTTACTGAGTATGCAAAGACTCAAAAATGAAAATTTCCAACTAAAAAGCAGACAGTCCAAACCATAACTTTTGATGCCAAAACTCATGCAACTACCTCAGAGGACAGGTGAGCACCTAAGTGTATAATACCATCTTCTCCTCTTATGCTACCATCTCTTCCACCCACATGGGGCTTGATGCCAAGAATCACAGGTACATTGCACATAACCTGTGTTGACAAGTGCTCATTTTAATTGGTTGGTAGTCTTGTGGTGGTGAGTGGGTATGGGAGGAGGGTGGGTCTGGACTAAAGGTATGGAATCAGCTAGCTCTCACATTCTCACCAGAAATAGGAGTTGACCACAGCAGCTATTGCTTCTCCATCACTGGGAGAGGTGGTATGTAAGGTGGTTCAGAAAGAGCAACCTGGAAACAGACATCCCTGTGGTGGAATTCCTGTTTGAAGGTTATTACTTGTGTGACTTTGGACAAGGGACTGAAGGTCTCTAAGCTTCATTTTACAAGTGAAGACAAGTTAAAAACAAACACATGAAGCAATTAGCATAAAGCTTGCATGTAGATAGCGCTAATACAGTAAACCAAAAAAAATGTTGCTTATTCACATGTTCATAGCACTATTCACTATTTTCATTTGCTCTTATTCTTATTTGTGTACTTGATTATTACTTGTCTCCATCACTAGAATGTAAACCTCATAAGAGCAAGAAGCATGGCTTTATACCTTGATGTTGTCCCTCATTTCTCCCCCCAGTTATTCGATATGGACAACTGTTGTTTTCTGGAATGTATGGAAACAGTCTGGATACCATGGCCTTAAATCCCCCTCTGATCTACTTTTTAAGCCACCATGCTATTGATTTGGCAGAGTATGGACTTGGTTTACTTTCTACTCTGCTGCAATAAACAGACTTTGCCTAGAAATGTTCCATTTTTGTAATTCATTTAAAAAACATAATTATAATAGTAAGAAAAGTCATTATTATCAAAGTAAATATCTCATTCTCTTTCTTAAGATATACACAGTATCAACTTTTACACAAAAGGTTCCATACACTGTAAGATTTGCAGTAAGTTGCTGACCCCTGTCCTAAAACTTTCAGGTTGGTTTTGCCCTCCAGCTCAACCAGTTATTCAATAATTACATCTGTGATTTAGGCAAAAATATGACTTTCTTCCTAGTGGGGAATAAAGCACTTGAAGGGCTGCAGCCAGAGACCCTGTGCTAGCCTAGGACCAAGTGCAAACTAATGCCATCCATTTAGAGCAAAAGAAATGGGCAGAGTCCTTCCTCTGTGACCAGTGAATTTTGGATGCACTGCAGTCTTCTGCCTTCATTATTCAGAGTATCTAGAAGTAGATGACACAATGTCAGATCTTCCACAAGAACCCTTGCCACTATTCCACAGAGTAACTCTCATGATCAAGGTGCCTGGTCCTACTTAAGCTAACAAAAAATTGGCTTTCACAAAACAATAATCAACTAATCAAAAATCCTTGGATGTTACAAATCATTTTTCCTCTGCCCTGAGCAATATTTCTATGGGTATTTCTATATAGGCTATCTACAGTTAATATTTATAAAGTAAGATTTCATTGGAGTATATTTGCCTGTCAGTATAGTGTGATACATGTGTTGATTTTTTTCTTTTATAATATTGCTCTTTTATTATACTTGATCATTGACATTGCCATATAAACGGTAGAATCAGCTTGGAAATTTCTACCAAAATGCCAGTTGGAATTTTTATCAGAATTGCATTGGATCTGGAGATCAATTTATGAAGAACTGACTGTTTAAACATAACAACTCTTCTGATCCATGACAAGGTTTATTTCCCCGCTAATTTAGTTCTTTCATAATTTCTTTTTTTTTTTGATTTTTAAAAGAAATCATCTGATTTGTAAACATACACTAAATTTCTTGATATTTCTTCTTAACTTATGGCCTAAATCTTGATTATTTTGCTAAATTTTAATACCTTCCCATAAGAGCAAATTTAGTAAATTAATACACCTCCCAGTTGTTGGCATTTTGAGAGTATTGGCTCAAAGAAAGTGTCAGGAAAATGGGTAAGAACACTGCAGTCTTGGAAAGGACATGGAGTTATATAACAAAAACTGGGCTGAGACATGGTTTTATTTCTCACTAGCTTGTGAGTTTGGGAAAGTCATTTAACCCATCTGTGCCTCAGTTTCTTAATTAATGACTGACTTGCCTTCTCCACAGCGTAATTGTACAAACCGAGGGAAATGAAAGTTTTAATTTATCCCTGCAGCATCCTGATGGCTAAGAAAAAAATTATAATCTAAAGGGTTAGCACACCTAGATGGAAATATGTTGTCTAAGGGAATATCATAAAGAGGGGGAGGGGCTGGGATTGCCACCCTTCAGACACCTCTCACCCTCTTGGTCAAGGAGCAGTATCTATTCGTGAAGAAAGGAGGGAGGCCAATTGGGGATGCACAGATACAACCACTGGGGGAATAACTGTGGGTTGAACAGCTGCATATAGAATTGTAGTTTGACAGGTTTTCCTGCCCATTAGCACTTTGAAGATGTCATCCCATTGTCTTCTGACCTCTATAATTGCCACTGAGAGATCTGCTGTCAGTCTGCTTATCCTTCCACAGTAAGTAAATTGTGTTTTCTCCTTGTTGCTTTTAAGATTTTCCCCTTTGTCTTTGGTGTTCTGAAGTTTCACTATAATGTCACTAAGTACAGATTTATTTTTATTTATTCTGTTCAGGACTCAAGTTTCTTCAATCTGAAGATACATGTCTTTCTCCAGGGACATGTGGAGAAAAAAAAAGATGTTACACAACCATCAAAGTGGCAAAAATAAAAAAAAATCAAGTATTGGCAAAGATGTGGGGAAAATTCTCGTAAGCTAATGATGAGAATTTATAAATTATTATGACACCTTTGGGTTGCAATCTGGGGAGACTGGCAAAGCAGAAAATTGTATAACCTGTGATCAAGCAATTATAATTTTAGGCACCCATCCTAGAGAAAACTTGAATTCATAGAAAAAGTAGGTACACGTAAATCTGTTCAATGAATCATTGTTTGGCATTGAAAATAGGAGAGAGATGAAGAGAAATTACCAAAATGTCCACCAATAGAATGAGTGAATCACCTGTGGTATATTTATAAATAAAAATCTTAAATAGAAGGTAAAACAAATCAGACATACACACATTAGACAGATAAATTTAGAGGACAAAATAAGGAACATAAAAAGCAAATAGTAGATGGCAAATATAATATATTATGCATAAATTTTAACAACACACAATATTATATTGCATATTGCCCAATAAGCAGAAGCCATAAGGTCTCACACTTTTCTTATAATGCAATAGAATAAAAATGACAACAAAGTAAAAGGGTATCCCAAAAATAAAACTATCCTTTTGGAAAAAAAAGATTTAAAATAATTCCTGGTTTGAAGAAATAACAGAAATTAAAAACTATATATAAATGGTTAACAATATTAGGTGGACATATTTGTTTGAAGAGATAGGTGAAAGATAGTTGAAAAGCCTGGGGGTATATTCAAGGTTATATGTCTTAGAAAACAAAAATACTTGTTTGGGTTCAATTTTGGATCTGTGCTTGTTCTTGTGGCTTCTGATGATTTCTGACTTGGCGAAAAATAGGGAAGAGTTGAAATACATCCTTCCACCCAAACCTTTGTTTAGTAATAGGTAGGAAAATGAAGAAGAAAATAGAATGTTGCAGAATGTGGAGGGATGTAAAATGGACAGTACTAGGGTAGAGGGAAAGTCAGATGAGAGGAAAGAAAGAGCATCAGGAACAGTCTTGTGCTAGGAGCTGGTGTGGCCAAGCACAGTCAGATGCCCAAAGATCCAACAAGGCCATGGCTCTGTGTCCTTGAGTGGGCACAACCATTCCTAGCCAAGTTTAAGAGGCAAGTAAAAATATGGGGGCAATGTCAGATGAAGTCTTGTTCAGGGTATGGGGCTAGGATGAGAGAGAATGCCACAGAGTAGGGAGGAAGAGTGATAGATCCAGATGAGATACAGCTCAGAGTGCCATGCCCCCAGAAAGAGGAATCAGGCAAGTACTGTCCCAAGGCAGCTGGAGGGTGAGGGCTGAGTGTCCTGGCTTCCTCACTTGGGGAG
Organism: Pongo abelii; assembly: GCF_028885655.2. NCBI lineage: Eukaryota > Metazoa > Chordata > Mammalia > Primates > Hominidae > Pongo > Pongo abelii. The sequence goes on along the minus strand of NC_085928.1, from coordinate 114,993,704 downwards.
ACCATGGGTCTCTGTAGAAATTCCAATAAAAAGGCAGGGAAATTTGACTGCATGGAATCTTCAGGTAGAAATGTTTCTCTTGCCTAAATTCCGGTGCTAAATAAACAACAAAATGGTAACCTCTACTATGAAGTGTTTCCAATGATGGGATATCTGAGGCCATTACATTCCTGGGAATAACATGGTGAGGTGCAGGGTGGTGGTGGTGAAACATACGACAGACCACTGTAAGTGAGAACAAATTACTGGCCCAGCCCAACCCACACCAAATAAGAAATTTAATATCCCTTTGGCCTGTTTTAGATTTTGGCAAAGCCGCGGCCCATAGTGCTTGCTGGGCTCTCTCTTCCACATCATCCAGAAGACACATATTTGCTATGGAATGATTTTGGAGGTGAGAGTATAGTGCATATTAATTCATGCAAAAAGTTAGATATTAGCCCAGAAATGTTAATAACAAGAAACTACTGAATTCTCTGTTTGTCTGTTGTGGAAATAAAACCTTCTGGGGATGAATCAAAACTATCTGACAATTACTTGAAATGGGTGGATAGCTAAATGTAATGTGCCTTGGATATTATAACTAAAAGGTGCTATAATCCAGTTATATTTTTTATCTTTTAAGGATTGGTTCTGAGGAGCACTACCAGTAAATATTACAAAAATTACGTAAAGCTCCAAAAGCTACTCTGTGTAAACTTCTTGAGTGGGAATTCTCAACTATAATATCTGGAATATGACTGATAATTCTGGATGTTAACTGATTTTATGTTCTGATGTTTTGAACGATTTTGGGAAAAATTTTGGGAAAAAAGAGTTTTCCTCGTAAATACCCAACAACTGGGTCTCTGGGTAAAAAGGCCTAATTTATAGAGATTGCTAATTTCCATGGTGTAAATATTTCCACAATGCAGATTCCTTCCTTTCTTTTTCCTTTTTTTTTTTGAGATGGAGTTTCACTCTTGTTACCCAGACTGTAGTGCAAAGGTGTGACCTTGGCTCACTGCAGTCTTCACCTCCCGGGTTCAAGTGATTCTCCTGCCTCAGCCTCCCAAGTAGCTGGGATTACAGGTGCCCACCACCATGCCTGGCTAATTTTGTATTTTTAGTAGAGATAGGGTTTCACCATGTTGTCCAGGCTGGTCGCGAACTCTGGACCTCAGGTGATCTACCCACCTCGGCCTCCTAAAGTGCTGGAGATTACAGGCATGAGCCACCACGCCCGGGCCACAATGCAGATTTCAAGCTATGAACATGATTCTCTGGAGTTGACCATTTGTCTTTTAATTGGTAAATTTGATGCAGAATTGGGAAGAGAAGCACACAATTGACTCTCGTCAACTGGCACAGGCTGGTGCCAGTGCACCACTGTATATTTCCATGGCCCTCTGTGAAGCTAGAGTTTACTACTAAAATTTGTGCTCCATAAATATACAAAGGCACTAGTAAGAGAAAAATAAAAAGGGAATATAAACTAAATTCAAATTGGGGAGCTCAAATGGAGAAAACTGACAGACAATATTTTTGAAACTTTGAAAAGTAGTATTTGTCTAGATTCACCTTTTATTATCTTTTCCTTTTTTTCTTTTCCTTTTTTTTTTTTTTTTTTTGAGACGGAGTTTCGCTCTTGTTGCCCAGGCTGGAGTGCAATGGCACGCGATCTCAGCTCACTGCAACCTCGGCTCACTGTAACCTTCACCTTCCCTGTTCAAGTGATTCTCCCGCCTCAGCCTCCTGAGTAGCTGGGATTACAGGCGCCCACCACCATGCCCAGCTAATTCTTTGTATTTTTAGTGGAGACGGGGTTTCACCATGTTGGCCAGGCTGGTCTCGAACCCCTGACCTCAGGTGATCCACCCACCTGGGCCTCCCAAAGTGCTGGGATTACAGGCATGAGCCACCGCGCCCAGCCTGTTATTATCTTTTATTAAGCAAACAGGGTATCTATGTATCATAATAAGTGTTCTGAGCTCTTAGTTTCTTTGGCGTTCGTCTAGATGGAAGCTGGGCCTTCCTTCCTTTCAGATATTGGTGCTAACATGATGCTGACCAAAGAATTGATGGGATCTGCACACTGTAAAGCCGGTTTCAGGATGGCTGAGTTGACGGTCAAGAAAGAAGAGAAGATATGAGCCGCCTGCATTTTGGGGTGGTGGCATTGAAATTTAGACTTGTGATTTGGTATGACAATATATGGCTTTTTGTGATTGTTAACCTTAATGAAAACAAGAAAAATTAGTTGCTCAAAAGTTGAAAAATGGATTTATAAACTTTTTATTAGAGTAAGGCAAAAGAACATATTAAAATAGAGGTAAATTAGAAATGTCAATAAGAACCCATGGACATTTTTTATAGGGAGACTTTATCTGTTCTGTCCCTACAGTGATTTATGCTCTTGGATATTTTTGCTGTCATCCTGACAAATTCTAGTTGAAATGTGGAACAAGCTTATTTGTAGACCTAGTGCCTGTGGCTTCTAAAACAATTTTCTGAAAAGAGAAACCACTGCCCGTTGGAAGAATGGTTGATTCCATACCTCAAGCTAGGGAGAAAAAATCAGAATTAGTCTGTGAATTCTAGATGTTGAGAGAAAGCAGGGTTTCATTAGGGCATCGGAGAGTCACAAGTCCATAGGATGCAAAAAAGAAGATGAAATAAAATTGCCTGAAAAATGCACCTGAATTTCTGACATTGTTTACTGAAAAGGCTGTGTATTGATGAACCCCAATTATGTGAGGTCTACATTTAAGAGTTTATAATCAACAGTTTGAAAATGCAGGATGTTGTTTCTTTCTATAAGGAGACAAAACAGTCAGAAGGGAGTGTCACAGGACATTATCACAATATCAAAGTTCTCCGTGAAATGTGGTTCATTTGCTAGAAAATAATGCAAGCCTATTGGAGAGAATCAGGGCTTCTAGTGATGCTAGGGATGACCTTAAGCATTGTTTGTAAATCACGGTTTTTCCTTAGTCTTTCAGCAGCAGCTGCACAGAGTAGGCCTGCTTCTTCCCATGAAAGCCACACTGAGTTTTATCAACTAGTAGTGTGTGGGCACTATTGCAAGTTATGTTGTGTTGTTTATGGCCATTTATCCAACAGTGCTTTCCTTTGTGCAGGGCTCTGCAGCCTCATTCTATGGTATTTTTATTACCACGTGTCTGTGCGCCTCAGGTGGCAAAGCAGAATCAGCTTCTCTACTCTGAGCAGGGCTCACTATGACTCACTATAAGGGAAGAAAATCTTACAGATGTCAGAAAATGTTAGGTAAGTGGACAGTGATAAACACAAAACATCAAGTGGTCAATATCAAAGAGAAAAACAGTATATTGGTGAAGGAGAATTATCAAAGCTAGTTAAAAAAGTAACAGGAGAAATGTAAAGTAAAGGGACAATACTCCACAAAAATTTAGATTGTAACTGAGCTGCTTCTCCTAAAGAGATTTAAAAATAAAGTATAGGAAATACGTGAAGAAACAAAGTAAAATGCCGAGGTGTAAGTTTGACCACGAATATCTAAGGAAAAACATACTCGCACTAAAACAACCAAATATGCAAAAATCAAGTGGAAAAACAGGTCAAAATAATGCCAGTTGATGTCCATAAGAACTAAACATATAATAAAATAAGCAAAAAAAATGGCCAGTTTAACACCGTTGGTGCCCATAATAACATGTTTATTTGCGAAGTCTGTATTTTACACACACACTATGGTTTAAACAAAATTTGAAGGAAACCATCTAACAACAGGTCTGTCATCAACACAGGTTAGCACAGCACTGAACATATGCAACTAGGAGGTCAAATCACTTTCCCCGAAGGAGGTGGCAGGAGGGGCCTGGTGTTAGCAAGAAGTGAGTAGCACTGTGGGATGGCCCAGAGGACAGCGTGATGGAGGTGGGAACTGGGTGAGATCAAGCAAGGAACACAGGAAGCAGGGCTTAGGTGTTGTATACATGCATATCCTGAATGGGCGTCTGAGACATCAGAGCCCTGCCATGGTCAGTGTTGCCTCGCTGAGTCACTTCCCTCTTCTCTCCCATGTCACTGGGACAGCACACCCTGCGGCTTAAGAGCTAAAATGGGTTCGCAGCAATCAAGACAGCCTCCTTCTCCAAACAAACTGCTCTCCTTGCTCATAATGTCTATGAAGAAAAGATGAGACCCTTAGAGAGAGGGTGAAAAGGGAGGCTGTCAACATAGGAGCATCTGTTCTTTACTGGCTCTCTAAATAACTGCAGGTAACTTGTGGGGATTTGGGACATTCTGCTCTGGACACCACTGAAAACCTATTGCCTGGATGTATGTAAAAAATCCTGGATGTATGTAAAAAATCCAGAATGTTCTATCTTTAGATCTTCAGTAAACAGGAGTGACAGGGGCCTGGATGAGGCAAGAGACTTGTCTTGCCTTTGCAGACAGTGAATGTCAGCTTGAGGAGAAGAAAAGGGGGACTTCAGTGATAATTACTGGGGTGGGTTGGTTTGTTGGCCTCATTGTGAATGCCTGAAAACAACTTAGGGGTATTTTGAGGAGTACAAATTCCTCTCTTCACAGATTGGGGACTTGAAGTCAATTTCTATAGTCACAGGCAGGTGAGTTCATAGTCAAAATCATGTTCCATATACAATTCACTCATTCCTGCTACTCGCTCTTCTATCTCCCTGGCTTTGCTTCCTTACTCAGATGTCAAGGATTTCTATCAGGTAGCTTCTTGATGCTGCTTTACTTCTTCCTGTCTCTTGCTATCACTATCTGAATCTTATGGCACCCATAAGGTTCCTGGGGACATAAGGTGTCTCTGGGGACAAGGGGATAATGCTGAGGAAATGGGAGACAAGAACTCAGGGGAGCAGTCCCTAAAGCACAACAGTTCTGAGAGCGGCCCAACTGGATGGAGCGTACACTTGTTCACAGACTCCTAAAGGTGCTTGACCGCACCAGAACAAACTCACCATGCAATGGACATTGTTAAGTCAGGCACAACCACCAATGTTTCCAATTGTTGTTGTAGAAAAAACTGAATTGTTCTCATCCAGTCACTTACCCATCACCACAGATCCTTAAATACCATTTTCCCACTTCCATTGACATGTGTTAAAGATTTACTTTGTTATGCCCTGTTAGGTATTTTATAAGATAACATGTTATCTTATTTACCCATAATGCAATAATAGCTTACAGATGAGAAAAAAACAAGGTTTAGAGACCTACCTAAAAGTGACACAGCTGATGTTCAGAGCACTTGAGATTCTGACACCTATGCAAACTCTACTTCTCATCCCTCATTTCTTAGTAAATCTCGAATTGAAACTGCCTGGTGTTCCCCTGCAGGGCTGGCAGGTCTTGAGGCGCCCTCCCTAACGGATGAGTGGCTCCTGCTGTTGCTGCCCTCTCCCCCTTGTGAGTGGCCAGGATGCTTCTATGTGTTGTCTGGCCAGTGCTGGCCACTTGGTGAGTCACAGAGGCTTGTAGGGAAAGTGGCATAATGCAGCTGCTCCACACTTGGACCCTTCAAATCCAGGCAGAACAAGATCAAATGTCATAGGCCACAGCTTCAGATGGAATCTCTGAATTGAGCAAAACGCTAGTTCTCAACCTTTTCTGGTCAGGTTTCGGCTTGTGTTGGATCCTGATTCCCCCCAGATTTACTCCATCATCCTTCTCATTCAGCTTAATAAAATGCGATCACCATTTACTGAGTGTTTACTATGTGCCAGACACTGAAGCCCTTCAGATGTTTAATTTTTACAACATTTTGAGATATACAGATTTATTATCCAAATTTTGTAGAAGAAATAAATCAGCTCCAAGCCATTAATAAGTGGCCAAAGATTTCAAAATTAGTACGAAATGTGGCAGGGATTTGAACCAGCAGCCCGGATCACTGGCTTTCCTGAGTTACGTATTGACCTGCCATCCCCTGGGGTTCTTGATTTTGCCACCTTGTCTGACTTCAGACATTGACCACACCTCTTCTTCCTTGTTTCAACTTAATGACTTACAGGCAATGTGGGTTCCTCAATTTCCAGCTACAGTTTTGTGTTTTTTGAACTGATGATATCATTCAGCCAGACATTTCCTGACTTGGAAGTTTCCTGATCCCATTGGCAACACCACCCAAATGTTCTGAATTTAATTCTTTGGAAAATAAATGGACTCTTTGTTCCCGCTGAGACCTACTCCTATGTTGAAAACCAGGGCTAACTAATTTCTAAAGCTAGGCAGGGCCTAAATTGCTATTTTTTGGGTCAATTTCTATCTATACTATTTCCTACCTGTTAAAAGACCTGTAGAAATCCAACTATATAAAATATAGGTTTATTGTTCTTTGTGTCAATGGCATGTATTATTTCGGCTATTCTAGAAAAGAAATTACATTGGAATTCCAATGTAAACATGTTTGTGTGAATCAGTAACCTTCTCTTTCTTTTGTATGTCATAAGAAAGCAACAAATGAGTTGTTAAATGCTAAAATTAAACACCATTTTAGCAAAATTAGAGACAGATAAGATCTAAGTTTCCAAAAATTAGGGCTGCCAGAAACAATTAAAATAAGCTCAGGAGCTGCTTGGGTGAAGTGAATAGAAAGATGGACTGTTGGCAGCGGATTTCAGAAATACATTTTCTGTAGAAAAAGAAACACTCTGGTGTCCTCCTGCAGGGCCAGCAGGTCTTAAGGTGCCCTCAGGAGCTGAAGGATCTGGGAAGACAGTGGAGATTGAGTTGAAACTATGAGGGGGTGGGAGAGAGAGCAATGAAAATGCATGGTGAACAGCAAGCAATGACAAACCTCAGAAAACACCAAAATGAACATACACAAAAACTTAAAATAACAAAAATATTCATCACCTGCACACAGACAGCTGGGAAAATCCAACTAATTCAATGCTGAGAAAAATGAAAGGTAGCTGACCAAGCATCAGTGGAAAGGTACAATTTAAAAAGTCAGCAAAACCTATCAGATGAAGAATACCAGAAAATCTTTGTATCCCAATACTCTGCCATGAGTTAAAAAAAAGAGAAACCCTTAAGAAATCAATTGCCACTATGAAGGAAGATTACCAACTAGAAATGAAAGGACCCAAGGCAGGAGACAAAATGTGAGCTGTCCAAAACAAACAAAAAATGAAAAGCAATACCTCAGGACAAAGCAACCCAGCAACACCCTCATTTATGTTTTAATTGGTATATTTGATCAGTCAATATTCCTAAGAGTTCTGACCAGGGTCAAAACTACCTCAGGCAACCCCAAAGAGGGAGGGACAATAGACCCACTTTAATCCTACCCTTCCCACAAGCCTTCTAAAGAAGATAATATGCAAAAAGTAAACAGACCACAAGCTACAAAATTTAAAAAGGAGAGAGCTTATACATTTAATAATAACAGAACAAAGGCCAATTATATTTGTTATATTATTAAGTGTAAATGAGTTCAATTAACCTATTAAATGAAAAATATTTTCAAATTGGATCACAAAGCAAACTGTACACAAGAGAAACATCTAGAGCAGAGTGATTCACAAAGACTAAAAATAAAAGAACAGGCAAAGTGTATCTGAAAAATAACCCCAATCACATGCACACAAAAGACAAGGAAGGTCACAATCTTAATGTCAAACAAGAATATTAGTTAATGCCAAAAACTATGAAATGAGACTAGTGGTCATTTCATAATGCTAGTATGCAATTGATACAAAGGTAATGAATATCTGTGCACAAATAACACAATACCAACATTTATTAAACAGAAATTACAGGATATGAAAGAAAATAAAGATCAAAATACAGTAGTACTATGCAAAAAAGCAAAAAGGTAGAAGTCTTAATAACAAAAGTAGTAAGATAGATGTGATGGACGTTTATGAATCTATTATCCCTGTGAATATAAGTGACAATGGTAGATTTGAGAAAATGACCATATATTAGCCCTCAAATAAAACCTTAATAAATTCCACAATGAAAAAAAAGAGAAGGAAACAAAGAAGAAATTAATAATAACAATGAAACTCAAAAGGATCTTTTCCCCTGGGTATTAGAAACATCACCATCACCATCGCTTCTCTTTCAAGCAAGTTTTTTTTTTTGTTAAAGAGGAAATACAAACCAAAATTATAATATTCAGAGAAAATGAAAACACAACAAATCATAAGGAATATAGCTAAGCTGTGTTGAGATGAAAGTTAAAAGCCTTAAGTTCTTGTGTTAGTCTGTGTTGCTGTAAAGGAACAACTGAGACTGGATAATTTATAAAGAAAAGAGGTTTATTTGGCTCATGGTTGTGCAGGCTATACAGGAAGCATAGGGCTGGTATCTGCTTCTGGGAAGGCCTCAGGAATCTTCCAATCATGGCAGAAGGCAAAGGGGAGCCAAGGTGTCATTTGGTGAGAGAGGGAGCAAGAGAGAGATGCCAGGATCTTTCAAACCTGATCTAGTGCTAACTCATAGAGTAAGAACTCACTCATTACTGCAGGAAGGCACCAACCCGTTTATGAGGGGCTCACACCTGTGGCCCAAACACCTTCCAGGGATCACATTTCAATATGAGATCCGGAGGGGAGATATCATTCGAACCATACTGGTTCTCGTATCAATGAAAAATAAATAGTGAAAGTACACGAAATAAGCACCCCACTGAAACTGTTAAAAAAAAAAAACAGCAAAATAATCCGAAGAAATATAGAAGAAAAGAAAAATGAATATGAAAACAGAAGTTTATGAAGTAGAAAAGAGAAAATTTAATAAATCTGAAAGTTTATCTCTTATTTTTTTCAAACCCAGATCTTTGATTCCATCTTGCAAAGTACCACACTGTTCTTTGGAGCAGCCTCTGAGAGAGGCTGTTTCTACTGAGGAAGGAGAAAATTTGCCACAGCTGTGAGTGGAGGGTACATGTCGGCTCCCTTAGTGAAGATCCACTGTCTCAGCGTCCAACCTACTGGTCAGAAAAGTCAGTTTAGTGATTGGTGCCCACTCAGCAACTAACTTCCTTCCTTCCTTCTTTCCTTCCTTCCTTCCCTCCTTCCTTTCTCCCTCCCTCTCTCCTTTCTTTCTTTTGTTCTTTCTTTCTCTCTCTCTCTTTCATTTGTACTTATGTAAAAGAAAACTACTAGTTGATAAAATAAAAAAAAGAAGAAACAGGTTAATGAAATAAAAACTGATATGAGAAAAATAATGACAAAAACAAAAAAATTAAAACAATCATAACAGACCACTTTTCTCAAATCTGAGGAAAATCTTTGAAAATCTGAGTAAAATGAAAATATTTTTAGAAAAATATAATTTACCAAAACTGACTCCAGAAGAATTAAGAACATAAACACATTATTTTAATAGATTAAATAAAGTCACCAAAGAGCTGCTTCTTTAAGAATTCAGTGAGGCATAATAGTTTGACCATATAATTCTACCAAACTTTTAAGGAGCAGTAAATTTCAATGCTCTGTAAACTGTTCTAGGGTTTGAAAGATAAAGAAGTCTCTCAAATATTGTATCTGGAGATTATAACATTAATGCTAAAACCTGACAGATCTTGCATAAAATAAAAATTACATGCAAGTTTCTCCTATGAATAATCATACAAAATAATATGGATTAACAATCAGACTCCAGCTCCCACATTTTTATCTCCTGCTCAGATCTATTTCCTGGGCTTCAGAGAACCATAAATCTGACCGTTCCACAGATATCGCCAGTCAATTTCCTTCCTAAACAGATGTCATCCCTTTTTCTTCAACCTTGTTCCTCTCGCATTTGCAAGCCAGAAATCTGCAATCCCCTCTCAATTCATACAGCTGTTCAATTGCTAAAGCCTCTTGAGTTCCACTTCCTCATCAGTTTCGTCTTCTCCCCCACCTGTCTCTGCTCTAGAGCCTCATAATTGTACCCTAAATTTCTGCAGTGGACTTTTAATTGGTATTCCTAGCTGCTGTACTTCCTCTTCAATTCTTGCTACAAAACGTTATCCAAGTGCTCTTTCCAAATTGCAGATGCAATCACACCTCTCCTCAGATTGAAATCCTTCATTTAGTCCCCAATCCATTTGGATAAAGTTCAAATCTTTTAGATTTAGCACACAAGGCCCTTCATGGCTGTACACCTTATTTCTCCAAACCCTTCTGTCAGTGCTATCCAAGGTGCCCTTATATCCCAGTGATACTAAAACTACCTGTGATTCCCCAAATACATCATGTTCTTGGTCATCTCTGTAACTCAGTTCATGCTATTTCCTTCCTCATGGAGCAATTTCTTCATCCTTTTTGCTCATAAACCTCAAGTATATTTAAAAAGTTTATACCCCGACATTTTAAATAAGTTTAAATAGTTGCAAAGACTATGATACAACATATTGTAAATACTGACATTTCAAAGTAAAACACTTATATCACTCTTCCATTGTGTTAAATGAAATCTAAATACCATATCAACTTTATAATTCATGAAAAATACACAGATAAGCTATTCTTTTTTTTTTTTTTTTGAGACGGAGTCTTGCTCTGTCACCCAGGCTGGAGTGCAGTGGCGCAATCTCGGCTCACTGCAAGCTCCGCCTCCCGGGTTCATGCCATTCTCCTGCCTCAGTCTCCCAAGTAGCTGGGAGTACAGGTGCCCGCCACCACGCCCAGCTAATTTTTTTGTATTTTTAGTAGAGATGGAGTTTCACTATGTTAGCCAGGATGGTCTCGATCTCCTGACCTTGTGATCCACCCGTCTTGGCCTCCCAAAGTGCTGGGATTACAGGCGTGAGCCACCGTGCCCAGCCCTAGATAAGCTATTCTTTAACAGTTAGAAATTTTATATCAGTTCCCTTTTCCTTTGGACTAATGTTTTCATTTCACTCCTTTCACATTTTTTTCTAATGTAATAAACTTACTGCTTTACAGTCTTTTATTCAACATTCTATAATGCTTCTGTGCAAAACACTTATTATACAAAATAAAATTTCAAAATTTCAAAATTTCTTGTGATTGAGTCATCATTATAATTATTAGTACTTTAACTTGATAAAACACCATAAATATACTGTATTTAAAACCTAGTTATTAAACATAAGTTCTAAAATTTTAAAAATCAGGACCATATAATTTCATAAGATGAAAATAGCTCTTTTTTTCTATTACTACACATTTTTGTCAATAAATGCTAGTTACACTCAGAACAAGACAGGATTAAGCATGAGTTTAATTTCTTTTCTTTCTTTTTTTTTTTTGAGATAGGGTTTTATTTTGTCATATAGGCTCACTGCAACCCCTAACTCCTGGGCTAAAGGGATCCTCCCCCTCAGCCTCCTGAGTAGCTAGGACTACAGGTGCATGTCACTATGTCTGGCCAATTTTTTTTTATTTTTTTAAGAGACAGAGTCTTGCTGTGTTGTCCAGGCTGGCCTCAAATTCTTGGCCTTATGTGATCCTCCCTCCTTGGCCTCCCAGACCACAGGGATTACAGATGTGAGCCACTGAGCCTGGCTTTATCTTTTGTTTTTATATAGAAAAGCACTGATAAGTTTCATTCATATAGACAGATTTAAAAAAAAGAGTTTTCAAAAGATCGTTGTTACTTGATTTTTTGAAAACTTGAATTACAAGCTAAAAGTTATATTTTGATCTATCAACCAAAATTATTTTTAAGGATCTAGTAGTAGTCAGTTCCATGAAATCCTCCTTTCATTTTATTAAAAGCAAAGAATGGAAAACCACCTGAGTTACAAAAAATTTGTAGATTAGTAAACATTTACTTCCTTGCTCTCATCCTGCAATCCCCTCTCAATGTAAAATATCAATGTATTTGTAATTTTACATTCACATTTGTAAATTTGTAAATGTAAAATTACAAATGTGAAATTACAAATACATTGATATTTTACATCATCTCTTGCTTGTGTTCTAGTTGGTAAGTGTGGCAGGCGGGCTCTAAGATGGTCCCCAGTGATCCCCTCCTTCTAGTATTCATGCCCTTATGCAGTTCCCTCCCTTAGGTGTGGGCTGGCTCATTGACTTGCTTTTCACCAATAGACTACAGCAAAAGTGAGAAGATGGACCATGATAAGGTTATGTAAGATCATGACTTACCTCTCTCTGTTTCTCTCCGACAATTATCTTGTCATATTGGGGAGGACTATGTGGCAAGGAACTGATCTTGCCTCCAACCAACAGTTACCAAGGTACTGAGATTCTTAGTCCAACAACACTTAAGAAGCTGAATCTTGCCAACAATCATGAAAGCAAGCTTGGAAATGGATTCTTTTTCAGTCAGTTCATCATATGAGACCCCAGCTCACCCTGGAGAATATGGTGATTGCGACCTCATGGAAACTGTGAAGCCAAGGGCCCAGTTAAGCCATGCCTAGATTCCTGACCTGTAGGAATTGTAAGATAATAAATGTGTGCTGTTTTAAGCTGCCAAATCTTGAGGTAATTTGGTTCACAGCAAAAGTAGACAACAGAAGGAAATGCAAATAATCAAATAAAAAATTAGTTATTAAAATAGGAAAGAAGGATAGAAAACTATCACTATTTCTAGATGATACTAGGAAAACCAATACTATCAAGTGAAAACTATGTACTACCAACCATAAAAAGAGTTCAGAGTAAGATAGATGAAAAATTAATATATAGAAATCAATAGCTTTTAAGTTGACAAATAATTTGATATAAAATAAAATAAAAATATACACTACAAAACCATTTACAGTAGCAACAAAATAATAAAATGTCTACAAATAAATTTAACAAAAATTGTTTAAGAAGTATATGAAGAACATTTGAAAAGTACTCTTTTTGGGAACAAAAGAAGACCTGAACAAATGAAAAGATATATTTATTGATAGAAATATTGACATCATAAAGATGTAAATCCTACCCTTGTGAAGTTATTCCTTCTACTTGATTCCAATAATAGAGGTAAATATGCCTTAGCAAAATAAAATTGCTACATTTTATTTATGGTGGCAGTGTAAATTGATACAGTCATTATTGAGAGATTTTGGCCATAACAATTAAAATTACAAATACATATGGATTCATCAACTGCACTTTGTATTCATCAGTTACATTTTTGGGAAACCTGTATGTACAAGATATTCATTACAAGATGTTTGAAATAGCAAAAGATTGAAAATAACCCAAATGTTCATCAATAGGAATCTGGTTAAATGAAGTAAAAAAAAAAAAAAAAAAAAAAAAAGAAAAAGAAAAAGAAAATCTCCAGAAATAAATAAAATTAAGGCAAATATAAAACATCATAAAAGATAATTGTCAGCCAGGCACAGTGGCTCACGCCTGTAATCCCAGCATTTTGGGAGGCCAAGGCAGGCAGATCACAAGGTCAGGAGTTCGAGACCAGCCTGGCCAATATGACGAAACCCTGTCTCTACTAAAAGTACAAAAATTAGCCAGGCTTAGTGGCAGGTCCCTGTAATCCCAGCTGTGAATGTGATTTCAGAAACAGTGAAATGTACTGACATTTGCTGATTACCATAACCTTAGTAGCCAAGAGTGATTTGGAAGGGAAATATTAGAAACTAAAAGATCCCTTAGTAAATGAACATTGAGGATATATATATATATCTCCCAAAATAAAGCTAGATTTATTTACAGGTTGCAAATAAAATCGTAAAAACTGAATATTATCTTACAAAGGCTTTCTTTTTTATATTATAAAGCAGGATTCTAAGAGCAACTACCCAAAACCATAGGCATCATTGCTGGGAGCATTCAGAACAAGTGAAGACCTAGGGCACACAAATGGGAAAGAAAACAGCCCTATCCTGCTCCTGCTGCTTGGAACATGTGTGATGTCTCTGTATCCCAGGGAGGATACATAATCTTCTTCTTGGTATTCCAGCTATATGTGCAGCTCTTACACCATCCTCAGGTAGAGGAAGTGAAGGGAACAGCTATTCAGGGTACTGAGATGATAGGATACCTCTAGTCCTAACCCTTCAGCTTATTTGGTTATTTCTGCAGATTATGTAGCATGAGGCTCCTAATCTACTTCCTATGGGCTGTGAACTTTCCATTTTTTTTTAATCAATAGTGGGCAACTTTCAGGGTGGTGCTGAGACTATGTGGGCTTTAGAAGCGAAAGGTTGAGGGATTGGTCTCAGCACCATCACTTTCAGCTGTGAAATATTGAACACATCACTTAACTGATGTGACCCTCAGTTTCTTCTTCTGTATAATGAAAAACATTCTTTGCTCAAAAGGATGGTTTGAAGAATTAGAAATAATGAATGTAAGATGCTTAGCACAGGTCCTGACATCTAATAGGTACACAACAAATGATAACCAGATAATTATTTATGCATTCATTAATTTATATAATAATGTTTATAGAGCACCTGCTCTGCGGAAGGGCTTTAGAGGGCAAAGATTACTAGGATATGCCTCTTGACATATCTTACTGATATGAAATGACATTTAGTGATATGACTCAAGGGCATGAAGCTACTTTGTGGCATGACTGAAATGCACACCTCCTCCCTTTCCCATTCCACCAGCTTTGGAATGGGAAAATTCTGTTTTAGTTGGGGAAACACAACAACTGTTTCACACAGACTGTTGAGATCCAATCCCCTATTTGTACAGTGGTGGGGTACATTCAATGTCCATCCAATGGGAGAAAGTCATTTGTTTGAAACAAAAATCCCAGCTTTCAGCCTCAGATGATTTACATTCTACTCTAGTCTATTGTGCCAAGTCAGCTAGAAAATAACCATTGGGTAGCACCTTTTGAATTGAAGATCATCAATAGCCTTTGTGGTTAGAGAAATAACTGGTTAGAGGTGCTGTCTTGCTGGATTGTGGCACAGAATGACTCAGAGTGATATTATGGTTGTAATGAAAAAGGCAAAATGTTAGAAGCAGTTACAATCTGTGGGTATTAGATTATGAATCTGTGTGTTGAGCTTAGGATATTTGCTCTATCTTTCAGAATTGCTGTGAGGATAAAATCAAAGGTGATGGAAAATGTGAAATGTAAAATGCAATACCAGTAGAGTAGATATTACTTTTATTGAATACATTTACTATTTTATATCATTGTATATGACACTTTTTAAGATCAGTGATCAAAGATCTAAATTTTTTTTGTTCTTCACTGTCAGGGTGACTTGACAACTAATTAGTTGAAACCATCCATAATGGTAGGTAGACTGAAGCTGCACAAACTACCCTATACTCTTTCTGACTGTAACAGCAGGATCCAAACATTAAAAAAAATTTATGTTTTCTTTAAACTCCTTGAAAGCAAGTGTATTAGGGGTCTCCAGAGAAACAGAACCAATTGGACGTGTGCATATGCGTGTGTGTGTGTGTGTGTGTGTGTGTGTGGAGAAAGAGAGAGAGAGAGATGTATTAAAAGGAATTGGTTCATATGATTTTGAATGTGAAGTTTCAAGATCTGCATTTGGCAAGCTAGAGACCCAGGAAAGCCAATGGTGTAGTTCTAGTTGGAATCTGAAGGCCTGAGCACCAGAAGAGTTGATGGTGTCAGTTCTGGTCCAAAAGCCAGTAGTCTTGAGACCCCAAAAAAGATGATGTTTCAGTTCCAGTTAAAAGGTAGCTGATGTCTTAGTTCAAGGCAGTCAGGCTGGAGGAGTTCTCTCTTGTTTTCAGGATTGTCAACTCTTTTGTTCTAGTTTGGCCTTCAACCGATGAAATGAGGCCCATCCACATTAGGACAATCTGCTCTGCTCGGTCTATAGACTCAAATGCTAATCTCATCCAGAAACTCCCTCATGAAAACACCCAGAAAAATGTTTCACCAAATTTCTGGGTACCCCATGACCCAGTCAAGTTTACATGTAAAATTAACCACATCAATTAAGTTTTATTTTCACTTTTACTGATGTGATTTTTCAGGGGTGGGAATGCTATGATTTTTCTAGAATCTATAGACTGAGTGAGATACAAATGGTCCATTTGTAAAGATGAATAATGACCCATTAAGCAGTAAAAACAATAAAAAAAAATAGCCTTTTCTAGTTTCAAATGAACAACGGTTATTTTATTTCCCTAAGAATTTGCTGTCAAAATAAACAGCCATTAGAGGGAGCTCTGGTTGCAGTTTAAAAACAAAATTAACCTCTGAATTGACAATGTTTACTTGGAATGCCAAGTTTCCATGTTTTAATAGAGACACAGAAATTATTTTCTTTAAAAAATATGAAGTATCCTTTAACAACACCATTTTGTATATCTGAGCTCAGTAGAAACCAAATATGCTTTGTGGAATACAAGAGCTGAATGATACAGAGACAAAGCTGGTGGAAGGGGAAAGGCAGGGGTATGCATTTCAGCCATGCCACGAAAGTGGCTGCATGCCCTTGAGTCAGTTGCTTGCTCTCTCTCCTAGTCTATTTCCTCTCCCGAACAATGAAGGTAACAGAGATTAAAATTTATCACGTTGGAGTCTGTGGACATTTCCTAGGGACTGGAGAATTCTAGGAGAATTTAAAAATTTTTTAATTTTCTTTTTTCAAAGGCAACCGTCTTAAGAATGTTACATTCTCAAAAGCTGATGGTCCTAAAAGGATTATTTTAACCATATTCTCAGTCATGTGGATGATATACTCAAAACTAGCACCTGCCATGAGGTTTCAGGGCTGTGTTGGCATTTGTGTTGACAATTATATTGGTACCAAGTGATCCCTGGCTTGAAGTGACAGCATTGAACTTTTAATGTGTTGCTAAGTCTTTCTGGCTGACATCAGGTTGGTGTTGTCAAAATGACAACAGCTGACTTATTATTACCATTGTACTCATAAAGAAAATTTTCTCTTCAGCAGGGATAATATGCAACTGAAAGCATTGTTACAGAATAAGGTTTCAGAAACAAGTCATTTTGCAAACTGAGGTTCTGATTTGACATAATGAAAATTACTGCAGTGGAAGAATGTACTTGGTGCTTTCATTTCCTGGGCTTGAGAAGAGAACAGAACAATAATGCATAACTAATAATTCACACGTGCAAATGAAAGCTGCATGACAATATAGTGTGCTGAATAAGCCATGCTGTGGTGGTTTGGAAAGAGAAAATAGGTAGTAGATTGAGCCCTCACCTAAATGATGGACAAGCTGAACTCGAAAGACCTGGATCACAGCAGGCAGAAATATACAAATGGAAAGTAAAACGCTTGTGCAGATCCTGTTTGTGTGCTATCAACTCCAAACAGTTTAGTAGCAGTAGCTGTGAAGATTTTTCAATACATTCTCATTATTTCTGACTGTACAGTTTTATTGATTGGTTCATCATAATAATGGATCATTGTTAAATGAAAAAAATAGCAATGACTCAGCATGCTTAAAAATAAAAATAAGATAGGTCAACAAGTAAAAAACCAAAACAAAGCAAAACCCCAGCAAATACATCTTTGTATTATTAAATCAACACCAAGCTTTCAATTTTAGCAAAATGGCACTATCCATTACATTATACTTGTTAATTTGAATTAAAACAGTTTTGTAGTTTTGCCTCTGGACAATCATTCTGAAAATACATCATATCCAGGGGAAGGGGCTAGTCAGGCGTTTCACTTCAAGGCTTTTTGTAGGCCACTGAGTGGAAAGAGTGTTGAGACCACAGAGCAGGCACTTCCTGAGGCCAACTGGACTCTTAATGGGCTACAAAAAGCCTTAAAGTGAGACACTTGACTAGCTCCTCTAATGATAAAACTTTTTAGAACCTGCTAAATGCTAGAAAAAGAAGAAATACTGGGGTCAGCAAGAAAGTTCTGTAAAATTGTTAATCCATTTACAGGTCAAGGGGAATGGTTTGTGTTATGCTAACTTGGCAGTCTGGTGTTTCTTTGCCAAAGTACATGATTTCATAGACAAGAGTGGAAGGTGTTTTGCGGGCAGACATAGCTTTGTGCTCCTTTTGCTAACTTAGCCTTAACTCAACAAAGTCTTGATACACACAGACATATTAAGAAAAGGATATGCAGGAAGGTGTTAAGCAAAACCTTTGAATTAGAGAAAAAGCTTTGCACCCCTCCCCCACTCTCAAGTGTGGTCATGGTTTGAGACTGAAAATGAAAGGACAAGTGTAGTGGGCCACAGTTTACTGGGACTTCCTATGTGCAGTGACATTTACATTTTAAGAGAGGGGCCCTTTCTCCCTTCCACTGCCTTTATTATTTCCCATCCTTAACCTCTTGAGAATTTTTATATTAAATTTTTGCTAAGGGTGGCAGTCAATCCTATCAAGACAGTGTTTTTGTCTCACAGAATCTCTACTCTACCCCTCTCAGGAAGAAGTTGGGATTAGGTCTTATTAGCCCTCACCAAGGGATGTCAGCAAGATGGAACTGGGTCCCTGTGGAGGAAGCACTTGAATAGTAAAAGAAGGAGGAGGAAACCAAGGGAGAAGAAGGCATTGGGTACCCATTTGAGACAAATTCTGTATGGGTTGAGGGTGACCAGAGGGGAATAGTAAAGAAAGCTTTGTTCCATCTTCAGGGCTCTGAGAATATTCATTTGATATCAAAACTCTTTGGAACGTAATGACAGAGTTGTGGGAGTGTGGTCTTATTTAAGTTTCACAGCAATACAGTGAGGTAGGGATTATTACTGGTTATTTCTTAAGTTTCAGGAGGAAAGATGAATAATGCTTTTTACATGTATTTCTTTTAAAACAAAGGTGTATAAATCATGAGGAGGAAAGACACAAGTTTTAGTAAATTTTCCCATTCCCATTTTAGAGTTGAGGAAACTGAGCCTCAAAGAGATGAGGTGATTTACTAAAGGTCATACAACTAGCAAGTGACAGGGTGAGACTTCGACCCTTATATGCTTTGGCTGTGTCCCCACTCAAATCTCATCTTGAACTGTAGCTCCCATAATTCCCACATGTCATGGGAGGGACCCGGTGGGAGATAATTGAATCATGGGGGTGATTTCCCTCATACTGTTCTCATGGCAGTGAATGAGTCTCATGAGATCTGATGGTTTTATAAGGGGTTTCCCCTTTAGTTTGGCTCTCATTCTGTCTTGTCTGTGGCCTTTTGCCTTCTGCCATAATTGTGAGGCCTCCCCAGCCATGTGGAACTGTGAGTCCATTAAACCTCTTTTTCTTTATAAGTTATCCAGTCTTGCATATGTCTTTATCAGCACTGTGAATGCAGACTAATACAGACCCCAAATCTATCTGATATTCAGGTTGGTTGGCACTTTTCCCTCCACACCATCCTTCCCCTGCTATTCTCTATGTCTATCTCCCAAACTCTCTATCTGAATTCCTCACTCTCTCCCCAGGATCCAGTGTGACTGATGGAACTTTCATGCGTGTCCAAGTGAAGAGACCACCAAACAGGCTTTGTGTGAGCAATAAAGCTGTTTCTTTCACCTGGGTGCAGGTGGGCTGAGTCCAAAAAGAGAGTCAGTGAAGGGAGATAGGGGTGGGGCCGTTTTATAGGATTTGGGAAGGTAATGGAAAATTACAGTCAAAGGGGGTTGTTTTCTGGTGGGCAGGGGTGGGGGTCACAAGGTGCTCAGTGGGGGAGCTTCTGAACCAGGAGAAGGAAATTCATAGGGTTAATCACTCAGTTAAGGTGGGGCAGGAACAAATCACAATGGTGGAATGTCATCAGTTAAGGTGGGGCAGGGCCTTTTCACTTCTTTTGTGATACTTCAGTTACTTCAGGCCATCTGAGCGTATATGTGCAAGTCACAGGGGATGCGATGGCTTGGCCTGGGCTCAGAGGCCTGACATTCCTGCCTTCTTATATTAATAAGAAAAATAAAACAAAATAGTGTTGAAGTGTTGGGGTGGCAAAAATTTTTGGGGGGTGGTATGGAGAGAGAATGGGCGATGTTTCTCAGGGCTGCTTCAAGCGGGATTAGGGGCGGTGTGGGAACCTAGAGTGGGAGAGATTAAGCTGAAGGGAGGTCTTGTGGTAAGGG
Source organism: Pongo abelii (assembly GCF_028885655.2). Classification (NCBI taxonomy): domain Eukaryota; kingdom Metazoa; phylum Chordata; class Mammalia; order Primates; family Hominidae; genus Pongo; species Pongo abelii. Next base: position 114,973,803 of record NC_085928.1, on the reverse strand, counting down.
GTGATATTGTGGGGATGTAAGAAGAAACATTTGTCGTATAGAATGATTGGTGATGGCCTGGATATGGTTTTGGGTGAATTGAGAAACTAAATGGAATAAGAGAAGGAGAAAAACAGGTATAAAAAGTCTAAGAGTTGGGAGGACCTAGGACATCTGATTAGAGAGTGCCTAAGGAGATTCAGCATAGTCCTGCCAGCAAAGATTATTTATTTACTTCAAGAGTTTAGAGTGGCAGTTTGGGAATAGCACCAGGAGATATCAGCTGTGATGGCTTGGAGAAACAGTGTAAACTGGCAGTGTAAACAAGAGCAGGGCATGTATGAGTAGTTGAGAACAGTGAATAGGAGTATGACTAGACAAGAGATAGTAGGAATGACAAGTTTTTTTGGGGCACAGTCTAAGTTGGTCTGGTGTCAAATGAGACTGGGGCCTAATAAAAAGGAGCATCTATACAGGAGCTCCAATGGGCTGTACCTTGTAGCATTCTGAGGACAGGCCTGAATTCTGAGAAGTGAAAGTGGTAAAAGTATTGTCCAGTCCTTTTTAAATTGGTGGCTGAGCTTGGTGAGGTGTTTTTAAAAGACCTTTAGTCCATTCTACTTTTCCTGAAGATGGAGGACCATAAGGGATATAAAGGTTTCACTGAATACTAAGAACCTGAAAAACTGCTTGGCTGATTTGACTAATAAAGGCTGGTCTGTTATTAGACGGTATAGAGGTGGGAAGGCTAAACTGAGGAATTATGTCTGACAGAAAGGAAGAAATGACTGCGGTGGCCTTCTCAGACCCTGTAGGAAAGGCCTTTACTTATTCAGTGAAAGTGTCTATTTAGACTAAGAGGTATTTTAGTTTCCTGACTCGGGACATGTTGAGTAAAGTTAATTTGCCAGTCCTGGGTGGGGGCAAATCCTCGAGCTTGATGTGTAGGGAAGGGAGGGGGCCTGAATAATCCCTGAGGAGTAGTGGAATAGCAGATGGAACACTGAGAAGTTATTTCCTTGAGGATAGATTTCCACAATGGAAAGGAAATGAGAAGTTCTGAGAGGTGGGCTAGTGGCTTGTACTCTAGCATAGCCTGCCTTTGCTGGTGTGTGGCAATTAGGCCTGGTGGAACTGCCATCAGTAAATCAAGCATGATCAGGGTGAGGAACAGGAAAGAAGGAAATATGGGGAAATGGGGTGAATATCAGGTGGATCAGAGAGATACAGTCATAGGGGTCAGGTGTGGTATCAGGAATAATGTGGGAGGCCAGATTGAAGTCTGGGCCAAGAACAATGGTAATTGTGGGACTTAACAAAGAGTGAGTACAGCTGAAGGAGCCAGGGAGCAGAAAGTATATGCATCAGGTATGAGGAATAAAATAGATTTTGGAAGTTATGAGAAATGTAGAGAGTGAGTTGAACATAGTTTGTGATTTTTAGGGCATCTAACAGTATTAAAGCAGCAGCAGCCACTGCATGCAGACATGAGGGCTAGGCTAAAACAGTAAGGTCAAGTGGTTTGGACAGAAAGGCTACACGGTGTGGTCCTGGTTCTTGTGTAAGAATTCTGATCACACTAACCATGCCTAGGAAGGAAAGGAGGTGTTCTTTTGTAAGGGATTGAGGTTTGGGAGATAAATCAGACATGATCAGCAGGGAGAGCACGTGTGTTTTTATGGGAATTATGCTGCGATAGGTAACAGATGAGGATGAAATTTGGGCTTGACTGAAGTAATGGGGACTATCTGTGAAGCTTTGCGGCAGTACAGCCCAGGTAATTTGCTGAACCTAATGGGTGTCAGGGTCAGTCTAAGTGAAGGCAAAAAGAGGCTGGGATGAAGGGTGCAAAGGAATAGTAAAGAAAGCATGTTTGAGATCCAGAACAGAATAATGGGTAGTAGAGGGAGGTATTGAGGATAGGAGAGCATATGGGTTTGGCACCACGGGGTGGATAGGCAAAACAATTTGGTTGATAAGGCACAGATTCTGAACTAACTTGTAAGCCTTGTCTGGTTTTAGGACAGGTAAAATGGGGGAATGGTAAGGAGAGTTTATAGGTTTTAGAAGCCCATGCTATAGCAGGAGAGTGATAACAGGCTTTAATCCTTTTAAAGCATGCTGTGGGATGGGATATTGGCATTGAGTGGGGTAAGGGTGATTAGGTTTTAATGGGATGGTAATGGGCATGTGATCGGTTGCCAGGGAAGGAGTAGAGATGTCCCATACTTGTGGGTTAAGGTCGGGGGATATGAAAGGAAGACGTGAAGAAGGCTTTGGGTTGGGGAGAAGGGTGGCAATGAGATGCGGCTGTAGTCCAGGAATAGTCAGGGAAGCAGATAATTTGGTTAAAATATCTCAGCCTAATAAGGGAACTGGGCAGGTGGGGATAACTAAAAAAGAGTGTATAAAAGAGTGTTGTCCAAGTTAGCACCAGAATTGGGGAGTTTTAAGAGGTTTAGAAGCCTGGTGTCAATACCCACAACAGTTATGGAGGCAAAGGAAACAGGCTCTTGAAAAGAAGGTAATGTGGAGTGGGTAGCCTCCGTATTGATTAAGAAATGGACGGACTTACCCTCCACTGTGAGAGTGACCTGAAGCTCGGCATCCATGATGGTCTAGGGGGCTTCTGAGGTGATCGGGTAGCGTCAGTCTTCAGCTGCTAAGCCAAGAAGATCTGGGAAGGAGTCAGAGAGCCTTGGGCCAGAGTTCCAGGGGCTCTGGAAGTGGCTACCAGGTGAGTTGAACAGTCCGATTTTCAGTGGGGTCCCGCACAGATGGGACATGGCTTAGGAGGAATCCCAGGCTGCGGGCATTCCTTGGCTCAGTGGCCAGATTTTTGGCACTTGTAGCAAGCTCCTGGGGGAGGAGGTTCTGGAGGAATGCCTGGCTGCTGTGGTTCAGGTGTTTGGAAGTTCTTGTGTGCTGGAGATGTGGCTGGGGTTTGTCTCACAGTGGAGGCAAGGAATTGCAACTGTTTTCTATTATTGTACACCTTGAAGGTGAGGTTAATTAAGTCCTGTTGTGGGGTTTGAGGGCCACATTCTAATTTTTGGAGTTTTATTTAATGTCGGGAGCAGATTGGGTAATAAAATGTATATTGAGAATAAGACGGCCTTTTGACCTTTTAGGGTTTGGGCTGTAAAGCATCTCAGGGTTGCTGCCAAACAAGCCATGAACTGGGCTGGATTTTTATATTTGATGAAAAAGAGCCTAAACGCTATCTGATTTGGGATAAAGAAAAAGGAGCATTAACCTTGACTATGCCTTTAGCTCTAGACACCTTTTTAAGAGTAAATTGCTGGGCAGGTGGGGAAGAGATAGTCGGGGAACTAAACTGTAAGCCGGACTGGGTGTGAGGAGGGGAGGTGGTAGAAGGATTATAGGGTGGAAAAGCGGAGGCTGAGGAAGAAATGGGACTTAGCTCGTCCTGGTGACGAGCAGCCTGGGGAGGAGGGGAAAGGTCAGATGGGTCTGTAGAAAAGGAAGACTGGAAAGACTCAGCGACACTTGGGGTTGGGACTGAGGGGACAGGCAGGAGGGAAAGAAGGAGGATCTGGGAGGAATCGCATTGGGAACAGAGGCTAGGGAGGGAACGAAGTGTGAAAAATGCCTGGACGTAAGGCATCTCAGACCATTTGCCCATTTTTTGACAAAAATTATTTAGGTCTTGTAGGATGGAGAAATCAAAAGTGCCATTTTCTGGCCATTTAGGGCCATTGTCAAGTTTGTATTGGGGCCAAGTGGTGTTGCGGAAGAAAATAAGGCATTTAGATTTTGGGTCAGGTGTGAGTTGAAGAGGTTTTAAGTTCTTGGGGTACAGAAATAAGGGATTGGGGCACAGAGATAAGAGGTCGGGGTGTGGAAATAAGGGATTGGGGGTTCTTGCCCCCTAGAAAAGTGGGACTTGCTGCTAAGGGTGAAGGAGAAGGGGTTGAGGGGTACTTGCCCCTGCCCCAGAAGAGCAGGATTTGCCGCTAAGGGTGAAGGACCAAGGCAGGTGTCCCTGCGTGGTCTGACACCTTTGAAACGTGGGTGAATAATCAGAGAGGCGTCCCTGCAATGATTAAACACCAAGGGAAGGCTGCCTTCCCAGTCCGTGACCAGTGCCGGAGTTTTGGGTCCACTGATAAAACGTGTCTCCTTTGTCTCTACCAGAAAATGAAAGGAATTGAAATTAAGAGAAGGGAGAGATTGAAGTGTGGTGCCAAGATTGAAAGGAGAAAGAGGTTGAGGAATAGTGAGGGAAGCTGGAGAAGAGAGTAAAAAGAGGCTGCTTACCAGATTTGAAATTGGTGAGATGTTTCTTGGGCTGGTGGGTCTGAGGACCTGAGGTTGTAGGTGGATCTTTTTCAGGGAGCAAAGAGCAGGAAGACAGGGGATTGATCTCCCAAGGGAGGTCCCCCGATCTGAGACACGGCACCAAATTTCATGTGCGTCCTTGTGAAGAGACCACCAAACAGGCTTTGTGTGAGCAACATGGCTGTTTATTTCACCTGGGTGCAGGTGGTCTGAGTCCGAAAAGAGAGTCAGTGAAGGGAGATGGATTATCATTAGTTCTTATAGGTTTTGGGATAGGCGGTGAAGTTAAGAGCAATGTTTTGCAGGCAGGGGTGGATCTCACATTCTCAAGGGTGGGGAGAATTACAAAGAACCTTCTTAAGGGTGGAGGAGATTACAAAGTACCTTCTTAAGGGTAGGGGAGATTACAAAGTACATTGATCAGTTAGGGTGGGGCAGGAACAAATCACAATGGTGGAATGTCATCAGTTAAGGCTGTTTTTACTTCTTTTGTGGATCTTCAGTTACTTTAGGCCATCTGGATGTATACGTGCAAGTCACAGGGGGTGTGATGGTTTGGCTTGGGCTCAGAGGCCTGACAGGAACACATGAAAGATAGTTTGGGCACAGCCTGAAACTCTGTGACTGGGAGATACTAGCAGTGGTCAAAATCCATGACCCACAGGTCTATAGCAACATGCTCTGCCCCATCCCATGTATACTAAATTAGAATGTCCATTTTAGCAAGATCCTTGGGGGACTATCATAAGCATCAAGGCCTGGGAAGTACTGCCCAAACTTACTCAGGTAAATCACTACATGGAGATACAAATTTTAGAGTTTCATCATTATCTTTTAAAAATAGAAAGAAAAGGGTGGGCATAGTGGCTTATGCCTATAATCCCAGCACTTTGAAAGGCAGAGGTGGGAGAATCACTTGAGCCCAGGAATTCAAGGCTGCAGTGAGCTACGGTCATGCCACTGCACTCCAGCCTTGGTGACAGAGCAAGCCCCAGTCTCTAAAAAAAAGGAAAAAAGAAAGGAGAGAATGCCAGGCGCAGTGGCTCATGCCTGTAATCCCAGCACTTTGAGAGGCTGAGGAGAGGGCATCACGAGGTCAGGAGTTTGAGACAGCCTGGCAAGCATGGTGAAACCCTGTCTCTACTAAAAATACAAAAAAATTAGCCAGGTGTGGTGGCACATGCCTGTAGTTCCAGCTACTCAGGAGGCCCAGGCAGGAGAATTGCTTGAACCCAGGAGGCAGAGGTTGCAGTAAGCCGAGATCGCGCCACTGCACTCCAGCTTGAGCAACAGAGCAAGACTCTGTCTTGGGGGGAAAGAAAGGAAAGAGAGAAAAGGCCATCAGTTTAAAAGCTTACCATCTCAATTAACAAGTACAATGGATTAGATTGGTTTCTATAAAAGGGTACAAGGCAGTTGTGATGTTAATGGACTTGTATGGAGACTATCCAGATCACTGTTTGTTGAACACCTCCTGTGTGAAAGGTACATATTTGACCTCATTTACTCCCCACAAAATCCTTGTGACATCAGTAAGTCTCTACGTTGCAAGTAAGAAAATTGAGGCCTAGAGAGGTGGAATAACTTCAAGTCTTAAAATTAGTGAGTGCCAAGGAAGGAACTTGAACCACAATTGCAGGCTCCATGTCAGTTCTTCTCTGACTAGTGAGCAGGCACAAAATTTACCCTAGGGAGGATGGGTCCAGAAGATTAATTCTGTAATTCTAGAGAATTACAAGATGCAGGAATGATAGGCTCAAAAGTGAAGCTCATGCTCAAGTCACATGGCAAGGGCAGTAAGCAGTAGCCTCTATGGCTGAGCTGACAAGCGCCAGAGTCCACTGGGCAGGTGAAATCCATTCTATTTTGTAATGTGATTTGGAGATGTCTATACATAGAAATAAAGTACATTCTTCCTGTCATCAGGAAGCAGTCCCCATAATAAACAACATCAAATATGCTAGGATCTTAAAAGCCTTTAGGATTTCCAAGAAGTGATCAAATGTTATTTCAGATTTCTGGTAATATGAGCATTCTAGGAAAATGAAACTTTGGGCTTTTGGTTAAATAAAGCATATTGAACACATAGGTTTATTTCCATTTCCCCCCAAATCCCCAGAATGACTATAAGGGAATAATAAAAAAAAATGAGTGTAAGTGCTAGAATTCCTATATTTAGGAAAACATCTCGATGGATTTTAGGATTTTGAAATGTAAGGACTTCTTAGTTAATTCGAATAGAAGTAAATTGAATTGCACTGGGATATAAATAACAGAAATTTCAGAATTGCCCCCTGACTGCTTAAGATGGGGGGAGTTTGAGAGGTCCTGGGGGAAGAAGAAGCATTGAGGTGGAGGAAATCTTGGAGAGAAGATTACTGGTGAGCAGTGTCCCAGGGAAAAGGGCATCACCCAGATGGTTCTTTGTGGTGGGGGTGAGTGAGTGATATCATCTGGCTCTGTGTTGCCACCCAAATCTCATCTTGAATTGTAATCTGAATTGTAATCCCCATGTGTTGAGGGAGAGAACCTCATGGGAGGTTATTAGGTCATGGGGCAGTCCCCCCATGCTGTTCTTGTGATAATGAGTGAGTTCTTACTTTCCTTTATAAATTACCCTGTCTTGGGTATTTCTTCATAGCAGCATGAGAATGGACTAATACAGTGAGGAAGGGGAAAATGTTAAACATTCTAATATTGATGTTTCCTATTCCCTGCTCTGCTGAAAAAATCTTTCATTTTCCCCAGTTAACCACCTAATAGTTTGGGGTTGGTACTCTGGAAATGAAGGGGGAGAGGCTATTCCATACTAAAAACAAAGCAGGGAGGAGAGGGGGAAAAAAGACTGGGGGCAGTTAGGGTGATGGGGAGTCAAGAGAACAGGTTCTCAGGATAAGGGGAAGCCAAAGGTAGATAAACTTCCTCTCCCTGACTCCTTACCCACCATAATTCCAGAATCTTTGGTAATGTAATAAAGACCTGTCATACATCTGTTCGGGCTAATGATGCTCTGAGGAGTCTCAGATTTGAGCTGTTTCTTGTTTAGGCCCAAGTGGGGTGAACAGAGGAGGCAAGACAGCAAACAGGGCTATTGGCAGGAGGAATTTGGAGGGATTGGTAGTTATCTCCCTCCTTTGCTACGGAAATTTGCAGCTGGAAGAATTGGGGACACTTAGGCTCATATACAAAGTCTTATTTAATTCATCAATTAATCTTGTGAGATTAGCATTTTTATCTTCCCAATTTTACAGGTAAGAAAACTGAGGTTGGTAAGTTTCAGTATGTTGTCCAGTATATTGTAGCTAGAAAGTGACTGAAGAAAAATTTGAATCCAACTATTTGTTTCTCAGGAGTTACCTACAATTTTTATTTTGATTATGTTACATAAAACATTTGCATCTGAGGGGACCTTTCCACCATCATAAAACTGTGTATTTTTAAGGAAGTATTAATGGGCTTCCAAATATTTCCTCTTCACTTTTGCTTCCCATGACCTTTTCCAGCTTGGCAGATGGGGCATAGGGTAAGGAGTTTTAAATTTAGCATGGTCCTATAAACATTTTCTGTCTTTAGGTTTCTCCCATGGCTTGTGAGAGCTTGGGGTGATGCAGTATAAGGAGAAAGCCAAGACAGACTCCTCCCTCTGTGTCTTAAATAATTGCTCTGTCTTGGGCGTCCAGAGCCTCTGAACAGACAGGTACAGACACCTTCATCAAAAAAGTCAAATATTCTTGTGTCTCCTTCTCTTCCCATTTAGACTGAGCCCCAGGGGGAGAGTAAGGACTATGTGTAGCTCATTTCCTAATCTCCTACAGAATCAAACACACAGCTGTGTACATTCTGTATGAACAACAAACGCTTGTCGAAATTGAATTGAGTTGAACTCTGCTTCCTTACAGATGAATCCATCTGCCATGTCCTCAGAGCTTACTGGAAAATGATCGGGAAATAATCCTCTAGACCATGAAGGCTTCATAATAATTCTTTCCATAAAAAAAAAAAAACTCTAAAAACTTGCATGCAGGAACACCTTAACACACCCAATTCTCTGTACAAAATGAAACTATCCCAGAGCCCTCTCTAGATCTCTGCTTTACTGCAGCACCATTTACTCTCTCAATGGTAATGAGATCTTCTGAGTGGGCAAGATGAGTTGAGTATAGCTGCATGGCAGACTGTTCTGGCTCAGGCTATTCAGATAGAGTATAATCCCTCAGTCACTGTGTTCTTGGCCTTTGCTACTCTACAAGATTATGCTAAGAAAATTAGGTCTAATTTTCTCCCTGGCTCCTCCAAAAAAGAGTAAATCAATCAACACAATTATTCCAGAAGCATACTGGTGTAAGTGATTTCCTGACACAAGCACAGCTGGTTTTGGCTACTCCTTGAGGCTTGGTTAGGATTTCACCTCCTAGTTTTACATTTGCTTGTTTGCTAGGCTTCTAGCTTGTGCAAAAGAATCATCTAATAGCTTCCATCGAAGAACTAGGAATTTCCATTTTTCTGCTAAAATATTAGAGCACACTATTCAAATGTGTTTCATTTTCAAGGGCAATGATTATTTATAGATGAGTTCATTCCCAATAAACATGACTTGAATGTTATTTATCTAAATTCTCAGGTTAACTAGAATGAAATAAAGGACCCAGACAATCTCATAAAAATTTAAAAGGAGTGTTTTATTTGTGTCCCTGGGATTTGGTTATATTGTCATCAAACTGAACAGTTTATGTTAAAAACCTGGAAGTGTAGGAAATGTCAATCAAAACTTTCAATGTTGCAAACATGATAATAATTTCCACAGGGGAAAAACTCAAGAGGAAAACTTAGGAGAACAGGAGAGAAAAATTGCTCCTTGGGGCTTAATTAACTCTTCAGATATCAGACTGTTCTCTGCTCTTGAACAGCATGAAAAATTGTTCTAATTCAATCAGTGATGAACTTTAACTTTCACCCTAGTGAGGTTGGTTCCCATCCACCATAACCAGCAGGAACTTCATGGGATAGATGTAATGCACACACCTGTCCACTTTATCCTCAGAAGGAAATTCTATTCTCTAACCCAAGAGAAGACATCAATCCAAGTGTTTGTAAAGGGGAAGGGCACACATTCACTCTACCTCAGATCTGACATTAGACAAAAACCAGGCATATGCATGAATCCATAGGAAAGAGGTTTAGATGAACATGTAAGCCAGTGAGATCCAACTCAGCAGCCTCCTTAGACCATTCCAACACTGCAGGATGCAGTAACTCTGCCGTTAACTACAGGCAGGCTGTGGGCGAGTTTTTTCCACAACGGCAGTCAGCATTTGGGTATTGTCTACTGTTGCTTCTACTCAAGGATGAACAGGCTGAAAAATAACAGAAACCATAGTATCTAATTACTTGTCAGCAGGAGCTCCCCAAATTGTCTCCCACTGCCAGCACTCTGGGAGTCAGGCTGTGGGTCTAAGCCTATTTTTCCTCTGCTTAAAATCTTTCCATGGTTCAAGAAGGCATGAAGTCATGGTTTGGCCTTGGCGGGCCCCTCCAGTCACCCCACCTGACAGTTAACCCTCTGACCACACCAAACTGCACAAGCTGGGCAGTCCATGCTTCTAGGGTTTTACTCATGCCATCCCCTAAGACTTAAATGCCTTCCCCAATCCTGCGATCTCCTATCCTGGTTCACAACTAATCAGCCTTCAAACTGGTGCCTCCTCTCTGGTCTCGTGACATGTGAACCCAAGGAAAAAAGCTCTGTGCCTGTGTTGTAGAAGGAGTTTCTTACTCCTGTCTTATTCCTTTAGTTCAATATCTTAGGCCCAATTCCTTCTAGACTCACTTAAAGAGGGTGGACCTGATGCCTCAGATAACAACCCATGTGTAGCTGATTAGACCTTGCTTGCCAGTTCCCTCAGGGCTGTGTCCCATCCTGAGTCAGGGTGGAGATGGGCTAACTGGACAGTTGCCCTGTGCAACTGCAACCAGAATCACTGGAGTATGATGAGTAATTAAAAAGAAAGAAATACGTTAATTGCAGTTTGAGAAGGGAGTGAGATCTGCACTATGCTCTCACAGAAGACCAATAAAAATGATGGATTGGGTTATGCACAGAGTTTTGTTTAACTAAATAAGTTCTGCAAGTTTGTGGCAGGGGCTGTGTGTCTCCAGACCCTAGGAAATGTTTAAAAAATATTCATTTGCACCCCCTCCGCCCCCCGAGCAAGATGGCCAAATAGGAGCAGCTCTGGTCTGCCACTCCCAGTGAGACCAACGCAGAAGGTGGGTGATTTCTGCATTTCTAACTGATGTACCCAGTTCATCTCACTGAGACTGGTTAGACAGTGTGTGTAGCCCATGGAGGGCCAGTAGAAGCAGGGTAGGGCATTGTCTCACCTGGGAAGTGCAAGGGGTCAGGGAACTCCCTCCCCTAGCCAAGGGAAACCCTGAGGGACTGTGCTGTGAGGAACAGTGCACTCCAGCCCAGATACTACTCTTTTCACATGGTCTTTCTAACCCACAGACCAGGAGATTCCCTCAGGTGCCCACACCACAAGGGCCCTGGGTTTCAAGCACAAAGATGGGTGGCCATTTGGGCAGACACTGAGCTAGCTGCAGGAGTTTTTTATTGTACCCCAGTAGTGCCTGGAACACCAGCGACACAGAACCATTTACTCTCCTGAAGAGAGGAAGCCAAGTGGTCTAGCTCAGCAGATACCACCCCCATGGAGCCCAGCAAGCTAAGATCCACTGGCTTGAAATTCTTGCTGCCAGCATAGCAGTCTGAAGTCTACCTGGGATGCTCAAGCTTGATGGGGGAGGGGCCTTCACCATTACTGAGGCTTGAGTAGGCAGTTTTCCCCTCACAGTGTAAATAAAGCCACTGGGATGTTCAGACTGGGTAGAGCCCACCACAGCTCCGTAAAGTCTCCATAGCCAGACTGCCTCTCTATGTTCCTCTCCTCTGGGCAGGGCATCTCTGAAAGAAAGGCAGCAGCTGCAGTCAGGGGCTTATAGATAAAACTCCCATTTCCCTGGGACTGAGTACCTGGGGGAAGGGGTGACTGTAGGTGCAGCTTCAGCAGACTTAAACATTCCTGCCTGCTGGCTCTGAAGAGAGCAGCAGATCTCCCAGCACAGCTCTCAAGCTCTGCTAAGAGACAGACTGCCTCCTTAAGTGGGACCCTGATGCCTGTGCCTCCAGACTGGGAGACACCTCCCAGCCAGGGTCGACAGACACCTTATACACGAGAGCTCTGGCTGTCATCTGGCAGGTGCCCCTCTGGGATGAAGCTTCTAGAGGAAGGAGCAGGCAGCAATTTTTGCTGTTCTGCAGCCTCTGCTGGTGATACCCAGGCAAACAGCATCTGAAGTGGACCCCCAGCAAACTCCAGCAGACCTGCAGAAGAGGGGCATGCCTGTTAGAAGGAAAACTAACAAACAGAAAGCAATAGCATCAACATCAACAGAAAAAAAAGACCACACAAAAACTCCATCTGAAGGTGACCAACATCAAAGACCAAATGTAGGTAAATCCATGAAGATGAGGAAAAACCAGAGCAAAAAGGCTGAAAATCCCAAAAACCAGAATGCCTCTTCTCCTCCAAAGGATCACAACTCCTTGCCAGCAAGAGAACAAAACTGGACGAGGAATGAATTTGACAAATGGACAGAAGTAGACTTCAGAAGCTGGGTAATAACAAACTGCTCTGAGCAAAAGGAGCATGTTCTAACCCAATGCAAGGAAGCTAAGAACCTTGATAAAAGGTTAGAGGAATTGCTAACTAGAATAACCAGTTTAGAGAAGAAAATAAATGACCTGATGAAGCTGAAAAACACAGCACAAGAACTTCGTGAAGCATACATGAGTATCAATAGCCGAACTGATCAAGTGGAAGAAAGGACATCAGAGATTGAAGATCAACTTAATGAAATAAAGCATGAAGACAAGATTAGAGAAAAAAAAATGAAAAGGAATGAACAAAGCCTCCAAGACATGTGGGACTATGTGAAAAAACCAAACCTATGTTTGATTGGTGTACCTGAAAGTGACAGGGAGAATGGAACCAAGTTGGAAAACTCTCTTCAGGATATTATCCAGGAGAACTTCCCCAACCTATCAAGACAGGCCAACATCCAAATTCAGGAAATACAAAGAACACCACAAAGATGCTCCTCAAGAAGAGCAACCCCAAGACACATAATCATCAGATTCACCAAGGTTGAAATGAAGGAAAACATGTTATGGGCAGCCAGAGAGAAAGGTCGGGTTACCCACAAAGGAAGCCCATCAGACTAACAGGGGATCTCTCTGCAGAAACCCTACAAGCCATAAGAGATGGGGGCCAATATTCAACATTCTTAAAGAAAAGAATTTTCAATCCAGAATTTCATATCCAGCCAAACTAAGCTTCATAAGTGAAGGAGAAATAAAATCCTTTACACACAAGCAAATGCTGAGGGATTTTGTTACCACCAGGTCTGCCTTAAAAGAGCTCCTGAAGGAAGTGCTAAATATGGAAAGGAAAAATCGGTACCAGCCACTGCAAAAAGAAACCAAATATAAAGACCATCGACACTATGAAGAAACTGCATCAACTAATGGGCAAAATAACTAGCTAGCATCATGATGACAGGATCAGATTCACACATAACAATATTAACATTAAATGTAAATGGGTTAAATGCCCTAATTAAAAGACATAGACTGGAAAATTGGATAAAGAGTCAAGACCCATCAGTGTGCTGTATTCAGGAGCCGCATCTCATGTGCAAAGACACTCATAGGCTCAAAATAAAGGGACTGAGGAAGATTTACCAAGCAAATGGAAAGCAAAAAAAGCAGGAGTTGCAATTCTAGTCTCTGATAAAACAGACTTTAAGCTAACAAAGATCAAAAAAGACAAAGAAGGGTATTACATAATGGTAAAGGAATCAATTCAACAAGAAGAGCTAACTATTCTAAATATATATGCACCCAATACAGGTGTACCCAGATTCATAAAGCAAGTTCTTAGAGACCTACGAAGAGACTTAGACTCCCACACTATAATAGTGGGAGACTTTAACACCCCACTGTCAATATTAGACAGATCAATGAGACAGAAAATTAACAAGGATATTCAGGACTTGAACTCAGCTCTGGACCAAACAGACCTAATAGACATCTACAGAACTGTCCACCCCAAATCAATAGAATATTCATTCTTCTCAGCACCACGTTGCACTTATGCTAAAATTGACCACATAATTGGAAGTAAAACACTCCTCAGCAAATGCAAAAGAATGGAAATGATAACAGTCTCTCAGACCACACTGCAATCAAATTAGAACTCAGGATTAAGAAACTCACTCAAAACTGCTCAACTACATGGAAACTGAACAACCTGCTCCTGAATGACTACTGGGTAAATAATAAAATGAAGGCAGAAATAAAGATGTTCTTTGAAACCAATGAGAACAAAGACACAATGTATCAGAATCTCTGGGACACAGCTAAAGCAGTGTTTAGAGGGAAATTTATAGCACTAAATGCCCACAGGAGAAAGCAGGAAAGATCTAAAATCGACACCCTGACAACAAAATTAAAAGAACTAGAGAAGCAAGACCAAACAAATTCAAAAGCTAGCAGAAGACAAGAAATAACTAAGACCAGAGCAGAACTGAAGGAGATAGAGACATGAAAAACCATTCAAAAAATTAATGAATCCAGGAGCTGGTGTTTTGAAGAGGTTAACAATATAGACTGCTAGCCAGACTAATAAAGAAGAAAAGAGAGAAGAATCAAATAGGCACAATAAAAAATGATAAAGGGGAGATCACCACAGATCTCACAGAAATGCAAACTACCATTGGAAAATACTATAAACACCTCTACAAAATAAACTAGAAAATCTAGAAGACATGGATAAAGTCCTGAACACGTACACCCTCCCAAGACTAAACCAGGAAGAAGTCAAACCCCTGAATAGACCAATACAAGTTCTGAAATTGAGGCAGTAATTAATAGCCTACCAACAAAAAAGAGCCCAGGACCAGATGGATTCACAGCCGAATTCTACTACAGGTACAAAGAGAAGCTGGTACCATTCCTTCTAAAACTATTCCAAACAATAGAAAAAGAGAGACTCCTCACTAACTCATTTTATGAGGCCAGCATTATCCTGATACCAAAACCTGGCAGAGACACAACAAAAAAAGAAAATTTCAGGCCAATATCTCTGATGAACATTGATGAAAAAATCCTCAATAAAATACTGGCAAACTGAATCCAGCAGCACATTAAAAAGCTTATCTACCACAGTCAAGTTGGCTTCATCCCTGGGATGCACGGCTGGTTCAACATATGCAAATCAATAAATGTAATCCAACACATAAACAGAACCAATGACAAAAACCACACGATTATCTCAATAGATTACAGAAAAGGGCTTCAATAAAATTCAACACTACTTCATGCTAAAAACACTCAATAAACTAGGTATTAATGGAACATATCTCAAAATAATAAGAGCTATTTATGAAAAAACCCACAGACAATATCATACTGAATGGGAAAAGCTGGAAGCATTCCCTTTGAAAACTGGCACAAGACAAGGATGCCCTCTCTCACCACTCCATTCAACATAGTATTGGAAGTTCCGGCCAGGGCAATCAGGCAAGAGAAAGAAATAAAGGTATTCAAATAGGAAGAGAGGAGGTCAAATGATCTCTGTTTACAGGTGACATAATTGTATATTTAGAAAACCCATTATCTCAGCCCCAAAACTTCTTAAGCTGATAAGCAACTTCAGCAAAGTCTCAGGATACAAAATCAATGTGCAAAAATCAGAAGCATTCCTATCCACCAATAATAGATAAACAGAGAGCCAAATCATGAGCAAACTCTCATTCACAATTGCTACAAAGAGAATAGAATACCTCGGAATACAATTTACAAGGGATGTGAAGGACTTTCCAAGGAGAACTACAAACCACTGCTCAAGGAAATAAGAGAGGACACAAACAATTGGAAAACTATTTCATGCTCATGGATAGGAAGAATCAAGATTGTGAAAATGCCCATCCTACCTAAAGTAATTTATAGATTCAATGCTATTCCCATCAAGCTAAGAGTGACTTTATTCACAGAATTAGAAAAAACTACTTTAAATTTCATATGGAACCAAAAAAGAGCCCATGTAGCCAAGACAACCCTAAGCAAGAAAAACAAAGCTGGAGGCATCATGCTACCTGACTTTGAACTCTACTACAAGGCTACAGTAACCAAAATAGCATGGTACTGGTACCAAAACAGATATATAGACCAATGGAACAGAACAGAGGCCTCAGAAATAACACCACACATCTACAACCATCTGATCTTTGACAAACCTGACAAAAACAAGCCATGGGGAAAGGATTCCCTATTTAATAAATGGTGTTGGGAAAACTGGCTAGCCATATGTAGAAAGCTGAAACTGGGTCCCTTCCTTACACCTTATACAAAAATTAACTCAAGATGGATTAAAGATTTAAATGTGAGACCTAAAAACCATAAAAACCCTAGAAGAAAACCTAGACAATACCATTCAGGACGTAGACATGGGCAAAGACTTCATGACTAAAACACCAAAAGCAGTGGCAACAAAAGCCAAAATTGACAAATGGGATCTAATTAAACTAAAGAGCTTTGCAGAGCAAAAGAAACTACCATCAGAGTGAATGGGCAACCTACAGAATGGGAGAAAATTTTTGCAATTTATCCATCTGACAAGGAGCTAATATCCAGAATCTACAAGGAACTTAAACAAATTTACAAGAAAAAAACAAACAACCCCATCAAAAAGTATGCGATGGATATGTACAGACACTTTTCAAAAGAAGATATTTATGTGGCCAACAAGCATATGAAAAATGCTCATCATCACTGGTCATGGGAGAAATGCAAATCAAAACCACAATGAGATACCACCTCACGCCAGCTAGAATGGTGATCATTAAGAAGTCAGGAAACAACAGATGCTGGAGAGGATGTGGAGAAATAGGAACACTTTTACACTGTTGGTGGGAGTGTAAATTAGTTCAACCATTGTGGAAGACAGTGTGGCGATTCCTCAAGGTTCTAGAAGTAGAAAAACCATTTGACCAAGGAATCTCATTACTGGTTATATCACCAAAGGATTATAAATCATTCTACTATAAAGACACAGGCACATGTATGTTTATTGTAGCACTATTCACAATAGCAAAGACTTGAAACCAACCCAAATGCCCATCAATGTTAGACTGGATAAAGAAAATGTGGCACATATCCACCATGAAATACTATGCAACCATAAAAAATCATGAGTTCATGTCATTTGCAGGGCTGTGGGTGAAGCTGGAAACCATCATTCTCAGCAAACTAACACAGGAACAGAAAACCAATCACCACATGTTCTCACTTATAAGTGGGAGATGAACAATGAGAACCTATGGGTACAGGGAGGGGAACATCACACACTGGGGCCTGTCAGCCGGTGGAGGGCAAGAGGAGGGATAGCATTAGCAGAAACACCTAATGTAGATGACGGGTTGATGGGTGCAGCAAACCACCATGGCACATGTATATCTATGTAACAAATCTGCATGTTCCGCACATGTACCCCAGAACTTAAAGTATAATAAAAAATATTATTTTGAAGGGGAACCAAGTTATTTGCTTTCACGCAGCCCGATCTGCTCAACCCCTTTGACTGAACCACTCATAGAGACTGGCATATGGTCAAATAGTTTAAAAGTTTCTTCCTGACCCCTAAGCCTTGGTTGCTGTGATTCGCTAGCCACCTCTGCAACCCATCTGTCCTATTGTTTCTTTTCTCTTCTTCTCTTTTTCTTTCTTTTTTTTGAGACAGGGTCTCACTCTGTCACTCAGGCTGGAGTGCAGTGGCTCCATCATGGCTCACTGCAGCCTCAAAACCCTGGGCTCAAGTGATCCTCTCATCCCAGCTTCCCCTGTATCTGGAACTACATGTGCATGCCACCATGCCCTGCTAATTTTTTGTAGAGATAAGGTCTCACTATATTGCCCGGGCCGGTCTCAAACTCCTGGGTTCAAACAATTCTCCTGTATCAGCCCCCCAAAATGCTGAGATTACAGGCTTAGCCATGGAGCCTGTCCTATCCTGTTTTTCAGCTGCCCTGTTCCCTTCTCCTCATTGCCACCTGCCTCATTTCTTTCCCCTCCACATTGAGGTTTTCTTTAATACTCCCTCACAGGAGGACTTTTTCACAAGAGCAACTCATTTCTTTCTGGAGGTCAGCCCCAAGACCTAGTAGACTGGAAAGTTTTACCTGCGGTCTCCTGACAGATACCATAGGTAACCAGGCCTTTTGTCTTTAAAATAGGTATGGAGAATCTCAACATTGGAGGATAAGTCTGTGAAAAACAGCATTAGGTTCACAAAGTCCTGCTGAAACGGCACTTTAAGGAAAGTTCTCTTTGAGGATTTTTTTTTTTTTTTTGACGGAGTTTTGCTCTGTTGCCCAGGCTGGAGTGCAGTGGCAAAATCTCAGCTCACTGCAGCCTCCGTCTCCCGGGTTCAAGAAATTCTCCTGCCTCAGCCTCCTTAGAAGCTAGAATTACAGGTGCCCACCACCGTGCCTGGTTAATTTTTGTATTTTTAGTAGAGACGGGGTTTCAGCATGTTGGCCAGGCTGGTCTCGAACTCCTGACCTCAGGTGATCCACCTGCCTTGGCCTCCCAAAGTGCTGGGATTACAGGTGTGAGCCACTGCGCCTGGCCCTCTTTGAGGATTCTTTCAGACTAGCATGGCATTGGTTCTGAGTGTTCTTACACATTCAGAAAGTAAAGTATCAAGGTTTACAGTGTAGGTCAGGCACGGTGGTTCACATCTGCAATTTCAGCTCTTTGGGAGGTCTAGGTGTTACTGGAAGGGAGTCCCAATCCAGACCCCAAGAGAAGGTTCTCAGACCTCACACAAGAAAGAATTTGGGGAGTAAGGTGGAAGCAAGTTTATTAAGAAAGTAAAGGAATTAAAGAATAAAAAGAATAAAAGAATAAAATAAATAAAAGAATAAAAGAATAAAAAGTAAAGGAATAAAAGTAAAGGAATAAAAGAATGGCTACTCCAAAGGCAGAACAGCAACATGGGCTGCTCAACTGAGTGTACTTAGAGTTGTTTCTTGAATATATACTAAACAAGGGGCAGACTATTCATATGTTTTCTGGGAAAAGGGCTGAGATTTCCCAGAACTGAGAGTTCCTCCCCTTTTTAGACTTTATAGGGTAACTTCCAGGCATTGCCATGGCATTTGTAAACTGTCATGGCACTGGCTAATGCATTATAATTAGAGTATAATGAGCAGTGAGGATGACTAGAGGTCACTTTCATCCTCATCTTGGTTTTGGTAGGTTTTGGCTGACTTCTTTACGGCATCCTATTTTATTAGCAGGGTCTTTGTGACCTGTATCTTGTGCTGACCTCATATCTCATGCCGTGACTAAGAATGACTAACCTCCTGGGAATGCAGCCCAGTAGGCCTCAGCCTTATTTTACCCAGTCTCTATTCAAGATGGAGTCGCTGACATAGGTGGGAGGATTGCTTGAAGCTAGGAGTTGGAGTCCACCCTGGGTAACATATTGAGATCCTGTCTCTACAAAAATAAAATAAAATAAAATAAAATAAAACAAAAAGTTACAGGTTAATAAGACTAAATTCCAGGATTTTATGTTAAAATTGGAGGTTTGAACCCTCCACAAACACTGCTAAAATAATAGCAAAAGTTTTAAAATGGTATCAACTAGTAAGAACAAAGAATTGCAAGGGAAATATTCTTTGAAAAGAGAGTTCACCAATTTTTTGGATATGTAGATAGACAAGAGGGAACAGATTAGCATCACAAAGGATAGTACAATGTAGTGCCTGTTGGGTGATTACTGACAAAACATGTGCCAGACCTGGAACCCCCAAGAAATTGAACACTTGAAGATACTTGCAATTCCAAAATCCATGAAGGTTGGAAAACAGACCAATTCTTTTTTGGAAAGCTCATTTAGTTGCATAAAGTGGTCTGACTTCACTCATTTGGAGAGAAGCTAACTTGAACTGACACGAGGCTATTTATAACCTTTAATTTTTCCACTGAATGTGCACATTTATATGCTTCACTGCAGAAATAATAGTGTGTTTGAGAAAATTTTATTTATTGAAATGCCAACAAAAATAGTGATATATCTGTTGGGAAGACAGAAGAGAGGGCACAAGGGGTAAGACTGAAGAATGTAAGAGTTAAATCCTCAACTACCTCGAAAGGAAGTTAAGGTGTAATGCTCTAAAACTGATATGTTCAGAAATGGTAGTGTAAATATATTACTCAGAAATATGATAGCAAATAAATAAATAGTCCTATAACCACAGAGAAGACTAGGTATCCAAAAACCTTTTATGGTTAACTTCTATCAAACAGTCAAGGCACATATAATCCTAATCTATATGACCTATTTGAGATAATATAAAGAGAAGGGCTGCTTCTCAACTCATTTAAAGGTGATAGCTTGACTTTAATACCAAAAAACAGGACAGCATGGGCAAGGAAAATTTCAGGCCAGTTATCAGTCATGAACATAGATTTATATTACTAGCAAACTAAATCCACTAATGCATGAAAAGAATACTACATAATGATTAAGTAGAGCTAATCCAGCAAAATAACATTGATTTAGTGTAAGAATTCATGTAATATGTAACCACCACACTAACTGATTAAGGAAGAATAATCATATGATTGTTTCAGTTAATACAGAAGCATCTGATAAAATTCAGCATTAATTTGCGATTAAAAAAATAGGCAAACCTAGATGACAAAGAACTTCCTTAATCTGATAAAGAGTGTCTACAAATAACCCACAGCAAATGGCATTATCAATAGTGAAAGGTTAAAAGCTTCTCCTTGAAGTCCAGAACAAGGCAAAGATGCCCACCATCACCACGGACCTTCAATTTTGTTCTGGAGCTCCTAGCCAGGTATGAAAATAAAGAAACAAAGTTGACATTTTTTCAGATATTTACACAGACAAGTCTGAATAATCTACAGATACATTAGAATAAGCAAATTTTATAATTTGCTGATACAGAATGTATAATAGAATATAATATAAGTATATATGTCTCTGCTTCAAATAGATTTATAAACTCGAACAAACTTATTTTGCAGAACTTGACATATTGACTTTAAAATTTATGTAAAATTGCAAAGGGCTAAGGATAGCCAAGATAGTCGTGAAGAAGAAGAATGAGGTATAGGACTCGCCTTACCAGATATCAAGATTGATATAAAGCTTTGGTAGTCAAGACAGTGTGGTATGAAAACAAGTACAGAACTATACTGATATGGTTTGGCTGTGTTCCCACCCAAATCTCATCTTGAATTGTATTCCCACATGTTGTGGGAGGAAGCCAGTGGGAGATTATGGAGTCCTGGGGGTGGTTTCCTCCATACTGTTATGGTGGTGAATATGTCTCATGAGATCGATGGTTTTATAAGGGGAAACACCTTTTGCTTGGCTCTCATTCTCTCTTGTCTGCCACTAGGTGAGATGCGTCTTTTGCCTTCCACCATAATAGTGAGGCCTCCCTAGCCACGTGGAACTGAGTCCATTAAACCTCTTTTTCTTTATAAATTACCTAGTCTCGGGTATGTCTTTATCAGCAGTGTGAAAACAGACTAACACAAATACCTGATGGAATGGACTAGAAAGTCTAGACACAGATCCTTTCTTATATTAACATTTTACTTATGAGAAAACAGGCATTGAAGATCACTAGAAGAAGAAAGAATTTAAAAAAATAGCGTTTGGGTCAATACATTGTATACAGCTATTCATCTAAGAAAATAAGAGGCTGGACGTGGTGGCTCATGCCTGTAATCCCAGCAATTTGGGAGGCCAAGGTGGGTGGATCCCTTGAGATCAGGAGTTTGAGACCAGCCTGGCCAACATGATGAAACCCTGTCACTACTTTAAAAAAAAAAAAATTACAAAAATTAGCCTGGCATGGTGGTGGGTGCCTGTAATCCCAGCTACTTGGGAGGCTGAGGCAGGAGAATCACTTGAACCCGGGACGCGGAGTTTGCAGTGAGCTGAGATCGAGCCATTGCACTCCAGCCTGGACTCCATCTCAAAAAAATAAATAAATAAAGGAAAGAAATCTGACACCTTTTGACACTAAACAAAAAAATCAATTCCAGATCGATTAATTCAAAAGCTATGAAGATTTTAGAAAATATGATGGAGACTATTTTGATGACCCTGCATAAGAAAATATTTAAAAATATGAGATACAAAAATGTTAATCAACAATGTAATGATTAATAAATCTGACTACATTAAAGAACTTCTGTTCATCAGTCACTGCAAAGAGAGTGAATGTTTGAGCCACGAAGCGAGAGATCTGAATAACTAAGAAAGGGCTGAAGTCAAAGATGTATAAAGAACTTCCACAAATCCAAAAGCCTAACTGAAAACTGGGCAAAAGTCTCAGATAGACACTTCACAAGAGAGGAAAGGTAAATTGCTGAGAAAGAGAAAAACTCTCTTAACCTTAAACTAATTAAGCTATAAAAGGAACTATAATTAAATACAGTTAAACATATAGATATACATTACACGGCCAACAGATTGGTACAGGTTGAAAGGTCCAAAAGACTTTGAGTGTTAAAGTCAGTGGGCAGCCTGACAAACTTTCACTTATTGCTGAAAGGGCATGAATTTGTACCACCACTTTAGAAAACAGTTTGGCATTATCTAGTACATTTGAAGAGATGCAACCTCTATAACACAGCATTGTCACTCCTTAGTACATATCCTAGAAAAAATTATCTGCATGTGAACCAACAGATAAGAATAAGAATGCTTATGATAGTGTTGCTCTTAACAGCCTCAATGGAAATGACCTGAATGTTAATCCATAGTAGACCTGATAATAAACTAATTGTGGACTGATATGTCATGGTTGAGTCTCATTAGCATAATAAATAAGTGAAAGGAATAAGAGACAAAAGAATATATATAGTATGGTTGTATTAGTATATAATATATTTTAAAGGATGCAAAATTGCCTGGTATCCCAAAGACTGAAATCGAGACTCTCTTCCTTTCTCTGCAATTTCTTTATACTTGTGTTTCCCCAGATACTGCATTTTACTCTATGAACTTAAATTTGACCTGCGGAAATATTTTGCTCCAGAGTTAGCTGTGATATTAAGTTTCTTATATTTAATAGGTAAAACCCAGTTATAAATTCTCTCAGAAAAAGGGAATTTCAGACATTCCTGTTTTTGTTGCTTTGTTTTGCAAAATTTATATATCTTTACTGTTGGCACTGTTTAATCTTTCTTACTTTGCTTATTAAAAACCTCTTCATTGCCACTGTCTTCCAGCATGGGGCTGAATTGCCTAGTGACATAGCTTCTGCTTCCACTTGAGTCAATATGGAATGTTATTTCTTTCTATCTATTCAGTGATAAAACCCACTGCCTTTTTGTAAGCCAATTTATACTCAAGGCCTCTAGACCACCACAGCACTATATATCCTAAAATTTACCCTGTGTGGCACCTTTGTAGCCAACCCCCTTCCCACAGAATGTCAACTTAAATATTTTTATCAAGGCAACAAAATATTAAGTTGACAACTCATTATAGACCATAGCAATAAATATTGAAGTTCAAATTTCTTACATAAACTCCTTTGTCAAAAATAACTTACCTGCACATTGCGCACATGTACCATAAAACCTAAAGTATAAAAAAAAAAAAATAACATCTGCAAGAACAATTTTATGAAGCAGGGCACTATCACATTTCAGCAGCTTTTGGATAAAATGAACATTTTCTCCTTATTGAGATTTATTTCACCATTTGTTAGAAAAGCCTGTTAATATCAAGGCCAAATGCTAGAATTCCATTAATTTGCATGAAGAGGAAGGAAAAAACCCCACATTTTAGAAGCTCAAAATGTACAGTTTGGAAAGGAAAAAGATTAACTAAGATTATTAAAAAATTGAATATGCGCTATGAAATGTTTTGCATCTATAATACCAAGATGACACCCCTAGGCTAGATCCTACTTTATCTTTATTATTTCTGGTTATTATGTTAACTGTCCCAAGCATATTTTTCTGGTTTTCTACAGAACTGGCCACTGCTAATATTTCCTGATTTGGTTCAGTCACTTTCTTGCTGTGTTCTGCTCTGTGGAAACGTGTACAGTGCTAGGAGACCTAATTGAAAAATGGTTTTAGAGTGAGCCAGACCTGAGTGTAAATCTTGACTTGGTCACTGAGCAAGTTATATAACTTTCTCTGTGAAATTGCAATAATAATACTTTGTTCATGCTTTGAGGTTTGTGAGGACAGTGAGTAATGCTTTCATGGGCAAGATGTCTCACTTTACAGTTGACAAAATGCAGGTACACACACACAGACACAGACGCACAAGTCTGGTACAGTGTAAGCCAATTTGCCATGCCAAAGGGCAGTTCAGAAGCAACAGCACTACCATGGCCCAAGCAAAGTGGCTGTGGCCTGCTGTCTTCTGCAGACCGGGCCAAATTCCAGGCATAAGCAGAGGCCACTCATACATATTTGGCCTACAGATTCATTTTGTTTAACCTGCATAGCACTATTTTAAGGGTAAATGCATGCCAGTCTGTAAAAATCGGATGACTTCATATAAAAGACAGAATTTTCTACTTCTCTTGAAAAATTGGAAGAAAAGTGGTAGCGTGAGTCCACAAGCTGCTGGGGGAAGATCATTAGGGCTGGGGAGTGGCAGCCTCTTTTCATGGCATATGCCCAGTCCATCATGGGCCACCCCAGCCTGCAATTCCCAGGTACTTTATCTGACAGGCATTTTACTTGCTACTGGGAGTCTGATAAATGGATGGGCTACACAGTCTCCAGGTAAGCTGTCATTCAAAAATGCTCTCACACCCAGACCTGAGAAGTTTAAACAGCCTTGGTTGTGTGCTCTGGGAAGCAGGGAGGGTAGCTGTACTGCGGGTCAGTCAAGGTTAGTTCTTTGCTACCCAGGCTGGAGTGGTGATGGCATTCTGAGCATCAGTTGGCCACAGGCAAGGAGGGAAAGCCTCACTGGCCCAGCCCTAGGAGGAGATGTGTGAGGTTATTTGTTCTCCCTAAGGATGGGCCAAGGCCGTATGCACAGGCAGCTTTTCTTCCTCTCTAATTTGTAAAATGCTGTTGAATATCTGTTCTTCTACTAACATCCTGAGTGCTAGGCCCTTTTCCATTTATTTTTTCTTCTCCACTCCTGATGTGGCTGCCCTCCTCGCTATCAAGGCTGCAGTGGCCAAACTATTTGGTTGAAGGGAGCATGGTCAGTGAGCAAAGAGTCCCTGGCTAGTGCAAGATTAAAATGGAAATTCGCATCTTCCACACATTCAGCTCTGAGCTGAAAGAGTGGAAGATGGAGTTTCTCCTTCCACAGAGCAAAGGAGCTAGTGGATTCATAAATAGGTGGAAAACTGTGCAAGATTTTCACCATAGGAACTCAGTGGAGAAGGACAACTGAAATTAGATATTAGACGTTCACAAAATTAACTAAGATCCCAAGCATAAAGAGTTATTCAGTAGCTTCTAATGGTCTGAAGGACAGAAAAGGTACCAAGCTAACTTTTTTTTTTTTTTTTGAGATGGAGTCTCACTCTGTTGCCCAGGCTGGAGTGCAGTGGCACAATCTCAGCTCACTGCAACCTCCACCTCCTGGGTTCAAGCAATTCTCCTGCCTTAGCCTTCTGAGTACCTGGGACTACAGGCACACACTGCCACGCCCAGCTAATGTTTTGTATTTTAGTAGAGATGGGGTTTCACCGTGTTGCCCAGGATGGTCTCGAACTTCTGAGCTCAGGCAGTCTGCCAGCCTCGGCCTCCCAAAGTGCTAGGATTAGAGGCGTGAGCCACCGCAGCCAGCTCAAGCCAACTTTTGATTGATAAATTGTTCCATCTTTTTCCTAATGCCACAGCTGGTAAATTTGGGAAATTGTAAAACAAATGTGAGGTGATTAATTGCCCATGGTTGAAGCCTTGCCCTTTTTAGGTCCCTTCCTTTTCTCATTGCCGCATTTCCTATACTGTCCAATTATCTCTGACTTTATATCCCTGAAATGGAAACAAGTTCTGAAGTATTTGCTTTATACTAACATATACCCTCCCTGATTGTCCTCCCAGATGGATTTCTGTTTCCTGCAACATTCACACAGCGGCCTCTTTGTGGTGGAAAGGTGAAGGGTAATTTCCACCAAAAGCTTGCCTGAGGTCTGTTTTAATTAAGAAATGAGATATAGCACCTTCCAGTTATATTAATGAAAATTCCCAGAAACAATTATGCTTGGAAGGAAATATGTGTAATCTTCAGTTGTGTCTGCAATGCCTAGAAGTATGGACCCACCCATTATCAAAAGTAGAGTTCACTAATCATGAGATGGTAAGACCCCACTCAGTCTAGAGCTGCATTGTCCAACCCAGTGAACATGAGCCATATGTGGCTACTGAGCATCCAAAATGGGCCTAGTCCAAATTGAGAAGTACTGTTAGTGCAAAACATACACTGGATTTCAAAGAATTAGCATGAAAAAACTTGTAAAATATCTAATTAACAAGTTTAAAATATTGGTTGCATGTCAAGATGATATAGTTTGGATATATTATATAAAATCTATTAGTAACATTAATTTTCACCATTTTTGGTTAAAAATGTGGCTACTAGAAAGTTTAGAAATGTGTATAGGGCTTACATTGTATTTCTGTTGGGCAGCATGGCTCTAGAAGATGGAAGAAAACACCACCCTTTTAATTGCATCACCTTTCAGTCCCTGTGAAGTCTACCCAGGATAAATACTCAGGGATCCATCACTCTCCCTTCTCCTCTCTTCCATGCCAATTCCCCTGGGTATCCTCTGACCTCAACACTCCACCACCTTCCATTTGTCTGTCATTATGGGTGACACTCTTTAAGATGCTAAAGTCCAAATGGATCACGGTTTTTTACTCTTTCTTGGAAGGGCATTGAGAGATCTATAGTCTCCCTTGTAGCAGAATTGATTTAGCTCTTTCAAAGTCTTCAGATAGGTACATTAACAATACAAACAAACTGTCCTCCTACTAATTTTGATGACCTTCCATGGCCAAGTTTTGAAGAGCTCTGATGCTAATATGATGTCAGACTCCTGACTTGATTCCACCAGATATCCTGTCCTACCATGCATGCAAAATAACTCTCCATAAAACCCAATTAATACTTTTCAACATATTCCATGTATTTTCTTACTGCATCCTCATAGAATACATTGAATAAAGTAGATCTATTATAAAGCTCATTTTATAGCTATAGTTCCCAAAATGTAAAGTGTTTTGCACAAAGACTCGGCAAGGGCTAATCATAGAATTAGGTCATAAGCCCTAATTCTCTTCCAGGACCCCTGGTTCTCTACATCAAGTGTAGAAAACAACAGAAAATGTGCTCACACTCTTACACAATAGCTCTAACCAGTTTCTCCTCCAATCCAGTTTTCACAATGTTGCCCGAGTTATCCTTTGAAAATGCAGACTTGATTATATGTATTCGCTATAAAACAAACAAACACAAGCAAATCTTCACTGGCCGTCGAATTACAACCAATCCCTTTAGTCTGCATAAGTGGACATTGATATGCCATCCCAGCCTCATTTCTTTCCTCTCCATCTGCAATCTCTGGAAGAAGCAGGTTGGGTTTTCCCTCTTCCATACTGCACCCAGCACCTGCTCAAATGCCACAACTCAGCACTTCTTGGGTCTTGTTTTCTCAGATCCTCTCTTCTGGCTCTTTCCATCACCTCTAAATCACTCACCCCCTTTATCTCCTAGCAAAGCCTTTGGGCTCAGAGCAAATGTCAACTCTATTGAAAGCTTCCTCCAAACTTCCTAGGAAGAATTAATATCTTCCTTCTCTGGGTTTCCGTAATCCTTTGTACCGACTTTTTCCACTATACAGTACCATTACTACCATTATGTTAGAGTCAACTCTTGTGCTTGTCTCCTGCTTTAGACTGTGAACTTCTTGAGGAAAGAGACTGTCCATCTTTGTATCTCTATGTGTAGTAGATGCTCAGTGGATGGTCCCATCCATTCTCATCTATATATTGGTGTTTCCCAGGTCTATCTGCTGAACTCAGCTTTCTCCCCCAGTTCCAGATCCAATCATCTGACAAATATCTCTCGTCTGATGTTCCACAGGGACTTAAAGCTCATTGTGACTTAACTTGAACTCACTTCCTCCCCTACCCAACCTGCTTCTTCTAGAGTCCCTATCTCTGTGTTTGACATCATCATCTATCCAGCTGCTCAATCCAGAGAGTGGGAATTATCCTTGACTACATCCCCTCTTTTGCTGACATTCCTCTCCCTCATCCAAACAAACTGATGTATTACTTCTGCTTCGCAAAGATCAATTAAATCTGTGTACTTTATCCCTACTGCCATTATCTTAGGACATCATCATCTCTTGCCTAGATTACAGAAATTAAATCCTTTGGTGTCTCCTTGTCTTCAGACTTGCCTCCAGCTCCCAGAAAAGTATCTGGCATGTTGCAAGTACTCAATAAATATATATTGAATGAATCAATCAATGGCTGTGCATAGATGAGTTCACATCTGGCTCAGCCATGCTCAAAGGAACCTCATCTGTTTGAAAATGTCCACTCGCTTCCTGATGGAACGACCCAGGAAATGACTTTAGAGCTATTTGTTTTTGAATTGAAGACTTGAATAGTTTTCTTAACATATGTAGCGCCCAGAAGCTTTCAACACATTTGTAGATCAGTCATGTCGGTTAAGTTTCACATTCCCCTAGGAGATAAATGACCTTGAGAACTCCCTTTGGTAGCTGAGTCTCTTTTTTGCAGAGTTACAGAGTCTAAGTCATTTTCCCAGAGTTAGCAAGGTGGTAAGGAGAAGAGGCAGGGCTCAGGTCAAAGCATGCAGTCTCCAAAGGCTAGACCAGTTTGGCTAAATTTGGCCTCAGACTCACTGGAGCAGGCTTGGATCTCTCACTCAGTGGAAAGCTTGCTCCTCAGAGAGTAGCTCTGGCAAGGGTATACTGTAGGCCAGTGGAGCTGAATGAAAACTTCTGAGCCTCTGCTGACTAGAGGCCTGACACCTCATGCTCATAGCCTGTGGAGCCTGGGAGAGGGGCAAGTGAAGGAAGGCCTGGAACTCGGGCTTGAGGCTCTTCCTTGCCTCACTGTCATCAGTAGTTATGGCTGTCTCTTCCAGATTACTGCTGGAGATGTTAGGAATGATGTGCTCTCTCTCTCTCTCTCTTGCTCTCTGTCCTTAGTTTGCTTTCTGGAAACCAAAACTGCTGGAAATGCAGAAATGCTGTTGATGAAATCTATTTGGTAAGGGCAGAAAATTCAGAATTGTGAGTAATCACAGGATGTGAGAAGAATTGCTGCAGTCAGCTTTGATGCCAGGAAATAGGCTGTGGATGGGCACAGATAATGGAAGAAAAGAATGGGAGCACATCTCAAATAACACTGCAGGTGGCCCAAGCTCTGGAGTGGGCCCACATCTTCCCTAGGCACCATGTGTAGCACTGCTGACGGGGAGCAGGAAGATTTCACTCATGTGGCTCTCAGTGGGTGCACACCGAGCACCACTGTGTGTGAGGCCCTGTGCCAGGTACTGGGCATAGAGCTGACACACCACAATCCCTGCTTCCTAGCTGCATAGTGTAGCCAAGCAGATAAGCTGTGCACATAAATAGCATGGTGCAAAATACGAAGTCATACATTTCACAAAAGAGATTTTGACAAGGTCCTGGGGCATCTAGAGTGGAGGGAACCAGGGTCTTCTTCATGAGGGAAGAGGGATATTGTGACCTGTTAGGTTAGGTATTTAAGTTCGTTTTGGTGTAGTCAGGTGTGGCATAGTAAGAAACATTCAAACTGGAATGGCAAAACAATTATATTTATTACTCACAGACCCTGAGACATGAGAACAGTACACCTTTCAGGTCAACAGAAAGGGGAAGGGGACATCCAGAACACATGAGCTCAACCAGCAGGTTGGAAACAAAAGAGAGGGAGGGACCTGTGGGCTGAAGCCTTGACTGGGATTCAGGGCATTGCCTATAGGGGTTTCCCACAGGAGGGCTGGATTGCTTAATTTGAAGGGAGTATGAGGCTAAGTGTGGGAACTTAGGGTTACATTATCAAGTTCACCAGGCTTGAAGCAGAAGTAAGGTGGTTAAGTGTTTCAGGGTACAGGGCCTTATCTGCCTAAAAAATGAAGATGGGAACTGGGTGAAGACTGTCTTGAAATATGTAGGTCAAGTGTGACAAACATGGACAGGATAAGATGTTGCAGCAGCATTAATATAATGAGACTTATGACAAGGCATTTCAACTGGGCTTAGACTTATATGTAGACTTGGATAAACAGAGAGTAAGAACATTCCAGAATGAAATAATTGCATATGTAAAATCAAGAGCTAGGATTCATGGCAAGGAATCTGTTGCTAAAAGTTCTTCAAAACTCAGGAATAGGGAACCCAGCAGCTCTAAGCAATCTGGCCTTCTCTGTTGCTTCTGTGGATTTTAACCCCTGCTCCTGTGGCTGGTGGCTAATGGTTTCTATTTCTGTATGATTCTGGCGATTTATGGCTACCTGGTTCTTAGCTTGTTAGTTACTCCAGAAATAATTCTACAGAGTTGATTTCCAGGGCATTGAGTCCTGTTCCCTGGTGGAAATCCTCTGCATAAAAGTTGTTGCTGACTTTCTTAGTGCACTCCCTCTGTATCTTTTGATTCCTTTACCATTTTTGTGCATACTGGCCCCCCACGTGCTTTCCCTCCCAATAGCCAGCAAATGCACCTTTGTCAATGACTGCCCTAAGGCTGAGGAGCCTGCTTGGCCTGTGCCCATGAAGACCAAGATATGCCTGGGAATTTATGTCTTTCCCAGGGTCAGCCCTTGACTGGTGGTAGATGGATGTAAAGTAGAAGTACTCTACTTTCATTGTCCCTGACGTGTGCCCAACCTGCCTCCAGAGACCTTGTGAGGTTAAGCCAAAGTTTCCTCTGGGGACTTAGCTGGGCATCATACACTGCTTGACCTTTTTTCTTTCCTGATCCCACTTCCCCTTCGCTTCTCCAGGTTTTCCCTGGAGAAAATTACTTCCTAATAAATTACTATCACTCAAACTTTCATCTCAAGATCTGCTTCTGTGGAATCCAACTAAGACATAAGCCAAGTGTGGTAGGCAACATAACGCCCCCTTCAAAGTGTTCACATCCTCACCCTTAGAGCTTATGAATACAGCAAAGGGGGCTTTGCAGGTGTAACTAAGGTTGTAGATCTTAAGACAGAGAAATCATCTTGGGTTATGTGGGTGGGCCTAATCTAATCATGTGAACTCTTAAAAGCAGATAACTCTCTGGAAGGAGGCAGGAAGATGCAGCATAAGAAGCAATCAGAGAGATTGGAAGCATAAGAAGGATTTGACACACCTTTGTTGCCTCTGAGATGTAGGGGCCAAGTGCAAGGACCTGAGAGTGGCCTCTAGGAGTTGACATCTGGCAAGGAAAACAGAGGCTTCCATCCTATAGCTGCAAGGAACTTAATTTAGCCAACATTTTGAATGAGTTAGAAACAGATTCTTTCCAGAACCTCCCACAGGCTGACATCTTAATTTCCACCTATGAAACTGAGAGAAACGAGACCAGCCAAGTCCACTCTTAAACTTTTTTCTTTCTTTTCTTTTCTTTTCTTTTCTTTTCTTTCTTTCTTTCTTTTCTTTCTTTCTTTCTTTCTTTCTTTCTTTCTTTCTTTCTTTCTTTCCTTTCTTTTCTTTCCTTCCTTCCTTTTCTTTCTTTCCTCTCTCTCTCCTTTCTTTCTTTCTTTCTTTCTTTCTTTCTTTCTTTCTTTCTTTCTTTCTTTCTTTCTTTCTTTCTTTCTTTTTCTTTCCTTCCTTCCTTCCTTCCTTCTTTCCTTCCTTCCTTCCTTCTTTCCTTCCTTCCTTTTTCTTTCTTTCTTTTTGAGACAGGGTGTCACTCTGTTATCCATGCTGGAGTGCAGTGGTGTGATCACGGCTCACTGCAGCATCTACTTCCCAGGCTCAAGCAATACTCCCACCTCAGCCTCCTGAGTAGCTGGGAGTACAGGCATATGCCACCATGCCCAACTAATTTTTGCACTTTTTGTAGAGACGGGGTTTCCCTTTGTTGGCCAGGCTGGTCTTGAACTCCTGGGCTCAAGCAATCTGTCTGCCTCGGCCTCCCAAAGTGCTGGGATTACAGGCATGAGCCACTGTGCCCAGTCGTAGTTCTTTCTTTTGACCTATAGAACTGTGAGATAATAATGTGTATTTTTTTAAGCTGCTAAATTTGTAGTAATTTGTTACAGCAGCAATGGAAACAAATATACCCAAGTTTCACATAAATAATGTGCACACTCACTGTCTATCCTGGTGGTGACTTGTGCTGGGAATGTCATGAATTTTTTCCATATGACAACCCATACTTCAGATCCACACTGATGTAAAGATTTATGAAGTCTGTTGAGCTTTCCAAGGGCCGTGGTTTCTTCTGCCCTCTCCCTGACCTCAGTCTGGTTGCACTAGGGATAGGGGTCTTAGTTTGCTTTATTTTCCTCTTACCTGTATTTTATCAGTGAAGGAATGCAGAGGACTGTGGAGATGGGACTTCTGGCAGTGCAGAGGGCATAGGCAGAAATGGGAAATCACTTGGTTGTGATGAATTAGCTTGTCACCTGAGGGACAGGGGGAGTTAGCACAGAGGGAGCTCCCACAAGGGCACTAAACTCCTATATTAGGTTCTCCAGGTTGAGATGTGTGAGTGCAGAGTGAAACTGCATTTGGAAATCCTGAGGTCCTTAGAGCAAAGGAGCTCGGCCTCCATCCTACAGTAGCAAGAATTGTTGGAGGCTGTTAGCAGGGGTCCTGGATTCTCCAGTGACGTATTTATTCTTTCTCTTCTGCATCTCTGTTGAAGCATGTGTGCTCCTTTTACCAATTATGAGATTTTTTTCTGATCTTCTGTCTAACAATAACTTACTCTGAGCAGACACTCTGTAGTCTCAATATGTAATTTTTTTTATCTACGTGCAGCTGCACACCTGTGCTATAGCCTTGAGTCCTGAATAGAAGCCAGCTTCTCCACTGGGAGGTTTCCCTACATTACCACCCTGTGAGTTAGAAGCTTCTTCTATCCCAGTGCCTGACTCTGACAATCTGAACTGATGAAAGGTAAGAGAAATGACAATCTGAGCACCTGCTGCTCCCCAGGCTCTTTCTCTTTCTGCCTCCACCTATAGAGAGGCACCTCTACTTGTGAATATGCTCCCAGGCCTGTGGTGATGTCAGGATATATTAAAGGATGGAACACAGGTCCTGCCCAAACAGACCTTACCCAGTGGTGTTCTTCCTGTTGCCCTGTCCTTAGCTTTTTTCTGTGTGTTTAGTTTTTGAGCACCCTGAGAATGGATTCATTTCTCAGGCAAATTTTACATTAATAAAGCTCATGAATGAGACTAAAGTATAATGTAAATAGGCCATATCCATCATTTACAAGAACTGTCTCAAGAAGCAAAATGTTTAAAGTTCAAATTAGTAGGACACTCTTCCCCTGTTTTCAGAGTTAGTTGAAATTCAAATCGTAATCAGAATCCCAACTCTCATTTGCAGTGAAATCTCTGCCACGGAGAGAACATTCTGAAGCCCAAGGGGTCCACAAATATTCCCTGTAGTCAGCCGTGCAGGAAGCCAAATAATCCAAAGGTTGATTGGTAAGGGTGGAATCAGAACCAGGGGAATTAAATAAATGTTCAATACTCTTGTGGCTTTTTCACTCCTGTAGTTCAGGGAACGAGAGTGGTGCCCAGCAGCTGCCTCTCTCCTGTTGTTTGCTGAGTGGGAGGGAGTGTTACATCTCTTTTACTCTGCTGCCCACAGCTCAGCAGGCAGGAGTACTAAGCTCTTTCACTCCCACAGTTTGGCGAGTTCCAGGTTCTTGTCCCATGACCAAGAGGAATAACACACATGGACACTGGAGAGTGAGTAAAGCAGAGTAGAATTTTATTGAGTGACAGAAAGACAGCTCTCAGTATCGAGAGGGGACCCAAAAGTGGGTTGCTATCTGTGAGGCTGAGTCCGGGGTTTTTAATGGGTTTAGAATGGGGTAGTGTGTGTTGATTGGTCCATGGATGGTCTTGGAAAAAGCACCATTCAATTGGCTAAAAGGCATAATTAAGAAGGAACCAATCGAGAGAGTGGGTAAAATCGGGACAGAAATTCTCACTCGGTTGTGGACTCTGTTTGCAACTGGCAGCTTGGTTTTCAGGCTTTAAACTGTCCTTGGCTTGAAGGTGGGGTTTCACTGGGGACCCATTCCTGTCTGCCTAGGAATTTGTCTGTCTCCTGTCACTATCAATACCATCACGACATCATAGCTGGATGCTTTTCTCTTACAGTTGGGATGGTCTTAGAATGGAATTGGAATACTCAGAGTCCATTATCAAGGATTCACCACGTCTTTCTCCATCTTCATATTAAAGATGTCTTTGCACCACAACCTAAATGCACTACTTCTGTTGGGCATGACCTTATCTTCATTGGACAGTGTTTAGCTTCTTAACATTCCAGTGTTCAGGTGATCTCTCTGGTTTTTGCATGGCTGATACAGGCCCTTTTCTAAGGGAGTTTCTTCTTTAGATACCAATATGTTTAATCTGTTTAGATGACGTCCTGCTAAATAGAAATCCCTTCTGATTTCTTGAGGTATGTTTTCTCCATTTCATTACAAATTGAATTTACAACTTGACTGTCAAGAAAAAATATTTCTCTCATTCTCATGTTCTCTCATTATGTATCCCAAACTTCTCAGAAAGTCATAAGCTTCACCATTTTCTCTCTATGACTTCCTGCCCTGATATTCTCTAGAAGTTCTAGGCTCTAAATGGGTATATAAGTCTTACATGGATTAAAGGTGCAGGGACAGGGTCTAACACCTTGGCCACTACAGGATATATGCCCAACCAGCAGACAGCTATTCAGAAGTCTGATTGCTACAGAAGATATACAGTGGGAGACGGAAATTTTTTTTTATTTCTTTCAAAAAAGCAGGGCTGGGTGATGGGATGAGGCATGGACCACCTATTGTCATTTATTTATCTATATCCATCTACCTTTTTAGTGAAAAATTTTACTAGATTTTGGCTATTGACTACAACTTGTGGTTTCAGCGTGGCTGTGAGTTTCTTAATTTGGGGGGTTATTTATAGTTTGGGGAAGTCCCTATTGAGTGTTTCTCACTAGATTTAATCATAAATATAATTCCTAGTTCTTCAGCATATTTTGAGGTTTGTAGCTACAATGTCTAAATTTAAAACTACAAATATCATTAGCAAATGAAAGGCATTGTTACTGTCCTGGCTTCTCTCTCCTTTGCACATGAATTTGGGCAGGTGAAGTTTTGGACATACAGCTCTGATTAATTGAGACTCAACGGCAATAACTTCATGATGTAAAGTAACTTCCTGATAAGGGCTCTACGAAATGTCAGCATTCATGTTGGCATCTTTCTAAAGAGTCTGTTGACTGTAAAATTCACTTTATGAATTTTAGAAATAGGTCAAGTTTAACAGGACCTTTAATTTCAAGACTCAGCATATGCCATGGGAAATGAAGACTGAAAATATTAAAAGTAAATATTTTAGGGGCAGTGTTCTTAGTAGGGAAAACTGAATATTTTTCTGAAGTGTTTGTGCTGTTGGCCTTCTGTTTATGTTCTTTCACAGGTTGCGATATGTTGGAAAATGGATGAGCTTGAAGCTGGTAAAAACAAGAATGGAATCCAATCAAAAGAGTTTAGATCAATTGATTTTATGTCTCTTTGAACTTTGCTTAACAGAAAAATATGGGTGATGATATCAGGATTCAAGATACAACATACACAAAGTTGCCAGCGGGTGTTAATTTTCTCCTTTTGCAGCACCTTTATCTTCTTTTATTTTTAGTCACTTTTATTCTTTGACCCATCAATATCATCACGTCTCATCTTTTATTATTATTATTATTAGTATTATTATTATTATTATTATTATTATTATTATACTTTAGGTTTTATGGTACATGTGCGCAATGTGCAGGTTAGTTACCTATGTATACCTGTGCCATGCTGGTGTGCTGCACCCACTAACTTGTCATCTAGCATTAGGTATATCTCCCAATGCTATCCCTCCCCCCTCCCCCCACCCCACAACAGTCCCCAAAGTGTGATGTTCCCCTTCCTGTGTCCATGTGTTCTCATTGTTCAATTCCCACCTATGAGTGAGAATATGCGGTGTTTGGTTTTTTGTTCCTGCGATAGTTTACTGAGAATGATGATTTCCAATTTCATCCATGTCCCTACAAAGGACATGAACTCATCATTTTTTATGGCTGCATAGTATTCCATGGTGTATATGTGCCACATTTTCTTAATCCGGTCTATCATTGTTGGACATTTTGGTTGGTTCCAAGTCTTTGCTATTGTGAATAATGCCGCAATAAACATACGTGTGCATGTGTCTTTATAGCAACATGATTTATAGTCCTTTGGGTATATACCCAGTAATGGGATGGCTGGGTCAAATGGAATTTCTAGTTCTAGATCCCTGAGGAATCGCCACACTGACTTCCACAATGGTTGAACTAGTTTCCAGTCCCACCAACAGTGTAAAAGTGTTCCTATTTCTCCACATCCTCTCCAGCACCTGTTGTTTCCTGACTTTTTAATGATTGCCATTCTAACTGGTGTGAGATGGTATCTCATTGTGGTTTTGATTTGCATTTCTCTGATGGCCAGTGATGGTGAGCATTTTTTCATGTGTTTTTTGGCTGCATTAATGTCTTCTATTGAGAAGTGTCTGTTCATGTCCTTCGCCCACTTTTTGATGGGGTTGTTTGTTTTTTTCTTGTAAATTTGTTTGAGTTCATTGTAGATTCTGGATATTAGCCCTTTGTCAGATGAGTAGGTTGTGAAAATTTTCTCCCATTTTGTAGGTTGCCTGTTCACTCTGATGGTAGTTTCTTTTGCTGTGCAGAAGCTCTTTAGTTTAATTAGATCCCATTTGTCAATTTTGGCTTTTGTTGCCATTGCTTTTGGTGTTTTAGACATGAAGTCCTTGCCCATGCTTATGTCCTGAATGGTAATGCCTAGGTTTTCTTCTAGGGTTTTTATGGTTTTAGGTCTAACATTTAAGTCTTTAATCCATCTTGAATTGATTTTTGTATAAGGTGTAAGGAAGGGATCCAGTTTCAGCTTTCTACATATGGCTAGCCAGTTTTCCCAGCACCATTTATTAAATAGGGAATCCTTTCCCCATTGCTTGTTTTTCTCAGGTTTGTCAAAGATCAGATAGTTGTAGATATGTGGCATTATTTCTGAGGGCTCTGTTCTGTTCCATTGATCTATATCTCTGTTTTTGTACCAGTACCATGCTGTTTTGGTTACTGTAGCCTTGTAGTATAGTTTGAAGTCAGGTAGCGTGATGCCTCCAGCTTTGTTCTTTTGGCTTAGGCTTGACTTGGTGATGCAGGCTCTTTTTTGGTTCCATATGAACTTTAAAGTAGTTTTTTCCAATTCTGTGAAGAAAGTCATTGGTAGCTTGATGGGGATGGCATTGAATCTGTAAATTACCTTGGGCAGTATGGCCATTTTCACAATATTGATTCTTCCTACCCATGAGCATGGAATGTTCTTCCATTTGCTTGTATCCTCTTTTATTTCCTTGAGCAGTGGTTTGTAGTTCTCCTCGAAGAGGTCCTTCACATCCCTTGTAAGTTGGATTCCTAGGTATTTTATTCTCTTTGAAGCAATTGTGAATGGGAGTTCACTCATGATTTGGCTCTCTGTTTGTCTGTTATTGGTGTATAAGAATGCTTGTGATTTTTGTACATTGATTTTGTATCCTGAGACTTTGCTGAAGTTGCTTATCAGCTTAAGGAGATTTTGGGCTGAGACAATGGGGTTTTCTAGATATACAATCATGTCGTCTGCAAACA
The DNA here is from genome assembly GCF_028885655.2 of Pongo abelii. NCBI lineage: Eukaryota > Metazoa > Chordata > Mammalia > Primates > Hominidae > Pongo > Pongo abelii. Next base: position 114,936,438 of record NC_085928.1, on the reverse strand, counting down.
TGGACAATTTGACTTCCTCTTTTCCTAATTGAATACCCTTTATTTCCTTCTCCTGCCTGATTGCCCTGGCCAGAACTTCCAACACTATGTTGAATAGAAGTGGTGAGAGAGGGCATCCCTGTCTTGTGCCAGTTTTCAAAGGGAATGCTTCCAGTGTTTGCCCATTCAGTAGGATATTGGCTGTGGGTTTGTCATAGATAGCTCTTATTATTTTGAGATACGTCCCATAAATACCTAACTTATTGAGAGTTTTTAGCATGAAGGATTGTTAAATTTTGTCAAAGGCCTTTTCTGCATCTATTGAGATAATCATGTGGTTTTTGTCTTTGGTTCTGTTTATATGCTGGAATACATTTATTGATTTTCATATATTGAACCAGCCTTGCATCCCAGGGATGAAGGCCACTTGATCATGATGGATAAGCTTTTTTGATGTGCTGCTGGATTCTGTTTGCCAGTATTTTATTGAGGATTTTTGCATCAATGTTCATCAAGGATATTCGTCTAAAATTCTCTTTTTTGGTTGTGTCTCTGCCTGGCTTTGGTATCAGGATGATGCTGGCCTCATAAAATGAGTTAGGGAGGATTCCCTCTTTTTCTATCGATTGGAATAGTTTCAGAAGGAATGGTACCAGTTCCTCCTTGTACCTCTGGTAGAATTTGGCTGTGAACCCATCTGGTCCTGAACTGTTTTTGGTTGGTAAGCTATTGATTATTGCCACAATTTCAGATCCTGTTATTGGTCTATTCAGAGATTCAATTTCTTCCTGGTTTAGTCTTGGGAGGGAGTATGTGTTGAGGAATTTATCCATTTCTTCTAGATTTTCTAGTTTATTTGCATAGAGGTGTTTGTAGTATTCTCTGATGGTAGTTTGTATTTCTGTGGGATCAGTGGTGATATCCCCTTTATCATTTTGTATTGCATCTGTTTGATTCTTCTCTTTTTTTCTTTATTAATCTTGCTAGCGGTCTATCAATTTTGTTGATCCTTTCAAAAAACCAACTCCTGGATTCATTAATTTTTTGAAGGGTTTTTTGTGTCTCCATTTCCTTCAGTTCTGCTCTGATTTTAGTTATTTCTTGCCTTCTGCTAGCTTTTGAATGTGTTTGCTCTTGCTTTTCTAGTTCTTTTAATTGTGATGTTAGGGTGTCAATTTTGGATCTTTCCTGCTTTCTCTTGTGGGCATTTAGTGCTATAAATTTCCCTCTACACACTGCTTTGAATGCATCCCAGAGATTCTGGTATGTTGTGTCTTTGTTCTCGTTGGTTTCAAAGAACATCTTTATTTCTGCCTTCATTTTGTTATGTACCCAGTAGTCATTCAGGAGCAGGTTGTTCAGTTTCCATGTAGTTGAGCGGTTTTGAGTTAGATTCTCAATCCTGAGTTCTAGCTTGATTGCACTGTGATCTGAGAGATAGTTTGTTCTAATTTCTGTTCTTTTACATTTACTGAGGAGAGCTTTACTTCCAAGTATGTGGTCAATTTTGGAATAGGTGTGGTGTGGTGCTGAAAAAAATGTATATTCTGTTGATTTGGGGTGGAGAGTTCTGTAGATATCTATTAGGTCCGCTTGGTGCAGAGCTGAGTTCACTTCCTGGGTATCCTTGTTGACTTTCTGTCTCGGTGATCTGTGTAATGTTGACAGTGGGGTGTTAAAGTCTCCCATTATTAATGTGTGGGAGTCTAAGTCTCTTTGTAGGTCACTCAGGACTTGCTTTATGAATCTGGGTGCTCCTGTATTGGGTGCATATATATTTAGGATAGTTAGCTCTTCTTGTTGAATTGATCCCTTTACCATTATGTAATGGCCTTCTTTGTCTCTTTTGATCTTTGTTGGTTTAAAGTCTGTTTTATCAGAGACTAGGATTGCAACCCTTGCCTTTTTTTGTTTTCCATTTGCTTGGTAGATCTTCTTCCATCCTTTTATTTTGAGCCTATGTGTTTCTCTGCATGTGAGATGGGTTTCCTGTATACAGCACACTGATGGGTCTTGACTCTTTATCCAATTTGCCAGTCTGTGTCTTTTAATTGGAGCATTTAGTCCATTTACATTTAAAATTAATATTGTTACGTGTGAATTTGATCCTGTCATTATGATGTTAGCTGGTTATTTTGCTCGTTAGTTGATGCAGTCTCTTCCTAGTCTCTATGGTCTTTACATTTTGGCATGATTTTGCAGTGGCTGGTACCAGTTGTGCCTTTCCATGTTTAGCCCTTCCTTCAGGAGCTCTTTTAGGGCAGGCCTGGTGGTGACAAAATCTCTCAGCATTTGCTTGTCTGTAAAGTATTTTATTTCTCCTTCACTTATAAAGCTTAGTTTGGCTGGATATGAAATTCTGGGTTGAAAATTCTTTTCTTTAAGAATGTTGAATATTGGCCCCCACTCTCTTCTGGCTTGTAGAGTTCCTGCTGAGAGATCTGCTGTTAGTCTGATGGGCTTCCCTTTGTGGGTAACCCGACCTTTCTCTCTGGCTGCCCTTAACATTTTTTCCTTCATTTCAACTTTGGTGAATCTGACAATTATGTGTCTTGGAGTTGCTCTTCTCGAGGAGTATCTTTGTGGCGTTCTCTGTATTTCCTGAATCTGAATGTTGGCCTGCCTTGCTAGATTGCGGAAGTTCTCCTGGATATATCCTGCAGAGTGTTTTCCAACTTGGTTCCATTCTCCCCGTCACTTTCAGGTACACCAATCACACGTAGATTTGGTCTTTTCACATAGTCCCACATTTCTTGGAGGCTTTGCTGATTTCTTTTTATTCTTTTTTCTCTAAACTTCCCTTCTCACTTCATTTCATTCATTTCATGTTCCATGGCTGATACCCTTTCTTCCATTTGATCGCATCGGCTCCTGAGGCTTCTGCATTCTTCACGTAGTTCTCAAGCCTTGGTTTTCAGCTTCATCAGCTCCTTTAAGCACTTCTCTGTATTGGTTATTCTAGTTATACATTCTTCTAAATTTTTTTCAAAGGTTTCAACTTCTTTGCCTTTGGTTTGAATATCCTCCTGTAGCTCGGAGTAATTTGATCATCTGAAGCCTTCTCTCAGCTCATCAAAGTCATTCTCCGTCCAGCTTTGTTCCATTGCTGGTGAGGAACTGCGCTCCTTTGGAGGAGGAGAGGCACTCTGCTTTTTAGAGTTTCCAGTTTTTCTGCTCTGTTTTTTCCCCATCTTTGTGGTTTCATCTACTTTTGGTCTTTGATGATGGTGATGTACAGATGGGTTTTTGGTGTGGATGTCCTTTCTGTTTGTTAGTTTTCCTTCTAACAGACAGGACCCTCAGCTGCAGGTCTGTTGGAGTACCCGGCCGGCCATGTGAGGTGTCAGTCTGCCCCTGCTGGGGGGTGCCTCCCAATTAGGCTTCTCAGGGGTCAGGGGTCAGGGACCCACTTGAGGAGGCAGTCTGCCCATTCTCAGATCTCCAGCTGTGTGCTGGGAGAACCACTGCTCTCCTCAAAGCTGTCAGACAGGGACATTTAAGTCTGCAGAGGTTACTGCTGTCTTTTTGTTTGTCTGTGCCCCGCCCCTAGAGGTGGAGCCTACAGAGGTGGGCAGGCCTCCTTGAGCTGTGGTGGGCTCCACCCAGTTCAAGCTTCCCAGCTGCTTTGTTTACCTAAGCGAGCCTGGGCAATGGTGGGTGCCCCTCCCCCAGCCTCGCTGCCGCCTTGCTGTTTGATCTCAGACTGCTGTGCTAGCAATCAGCGAGACTTCGTGGGCGTAGGACCCTCTGAGCCAATTGCGGGCTATAATCTCCTGGTGCACCGTTTCCTAAGCCTGTCGTGAAAGCACAGTATTTGGGTGGGAGTGGCCCGATTTTCCAGGTGCCGTCTGTCACCCCTGGAAAGGGAACTCCCTGACCCCTTGCGCTTCCCGAGTGAGGCAATGCCTCGCCCCTGCTTCAGCTGGCGCACGGTGCGCTCACCCACTGACCTGCGCCCACTGTCTGGCACTCCCTAGTGAGATGAACACAGTACCTCAGATGGAAATGCAGAAATCACCCGTCTTCTGCGTCACTCATGCTGGGAGATGTAGACTGGAGCTGTTCCTATTCGGCCATCTTGGCTCCTGACCCATCTCATCTTTTTCAACTCGGGTACTTTGGATCAGTTTCTAGTCTGTACATAATCCCAGAGATAAGAAGAGAAGTTCCTTTATTTGAGGATAATTTGTCATGAAGATTACTATCATGTTTTGACATTTATCAAATATTTGCTGGTTTGGGAAAGAGACCATAGTATTTAAAACCTCAACATCACATCTACTGTATTGCTTAGGCAGGCAGAATAATAAATGAAATTAAAGCATTTGTTCTTCTAAATTATGAGGTGATCTCATGTTCTTCATTCACATATGTAATATTACTCTTTAATCTTTTCCAAAATATCTTCTTATCTGTCAGCTGATTTAATTTCACCCTCCCAGACCACTTTAGGAAATCGTTTGATACTTTTTTTTTTTTTTTACAGTTGAGGAAACTGAGACACAAAAAGACACAAAAGACGCATACCCAGCTTTAGTGTCTTGCCCAAATAATCCAAGGCTCTCCAGTGCTGGATAGGTTTTTTTAATCCCCAGAGGAGCTAGAGACACCTTAAATGCTATGCCATTTGCAGTAAGTATTTGCACATAGTCATGCATTAATCATGTTAATATTAATATTATAAACACCATGCATCTATTTTAAGGTGCACCAAGGTAAGAGTTTGGCCACACGCATTATTTTCTTTTAGGATTTTTAATCATTCATAATATCTAGCCAATAACAATTTCAGTACAAATGGATTAGTGAGCATATTACAATCACTTCTACCTATAGTTATTGCCCTTGGAAAGACTTTATTCTCAGCTATTTATTAAGAACTTCAAAACTCTTAGCATAACGTAAATTAAATCAGATTATTTAAAATGGTCACTAGTGCATTATAATAGCTCTTGGTTGCAAATGTATGTTTTGTTATTTTTGAGTCATTTGATTATGACTATACATTAGCAGTAAATATAAGTATATCATCAATCCAGCTTTGAAATCAAAGATTTTTAGCCAATTTATCCTATGTAAGTTCATAAAGCAATATCACCTTCTAACTTAAAGTGACTTAAAACTGACTGAGCAGATGTGTAAAAATGCTCTTGCACCAATTCTAGTGTCTCCCAAGCAGGGAAACACTGTAAGAAAAGAAAAGAAACTCACAGATTCCCTTCTCTCATCTACATTCAGCCCAAGCATGAAAAGTATTACCAGTAGCCAAAAAATGTAATTTAATTCACTCCTACTTGGATTTCCACCTGGACTTCATCATGCAACAATGAGAAAAGAACACGTTAAATGCCTACAGCCTAGATAACATTTTTAATGAAATGTTGGTATGCCCCTCTACCAAATGGTCTAAAAAGACAAAACCCTTCTGCAAAGTAAAAAGCTATTTGTGGGAATCAGAAAGATATGTGGCTTTAAGCAATATTTCTATTTAAGCAAAATATCAGGAGTTCTTCATTTAATAAATGTATGTTCACAGTCAGAACATCTAAGTAAAAGCATATATGAAATTAAAGTTCAGTTTAAACAGTAAGATTTCTTGAAACTCATTTTTTCTTTTCTTCTGTGATAATTATTTTAAAATTAGGCTTCAAATTATTTTTTGCTTTATATGATGAATGTCTTTCTCATTCTAAAATCTATTTTGCCAGAAATTAAGCTATTCTAGCTTTATTTTGGTGAGTACATAATGGTATCTTTCTCCACCTTTTTACTTTTAACCTAGCTAGCTATATCTTTTTTTTTGTTTGTTTTAAAGAGCAGAGAGTTTAATAGGCAAGAAAGAAGGAAGAAACTCCCCCGTACAGAGACACAGGAAGGGGGGCTCCAAAACTGAGAGGAAACCCTGAGTGCCATGGAAATCAGCCAGTTATATGAGGAGGCTGGAGGAGGTGGTGTCTGGTTTGCATAGGGCTCAGGGGATTAGTTTGACGTGGTATGTCATTCACATAGCCATGAAAAACTGGCCCTCCCACCCTAGCCTTTTTTTAAATTTTATTTTTATTTTTATTTATGAAGTATTTATTGATCATTCTTGGGTGTTTCTCGGAGAGAGGGATGTGGCAGGGTCATAGGATAATAGTGGAGAGAAGGTCAGGAGATAAACACATGAACAAAGGTCTCTGGTTTTCCTAGGCAGAGGTCCCTGCGGCCTTCTGCAGTGTTTGTGCCCCTGGGTACTTGAGATTAGGGAGTGGTGATGACTCTTAAAGAGCATGCTGCCTTCAAGCATCTGTTTAACAAAGCACATCTTGCACCGCCCTTAATCCATTTAACCCTGAGTTGACACAGCACATATTTCAGAGAGCACAGGGCTGGGGGAAAGGCCATAGATCAACAGCATCCCAAGGCAGAAGAATTTCTCCTAGTCAGAACAAAATGGAGTCTCCTATGCCCACCTCTTTCTACACAGACACAGCAACAATCTGATCTCTCCTTCCTTTCCCCACACTTCCCCCCCTTCTTTTCAACAAAACCGCCATCATCCTCATGGCCTGCTCCCGATGGTCGCTGTCTCTTCGGAGCTGTTGGGTACACCTCCCAGACGGGGCGGCCGGGCAGAGGCGCTCCTCACCTCCCAGACAGGGCGGCCGGGCAGAGGTGCTCCTCATCTCCCAGACAGGGCGGCCGGGCAGAGGCGCTCCTCACCTCCCAGACAGGGTGGCTGGGCAGAGGCGCTCCTCACTTCCCAGATGAGGCCACCGGGCAGAGGCGCTCCTCACTTCCCAGAGGGGGCGGCCGGGCAGAGGCGCTCCTCACTTCCCAGACGGGGCGGCCAGGCAGAGACGCTCCTCACTTCCTCCCAGATGGGGTGGCAGCCAGGCAGAGGCACTCCTCACTTCCCAGACTGGGCGACTGGGCAGAGGTGCTCCTCACCTCCCAGACGGGGTGGCCAGGCAGAGGCGCTCCTCACTTCCCAGATGGGGTGGCAGCTGGGCAGAGGCGCTCCTCACTTCCCAGATGGGGCAGCCGGGCAGAGGCGCTCCTCACTTCCTCCCAGACGGGGAGGCAGCCAGGCAGAGGCACTCCTCACTTCCCAGATGGGGTGGCCGGGCAGAGGCGCTCCTGACTTCCCAGACTGGGCAGCTGGGCATAGGTGCTCCTCACTTCCTCCCAGACGGGGTGGTGGCCGGGCAGAGGCGCTCCTCACCTCCCAGATGGGGTGGCCAGGCAGAGGCGCTCCTCACTTCCCAGATGGGGCAGCTGGGCAGAGGCGCTCCTCACTTCCTCCCAGACGGGGTGGCAGCCAGGCAGAGGCACTCCTCACTTCCCAGACGGGGCGGCCGGGCAGAGGTGCTCCTCATCTCCCAGACGGGGCGGCCAGGCAGAGGTGCTCCTCACTTCCTCCCAGATGGGGTGGCGGCCGGGCAGAGGCACTCTTCACCTCCCAGATGGGGCGGCTGGGCAGAGGCGCTCCTCAACTCCCAGATGGGGTGGCCAGGCAGAGGCGCTCCTCACTTCCCATATGGGGTGGCGGCCGGGCAGAGGCGCTTCTCACTTCTCAGATGGGGCAGCCGGGCAGAGGCGCTTCTCACTTCCTCCCAGACGGGGTGGAGGCCAGGCAGAGGCGCTCCTCACCTCCCAGATGGGGCAGCTGGGCAGAGGTGCTCCTCATCTCCCAGATGGGGCAGCCGGGCAGAGGTGCTACTCACTTCCTCCCAGACGGGGTGGCAGCCAGGCAGAGGCGCTCCTCACCTCCCAGATGGGGCAGCTGGACAGAGGTGCTCCTCATCTCCCAGACGGGGCAGCCAGGCAGAGGTGCTCCTCACTTCCTCCCAGACGGGGTGGCGGCCGGGCAGAGGCACTCCTCACCTCCCAGACGGGGCAGCCGGGCAGAGGCGCTCCTCACTTCCCAGACGTTGGGCGACTGGGCAGAGGCGCTCCTCACTTCCCAGATGGGGCAGCCGGGCAGAGGCGCTCCTCACATCCCAGATGATGGGCGGCCGGGCACAGACATTCCTCATTTCCTATACGGGATGGCGGCTGGGCAGAGGCACTCCTCACTTCCCAGATGGGGTGGCCAGGCAGAGGGGCTCCTCACATCCCAGACAATGGGTGGCCAGGCAGAGACGCGCCTCACTTCCTAGACGGGGTGGCGGCGGGGCAGAGGCTGTAATCTTAGCACTTTAAGAGGCCAAGGCAGGAGGCTGGTAGGTGGAGGTTGTAGCGAGCCGAGATCACGCCACTGCACTCCAGCCTGAGCACCATTGAGCACTGAGTGAGCGAGACTCCGTCTGCAATCCCAGCACCTCGGGAGGCTGAGGCAGGCAGATCACATGAGGCCAGGAGCTGGAGACCAGCCCAGTTAACACGGTGAAACCCTGTCTCCACCAAAAATACAAAAACCATTCAGGCGTGGCGGCGCACACCTGCAATCCCAGGCACTCGGCAGGCCAAGGCAGGAGTCACAGGAGCCCGAGGCAGGGAGGTTGCAGCGAGCCGAGATCACGGCAGTACAGTCCAGCTTCGGCAACAGAGGGAGACCAAAAAAAGAAGGAGAGGGAGACCAAAGAAAGGGGAGAGGGAGATGGAGAGGGAGAGGGAGACCGGAGAGGGACAGGGAGACCGGAGAGGGAGAGGGAGAGGGAGACCGGAGAGCCACCCTAGCCTTTTAATATGCAAATACAGGGCACCATGATGTCCTACACATGTGGGGATATGTGGGGGCGGCCATGTTGCCAGGCACATGTAGGGGCAATAACCTAGCTATGTCTTCATATTTAAGTGGGTTTTCTTGTAGACAGTTTCATGTGTGTCCGTGTGAAGAGACCACCAAACAGGCTTTGTGTGAGCAACATGGCTGTTTATTTCACCTGAGTGCAGGCGGGCTGAGTCCAAAAAGAGAGTCAGCGAAGGGAGATAGGGGTGGGGCCGTTTTATAGGATTTGGGTAGGTAAAGGAAAATTACAGTCAAAGGGGGGGTTGTTCTCTGGGGGGCAGAGTGGGGGTCACAAGGTGCTCAGTAGGGGAGCTTTTGAGCCAGGATGAGCCAGGAGAGGGAATTTCACAAGACAATGTCATCAGTTAAGACAGGAACAGGCCATTTTCACTTCTTTTGTGGTGGAATGTCATCAGTTAAGGCAGGAACCGGCCATCTGGATGTGTACGTGCAGATCACAGGGGATATGATGGCTTAGCTTGGGCTCAGAGGCCTAACATTCCTGTCTTCTTATATTAATAAGAAAAATAAAATGAAACAGTGGTAAAGTGTTAGAACGGTGAAAATTTTTGGGGATGGTATGGAGAGATAATGGGCGATGTTTCTCAGGGCTGCTTCGAGTGGGATTAGGGGTGGTGTGGGAACCTAGAGTGGGAGAGATTAAGCTGAAGGAAGATTTTGTGGTAAGGGTTGATATTGTGGGACTGTTAGAAGAAACATTTGTCCTCTCCAGCACCTGTTGTTTCCCGACTTTTTAATGATTGCCATTCTAACTGGTGTGAGACGGTATCTCATTGTGGTTTTGATTTGCATTTCTCTGACGGCCAGTGATGATGAGCATTTTTTCACTTGTCTCTTGGCTGCATAAATGTCTTCTTTTGAGAAGTGTCTGTTCATGTCCTTTGTCCACTTTTTGATGGGGTCATTTGTTTTTTTCTTGTAAATTTGTTGGGGTTCATTGTAGATTCTGGATATTAGCCCTTTGTCAGATGAGTAGGTTGTGAAAATTTTCTCCCATTTTGTAGGTTGCCTGTTCACTCTGATGGTAGTTTCTTTTGCTGTGCAGAAGCTCTTTAGTTTAATTAGATCCCATTTGTCAATTTTGGCTTTTGTTGCCATTGCTTTTGGTGTTTTAGACATGAAGTCCTTGCCCATGCTTATGTCCTGAATGGTAATGCCTAGGTTTTCTTCTAGGGTTTTTATGGTTTTGGGTCTAACATTTAAGTCTTTAATCCATCTTGAATTGATTTTTGTATAAGGTGTAAGGAAGGAATCCAGTTTCAGCTTTCTACATATGGCTAGCCAGTTTTCCCAGCACCATTTATTAAATAGGGAATCCTTTCCCCATTGCTTGTTTTTCTCAGGTTTGTCAAAGATCAGATAGTTGTAGATATGTGGCATTATTTCTGAGGGCTCTGTTCTGTTCCATTGATCTATATCTCTGTTTTTGTACCAGTACCATGCTGTTTTGGTTACTGTAGCCTTGTAGTATAGTTTGAAGTCAGGTAGTGTGATGCCTCCAGCTTTGTTCTTTTGGCTTAGGATTGACTTGGCGATGTGGGCTCTTTTTTGGTTCCATATGAACTTTAAAGTAGTTTTTTCCAATTCTGTGAAGAAATAGGAACATTTTTACACTGTTGTTGGGACTGTAAACTAGTGCAACCATTGTGGAAGTCAGTGTGCCAATTCCTCAGGCATCTAGAACTAGGAATACCATTTGACCCAGCCATCCCATTACTGGGTATATACCCAAAAGACTATAAATCATGCTGCTATAAAGACACATGCACACGTATGTTTATTGCAGCACTATTCACAATAGCAAAGACTTGGAACCAACCCAAATGCCCAACAATGATAGACTGGATTAAGAAAATGTGGCACATATACAGCATGGAATACTATGCAGCCATAAAAATGATGAGTTCATGTCCTTTGTAGGGACATGGATGAAACTGGAAATCATCATTCTCAGTAAACTATCGCAAGGACAAAAAACCAAACACCGCATGTTCTCACTCATAGATGGGAATTGAACAATAAGAACACATGGACACAGCAAGGGGAACATCACACTCTGGGGACTGTTGTGGGGTGGGGGGAGGGGGGAGGGATAGAATTAGGAGATATACCTAATGCTAAATGACGAGTTAATGGGTGCAGCACACCAGCATGGCACATGTATACATATGTAACTAACCTGCACATTGTGCACATGTCTAAAACTTAAAGTATAATAATAAAAAAAAGCAAAAAAAAAAAAAAGAAGAAACATTTGTCATTTAGAATTATTGGTGATGGCCTGGATACGGTTTTGTATGAATTGAAAAACTAAACAGAATAAGAGAAGGAGAAAAACAGGTATTAAAGGTTTATGAATTGGGAGGACCTAGGACATCTAATTAGAGTGCCTAAGGAAATTCAGCATAGTCCTGTCAGCAAAGATTATTTATTTACTTCAAGAGTTAAGAGTGGCAGTTTGGGGATAGTACCAGGAGATATCAGCTGTGATGGCTTGGAGAAACAGTGTAAACCGGCAGTGTAAACAAGAGCAGGGCATGTATGAGTAGTTGAGAATGGTAAAGAGGAGTATGACTAGACAGAAGATAGTAGGGATGACAAGTTTTTTTGGGGCACAGTCTAAGTTAGTCTGGTGTCTGGAATGAGACTGGGGCCTAATAAAAAGGAGCATCTATACAGGAGCTCACATGGGCTGTACCCTGTAGCATTCTGAGGACAGGTCTGACTTCTGAGAAGGGAAAGTGGTAAAAGTATTATCTAGTCCTTTTTAAGTTGGTGGCTGAGCTTGGTGAGATGTGTTTTTAAAAGACCATTAGTCTGTTCTACTTTTCCTGAAGACTGAGGACTGTAAGGGATATAAAGGTTTCACTGAATACTAAGAGCCTGAAAAACTGCTTGGCTGATTTGACTAATAAAGGCTAGTCTGTTATCAGACTGTATAGAGGTGGGAAGGCTAAACTGAGGAATTATGTCTGACAGAAGGGAAGAAATGACTGCGGTGGCCTTCTCAGACCCTGTAGGAAAGGACTCTACCTATCCAGTGAAAGTGTCTACCTAGACTAAGAGGTATTTTAGTTATCTGACTCGGGGCATGTTGAGTAAAGCTAATTTGCCAATCCTGGGTGGGGGCAAATCCTCGAGCTTGATGTGTAGGGAAGGGAGGGGGGCCTGAATAATCCTTGAGGAGTAGTAGAATAGCAGATGGAACACTGAGAAGTTATTTCCTTGAGGATAGATTTCCATGATGGAAAGGAAATGAGAGGTTTTAAGAGGCAGGCTAGTGACTTGTACTATAACATAGCCTGCTTTTGCTGGTGTGTGGCGATTAGGCCTGGTGGAACTGCCATTAATAAATCAAGTGTGATCAGGGTGAGGAACAGGAAAGAAGGAAATATAGGGAAATGGGGTGAGTGTCAGGTGGATCAGAGAGATACAGTAATGAGGGTTAGGTGTGGTATCCAGAATACTGTGGGAGGTTGGATTGAAGTCCGGGCCAGGAACAATGGTAATTGTGGGACTTAACAAAGAGTGAGTACAGCTGAAGGAGCCGGGGAGCAGAAAGTATATGCGTCAGGTATGAGGAAGAAAATAGATTTTGGAAGTTATGAGAAATGTAGAGAGTAAGTTGAGCATAGTTTTTGATTTTGAGGGCCTCTGAAAGTATTAGGGTGGCTGCAGCCGCTGCACGGAGACATGATGGCTAGGCTAAAACAGTAAGGTCAAGTTGTTTGGACAGAAAGGCTACAGGGTGCAGTCCTGGCTCTTGTGTAAGAATTCTGACCGCACTAACCATGCCTAGGAAGGAAAGAAGTTGTTGTTTTGTAAGGTATTGAGGTTTGGGAGATTAATTGGACATGATCAGCAGGGAGAGCACGTGTGTTTTTATGAGAATTATGCTGAGAAAGGTAACAGATAAGGAAGAAATTTAGGCTTGACTGAAGTAATGGGGGCTGTCTGTGAAGCTTTGCGGCAGTACCACCCAGGTAATTTGCTGAGCCTAATGGGTGTCAGGGTCAGTCTAAGTGAAAGCAAAGAGAGGCTGGGACGAGGGGTGCAGGGGAATAGTGAAAAAAGCATCTTTAAGATCGAGAACGGAATAGTGAGTTGTGGAGGAAGGTATTGAGGACAAAAGAGTGTACAGGTGGGCACCACAGGGTGGATAGGCAAAACAATTTGGTTGATAAGGCACAGATCCTGAACTGATCTGTAAGACTTGTCCGGTTTTTGGACAGGTAAAATAGGGGAATTGTAAGGAGAGTTTATAGGTTTTAGAAGCCCATGCTGTAGCAGGTGAGTGATAACAGGCTTTAATCCTTTTAAAGCGTGCTGTGGGATGGGATATTGGCATTGAGTGGGGTAAGGGTGATTAGGTTTTAATGGGATGGTAATGGGCATGTGATCGGTTGCCAGGGAAGGAGTAGAGATGTCCCATACTTGTGGGTTAAGGTGGGGGGATATGAGAGGAAGACATGAAGGAGGCTTTGGGTTGGGGAGAAGGGTGGCAATGAGATGCGGCTGTTGTCCAGAAATAGTCAGGGAAGCAGATAATTTGGTTAAAATATCTCAGCCTAATAAGGGAACTGGACAGGTGGGGATAACTAAAAAAGAGTGCATAAAAGAATGTTGTCCAAGTTGGCACCAGAGTGGGGGAGTTTTCAGGGGTTTAGAAGCCTGGCCGTCAATACCTACAACAGTTATGGAGGCAAGGGAAACAGGCCCTTGAAAAGAAGGTAATGTGGAGTGGGTAGCCTCCATATTGATTAAGAAGGGGACAGACTTACCTTCCACTGTGAGAGTTACCCGAAGCTCGGCATCCATGATGGTCTAGGGGGCTTCTGAGGCAATCGGGCAGCGTCAGTCTTCAGCCGCTAAGCCAAGAAGATCCGGGAAGGAGTCAGAGAGCCTTGGGCCAGAGTTCCAGGGGCTCTGGGAGTAGCTGCCAGGTGAGTTGGACAGTCCGATTTCCAGTGGGGTCCTGCACAGATGGGACGTGGCTTAGGAGGAATCCTGGGCTGCAGGCATTCCTTGGCCTGGTGGCCAGATTTCTGGCACTTGTAGCAAGTTCCTGGGTGAGGAGGTTCTGGAGGAACGCCTGGCTGCTGAGGTTCAGGCATTTGGAAGTTCTTGTGTGCTGGAGATGTAGCTGAGGTTTGTCTCACAGTGGAGGCAAGGAATTGCAACTTTTTTCTATTATTGTACACCTTGAAGGCAAGGTTAATTAAATCCTGTTGTGGGGTTTGAGGGCTGGAATTTAATTTTTGGAGTTTTATTTAATGTTGGGAGCAGATTGGGTAATAAAATGTATTTTGAGAATAAGATGGCCTTTTGACCTTTTAGGGTCTAGGGCTGTAAAGTGTCTCAGGGTTTCTGCCAAATGAGTCATGAACTGGGCTGGATTTTTATATTTGATGAAAAAGAGCCTAAATGCTATCTGATTTGGGATAAAGAAAAAGGAGCATTAACCTTGACTATGTCTTTAGCTCCAACCACCTTTTTAAGAGTAAATTGCTGGGCAGGTGGGGGAGGGCTAGTCACGGAACGAAACTGTAAGCCGGACCAGGTGTAAGGAGGGGAGGTGATAAAAGGATTATAGGGTGGAGGAGCGGAGGCTGAGGAAGAATTGGGACCTAGCTCCACCTGGCAAGAAGCAGCCTGGGGAGGAGGGGAGACGTCAGATGGGTCTGTAGAAAAGGAAGATTAGAAAGACTCAGCGACGCTTGGGGTTGGGACTGAGGGGACAGGTGGGAGGGAAAGAAGGAAGGTTTGGGACAAGTTGCACTGGGCACAGAGACTAGGGAGGGACCGATGTGTAAAAGAATGCCTGGACATCAGGCACCTCAGACCGTTTGCCCATTTTACGACAAGAATTATTTAGATCTTGCAGGATGGAAAAATTGAAAGTGTTGTTTTCCGGCTACTTGGAACTACTGTTGAGTTTGTATTGGGGTCAAGCGGCATTGCAGAAGAAAATAACATGCTTAGATTTTAGGTCAGGTGAGAGTGGAAGAGGTTTTAAGTTCTTAAGAACACAGGCTAAGGGAGAAGAAGGAGGAATGGAGGGTGGAAAGTTGCCCATAGTGAAGGAGGCAAGTTTAAAGAAAAGGGAGAGTAGAGACACGGAAGGAAGTGGTCCGGGGGTTCTTACCCTCCAGAAAAGTGAGAAAGGGGTCAGGGCACAGAGATATGAGGTTGGGTCATGGAAATAAGGGATCAGGGCACAGAGATATAAGAGGTTGGGGCACGGAAACAAGGGATCGGGGCACAGAGATATAAGAGGTCAGGGCACGGAAATAAGGGATTGGGGCGCAGAGATATGAGGTTGGGGTACTTGCCCCTCCTCTAGAAAAGTGGGACTTGCCGCTAAGAGTGAAGGAGAAGGGGTTGGGGGCTTCTTGTCCCCGAGAAAGGTGGAGAAAGGGTGAAGACACAGAGAGAAGGGGTTGGGGTACTTGCCCCTACCCCAGAAAAGCGGGACTTGCCGCTAAGGGTGAAGGACCAAGGCAGGCGTCCCTGCGTGGTCTGACACCTCTGAAACCTGGGTGAATAATCAGGCACCCCTGCAATGATTAAACACCAAGGGAAGGCTGCCTTCCCTAGTCCATGACTGGCGCCGGAGTTTTGGGTCCACGGATAAAACGTGTCTCCTTTGTCTCTACCAGAAAATGAAAGGAGTTGAAATTTAAAGAAGGGAGAGATTGGAGAGTGGAAAGGAGAAAGTGGTTGAGGGACAGTGAGAGAGGTTGGAGAAGAGAGTAAAAAGAGGCCGCTTACCGGATTTGAAATTGGTGAGATGTTTCTTGGGTTGGTTGGTCTGAGGACCTGAGGTTGTAGGTGGATCTTTCTCATGGAGCAAAGAACAGGAGGACAGGGGATTGATCTCCCAAGGGAGGTCCCCCGATCCGAGTCATGGCACCAAATTTCATGCGCGTCTTTGTGAAGAGACCACCAAACAGGCTTTGTGTGAGCAACATGGCTATTTATTTCACCTGGGTGCAGGCAGGCTGAGTCCGAAAAGAGAGTCAGTGAAGGGAGATGGGGTGGGGCCGTTTTATAGGATTTGGGTAGGTAAAGGAAAATTACAGTCAAAGGGGGTTGTTCTCTGGCGGGCAGAGTGGGGTTCACAAGGTGCTCAGTAGGGGAGCTTTTGAGTCAGGATGAGCCAGGGGAAGGAATTTCACAAGACAATGTCATCAGTTAAGGCAGGAACAGGCCATTTTCACTTCTTTTGTGGTGGAATGTCATCAGTTAAGGCAGGAACCGGCCATCTGGATGTGTACGTGCAGGTCACAGGGGATATGATGGCTTAGCTTGGGCTCAGAGGCCTAACAGACAGCATGTATTTGTAGTAGAGTCTAGCTTTTTAATCCAGTCCGATAATCTGATGTTTAACGGGCATATTTACACCATTTACATTTAAACTGATTAGTAATATATTTGAATTGAAATGTACCATCTCACTGGCTGTTTTCTATTTGTTCTGTTAACCAAAATGAGTGACTAAGGCAAGAGTCTCTATCAATTGAGGTTTATTGAGCTAGAGCTTGACGGCGTGCCCAAGATAAACAGGAGTCACAGAAATCTGTGGATTGTATTCTCCCTGAAGGGGTTTTCAGGAGGCTCAGTATTTATACATTTCCTTAAGGGAGAAAAGGCATGTAGGAAGAGTGGGGGTAGGCAGATGAATGATTGTTCTCACATTGTCTT
Source organism: Pongo abelii (assembly GCF_028885655.2). Taxonomy (NCBI): domain Eukaryota; kingdom Metazoa; phylum Chordata; class Mammalia; order Primates; family Hominidae; genus Pongo; species Pongo abelii. Next base: position 114,920,018 of record NC_085928.1, on the reverse strand, counting down.
TGTTCTGTACCTGAGAAAATAAGGATTATTAGTGTGAAGTCCAATAGACATATCGTTGTTTTATGGGAGAATATACATCTTGAAAGGTTTAGAGGCCAACAAAGAACAATTGATGAGGGCAGTCATCCAGAGATGCCTGAGGCCTCTTGCCTTTCTGTGGGGCCTGGGTAATGTACAATGCTCTGACACAAGGTTGTGAAGCAATAGCTATTAATTTGGGGAAAAGATGGAAATGTTGCATGACTCTGTTTCCAGTTTCCTCTGGTGTAACTTTGCCCTTTGGCATAACAAGTTTGAGGGTCCTGAGATTATTTTTCTTTACAGTTTTGTTTTTTATTTTCAAAATTTTTGCTTTTTTTCTGAGTTTGAGTATTTTACGTGTCACACACATCCGTGTGAAGAGACCACCAAACAGGCTTTGTGTGAGCAACAAGCCTGTTTATTTCACCTGGTGCAGGTGGGCTGAGTCCGAAAAAGGAGTCAGCAAATGGTGGTGGGATTATCATTAGTTCTTATAGGTTTGGGATAGGCGTACAAAGTACATTCTGAAGGGCGGGGAGAATATTACAAAGTACCTTCTTAAGGGTGGGGGGGGAATATATGTATCAGGGTGGGGCAGGAACAAATCACAATGGTGGGATGTCATCAGTTAAGGCTATTTTCACTTTTTTTGTGTATCTTCAGTTGCTTCAGGCCATCTGGATGTATACGTGCAGGTCACAGGGGATATGATGGCTTAGTTTGGGCTCAGAAGCCTGACATGATGCCACTTTATCTCCTTCATGGACTTATTATTATACCTCTTTTTAAGTGTTTTTAGTGATTAACCTAGAGTTTAGAATAAGCATTAAAAATATGAATCTAGCTTCATATAATATATACCACTTTGCATATTTCCAATCCTCCCACTCATTCCTTGTGCCATTTTGTCACATATTTTACTTTTACACAGGCTATAAAGATTTACTACATTGTTATAATTTCTGCTTTAAACAGATTTTTTTAAATAAGAGAAATAAATTAAAAAATATTGTATTTTCTTTTCATTTATTCTATTTCCAATGCTCTTCATTTCTTTGTGTGGCTTCTAGTTTCTGACTACACCAAATTTCCTCTGTCTGAAGAACTTCCTTAAACATTTCTTACAGAGTAAGTCCCCCGACAATAAATGTCTTTCATTTTTTATTGTCTGAGAAAGTCTTTCTTTTTCACTTTTGAAGGATATTTTTAGAGAGTATAGAAGAATTCTGCGTTGGAAACTTTTTTCTCTCAGCACTTTAGAGAGGTCACCTCATTGTCTTCCAGGTGTCATGGTTTCTGATGAGACATGGCTTAATTCTTATCCTTGTTCCTTGATGGATAACTTTTCTTTTTGTTATAGGAAAGTGGTCCCAATTGAGACCCCAAGAGAGGGTTCTTGGATCTCATGCAAGACAGAATTCAGGGTCAGTCCACAGTTCAAAGTGAAAGCAAGTTTATTAAGAAAGTAAAGGAATAAAAGAATGGCTCACGAGGTCAGGAGTTCGAGACCAGCCTGGCCCACACAGTGAAACCCTGCCTCTACTAAAAATACAAAAGTTAGGCCAGACTCAGTGGCTCACGCCTATAATCCTAGCACTTTGGGAGGCCGAGGCAGGTGGATCACTTGAGGCCAGGAGTTTGAGCCCAGCCTGGGCAACATGGCGAAACACCGTTTCTCCTAAAGATACAAAAATTAGCTGGGCATGGAGGCAGGTGCCTGTAATCCCAGCTACTCTGGAGGCTTAGACAGGAGAATCGCTTGAACACAGGAGGCGGAGGTTGCAGTGGGCCAAGATCGTGCCACTGCACTCCAGCCTGGGTGACAGAACAAGACTCTGTCTCAAAAACAAAACAAACAAACAAACAAAAAACAAAAAAACCAACCAAACAAACAAAAAAACAGATAAAGCTAACTTGTGCTAGAACATTACCTGCCCATGTGAGGTGGTGAGTGACTAGACGGAAGCACATGGGAACTTTCTAGGGCTACAGGTATGTTCTATATGTAGATCAGGGTGGTAAATGTTGCCAAAGATGGTTGTAATAATCCCTCCCATCCTGTATGTGCTTTTCCAGTGTGACTTTTCCACTCTCCCACCACCATAAGCTTTCTCCTCCCATTGAATGTGGCCTAGTGCTGTGACCTTTTTTGACCAACCAGATGAAGAAGTAATGATGTATAAACCTTCAGACCTGTGCCTTCTCAGACTGCCGTTCCCATCTTTGTCCCTTAAAGCACTCCTCTTTGGCATCCAGCTCCCATGCAGCTGCCTGGAGAGGCCCACATCAAGAAAACTGAAGCCCTACATCAGTAGTCTCAGCTGGTATCCAGTCTCGGTTGCCAGCCTTTTAGGGCTGTCCAGCCATTCCAGCTACCAACTGACATCAAAGAGCTCAACTCACAGTATACCGGTCAGCTTATAGAACCTTGAGGAATAATGAATTGTTCATATTTTAAGTTAGTCAGCTTTGGGGCAATATTTATGTAGCAGTAAGTAACCAAAACCTTGGGGCTATTAGTTACATGGGCATATACATGTGGCAAAATTCATAGGATTGTACATTTATGATCTGAGCATTTTCCTGCGTGTTAACCTCAATAAAAATATTTATAAGTAAAAGCAAACCATCAGAGTATCATATAGTCATGAAAACCCAAACGCAATCATAATAAATTGTAAAAATTTAAAGCCAATTCTATTAAAATCAGAAACTAGAAAGGGTGCTCTGGGATTCAAAATTGCTTTGAAGATTTCAGCTAATTCAATACACAGGGAATTGAAACTGCACAAGTTATGGAAAAGAAGACAAAAAAGATATTTGCTGGTGATAAACTGCATATCCAGAAAACTCCAGAGACTCTATTTGACAATATGATAAATTAATTAAAAATAAAAAGATGTGACTGGATTAACTGTGACTATACACATGCTAGTGGCTTTCTCTATATAAACCATAGTTAGAATAGAAATTTTAAAAATCCAATTTAAATAAAAACAAAAGTATAAAATAGCTTAAATAGCTATAAAAAGCACATGGAGAAAGCCACAAAATATTATTAGAACTAAGATAAACTCTAAACTGAGATATGCTATATACCTGGTTGGGAAAACATTATATCATAAAAATATTACTCTTTCATATGCATACATATACATACACACTTAACACAATTCCAATCATAATCCCAACATTTTTCGTTACCTGCTTCAAATTTATTTACAATTCATATGGAAGAATAGCTACAATGGTTTAGAAAAGTAAAATGATGATTACATATTTGCTTTATCAGCCATTAAAATTTATTATATAAAACTTATTGAAATTTGAAGTGCATATTGTCAGAATAGTAAACATGAAACTGACAGGCAGAGTGAAGAGTCTGTATGTAAATCCCAGAATGTATTTATGACAAAGTTGGCATTTCAATTCAGGAGTTTATTTAATATTAATATATGATGCTGGCCTAATGTGTACTTTACCTGCAAGAATGCAATATTGGGATTCTAAGTCTTAACATACATAAAAATACATTCTTGATGATAGAAGAAAATGGAGGATGAAAATGGATTCTTGATGATAGATGAAAATGGAGGTATTTTAGGTTGGGAAGTTTTATCAAGGACTCATGTACATTTTTTATTTATTTATTTATTTTTTGGTACATTGAGAGGAACTCATGGTTTTGTATTGCCACTTTTGAAGACCCTATGCTGCATGCCTTTGTAAAATCCCAAATTTGGGAATGAGAGAAGAAACACTGGCTCTGCACACATATGTACACATGAATGTGTGCACTCAGACACATGCAAACATACTGAACTTATCCCTAGGTATTTTCTCATCTTACGTAAACACTCTTGTCTTTCCAGTATGTACATGCTGCTGCTGCAGGGAGGTAAAAGGAAGGAAATTGTGGAAGAAGAAAGGGAATGAAAAAGAAAGGAAGAGAAAAGGAGTGCCAAGGCATGTATCTTGGCAGAGTTGGCATGGATTGGGCATACCAGCTTCTTGATTCTTCAAAATGTCTTTCATCTGTTCTGAAGGATTTGGCAATTTCTCCTGTTCTTTAGTTGCATTGTGTTGGTGGATGATAAGCCATTCTCACGCATTTCTCTCAGTAACAAAATGTACCACAATTTCTTCTACCTGTGGGTTTCTAAAATACTTGGTTATTGCTTTGAAAGATATGTGAGATTGCAATCATTCTTTCAACAACAAATATTTGCTTCATTAACATAAAGTATATACTCTGCTGCTCCATTTCCATGCTTTCTGCACACACAATGACTTTTTATGTGATTACTAAATCATAATGAAATCTTTCTGAAGATGTTTTCAATAACAAATTCTCATCGCTCTAACAATGCATATAACTCAGTTGAAGTGACAGCATTATGAACAGCCAAGACCGAGTTTGCTCATGACTACTACAGTGGTTCTACCTCACTGACAGTGATTGTCCTTCTGATTTTACAAAAGTTAAACTATGTAGCTTGGCGTGGTGGCTCGCACCTATATTCCCAGCTACTCAGGAGGCTGAGGCATGAGAATTACTTGAACCCAGGAAGTGGAGGTTGCAATGAGCCAAGATTGTGCCACCACACTCCAGCCTGGGTGATAGAGCGAGACTCTGTCTCAAAAACAAACCAACAAACAACAAATAAACGAAAACTATGAAAACATTTTAAAAGGTATATTCTAGAATCAATGAGATACTTTAAGTTGCTTCATTTCTAACAGTTCTTTTTTTCCTTTTTGAGCACTTTCTGTAGCAGCTGTGACTCCCACAAACAGGCCAGTGTGGGCCTGCATCCTGAGGACATAGCATTGCTTCAGGGAACAGCAGTAGCTCAGGCAGGCTCATGCTGTCAGCGGAAGCACCAGCGCTGGCCGACAACACATCCCACTGTCATTGCACCTTCACAGTGGAGATAAAGAGCTGTCTTGTTTGGGATACATAGAGCATCAAGAAGCAGGATCCCTCTTGTGCAGGATTAAGAAAAGGCAGTTTGTTTGTGAGGCCCCAACAGGCAATTGCACAGGCATCCAAGGGCTGAAAATAAAGTACAGTCAGGCTCACAGACAGGGCCTGTTAAGTCAGAACATGAGGTCTCTAACTTTTGGGCCATAAGACTTCTCCTATTTCTGCATCTTCTGATTCCTCTGCATAGTAAACATTCAATAGCTACTTGGATAACTTTGGCTCTGGCTCACCATAGTGGTAGCAGGGTCCCAACTCTATATGACACAGGGTCTAAGCACAGGGACTTGGTTTTGTAATTCACATTCTTGACAGAGAAACTGGCTCAGCCCAGCCCATGGATTTGCTTTCAGTCCCATCCCACCCCTCCTCAGATGTCCATCTTTAGTCAACTGTGACCAATCTCAGGCTAGCCCTTCAGGAACCATGAATGGGGTCGCTCTTTCCACCTCAAATAATGTGAGTAGAGAATTAACAACTGGCCTGCCCAGGGCAGGAGCTTTTAAATTGTTATTAGAACTCCTGGAAGATGCTGCATGGGCCTGACTCAATATTTTGTTAATTTGTGAATCTTAAGGAAAATTTCAACTTCCTTAGGAGCCTAACCATAGTAGCCAGGTCATATCTGGCTGTCCAGTCATGAAAAAAGAAAAGAAGATGAGACATGGGTTCAATTTTATCCCTAGTTTTAATATTGCCACTTTTTGTTTGCTAAAGTTCCATGTAAACCTATCAAGCTTAGAGTGCATTCCCTATGAACTAAACAGGCATCTAAGGTACCTAATGACAACATACTAAGCCTGTTAGAGCCTCTGTTTGCAATTCTATGATCCAATAAGTGATTAAGTGATAAATAGTGCAAAAGTAAGAATAGGATGGGTATAGGGGAGGGAAGCGTAGTTCCATGGGTAGATGTGCATCAACGTGTGGATGGAGAGTTGTACTTTACAGAATATTTCTTTCTTTCTTTTCTTTTTTTTGATATGGAGTTTCACTTTGTCACCCAGGGTGGAATGCAGTGGCACTATCTTAGCTCACTGCAACCTCTGCTCCCAGGTTCAAGCAATTCTCCTGCCTCAGCCTCCTGAGTAGCTAGAACTACAGGCATGCGCCACCATGCCTGGCTAATGTTTTTTTTTTTTTTTTTTTTGTATTTTTAGTAGAGACAGGGTTTTGCCATGTTGGCAAGGCTGGCCTCGAACTCCTGATCTCAATTGATCCACCAACCTCAGCCTCCCAAAGTGCTGGGATTACAGATGTGAGCCACCGTGCCTGGTCCAGAATATTTTTTTTTAGGGATTTATCATAGGGTTTCTTTAAATCAGCATATTTTCAGAGTGAGTCATGTCACAAACAGAATGCAGCACTTATATTGCCTGAAGGCTGGTGTCCTCATAGGGTAAATAGGACACTAGTCTTACAGAAGAAAGTGACCTCTATCATAGACCAATGATGTGACTTTGGTTAGTTCCCTGGATGAGTCCACACTTCAAACTCCCTCTCCATAAAATGTGGGGTGGATTGTGGCTTCTTGCCTAGTGGGCAGGCTCCCTGCTTACAAAGAATGCTGCTGCATTGGGAAACAAAAGTGCACACACTATTATCGACATTTTGCAGATATGTCTTGGCTGACAGCCCTGCCCATTTTAGAATTTATTTAGGGTACCCAAGGCATTCTCTCCCCAAAGACTGTTTTGTATCGACAGTATATTTTGCTGCTGAAAGAGGCAGAAGAAACCAAGCAGGCTCTCTTTGGCCTAACAGACCTAACAGACTGCCACATGTTTCCTGCAGATACTTGTGCTAAGAGAAGCACCAAATTCATATTCAACTTTCAGGTCTTCACCAGCGAGACAACTTGACCAGAAATCCAAAGATAGTCAACCAGAAATATGCCTCCAGCACCCACGGCCATAAGTTTCTGGGTTCATGGGGATCTGGGGCTCCCCTGTTCTGGGCAATTCCTCCTAGCTGGGCTACTGGAAACAAATTTCCTAAACACCCTGTGGCTGAGTTCTTGAAAGGATGCAAATAGCTGGTTTCACCACTAGCTATTTCCTCCAAAGGCAGTTAATTCTAGGGTCAAGCCCTTTCTGACTCTCTGAGATGTTTCTCTGAGGAGACAAAGAAGCCCAAGTTTAGAGTGTGCTGGGAGTGAAGGAGAACCTTCCTCATTCTCATTTATTCAACATCTATTCTTGTACACAAAAGAGACTTGAAAGCAGCTAGAGAAATATGGGCCAACAAAGAAGAATAAAAAGAAAATCGAAAATTAAAAAAAGAAGAAAAACAAAAGAGACTCAGAACAAAGAAAAATGAGAGTAGGAAAAAATGTGAAGGCTGATGGGGAAATGCTAGCACACAGTGTGTTTTCCCTGATGACTCTGAAAACATTGCTTGTGTTCACGGGTGCTTGATGGCTTTTCTTTCGTGAGGAGGACACAGATATGACCTTGCCCGGACCCTGGGAGGGTGGGGAGGCAGAGAGACTAGCAAAAGGCAGTTCTGTGTTGCATCTGGGGTCAGTTCTCCCCTCTCTCCCACTTTCACGTCTCCTGACCACCCCTGTTCCTCCAGGAAGTAAGTGAACTGCTGCTCATCACCTGAAGGATGATGTCAGAAAAACCCCCAGAGTACAGTCAGAGGGCTGATCAGATTCAGAACCCCAGCATCCTATTTGGGGCCTGGTAAGGAGAAAAGCCAGGAGCTCTGTACCAGCCAATCTGCTCCTACTGTGTCCTTTTCTGACATGGCTGTGGCTGCTGGTGTCAAAGGGCTGGGGAAAGTGTGTAGGTGGCCCTTTCATCCAGCTTCCAAGTCCACCAGGGATGGACAGTGAAGGCCTAACTCTGTAAAGTATTCACTGCAGCTTTCTAGCTATGTGACTGCTATGGTTTGGATATTTGACCTCTCCAAGCCTCATGTTGAAATTGGATCCCAAGTTTTGGAGGTGGAGCCTAATGGAAGATGTTTGGATCATGGGGGTAGATCCCTCACGAAGGGCTTAAAAACACCTGCAAGAGCTGTTTGTTTGTTTGTTTGTTTGTTTGTTTTGTTTTAATATAAGGGCTCACTCTGTCTTCCAGGCTGAAGTGCAGTGGCACTATCTCGGCTCACTGCAGCCTTGACCTCCTGGGCTCAAGTGATCCTCCCTCCTCAGCCTCTCGAGTAGCTGGGACCACAGACATGTGTTACTATACCTGCCTAATTTTTGTATATATTTTTTGTAGACACAAGGTTTTGCCATGTTGCCCAGGCTGGTCTCAAACTCCTAGGTTCAAGCAATCCTCCTGCCTCAGCCTCCCAAAGTGCTGGGATTATAGGCATGAACCACCATGCCTGGTGAGAGCTGTTTTTTAAAGAGTCTGGCATGTCTCTCTCTCTTTTGCCTCATTTCTCACCATGTGATCACTGCTCACACTGGCTCCTCTTTGCCCTTTGCCATAAGTAGAAGTAGCCTGAAGCCTTCCCCAGGAAGAAATGCTGGAACCATGGAACCATGCTTCTTAGACAGCCTGCAGAACTGTGGGCCAAATGAACCTCTTTTTCTGATAAATACTCAGCCAGCCACAAGTATTCCTTTTTTTTTTTTTGGACACAGGATCTCATTCTGTCACTGCAGTCTCAACCTCCCAGGCTCGTGATCCTCCTGCATCAGCCTCCCCACAAGTATGTGCCACCATACCTGGCTGGTTTTTTAAGTTTTTCTTTTGTAGAGATGTGGTCTCGCTATGTTGACCAGGCTGGTTTCAAACTCCTGGCCTCAAGTGATCCTCATGCCTTTGCCTCCAAAAGTGCTGGGATTATAGGCGTGAGCAATCAGGTATTCCTTTGTGGCAACACAATGGACTAAGACAGTGACATTGAGCAAACTGGTCAGTCTTCTCAAAACTATTTTAGATGAAGCTAAAATGACCTGTCTGAGAAGGTAGATATCTTTAAGTCAAATAGTAATGCATACTAGGGCCTAGTTAACATGACCATAACTTATTTATAAGAATTTAGTGAGTTAGTTGAATCAACCTGAACACAGAAACTTTTGATTGATTGGTAAGTTAGCATCCCGGTACTGGTAGAAGAGATAGACTAAGAGATCTGCCAGAGAAGTAGAGTTGCATGATGCTTAACGGTTGGAGTGTGGCAGAGAGGGCTCTTTCATTTATTTTGGGCAAGTTTCCAAACTTCCTTTAGTCTCAGTTTCCTTTTCTTGAAAATGAGAATAATCATAGCTAAATTCTTTACTCATTTTGGGGGGATTCAATGGCTGGTATATGAAAGGTGTTTAGAATTCCGATTGTCATTGTAAGTGCTCAATGAACATAAGCTATTGCTACTACTTTAACAAACATTAATAAAAAGAGTAGCATTCACTTCCAGGAAATTACTAATTCTCCGCAGTGCAACATTGTTAGAACAATGTTATTCCCCCCCTTGCAATGAGAGAATGAATACTGTTCTCATGAGGAGAGCCATACATGGAAAGCCATGCTCTCAGAGACCTGGCAACAGTTTTTGCTGGAAACTTATCTAATAGTACTCGTATTTCACTTTTACTCATTAAGGAGACAGTTGTGGTTGAGGAAAAGAGTAGTAAAGAAGAAAACGTTTCTCTGATGAGTTTTTTCCCATGTCTTGGCCAACTCCCTCGCCATCTGCTCTTTATGTGGAATTGCTTTGTTTTCTTGGCAGTAATGGGATCCCAGGAAGGTTTCACACAACAGGGTAACAGCTGATGTGGAGGTAATGGAGGATAAAGATTGAATATCCTTTTCTGAAGATGAATGGTATGTGCAAACATAGAAATTACACCAATTCTGCAATAGAACCCAAATTAGAAAAAGCCTGGATAATCCTATATCCTAAAAGAATTGGGTAAAATTTTTGAAAGTGCATTAAGAAATAGATAAGGCCGACATAATTAGCATAATTTTTCTATAAAATACTTAGTTTAAGAATGCTGAAGGGGAGTTATTCTGTAGCGTAGGTTAAACAGCTTCCCTTTAATTTCATTTACACTATTATATTGCTCAGCAAACTATTTCTTTTATAAAGGTGTTTGCTGGATGCTGTGGGGGAATGTTGGACAGGAATGAACCATGGATCTGCCCTCAGAGTAAACTGCATCTTGGACTACTTTTAAATTGTTATGAATAGGCTCAAATTTAATATGGCTTGGTTGCTCTGTTTTGAAAGATGATGGGAAAATAGAGTTCTTTCTCTAAGAGTAAACCCAGGTTGATTTGGGCTTGCACAAATCAATAGAGGAAGGAAAATGAACAGACTTTGTGTGCTTGTGTGCAAGTTTGTGTCTGTATGTGAGTGTGAGAGTGTGTGCTGTGAAAGTGTGTGTAGTTCACTATTACACTTAGGGCCTGCCACACTACCACACAGTAGGCCCTTAGTGGACATGTGCTGAATGATTGAATGTTGAACAGGGACAGGAATTTCTCTGTCCCCAGGAGCAAACCAAAGAACATATGCTCTTCCCTGTGAGGTGTTTCCTATGACAGAGAATCTATAAAGAACTGGGTAGATGGGGTGGATTTAGGGGGCAGCTGAGGTCACTAGTGGTTCAGAAACAAAGGATTTAGGGAGAATCCTGCACTCAAGGCTGAGGTGAGAAGGAGGAAGCTTTTGGAGTCCAACTGTCTTGAATTGTGGCTCTTTCATTTAGCAGCTGGGTGATCTAGTTACCTCTTATGTTGTGTGCTACATCCCCTTGGTCCCTTGCAGCCTCTGATTTCAGCTGCTGCCATGAAGGGCACTTCTGTGCAAGCTCAAGTTCATCTTCCACTGACAGCTTCCCACTTCAAGGTTTAGTCTTTCTGCTCCAGGCAACTAGAACAACAACCCACAGGTACCCCAGAAGTGCACAAATGCTCTTACCTATGACATTCAGATGATGCATCTGGGGAGCCTCTTAGCAGGTCTTGATAGAATTTGACCTCCATGTAGCTGTGGCCTCAGTAACACAATCTGATACTGGGTTTTCCCCTTTCCCTCTCTCCCTCACCAAGTTTTATCATTTCTGCTTCCCGGAACCACCTATCTGAATTATCTGCACTCAAGGCCTTATTTCAGGCTGTTTTTAGGGAAACCCAAGTGAAGACAGCCTCATAAAATTGAGTGGTATACATCATGCGAAAGCAAAGCCCACTGCAAACTCATCATTCTGAAAAGTGGATTAGTGACATGTGGCCTTTCTAGAGGAGGTCATTCTGGGTGCTTCTCTTTCCTAGGCAAGGGTCTTCAATGGGCAAATCTCACAATCCCCTTTGCTTGAACAGAGGTGTAGGGCTCAAGAGTCAGCTGAGTGAGACAGAAGTGGCCACCACTTGTTTGTGAGTTGACCCAACTGCCCATAGGAAAGGAGTTCATGCTCCCAAATATTTTATAAGAGGCTCTGCTTCCTAGGTAGCTGGAAACCTGGAGTTGTGCAGAGCAAAGTTGAGAAGGAGAAATGCTGGTAGGGGCCACCTGGTAAAGTCTTAAGTTCTACAAGGTCAAAACTCAGCGTGTATCTCTCCACTTGCAAAAGTTTTCTACCACTTGGGTCCAGTGAGACAAACACTCACAAATCAGACAAAACAACTTTATTACTCACAGATTGGCAGCAAAGTTAAACAAAGCCCAGGATTCATAGCAAGTTGGTCCTCCAAGGCTCAGGAAAGCTGCCCAGGGAAGAGGGAGTCTTGTCTGTGCATGACCCAGACGCAGGGCAGCCGAGGAACCCTGAAAACACCCCATTCTGGATTTTATATCTGGGCACAGCTGGGCTCATGAAGAAGAAGTGTTGCAGTGTTTTACCCTTCTCTGGGAGAAACAAGGTCACAATCTGGATTGTTCTAACACTTTCTCCCCATCTCAGGATGTCGTACTCTGCAGTTATTCTGAGAACTACAAACAGGAGACAGGAGGCCAACTTGGCCAAGGTCATCTGGGACCTGTCCTCCTGTATCACCAAGTCCAGAGCCAAAGTCAGGAAAGGACAGCCATATCTATGCTCATTCAAAATCTGAAGCTGTCCTAGGCCCTTCCTCTCCTCACCTTCCACATCATTCAGTCAGTCACTGAGGTGCATCATTTCCACTTCCTGAAGACTGCTGTAATCCATCCACTTCTCTCCCTCTTCACTGTCACTTATAACATTGCAACAGCTTCCTGTCTGTCTTCTCAATGCATGGTTCCCACATAATACAGTCCTCATGCACAGGAGCATGATTTATCTTTAAAAAAACCCATTCCCCTACTGAGGCTCTTCCATGATTCTCCAATTGCTCCTCAATTCTGACCTGCATGAGCAGGCCTTGCCCTTGGACTAGCTGCTCTCCACCCTCTCTCCCAGAGCTCCAATAGCAGTTTATTCTATTATTTTATTTTTTCAGTTCGTTGTGTACTCCAAGCTTCTTCTCACCACTGGGAGCTTTGGCATATGCTGTCCCCTCTCCTGGGAGGCCCTCTTTATCCTGACCCCATACAACCTGGCCAACATCAGGTCTCATTGAAAGTTAATTTCCTCAGGGGTATTAAGTTCCCTGTTACACACTTTCATAGCACCTTGTGCTTTGCCTTTAAAATATTTGCCACTATTTATTTTTAATTATTTGGTTGTGCAATTATTTGTTGTCTGTCTCATTAGACTGTGAGCAATGTGGACAGAGTTGATATCTTTCTTATTGATTAATGTGTATACAACATGTAAAATATTTCCTGGAATATGGTATCCAATTCTGAGGAAGAGAGAGAGAGGAAATGATGGAAAGAAAGAGAGCACCCATTAATTGGGCACTGAAAATGTGCCAGGCTTAAGTATTATATAGTCATTAATCTGAAATATACAATATATAAGGTAGGCACTATTGTCTCTTCTTAGATGTGAAGAAGCAGGCCTGGAGACGTGAAGAAGCAGGCCTGGAGACGTTAAGTAGCTTGCAGTCACAGTGTTAGTTATTGGCAGATCTGGGACACAGACTAACTTCCATCTGATTCAAGGCCTCTCCATTGAGCTATGTTTTTAGGTGCACAGGATTCGCTTGGCCATGTCCTTGTTAAAGGCCAGCAGGACTTTACAACAGGCCTTCCCAATGGAGGAACTGCAAATTTTAGAAATAGTTTTGGTCTAGGCAGGAGGGGCTCACTAGTTGGGCTGGTCTTGGGCGTCCAGGGGTGGGGGCTGGAGTGCTTCTGTAGGCTCAGCTGGGACAGCTGGCAAAGACAGAGCTGAGAAAACAAGGACCTTCCAGGAGGCCAGCAGCTGGGATATAGAAGACACCCTAGGCAATGCTTGCCTTTAAAGAATTTGTCATTCTGTTCGGAAGAGAGGCTTAATAAGCCCCATTCAAGACACTAACAACATGAAAGAGGATTGAGTTCAAGTACAATTGTTGGGAGTTACAAATACGCGTAAGTGTTTAGCCAGTATGGCCTGGACGTTAGTTTTATAATTGAGTTCTTCATTTTCCATTCATGGTAAGGCATGACTGAAACTGGGTTTTATTTGTGTGGGTTGGATAGGGATGAGGGATAGCATTTCAGGTGGGAAGTACAACATGCATAGACATGGAGGTGAGACAGAGGATATCGGAGGGGAACAAGACTTGCGTAGGATGTCGCAGAAGAGGTATGTTTAGCCCAAACCAGGTTATTCTCCCTTCACTGGGCTAAGAGTTTCAGAAACAGAAACAGTATCCCATTCTAGTTAAGCTTCATAATAATTTTTAAAAAAGGTTTCTGCACTCACATTACAAAAAAGAGCTTCTGAATGCTTACTATATTCAAGGCCCGGGCACAAAGTACTCTATGCCTTATCTTATTTGATTCCCACCACAAATCTGAACTTTAGGAACTTATACCATTCCCATTTGTCAGATGGAGATGCAAAGGGAAGTTTTATAATGTCACTCAGATTAACTCACTGGTAAGTCATGGCATCAGGAGTCAAACCAAGCAGCCTGACTCTCGAGAGACACCTGTGCCTTCTTTTCCGTGCTCTGTGCTGACCACCTTCAATGGGTGGGCTATGAGCATAGAGTAGAGATGCCTGGTAGTTGCACATCTTTGGCAGACACATTAGCTAATTTGTACCTTGGAAATAGAGAATTTAGGGAATATTATCCTTATTTTGAAGGTAGGAAAATTAAACTTGAGGGGCCATTGTATCTAAGTATTAATAATGACAACAATAATAGTGACTCTCCACTGAGTGGCTAACACACCATGGCAAGCATGCTGGCCTGGCCAGGAGGACTCCATTGGGTAGTGAGTGCAACAGCCAAGGTCACACAGATACTCATCTAAGAGAAAAATTTGATCAGGGCTCCAGGGGACTCTCCAGAGGCAGAAGATGTGGGCAGAGAGAACTAGCAGCCTGCTGTTTTAATTTCCAGAGGCAACCTGGTAGGACAGGTGGGAGTAAAGTAACAGAGGCTGATTGACCATATTGATGACACAAATTGCAATGCATACAGGGGCTAGCATCTTCCTAATGGTCCTCATTTGTCAGGTGGTAATTCTCATACCTAGCTTGGGTTGTTTGTCTTCTGTGGAATCAGTGCAAACTGGGGAATCACCACCAGTACACTGAGCTGCTATGGTCATTGTTTGCATTGTTCTCCTTGTTTGGGGAACTTCTACACAAGTGTTTCCTCAAATTTTTGGCCTTAGCAAGGCAGGACCTTGTCTCTACAAAAAATTAAAAATTAGCCAGGTGTGGTAGTGTGCACCTGTATTCCCAGCTACTTGGAAGGCTGAGGCGGGAAGATCGCCTGAGCCCAAGAGGTTGAAAAAAAAATTATTTTTGGCCTTAGGACCCTGTTATACTCTTAAAAGTTATTGAAGATCCCCAAAAGAGCTTGTTTATATGGGCTATATCTATTGATATTTTACTACATTAGAAATTAACAGCAATATATTAAAATATTATGTATCAATTCACTTTAACAATAATCAACCCATTAGATGTTAACATAAGTAATATATTTGCATCATAAATGACTGTATTTTCCCAAATGAAAGGCTTTACTGAGAAGATTGGCCATTTCACATTTGTGAACTAATGTTGGTTCTAGGATGCAGAGCTTGGCATCACAGGTCATGATTTTGCAGGAATTCTACTGAAAGTATTCCAACCTCTTTGTCCAATATTTAGATAACATTTAGATACATTTTTTATGGATTTCTTTGGATGCTTAATGCCAGCACCAGTGCTTACAATTAATTAAGTGTCAACTCTGCATTTCCTGCAGGCTAACAGATTTACCTTCCAAAATGTGCTTTGGCCCATTGTAATTAATAATGTGACTTCCTGAAATAGGAGAGAGCTCTGGAGCAGGGAAAATGTGCGTTGTGCCTGCTGAGTGCTGTGGATGGCTGTCAGAGCCAAGCCTGGGCTGCAGCATCGCACCAGGCAATAAGTCAGGGTGCTTGAGACTTGTGAGAGCAAATAGGGATGGAGAAAGGGAGAAAATTCACTAATTAGGAGTTATTTTTATGTTTCAGAAAGCCAACGAACATATCAAATAACAAAATAATGGTTGTTACGGTCTTTGGAGTGTGCTTTGAGGAAGCCTCTTCTGAAAATGATTCTGTTAGCCTGTTGTCCCTAAGCCACCCTGCCACCATGATCCCAGGAAATTAGTCATCCATTAGCGGAGGTCTATGTCACAAAGCTGTTCTTCATAGACTTCTCTGACCTGCTGGCCTGTGTCCTGTGCTTCTTGCCTTCCCCTACTGTGTTCCTGAGCATACAAATGTTTTCTCACTCATCGTTTATTATTAAATCTTATTATTTCTATTTTTCATTGTGATGAAATACATGTCATATAAAATTTACCATCTTAATTTTTAAGTGTACAGCTCAGTAGTGCCAAGTACATTTACATTGTTGTGCAACCAATCTTCAGAAGTTTTTCACCCTGCAAAACTGAAACTCTATAACCACTCATCAATAGCTTCCCATTCCTTTCCCTCCCCCAGCCTCTGGCAACCACCCTGCTACTTTCTGTCTTTATGAGTTTGACTATTCTACGTACCAAATTTAAGTGGAATTATACAGTATTTGTCTTTTTGTGAATGGCTTATTTCACTTAGCATAACGTTCACATATAAGGTTCATTCATATTATAGCGCATGTCAAAATCTGATTCCTTTTTAGGGTTGAATAATATTTTTTATATAGGTATAGATACACACACACACCACATTTTGTTTATCTATTCACATGTCAATGGACACTTGGGTTGCTTCTACCTTTTGGCTATTATAAATAATGTTACTAGGAATATGGATATACAAATATATCTTACGGACCCCACTTTCAATTCTTTTGGGTGTATACCCAGAAGTGGAATTGCTGGATCATATAGTAATTATATTTTTTATTTTTTTGAGGAAACATCATGCCGTTTTCCACAGCAGCTGTACCATTTTACATCCTCGACAACAGTACATAAGGTTTCCAGTTTCCCTACATCCTAACTATCACTTGTTATATTCTGTTTTTTGGTAGTGGCCATCCTAATGGGTTCTCATATTTGTACTCTCCACAACAGCGTATGATGCATTACCTGGCCTATGGGATGGCCACAATAAGTGGCTTTTAAATGGAGTGCTCTTTAGTTTCAATAATGTATTGAAACTACTCTCCTACAGGTCACCCTGCTCACCCTCACCAAAGCCATCTTTGACAGTGCACAGTGGTGATCTGCATAAGGGTTGAGAAACTGTTGTACCTGAAGACAGTGCTTCCCAACACATCCTGTCCACACATGGGGAACACTCAACATTTTAAAGATGTCAATTTTTCCTAAAAGAATCTTTAAAATTATGTTGGAGTTATCTGATACCACAATATAAAATTTATCTAAAAAATAAGGCTGTGAGAACAGACACACAATTCCTGGAAAGAAAGAGGAGTTGGGCACAGGAAGACTATTTCTAAGTAATTGAAACCTGTTAAAATGATATACAGCTGCCTCTACTGGAAGCCAGAGGGGCACTGCTGACCCGGTATGATGCAGATGGTTTTGTTCAGTACCCCTTCCTTGCTGTGGCCTGAGGTTTAACATCACAATTACAAATCATAGTGCTGCTATTAGCATTTATCTTTGGGGAAACCTTGTTTCTTCTACTTATTTGCTATTCATTGCTTCCAGCTCTGGTTCTGGTCTATGGGTTGTTTTTCTATTTTTCTCTCTTTTTTTTTTTTTTTTTGAGACGGAGGCTTGATCTGTCGCCCAGGCTGGAGTGCAGTGGCGCGATCTCGGCTCACTGCAAGCTCCGCCTCCCGTGTTCACGCCATTCTCCTGCCTCAGCCTCTCGAGTAGCAGGGACTACAGGCGCCCGCCACCATGCCCGGCTAATTTTCTTGTATTTTTAGTAGAGACGGGGTTTCATCGTCTCGATCTCCTGACCTCGTGATCCACCTACCTCGGCCTCCCAAAGTGCTAGGATTACAGATGTGAGCCACTGTGCCTTTTTCTTTTTTAAACTTTTATTTTGGGTTCAAGGGTACATGTGCAGGTTTGTTATATAGGTAAACTGTATGTCATGGGGGTTTGGTGTACAGATAATTTTGTCACTCAGGTAATAAGCATAGCACCTGATAGGTATTTTTTCTGATCATCTCCCTCCTCCCACCCTCCACCCTCAAGAAGGTCCCAATGTCTATTGTTCACCTCTATGTATCTATGTTTTCTTGTTATACCTCCTACTCATAAGTGAGAACATGCGGTATTTGGTTTTCTGTTTCTGCATTAGTTTGCTTTGGATAATGGCCTCCAGCTCCAACCACGTTGCTGCAAAGGACATGATCTCATTCTTTTTTATGACTGCATAGTATTCCATGGTGTATATATACCATGTTTTCTTTATTCAGTCTACCATTAATGGACTTTTAGGTTGATCTCATGTCTTTGCTATTGTGAATAACGCTGCAATAAACATACACATGCATATGTCTTTATAGTAGAATGATTTATATTCCTTTGGGTATATACCCAATAATTGGATTGCTGGGTTGAATGGTAATTCTGTTTTAAGTTCTTTGAGGAATCACTGCAGTGCTTTCCACAATGGCTGAACTAATTTACATTCCCACCAGCACTATGTAAGTGTTCCCTTTTCTCTGCAACCTTACCAGCATCTGTTATTTTTTGATTTTTTAATAGTCATTCTGAATTGTGTGAGATGGTATCTCATTGTGGTTTTGATTTGCATTTGTCTAATGATCAGTGATGTTGAGTATTTTTTCATATGCTTGTCGGCCACATGTATGTCTTCTTTTGAAAAGTGTCTGCTCAGATCTTTGCCCACTTTTTAATGAGGTTGTTTGTGTTTTGCTTGTAAATTGGTTTAAGCTCCTTAAAGAGTCTGGATATTAGACCTTTGGTGGATGCATAATTTGCAAATATTTTCTCCCATTTTGTAGGTTTTCTATTTACTCTGCTGATAGTTTTGTTTTTTGCTGTGCAGAAGCTCTTTAGTTTAATTAAATCCCCTTTGTCAACTTTTGTATTTATTGCAATTACTTTTGGTGTCTTAGTCATGAAATCTTTGTTCAGAATGGCATTTCCTAGATTTTCTTCCAGGATTTTTATAGTTTGGGGTTTTACATTTAAATCTTTAATCCATCTTGAGTTGACTTTTGTTATGTGGTATAAGGTAGGGGTCCAGTTTCAACCTTCTGCACATGGCTAGCCAGTTTGATATTCCTTTGATGCCTAGTTTATTGAGAGTATTTTAGCATGAAGGGATGTTGAATTTTATTGAAAGCCTTTTTCTGCATCTGTTGAGATAATTATGTGGGTTAGTGCTGTTTATGTCATTAATCACACTTATTGATTTGTATATGTTGAACCAATCTTGCATCCCAGGGATAAAGCCTATGTGATCATGATGGATTAGATTTTTGAGGTGCTACTGGATTCTGTTTGGTAGTATTTTGTTGAGTATGTTTACATCTATATTAATCAAGGATATTGGCCTGGAGTTTTCTTTTTTGTTGTGTCTCTTAGGTTTTGGTATCAAGATAATGCTAGCCTCATAGAATGAGTTGAGGAGGAGCCCTTCATCCTCAATTTTTTGGAATAGGGTCAGTAGGAATGGCACTAGCTCTTCCTTATACATCTGGTAGAATGTGACTGTGAATCCGTCTGGTCCTGGGATTTTTTTTTAGTTGGTAGGCTTTATATTACTGATTTGATTTCCAAACTTGTTTTTGTTCTGTTCAGGAATTCAGTTTCTTCCTGGTTCAGTCTTGGGAGGGTGTATGTGTCCAGAAATTTTTCTATTTCTTCTAAACTTTCTAGTTTATGTATGTAGAGGTATTCATCATAGTCTTTGATTTTTTTTTTTTTTTGTATTTATGTGAGGTGAGTGGTAACATCCCCTTTGTCATTTCTAATTGTGTTTATTTGGCTCCTCTCTTTTTTTCAGTATTATCCTAGCCAGTGGTCCATATATCTTATTATTTTTTTCAAAAAACAAACTGCTGGATTTGTTGGTCTTCTGTGTGGTTTTTTCATGTCTCAATTTCCTTCACTTTAGCTCTAATTTTTGTTATTTATTGTCTTCCGGTAGTTGGTTTGCTCTTGCTTTTGTAGTTCTTTTAGTTGTGATGTTATGTTATTAATTTGAGATCTTTCCAACTTTTTGATGTGGACATTTAGTGCTATAAACTTTCCTCTTAACACTGCCTTAACTGTGTCCCAGGGTTTCTGATATGTTGTATCTTTGTTCTCATTAGTTTCAAAGAATTTCTCAGTTTCTGCCTTAATTTCATTGTACACCCAAAGTCATTCAGGAGCAAGTTGTTTTATTTCCATATAACTTTATGGTTTTGAGTGATTTTCTTAGTATTGATTTCTATTTATATTGTGCTTTGGTCTGAGAGTGTGATTGGTATGATTTTTTTTGAATTTGCTGTTGATTTTGAGGTCAATTTTGGAGTATGTGCCATGTGGCAATGAGAAGAATATATATTCTATTGTTTGGGGGTGGAGAGTTCTGTAGATATCTATCAGATCCAGTGCTGAGTTCAAGTCCTGAATATCTTTGTTAATTTTCTGCCTCAATGATTTGTCTAATATTCCCAGTGGGATGTTAAAGTCCCACTATCATTGTGTGGGGGTCTGTTTTTATAGTCTCTAAGAACTTGTTTTATGAATCTGGGTGCTCACGTATTGGGGGCATATTTATTTAGGATAGTTAGATCTCCTTGTTGAATTGAACCCTGTATACATTATACATGTACCATTACGTGATTTCCTTCTTTGTCTTTTTTGATCTTTGTTGGTTTAAAGTCTGTTTCATCAGAAACTAGAATTGCAACCTCTGCTTTTGTCTGTTTTTTGTTTGTTTGTTTGTTTGTTTGCTTGATTGATTTTTCTCTGTCCCTTTATTTTGAAACTATGGATGTCTCTGCATGTGAGGTGGGTCTCTTTAAGACAGCATACCATTGGGTCTTGCTTTTTTATCCAGTTTGCCACTCTGTGCCTTTAATTGGGGCATTTAGGTCATTTACATTCAAGGGGAAGTACTAATATATGCATATTTGATTCTGTCATCCTGTTGTTAGCTGGTTATTATGCAGACTTGTTTGTGTGGTTGCTTTATAGTGTCACTGGTCTGTATACTTAGGTATGTTTTTGTAGTGGCTGGTAATGTTCTTTCCTTTCCATATTTAGTGCTCCTTTCAGGACCTCTTGTAAGGCAGTTCTGATGGTAACAAATTCCGTTAGCATTTGCTTGTCTGAAAAGGATCTTATTTCTCCTTCACTTATGAAGCTTAGTTTGGCTGAATATGAAATTCTTTGCTGGAAATCTTTTTCATAAAGAATGCTGAAAATAGGCCCCAGTAGCTTCTGGTTTGCTGAAAGGTCCACTGTTAGCCTGATGGGGTTCCCTTTGTAGGTGACCTGGCCCATCTCTTTAGCTGTCTTTAACATTTTTTCTTTGATTTTGACCCTGGAGAATCTGATGATTATGTTTCTTGGGGATGGTTTTCTTATGTAATATCTTGCAGAGGTTCTCTGTATTTCCTGGATTTGAATGTTGAGGTTAGGAAAGTTTTCATGGATGATATCCTGAAATATAATTTCCAAGTTACTTGCTTTCTCCTCATCTGTTTCAGGGACACCAATGAGTTGCAGATTTAGCCTCTTTACATAACCCCATATTTCTCAGAGATTTTGTTCATTCGTTTTTATTCTTTTTTCTTTATTTTGTCTGACTGAGTTTTTTCAGAGAGCCAGTCATTGAGCTCTGATATTCTTTCCTCAGCTTGGTCTATTCTGCTATTAATACTTACACTTGCATCATGCAATTCTTGTAAGGTGTTTTTCTGCTCTGTTAGATCAGTTTGGTCCTTTCTTATAATGGCTATTTAATCTATCAACTCCTGTATTGTTTTATTGTGATTCTTAGCATCTTTGGATTGCGTTTTGATGTTCTCCTGAATCTCAATCATCTTTATTCTTATCCATACTCTGAATTGAATTCTATTTCTTTCATTTCAGCCATTTCAGCCTGGTTAACATGCATTGTTTGGGAACTAGTCTGGTCGTTTGGAGGAAATAAGGCACTCTGGCTTTTTGAGTTGCCAGAGTTCTTGTGTTGGTTTTCTCTCATTTGTGCAGGCTGATGTTTCTTCAATTTTTGAAGTTGCTGTCCTTTGGTTGTTTGTTGTTTGTTTTTTTTCTTTGATGCTTCTGGGGATTTGATTATGGTATAATGTGGGTTTGGGTGACTGGCTTTGATTCTAGTCCACTCATGGGTCTTGGAAGACTCTCCTTCAATTACTGTCTTCATGCTCATATTTCTTTAGTGGGGTGTTCTGGCCCATGGGGCTTCCTCAGACACAGGCTACACTTGGCAAGAAAGCTGTATCCTTCCCAGGTCAGCCCCAATCTGCTGTCTGTTTGCTTCCTAGGGAAAGACAGGTTGTGTCTCTTCACAGAGCTCCAGCAGAATGCTGGGTTGGAAGCTCAAGTGGGTGTGGCCTATCTGGCTACAGGTGGTGGGGGTGGGGTAGTTGCCCTACCATCTGGGTACTTCCAGGGTGATAAGAGGCTGTGCCGCTTGGCAAATTCAGGCAGAAATAGGACTGCTGAGGCAGAAGTTCTAGTAGGCATGGGTTTCCTGGTACCAGCAGCAGGAGTGGGTGGGGATGCCCACCCTGCCATCCAGATGCTTCCTGGGATAACAGCAGACTGTGCTCACTGGCTGAGTTCCCTCAGAAGCAGGATCCCTAGTCTGGAAGCTCTAGAAAGTGTTGCTCACCAGACTACCAGTGGCAGGGGTGTGCAGGGTTGCATAATCTGCCATCTGGGTGTTTTCTGGGACAACAGGAAGCTACAACCTCTAGCTGAGTTCACACAGAAGTGGGGCCACTGGGCCAGAAGCTCTAGCAGGTGTTGCCTGCCTGGCTATCAGTGATGGGGGTAGGTGGAGTCATGTCCCTTGCCATCTGAGTGTTTCTCAAGACAACACAAACCTGCACCCTCCAGCTAAATTCCCACAGAAGCAGGAACACTGGGCCAGAAGCTCTAGTAGGCATTGCCTGCCTGGCTATAAGCAGTGGGAGTTGGTTGGGTTGCCTGCCACGCCATCTGGGTGCTTCCTGGGACAACAGGAGGCTGTGCCCATCAGCTGGGTTCATGTAGAAGCAGGGCCACTGGGCCAAAAGTTCTAGCAGGTGTTGCCTGCCTGGCTACCAGTGGCAGGTGTGGGTGGAATGTCACATGCCCTGCCATCTGGGTGTTTCCTGGGATAACAGGAAGCTGAACCCTGTGGCTGAGTTCACACAGAGATGGGGCTGCTGGGCCAGAAGCTCTAGCCAGGGGGATTCTCCCATTCCCAGTTTTGCACAGGTGGAGACTGTGAATCCCCCTGGTGGCTTTCACTTACTCACCCTTTCCCACATTGGAGAGATTCTCCTGGCTTCATGCTGAGCCCAGATGGGCTGGTGCCCAGTTTTACTCCTCTCTGCTCTCTGTGCCCCTGCTGCCTTGATGGATCTCAATGTGGTTTCTCAGATGATCGGCCTGCAAGGTCAGTGTTCATTAGCCCTTTTCTTTCCTTTCCATGAAATGGTGCATATGAGCTGCTTCTAGTTCACCATCTTGCCACCCCCCATCATCCCCACGTTTTTTTTTAAGAAAGAGAGTTCTTTGAAGATTTTTTCAACTTTCTGCAAGCACAACAATTCAAAAAGTAAGTTTTCTTTATGATCTAGGTGTTGTGAAGTAAATGGTGGTGATTTGCAAAGTATCTAGTATATCATTGTGTTAATAATAGGTTCATTTCAGTAATCCAAATAATGCTTTAAACATCATCACCATTTTGTCTTAGTGAAACCAAGGCAGATGAACCTAATGGCAGTGTCAGTACCCTGACTAGACCTCAAGCCCCTAGTGCCCATAGTACCCCTCTTTTCAGATGCTGAGATGTCATGTTGCTTATCAAGTGGTTCGTGACTTGGTGACAAATGTTTTGTGGTTTGGAAGGTCAACCAAGTCTATGGACCAGTTTGGTATCAGGAATGGCTTTATACAGTCATCCCATCACTGTTCCGTCTCTTTACTTTTTCACTGATGGGCCAAACAGCTTTTCTGATTGTATTTTTTTAAAGAAACTCTTCTTCTAGGCTTCTGGACAAGCCAGAATTACTGTGTTGTGCTTACTGAAATTCAACTGTTTTCAATGTTGACTAGTGAACAACAGAAACAACAATGAGAGAAAAAGCCAACAAATCAGTTTCTAATGAGGCCATTCCTACTGGTGCTGGTGCTGCTCCTGTTGTCGTCTACCTCCTCATGCTTCTGCTCTGTTAACAGTGGTTACTTGGGCATATGGAAAAATGGCAAGACTTGTTTCTCCTTTTTTTTTTTTTGAGCTGGAGTCTCACTCTGTCACCAGGGCTGGAGTGCAGTGGTGTGATCTCGGCTCACTGCAACCTCCGCCTCCTGGGTTCAAGCGATTCCCCTGTCTCAGCACCCCCGAGTAGCTGGGATTGCAGGTGCCCGCCACTATGCCCAGCTAATTTTTTGTATTTTTAGTAGAGATGAGGTTTCACCATGTTGGCCAGGCTGCTCTCAAACTCCTGACCTCGTGATTCACCTGCCTTGGCCTCCCAAAGTGCTGGGATTACAGGCATGAGCCACTGCGCCCAGCCACCTTGTTTCTCCTCCTAAAGCCAGGTAAGACTCAGATGGACCTGGGCTGGGAATTGGGCCACCTAGATTCGAGTCCAGCTCATCTTGCAAACATCACTTTTTAACATTTGAGAGGCTCTACTGTCCTATTTGAATCTTAAAGCACCTTAAAGATTATCATATGGTAATTAAAGAGAGATGTTGTGAAGATTAAATGATTACTTCTGAAATGTTATTCAAATGGAAAGCAGCAGGAACAGCAGCAAACTCTTACTGAGCACCTAAGATACAGAAAGTGTTAGCTCAGTGAGAACAGCTGTATAATCAACAGAGATTGGAGGACTGGATTCATGAATAAAACCTAAATAACTGTGCAAGGAAGTACATGAAAATATAATGTGTGCCTAGGGCTGCCTTTTTGAAAGTGTGACCTACAGAAGAGATCACTGAGAATACTTCATGAAAAGAAGTTTTATGTTTAAATCTATTTGGAAAGTTCTGTATTTTATATTCATTCCCTTGGGAATTTACAATGGCTAGTGATTAATTAAAAATGTAAAAAATTAAAAATCCTGTAGCAGGTAACCCATGTAAGCCACAGTTTCCTACACTGACTTGACCAAAGAACTGATTTTCAGTAACACCTGTTGACCTGAAGAGGAACACATTTTGGAAAAGCTGATCCAGATCTTGATACTTTGGAAGGATTGTCACAGGTGTGACATTTCTGTGCAAAGTGGCAGCACACAATAAGAGGTCAGTGGAGACATGAGCAAATCGGGGAGTGTCCACACAACAGAGGAGAAAAGTTGCTGGTGCACAGCAGTTTCACAGATAAGTTTATAAAGGGAGAAGACGTTAGCTGTGGAAAGCCTTGAATGCCAGGCCAAAGCAACTGGACTTACAGGAGGAAGCCCTGCCTCATAGTTCTTAATGGGCCTCCTCCCAAGAAACCTGTGAGCTTTGTAAGAAGCTGCCCATGGTCCTTGGCATGCATAACAGAGTCATCATCCCTCTTTCCCAGTCAAGAGACCATCAGTTTGGGTCTGTGTTCTCTCCAGTCTTTACTTATACCAATGGTTCTCAAATATCAGCACGCATTACAACAACACAGGGGGCTGGCTGAAACACAGATTGCTGGCTCTACCAGTGTTTCAAATAGGCCCGAGAATCTGCATTTTTAACAAACATAAGGTGGAGCTGTTGCTGCTAGTCTGGTAACCACCCTTAGAATAATCCTTCAGGAGTGCTTTTATTACTGATCCTCTTCTTGCCAACAGTTTCTGCACTGGTGGACATACAGAGCACACAGATGATGGAGATACTTAAGATGGAACTTGAGAGAAAGATGGCTGCCGCCATCTTCCTTACTCACCAGGATCTCAGTTTCCCCACAGAATTGTACATGGCTTCATGCTTGAACCAAGACAGGGCTGGCAAACTCAAATCCTGGAAGTGTCCAGGTAGTCAGTGAAGATGAGTGAAGGAGGCCAGAGAGCCCACAGAAACACAGTTCACACAACTGATGCCATGCTAGAGTGGGGCCAGTGTTGCCAACAAGCAATCATTGTTATCTTTCTATAGGTAAAGAAACAGGGCTCAGTGAGGGTAGGTAATGGACTAAAGGTACCTCACCCAGCAGGTGAAAGAGCCCAGATTCTAAAGGGTCTAATTCCAAAATCTAAAGGGTCTAATTCTAAATCTAAGTCCTTTCCCCTACATTGTCTCTGAGGATGTACCACATCTAGGTCATGGCAGGAGGAGGTATGCAGAATCTCCCTGGAAATCTGGTTAATTTATATCTGCTGTTTCTTTCTATTGCTATTATGAGACAGAGCCACAGACACAGGGCAAATTCAGATAAAAAAATGGGCTGGGTTTGGTAGATGCTTTCAGTTCTGCTCTACCAGGTTTAATCCTCTTGCTTCTCTATTACCAGCTTTTCACTCAGGTTTCTTGTCTAGGAGCTAATCAGGACTTAATTGGAAATAGAAATGCAATCTCTTGTTTGAGTCACAGGCTGTTAAGAAACCAGAATAGATGAGAGTTAGGCTTGCGTGAGTTTCGGCTGCTTCTACTAATGAAGCAAGCGCAAGCTGGAAATTTGCAGCCAATTTAAAGAAATGGTCTCTGTCTTGGTCTGTAGTACACAGGGTAAGGTTACCTGCTTTGATATTTGTGGCAGCATCAAGCTCCCGTGTCTATTTCAGATTCTTCATCAAATCCTTAAAAAAATTTGACCAAGAGTAATAACCATCACACAAAATATCTCCCATATCACATCATTCAGAATATAAGGAAGCATTATAGAGTACAGCCCCATAAATTCAATTCACTTATAATTTAGAATACTAATAAGATATGATAGACAAATTAAATTTGTTTATAAATACCCAACTCATTTTAGACTGTGTTTTGCCCCAACATCATTAATCTTTTGATTTAACAGGGAATGTAGGGTAAGTTGAACTTTATTTCTTTTTTTTTTTTTTTGCATTGCCTCTATATTGGCCAGAGATAAGGGATAAGGAAGAGAAGGCAAGGACATAGACGTGGAAAAGACCATTGGCTGTCCTTCAAAATTCACACTTCTCTGCTTATAAAGTTATTAGATCTTTTAGCTGGGCATTTGTTTTCTATTTTTCTCAGTCTATGTTGCAACTAGATATGCTCATGTGATTAAGTTCTGGCCAATGAGATGCAAAGTGTCTTATGGCAGCTTCCAGGAGTCTTCCTTTAGAGAAAACAGCCTCTTATTCCTAGAGGCTTTTCTTCAATTAACACTTCATTTTGTTGATAGATCGCCAAAGGCAGACATACATTCTTTGCACCACCTTCCATCAAAAAGTGGAGTCTATTTGTTTATCCCTTGAATTTGGTGTTGGATGGGTCACATGCTCTGGCCAATAGGACATCAGCAAATGTGATATAAACAGCAATTGAAAGCACTTGCAGATTAGTCTTGCTCTCTCTTGCTTCTGTGAACCCAGAGTCTGTTACAGAAAAACTCTAAGTTAGCCTTCTTAGTGATGAGAGAACACAGAGATAGCAAGACCTCAGCCATGCCAGCCATCTCACCTGGGCCAAACTAAGACCCTAGATATGTAAGTCCATTGGAGACCACTAGGCCCCAGAAAAGCTACCCCAGGAGAAAAAAATCTACCTAGCTAAACCACAGAATTATGAGAAAAACATAAATCATTATTACTTTAATCAGACTAGGTGCAGGAGAATAAAGAGTGACTGGAAAACAAAACAGTAGAAAAGATTTAGACTGAAGCAAAGAGAAAAAAGATGCAAAACACTGAGAAGAGAGTAAGGTACATATGGAACACAGTGAAAAGTTTTAATATATGAGTACTTGGAATTTCAGAAAGAAAGGAGAATATAATAGAAGAATGTGTAATAAATGGTGCTGGGAAAACTGGCAAGCCACACATAGAAGAATGAAACTGGACTCCTGTCTCTCACTTTATACAAAAATCAATTCAAGATGGACCAAATAATTAAACAGAAAACCTGAAACCATAAAAATTCTAGAAGACAATGTCGGGAAAATGCTTCTAGACATTAGCCTAGGCAAAGAATTCATGACTACGACCCCTAAAGCAAATGCAACAAAAACAAAAATAA
Organism: Pongo abelii; assembly: GCF_028885655.2. NCBI lineage: Eukaryota > Metazoa > Chordata > Mammalia > Primates > Hominidae > Pongo > Pongo abelii. The sequence continues at coordinate 114,892,229 of NC_085928.1, read as the reverse complement.
ATAAATGGAACCCAATTAAACTAAAAAGCGTCTGTACAGAAAAAGAAATAATAATCAACATAAAAAGACAAACCACAGAATAGGAGAAAATATTTGTAAACTACATATCCAACAAAGGACTAGTATTCAGAATCTATAAGGAACTCAAACAAATCAGCAAGAAAAAACCAAATAATTCCATCAAAAAGTGGGCAAAGGACATGAATAGACATTTCTCAAAAGAAGATATACACATGGCTAACAAACAAGAAAAGAAGTTCAACATCACTGATCATCAGAGAAATGCAAATTAAAACCACAATCAGATACCACCTTACTTCTGCAAGAATGGCCATTAAAGGCCGGGCACGGTGGCTCATGCCTGTAATCCCAGCACTATGGGAGGCCGAGGCAGGCGGATCATGAGGTCAGGAGATCGAGATCATCCTGGCTAACACAGTGAAACCCCGTCTCTACTAAAAATGCAAAAAATTAGCCAAGCATGGTGGCAGGCACCTGTAGTCCCAGCTACTGGGGAGGCTGAGGCAGGAGAATGACGTGAACCCGGGAGGCAGAGCTTGCGGTGAGCCGAGATTGCTCCACTGCATTCCAGCTTGGGCGACAGAGCTAGACTCTGTCTCAATAAATAAATAAATAAAATAAATAAAGAATAGCCATTATTAAAAAGTCAGAAAAACAACAGATGTTGGTGTGGTTGTGGGGAAAAGGGAACGCTTATACACCGTTGGTGGGAATGTAAATTAGTACAATCTTTATGAAAAACAGTACGGAGATTCCTTAAAGGTCTAAAAGTAGATCTACCATTTGATCTAGCAATCTTACTACCCAAAGGAAAATAAGTCATTATATGAAAAAGACACTTACACATGCATGTTTATAGCAGCACAATTTACAATTGCAAAGATATAAAGCCAACCTAAATGCCCATCGACTGAGTGGATAAAGAAAATGTGCTATGTATACACATTTGGAATATATACCACAGGGAATACTACTCAGCCATAAAAGGAACAAAATAATATCTTTTGCAGCAACTTGGATGGAGCTGGAGGCCATTATTCTTTTTTTTTTGAAATTATACTTTAAGTTTTAGGGTACATGTGCACAACGTGCAGGTTTGTTACATAGGTATACGTGTGCCATGTTGGTTTGCTGCACTCATCAACTTGTCATTTACATTAGGTATTTCTCCTAATGCTATCCCTCCCCCAGCCCCCCACTCCCCAACAGGCCCCAGTGTGTGATATTCCCCACCCTGTGTCCAAGTGTTCTCATTGTTCAGTTCCCACCTATGACTGAGAACATGCAGTGTTTGGTTTTCCATCCTTGTGATAGTTTGCTGAGAATGATGGTTTCCAGCTTCATCCATGTCCCTGCAAAGAACATGAACTCATCCTTTTTTATGGCTGCATAGTATTCCATCGTATATATGTGCCACATTTTCTTAATCCAGTCTATCATTAATGAACATTTTGGTTCGTTCCAAGTCTTTGCTATTGTGAACAGTGCCGCAATAAACACACGTGTGCATGTGTCTTTATAGTAACATGATTTATAATCCTTTGGGTATATAACCAGTAATGGGATCACTGGGTCAAATGGTATTTCTAGTTCTAGGTCCTTGAGGAATTGCCACACTGTCTTCCATAATGGTTGAACTAATTTACACTCCCACCAACAGTGAAAAAGCGTCCTTATTTCTCCACATCCTCTCCAGCATCTGTTGTTTCCTGACTTTTTAGTGATGGCCATTCTAATTGGTGTGAGATGGTATCTCATTGTGGTTTTGATTTTCATTTCTCTGATTACCAGTGATGATGAGCATTTTTTCATATGTCTGTTGGCTGCATAAATATCTTCTTTTGAGAAGTGTCTGTTCATATCCCTTGCCCACTTTTTGATGGGGTTGTTTTTTTCTTGTAAATTTGTTTAAGTTCCTTGTAGATTCTGGATATCAGCCCTTTGTCAGATGGGTAGATGGCAAAAATTTTCTCCCATTCTGTAGGTTGCCTGTTTACTCTGATGGTAGTTTCTTTTGCTGTGCAGAAGCTCTTTAGTTTAATTAGATCCCATTTGTCTATTTTGGCTTTTGTTGCCATTGCTTTTGGTGTTTTAGCCATGAAGTCTTTGCCCATGTCTATGTCCTGAATGGTATTGCCTAGGTTTTCTTCTAGGGTTTTTATGGTTTTAGGTCTTATATTTAAGTCTTTAATCCATCTTGAATTAATTTTTGTATAAGGTGTAGGGAAGGGATCCAGTTTCAGCTTTCTACATATGGCTAGCCAGTTTTCCCAGCACCATTTATTAAACAGGGAATCCTTTCCCCATTTCTTGTTTTTGTCAGGTTTGTCAAAGATCAGATGGTTGTAGATGTGTGGTGTTATTTCTGAGCCCTCTGTTCTGTTCCATTGGTCTGTATATCTGTTTTGGTACCAGTACCATGCTGTTTTGGTTACTGTAGCCTTGTAGCATAGTTTGAAGTCAGGTAGCATGATGCCTCCAGCTTTGTTCTTTTTGCTTAGGATTGTCTTGGCTATGTGGGCTCTTTTTTGGTTCTATATGAATTTTAAAGTAGTTTTTTTTCCAATTCTGTGAAGAAAGTCATTGGTAGCTTGATGGGGATGGCACTGAATCTATAAATTACCTTGGTCAGTATGGCCATTTTCATGATATTGATTCTTCCTATTCATGAGCATGGAATGTTCTTCCATTTGTTTGTGTCCTCTTTTATTTCGTGGAGCAGTAGTTTGTAGTTCTCCTTGAAGAGGTCCTTCACATCCCTTGTAAGTTGGATTCCTAGGTATTTTATTCTCTTTGTGGCAATTGTGAATGGGAGTTCACTCATGATTTGGCTCTCTGTTTGTCTATTATTGGTGTATAGGAATGCTTGCGATTTTTGCGCATTGATTTTGTATCCCGAGACTTTGCTGAAGTTGCTTATCAGCTTAAGGAGATTTTGAGCTGAGATGATGGGGTTTTCTAAATATACAGTCATGTCATCTGCCAACAGGGACAATTTGACTTCCTCTTTTCCTAATTGAATACCCTTTATTTCTTTCTCTTGCCTGATTGCCCTGGCCAGAACTTCCAACACTATGTTGAATAGGAGTGGTGAGAGAGGGCATCCTTGTCTTGTGCCGGTTTTCAAAGGGAATGCTTCCAGTTTTTGCCCATTCAGTACGATACTGGCTGTGGGTTTGTCATAAATAGCTCTTATTATTTTGAGATACATTCCATCAATACCTAGTTTATTGAGAGTTTTTAGCATGAAGGGCTGCTGAATTTTGTCAAAGGCCTTTTCTGCATCTATTGAGACAATCAAGTGGGCTTTGTCTTTGGTTCTGTTTATGTGATGAATTACATTTATTGATTTGTGTATGTTGAACCAGCCTTGCATCCCAGGGATGAAGCCCACTTGACTGTGGTGGATAAGCTTTTGGATGTGCTGCTGGATTCGGTTTGCCAGTATTTTGTTGAGGATTTTCGCATCGATGTTCATCAGCGATATTGGTCTAAAATTCTCTTTTTTTGTTGTGTCTCTGCCAGGGTTTGGTATCAGGATGATGCTGGCCTCATAAAATGAGTTAGGGAGGATTCCCTCTTTTTCTATTGATTGGAATAGTTTCAGAAGGAATGGTACCAGCTCCTCTTTGTACCTCTGGTAGAATTTGGCTGTGAATCCGTCTGGTCCTGGACTTTTTTTTGGTTGGTAGGGTATTAATTATTGCCTCAATTTCAGAGCCTGCTATTGATCTATTCAGCAATTCAACTCCTTCCTGGTTTAGTCTTGGGAGGGTGTATGTGTCCAGGAATTTATCCATGTCTTCCATATTTTTGAGTTTATTTGCATAGTGGTGTTTATAGTATTCTCTGATGGTAGTTTGTATTTCTGTGGGATCAGTGGTGATATCTCCTTTATCATTTTTTATTGCATCTATTTGATTCTTCTCTCTTTCTTCTTTATTAGTCTTGCTAGCAGTGTGTCAATTTGGTTGATCTTTTCAAAAAACCAGCTCCTGGATTCACTGATTTTTTGAAGGATTTTTTGTGTCTCTGTCTTTCAGTTCTGCTCTGCTCTTAGTTATTTCTTGCCTTCTGCTAGCTTTTGAATTTGTTTGCTCTTGCTTCTCTGGTTCTTTTAATTGTGATGTTAGGGTGTCGATTTTAGATCTTTCCTGCTTTCTCTTGTGGGCATTTAATGCTATAAATTTCCCTCTATACACTGCTTTCAATGTGTCCCAGAGATTCTGGTACGTTGTATCTTTGTTATCATTTGGTTTCAAAGAACGTCTTTATTTCTGCCTTCATTTCTTTATTTACTGAGAAGTCATTCAGGAGCAGGTTGTTCAGTTTCCATGTAGTTGTGTGATTTTGAGTGAGTTTCTTAATCCTGAGTTTTAATTTGATTGCGCTGTGGTCTGAGAGACAGTTTGTTGTGATTTTTGTTCTTTTACATTTGATGAGGAGTGCTTTACTTCCAATTATGTGGTCAATTTTAGAATAAGTGTGATGTGGTGCTCAGAAGAATGTATATTCTGTTGATTTGGGGTGGAGAGTTCTGTAGATGTCTATTAGGTCCACTTGGTGCAGAGCTAAGTTCAAGTCCTGGATATCCTTGTTAATCTTCTGTCTCGTTGATCTAATATTGACAGTGGGGTGTTAAAGTCTCCCATTATTATTGTGTGGGAGTCTAAGTCTCTTTGTAGGTCTCTAAGGTCTTGTTTTATGAATCTGAGTGTCCTGTATTGGGTGCATATATATTTAGGATAGTTAGCTCTTCTTGTTGAATTGATCCCTTTACCATTATGTAATGGCCATCTTTGTCTCTTTTGATCTTTGTTGGTTTAAAGTCTGTTTTATCAGAGACTAGGATTGCAACCCCTGCTTTTTTTTTGTTTTCCATTTGCTTGGTAGATCTTCCTCCATCCCTTTATTTTCAGCCTATGAGTGTCTCTGCACATGAGATGGGTCTCCTGAATATAGCACACTGATGGGTCTTGACTCTTTATCTAATTTGCCAGTCTGTGTCTTTTAACTGGGGCATTTAGCCCATTTACATTTAAGGTTAATGTTGTTATGTGTGAATTTGATCCTGTCATTATGATGTTAGCTGGTTATTTTGTCCGTTAATTGATGCAGTTTTTTCAGAGCATCAATGGTCTTTACAATTTGGCATGTTTTTGCAGTGGCTGGTACCGGTTGTTCCTTTCCATGTTTAGTGCTTCCTTCAGGAGCTCTGGTAAGGCAGGCCTGGTGGTGACAAACTCTCTCAGCATTTGCTTGTCTGTAAAGTATTTTATTTCTCCTTCACTTATGAAGCTTAGTTTAGCTGGATATGAAATTCTGGGTTGAAAATTCTTTTCTTTAAAAATGTTCAATATTGGTCCCCACTCTCTTGTGGCTTGTAGGGTTTCTGCAGAGAGATCTGCTGTTAGTCTGATGGGCTTCCCTTTGTGGGTAACCTGACTTTTCTCTCTGGCTGCCCTTAACATTTTTTCCTCATTTCAACCTTGGTGAATCTGACAATTATGTGTCTTGGGGTTGCTCTTCTTGAGGTGTATCTTTGTGGTGTTCTCTGTATTTCCTGAATTTGAATGTTGGCCTGTTGGGGAAGTTCTCCTGGATAATATCCTGAAGATTGTTTTCCAACTTGGTTCCATTCTCCCTGTCACTTTCAGGTACACCAATCAAACGTAGATTTGGTCTTTTCACATAGTCCCATATTTATTGGAGGCTTTGTTCATTTCTTTTTACTCTTTTTTCTCTAAACTTGTCTTCTTGTTTTATTTCATTAATTTGATCTTCAATCACTGATACCCTTTCTTCCACTTGATTGAACCAGGTATTGAAGCTTGTGCATGCGTCATGAAGTTCTTGTGCCATGGTTTTTAGTTGCATCTGATCATTTAAGGTCTTCTCTACACTGTTTATTCTAGTTAGCCATTCTTTTAACATTTTTTCAAGGTTTTTAGCTTCCTTGCAATGGGTTAGAACACGCTCCTTTAGCTCAGAGAGGTTTGTTATTAATGACCTTCCAAAGCCTACTTCTGTCAACTCGTCAAAGTCGTTCTCCATTCAGCTTTGTTTTGTTGCTGGCAAGGAGCTGCGATCCTTTGGAGGAGAAGAGGTGCTCTGGTTTTTTGAATTTTCAGCTTTTTCTGTTTTCTCCCCATCTTTGTGGTTTTATCTACCTTTGGTCTTTGATGTTGGTGATCTACAGATGGGGTTTTGGTGTAGATGTCCTTTTTGTTGATGTTGATGTTATTACTTTGTTTGTTAGTTTTCCTTCTAACAGTCAGGTCCCTCAGCTGCAGGTCTGTTAGAGTTTGCAGGAGGTCCACTCCAGACCCTGTTTGCTTGGGTATCACCAGAGGAGGCTCAGTTGGAAATGCAGAAATCACCTGTCTTCTGCATTGATCATGCTAGGAGCTGCAGCCCAGAGCTGTTCCTATTTGGCCATTTTGGAATGGACTGCTGGAGGCCATTATTCTAAGTAAAGTAACACACAAGTGGAAAACCAAATGCCCTATGTTTTCATTTATAAGTAGGAACTAAGCTATGAATATTCAAAGGCTTGCAGAATGATATGATAGACTTTAGAGACCCAGAAATGGGAGGGTGAGAGGAGGGGTAGGGATAAAAAACTACACATTAGGTAAATGTACACTACTTGGGTGATGAGTGCACTAAAATCTCAGAATTCTCCACTATAAAATTCATCCACGTAACAAAAAACCACTTGTACCCCTATTGAAATAATTGTTTAAAAAAAGAATATGATAGAAGAAACATTTGAAGAGATATGGCTAAAAAATATGACAAAACTGATTAAAGGCTTTAATGATTCATTGATCCAAGTGTTCTGTAACCACAAACAGAATGAATACAAAGAAAACCAGAGCTAGGCGTACCATAGTGTATTAGTCTGTTTTGGCCACTATAACAAAATACCATAGACTGGTGGCTTAAACAACAGACACTTATAGTTCTGGAGGCTGGAAATTTCAAGATCCAGGTGCTGGGTTTATTTGGTTCCTGGTTAGGGCCTGCTTCTTGGCTTGCAGATGACTGTCTTCCTGCTGTGTCCTCACATGATGGGGAGGGAAGTGAGGAAAGTGCGGGGATTGGGGGAATGGGAGGTGGGGATGGGGGTGGGAGTGGGGATGGGAAGAGCAAGCTATCTAGTCTTTTCTTCTAAGAGCACTAATCCCATCATGAAGACCCCATTCTCATGAACTCATTTAAACCTAATTATTTCCCAAGGGCTTTGTCTCCAAATATGATCATATTGGGGCCTAGGACTTCAACATATGAATTTCAGGAGGTAAAACAGAGTCCATCCCACATAGTAGGCCTGCTGAAAAATCAAATATGAGCAGAAAACTATAAAGTAACCAGAAAGGAAAGACACTTGTATTCAAAAGAACAATAACCGGGCTGGTATCTAACTTTTTAATAGAAATAATAAAAGCCACAACAAGACATAATGTTATCTTTAAACTTCTGGAAAAGAATAACTGCCAGCCTAGAATTATATACCTAGTGATAATATTCCTCAATAATAAAAATGAAATAAAAACATTTTTTGACAAAAGTAGAAAATTTGTCACACATAAGCCTATAGTAAAAGAAATACTAAAGGGAGGTTTTATGACAGAAAGAAGACGATCCCAGAAGGAAACATGAAATTACAAGAAGAGATAAAAATCATCAGAAAGGGGAAACAAGTACATTAACATGACTGAATAATGACTGTGCAAAAACAATTTATTTTGAGAATAAAAATATATATGGAGTTCAAAATGCATGACAACACTAATACAAAAGATGAGAATGGAGGTAAACTGCTAAAATTTCTTAGTATCATCAGGGAAATGGTATAAGTATTTATTTTAGAATGAAATAAGTCAAGAATTCATGGTAAAATGTCTAGTATATCCACTATTGGCTGGCCAAATTTATAATGCACAAGCTAATAGAATTTAAAATTGGAATGAAAATATTTCATCACTCCAAAAGAAGTCAAGAAAGATGACTAAAAAGAATCTGAAACAAATAGTTCAAATAAAAATAATCCAAAAAGTATATCTAAACTCAGTTTATATTTAATGTAAAGAGACTAGGTAATTTCAATATAAAAATTAGATTCTCAGACTGGGCAAAAAGAAAAAAAAAACTATGTATTTTTACTTTGTATAAAAACACAGAAAAGTTGAAAGTAAATATATGGGGGAGGGGATGGGGGCAGGAAGAAAGCTGTACCATGCAAATACCAACCACAAGAAAGCACAGATGGCTTCACTGCTGAATTCTTTTAAACTTTTAAGAAATAACACAAATCTTTCACAGATTCTTTCTGAGAACAGAAAAAGAGGAATACTTCACTTTCCAAATCTTGATTTGTTCTACTTAATATTGATATTAAGACCTAACATCAAAAAAGGAAAATTACAGGCCAATATCTCTTAATACTATAGGTACAAAAATCCTATTAAAAATACTGATAAATCATGTTCAACAATATATAAAAAAGGTTAATCTGAAGTTGAGTGTTTCCTAGAAATTCAGTGCTGGTTTGAAATTCAAAAATCGATTAACATAATTTAACTACATCAACAGAAAAAGGAATAACAATAAATTATTTTAATAATTGTAGAAAAATAATTTAATAAAAGTAAACACTCACTTATAATGAAACCCTAGAAAAGTAGGAATATAAACAGACTTAATCTAGTAGAGTATATTACACAAAACTTGTACAAATTCATACTAAATAGTGAAATAGTGAACGTTCTGTCCCTGAGATCTGCAATGTGATGAAGATACCTGATCTCATTCCCTGTAATCAACATTGCACTAAAGATTGTAGGCATTGTAACAATGAAAGAAAAAAAGTGGAAGTATTCGAAAAAAAAATTGTTATCATTTGTCATTATTGGCTGGCCCAAAGCATCTATAGACAGACTTAGAATAAGTGAACTTTTAGAATTAATGAGTAAATTTAAAAAGTACTTGAGCTAAATGGTCAATATATAAATGTCAATGATATTTCTTTATATTAGGAAAAAACAATATGGAAAATAAAATTTAAATTTTATTTTATGAATGCAATTTACAATTGTATAAAATGTATCAAAGATTTAGGAATAAATATAATGAAAGATATGCAAGACCTCTATGTTGAAAACTGAAAATCACAACAGGAAGACTTCAAAGAGTACCTATACAAATAGGGAAAATATACACTGTTTATTAAATAGAGCACTCAATATTGCAAAGGTGTAATTTCTCCCTAAACTGACCTACAGATTCAATGCAACTCAAGTCCAATTACATAAGGCTGTGTCTTGGGGACATTTGATAAGCTGATTTAAAGTGTTATAGGGAAATGCAAAAGGACCAGTAAAGCCAAGCCAATGTTGAAGATTAAGTTGAGAGATATTGAGATTATTATACAATTGCATGAATCAATATAAGTTACAGCAAATAGATCCATGGAACAGAATGGAGAGGTCTGAAACAGACCTATATATAAGCATCACCTGATTGTCACAAAAATAACACCACAGTGGAATGGAGAGAGGAGGGTCCCTTCAATAAATGATGCTTGAGCCCCTACTTACACTATTCACAAAACCCAATTCCAGTTAGATTATTGATTTAAACTTAAATGGCCAACCTTAATGTTTCTAGGAGATAGCATAGAAGAATATCTTCATGACTTTAGTATAGGTAAAGGTTTCTTGAATGGGACACAGAAAGCATGAATACTTAAGGAAATGATTGATAAATTGAGATTTATTAAAATTAAGAACTGTTTCATTATGAAAATTCCATTAAGGAAGTGAAAGATACCCCAGAGTGGAAGAAAATATTTGCAATGCATGTATTAACAACATAATGAATTTTGACATATCATTATAAAAAGATAGACAATTCAATAGAAAAATGGGCAGTTCACAAAAGGGGATATAAGACATATGAAATATGCTCAGCATCAGGAAAAATGCAAATTAAAACCACAAGAACTCAAACTCTATGACCCAGTAATTCCATTGCTAGATGTATGTCCCATAGAAATGCTCTCTCCTTCCCCACATCTCCTTCATATTCTCCAGCTCCTAGGGGGCCCCTTTCCCAGTATCTCTGGTCAGAAAGGCATGGTCCATGCAACCTGAGTTTCCTTCTGAGCAAATCAGTGAGAAAAAAAGATAAAAGAAAAAAATAAATAAAAGGAATCTTCCCATTCCAAGTCCTTCCCTGAGAGAACATCCATCTCTCTAACCAGAGGACTGGGAAATAAAGTGAAAATAAAATAAAACAAAGCAAAAACAATATACAAACTTCCCCCTATAGCAATATGGAAATATGGAAACTGTATGGAATGCATATTAACTGGTTAGACAGAATAATCATAGCACAAACTTAGTCAAAAATAAAACCTATAATTGACATTGAATTTATTTGTTGCTTCCTAATAGACAAAAAATGAGAGGGGGATATGATTGCATCGGATTGACTCTTTGGACTCTGTATCTAAAGCTTTTCTTAAATGTTTCCACTTTCAGAATCATTTTTTTTTTTATCCTTAAGCAATGGTTTCTGAGCTGGCAGCCAATTTCTCAGAGAGCTGGGAGCTGCCACAGTGTTGGAAGGAGTGGACCGTTGGCCTCTGAGACATCCCCTGCTTGTCAGCATCAGCTCCAGGACTGCAGGGGAAGTTGGAACAGACCCACAAGTGTCTCCAAGGGGCTAAGTGGAAGAGAATGGCTGGTCATCTATTCTTTGTTCATTCATTTAGCACATGTCCACTGGGTGTCCCACACATGCCTAGAACTCACTCATCAGGGGACACAGACCCAGGCTCCCCTACACTTGTTAGTCATCATTTTACTTCCTTCAATTCAAACACCTTTTGCTTCCAGCCCTGGAGTGAGAGCTGACTGTGTAGTCCCTGCCTGAGTGTCCTAAGACTATGAGGCAGAGCACTTGAGCCTGAAACTTGAACATCAAACCCGACACTTGATGGCAAGAACATGAAAGGCTACATTTGGGAGCATCTTCAGAGAGAACTAGTCAGTTATGTGACCCCAGGCAAGGCACTTTACCTCTCTGAATCTCTTTTCTTTGTCTACAAAATGGTGAAAACATAGTGACCTACTCAAAGGGTTACTGTAAGATTAATAATATAACTGTAAAATATATACTGGACACAGTAGAATCTTTACCCAACAAATGCAATCCTTTTCCTCCTTCTCTTCTTCCTCTTACAATCTCTTGGCTGCTTCATCAATCTCCCACTTGGACCTTGAGCCACACCCTGAGACCTGGAGAGGCCTCCAGAAAAAAATATCTTTCTGCTAGGGAGAGCATTCTTCCACCTGGGAAACAGAGAAAATGCAAGTGACTGGGTCCCTACCCCACCAGCCTTGTGAAGTCAGTATGCCTTCACAAGCTCTAGGGCAGTGCTGCTCAAACTTTAGTGTTCACTCAAACCACTTGGAGATCTTTGTCAAATATAGCTTCTGCTTCAAATTGGTCTAGGGTGAAGGCCTGGATATTGTATTTTTACCAGGTGGTGCTGATCATGCCAGCTCATGAACTACACTTTAAATGGCCCCTTCCACCTCAGAGCATCCAGCCCCAACCTTCTTCCTATCTGGCATCCCCATTCATATCTCCTATTATACCCTTTCTTGCTTATCCTCCAAGAAGGAATGTTCCGAGGGTGGTTGCTTCTCTTTCTGGGCCCAGCCACACTTGGCATTTCATTCTTTCCCTCACCAAGCTCCGGATGCTGTGGAGGGAGCACAGCCAATCGCCCTGAAGAACGATGTCCTCAGCCTAGGAGCACTAATGTACCAGTCCCCAGCAAAATTTCACACAGCCTCCACTAACAACCACATTCTTAGACACAAAGCAAATCACAAACACTACTGATGCTATTTATGGTCAAAGAAAGTATATGAAGATTACGCTACTGCACACAACCAGAATCAAAGGCAAAGTATCCTACTCAACCAACATCATAGATAGGTCTTCAGGAAAAAGTCCTCGCCTACAAAAGCAAATCCAAAAAACTGAAGAAGTGATTGTTATGCCAGGTATAGATAGTAGTGTAAAAACTTAAGAAACATAAAAAAGCAAGAAAATGTAACACCTCTAAAGGAACGTTCTCTATTGCTGGAGAATAGGCTCATTGGAATCTAACAATAGAGTCCAATGAAAAAGACATTTATGAACTCCTGGATAAAAAATCCAGAATATTGACATTCAAGAAGCTCAATGAAGTACATGATAACACAGAAAGGCAATACCAAAAAATCAGAAAACAATTCAAGATATGAAAGAGAAATTTACCAAAGAGGTAGATACCATAAAAAAAAAAAACCAAACAAATTCTGGATCTGAAGAATTCACTTACTACAAAACAAAATAATAGACTAAATCAAGCAGGAGAAAGACTTTTAGAACTTAAAGACATGCGTTTGGAAATAATTCAGTCAGACAAAAATAAAGAAAAAAGAACATAAAAGAACGAACAAAGCCTGTGTAGTATATAGAACACAATAGAGTGACCAAATGTGTTTAAATTTTTGGTGTTCCAGAAGGTAAAAAGAAAACAAAAGAGATAGAAAACCTATTTAATGCATAATTGCTGAAAACTTTCCAACTCTAGCAAGAGATTTATACATCTAGATACAGAAAGCTCAGAGATTTCCAAACAGATAAAATTCAAGAAAGTCCTCTCCATGGCGTATTATAGCTAAACTGTCAAAAGTCAAAGACAAAGAGGGAATTCTAAAAACAAGACAAAAGCATTTACTCACATATAAGTGAACTCCTATCAGATTTATAGCAGATTTCTCAGCAGAAACCTTACAGGCCAGGAGAGAATAGATGAATAGAATGATATGTTTAAAGTGCTAAAAGGAAAAAAAACCCTGGCAGCTAAGAATACCATACCCAACAAAGTTCTTTCATAAATAGAGGAAAAATAACATCTTTGGCAGACAAGCAAAAGCTGAAGGAATTCATCCCCACTAGACAAGTTCTGTAAGAAATGTTTAAGGGAGTCCTACACCTGGAAGTGAATGAATGGTATGTACCATCATGAAAATACATGAGAGTATAAAACACACTGGTAGAGAAAACAAACAAATAAGTAAGAGAAAGGATTCAAATGTTACCACTACAGAAAACCACCAAACTCCAATGACAAACAATAAAAGAGAAAGAAAGAATATATTAAATATTTAGAAATTAGTTAATAAAATGACAGGAAAAACCCTCACATATCAATAATAACTTTGAATGTAAATGGTCTAAACTTTCCACTTAAAAGATATAGACTAGCTGAATGGATCAAAAAACATGATCAAACTATATCCTGCCTATAAGAGCTCACCTCACCTATAGACATATAGACTGTAAACGAGTGGAAAAGGATATTCTAAGGAAACAGAAACCAAAAGTGAGCAGGAGTAGCTATACTTATATCAGATAAAACAGAGTTTAAGTAAAAAAAAGATAATGATAATTTCATTAACTATCATTATCATTGATAATTGATAATAACTGATATATCATATAAATTATAGATCAATTACTGATAATAATTGATAATGATAATTGACAATGATAATCTTTTGATTAGGAATTAATATCCAGAATATACAAGGAATTCAAACAACTCAATAGTACAATGACAAATATTCCCATAAAAAAATGGGCAAAGGACATGAATAGACATTTCTCAAAAGACATACAAGTGGCCAACAGGTATATGCAAAAGTCTCAACATCACTGATCACCAGGAAAATGCAAAGCAGAAGCACAATGTGGTATGTAAATCAGTATAGGCACTATGGAAGACAGTAGAAAGATTTCTCCAAAAACTAATAATAGAACTTCTATATGATTCAGCAATCCCAGTACTGGGCATTTATCCAAAAGAAATCTGTATATCAAAGGGATACCTGCACCCCCATATTTATTGCAGCACTATTCACAATAGCAAAGATAAGGAATCAACCTAAGTGTTCATCAACAAGTGAATAAATAAAAACAGTGGTATATTACACAATGGAATACTATTCAGCTATATAAAAGAAGGAAATCATGTCATTTGCAACAACATGGATGGAACTGGAGGATATTATGTTATGTGCAATAAAACAGGCACAGAAAGACAAATGTCACATGTTCTCACTCATATGTGGGAGCTAAAAAAGTTGACCTCATGGATATAGAGAGTAGAATGATGAACACTAGAGGAAAGGAAGGGTATGGGTGGGGGCAGTTGAACAGAGGTTGGTTAATGGGTACAAACATATAGTTAGATAAGAAATAAGTTCCGACATTTGATAGCAGGGTAGGGTGACTATAGTTAACAACAGTGTATCATATATTTCAAAATAGCTAGAAGAAAAGACTCGAAATATTCCCAACACATAGAAATAATAAATACTCGAGGTAATAGATCTCTCAAATACTCTGATGTGATCATTATATAATACATTATATGCATTAAAAATCACATGTACCCCCATAAATCTGTAGAAATATATATCAATAAAATTTTTTAAAGAAAAAGGAGCTTAATTTTTTTGCAAATAGAAAACTTTTTCCTCTACAGAGTCCCACTGTTTCTCATTCACATAAAAGGAATCATCCAATCTACAATCACAAATTGGGCATCACACTGTGCTTGGCAGTTTGAGAGATGACAATAGACAGAGCATGTGCAGGTTCTCACCAAATGCTGGGGAGCCAACAAGCCTAGTTACTCCCTGATGCCTGATGGGAAGCCTGTGGCTTAGAGGATCACTTAGGGCTCAGAGGGGAACCCAAGAAGGGTCCTCTGGGCAAAGATCAGCCCCACTCTGGAAATTTCTTCTTGGGTTTCCAGGGAAATGCTGCCCTGTCTCTCTTTCTTATCTCTGGGAAGGCCCTGCAGAGTGCTCCCTGACCTGCCTTTCTTATTTATTTATTTATTTATTTTTCAGAGGGTGTCTTGTGCTGTTGCTCAGGCTGGGGTGCAATGGCTTGATCTCGGCTCACAGCAACGTCTGCTTCCTGGGTTCAAATGATTCTCCTGCCTCAGTCTCCCACGTAGCTGGGATTACAGGCACCAGCCACCATGCCCAGCTAACTTTTGTATTTTTAGTAGAGACAGGGTTTCACCATGTTGGCCAGGCTGGTCTCAAACACCTGACCTCGTGATCTGCCCGCCTAGGCCTCCCAAAGTGCTGGGATTACAGGTGCGAGCCACCCCACCCGGCCTGACCGGCCTTTCTTAAAGGAAGCCTTACCCTAGCAAACTAATAGTGAGGAAGAACACCAATTTAGTCAGTCTGCCAGGAATTATATTTGGGAGGGTAAAGGAAAGTTATAAAAAATGCCTTAAACAAATTTGTGAGTCTAGCTGTATTATGTGAAATGCTTTCCCCTGGAAACCAAATCTCACAATAGCTATCTTATAGAAAGGGGCACCCAACAACATTGTTTCATATTCTGGGTTATGGTTACTAATTAGGCCAGGCGCGGTGGCTCACGCCTGTAATACCAGCACTTTGGGAGGCCGAGACGGGTAGATCACGAGGTCAAGAGATCGAGACCATCCTGGCCAACATGGTGAAACCCTATTTCTACTAAAAATACAAAAATTAGCTGGCCGTGGTGGCATGCACCTGTAGTCCCAGCTACTCGGGAGGCTGTGGCAGGAGAATCGCTTGAACCTAGGAGCCGGAGGTTGCAGTGAGCCAAGTTGGTGCCATTGCACTCCAGCCTGGCGACAGAATGAGACTCCATCTCAAAAAAATAAAATAAAATAATAATAATGACACAAATTAAATGAAGTTGTTACATTTAATTGGAGTTTAGTGGATTCTACTCTTCCACATATATGGTTAATTCATCACTACAGAGATTCATCCAGATTAAAATTGTCAGTGAAATAGCATAGCATTGGAATTATTTAGTTTAACTCATGCAAGAGGCTTCACAACAAAAATTTCCTTGTCACACACACATCATTTCTCTCAACCTTCAAATTAATGCTTTCAGTACTGTCCTGCTTTCCCCATCCCACAGCCATAAAAGCAGAACTTGACCATCTCCTGGACCTCCTGTTACTTTTCCTTCTCTCCCTCTTTTCTCTGGAAGCACATTAGTTTTGATGCTGCCAGTTTCCTATCTTTTCTTCACCCCTACTTACAACCTCATTCTCAGAACTTCTTTAAAAATATGGAAAAACTACAAAAAAAAATCCATTGGAAAGCACTCATGTATCTCCTTTCAAATTCTGAGTTGAACATGAAATTCCCAGTGTGTACCAGCTCCTCTCCTAAATGGAAAACTGACTACTATCTGCAGTACCAAAGACTTCAGGCAACTCGGATGAGGCACCAAGGATGAAAACTGTAGACTTTCTCCTTAAAAATGTCATCACTCTGCAGCCTGGGCCCCATACACACATTGTCCTTGCCAAAATGACCAGTGAGTTGACGCATATGTAGCTTAGAGGCTGAATATCCGTGTGATACCCTTATGAGAAGCCCCAAAATTACTAATCAACTCCAACCCACGGAAGCAGGTTAAACCTACTCATGGGTGATTCTCACTGGAGCAATATGATAAGATGTAAAAAGTAAGTGCTTTGAAATCATGGTAAACCTGGGTTTAAATTGAATCTTGCCCCTCACCAGTTGTGCAAAGATGGATAAGTTACTTAACCTCTCTGAGTGTGAGTTTCCTGAAATGTAAAATGGTGATATTATTTGCATCTATGTTTTTGTGTAGAGTATTTAGCATATTTCCCAAGACAGGATAAGTGCTGAATAAATCTGACACAGTAGATACTCAAGATCTAGGAGTTATTGCTGATGCCAAGTAGAATGAGAGTGGGAAGAATGCTTCTGTAAAAGGTGATTTAGAAGTAGAGAAAAGGCAAATGTTAAAGCTTCTCACCTTTTCTGAAAATCTGCTTTCTCCTTGTTTCTTGTCTCCTCCTCTAGTAGCTGGGACACAGCATCCTCTAAAGCCTTGAAGTTCCTCCTTGGAATGCCCTTTCTGATACTGCTTAGCAGCCACCATTACATTTTTAAATAGCCATATTGATTTTTCCTTGTCTTTACCAGCAAAATCCTCCAGGCTCTGTTGACAGAGCAAAGCACTCGCTCTGCCTCTTTCAAGCTCTCTTCAAATGCAAGTGCACTGCGTCAGCTATTTATGCCTTCTTTTGGGAAGAAATCAACTCAAGAATGCCACAGTATCTCTGCAGAGTACCTGTCCATGCTTGGCCAATGTGTATAAATCAGAATTGTGCAAGTTAGGGGCAGTTGGAATGGACCTGGGATTAGGCCTTGGAGAGATTTATAGACTGTCGTTTTTATGTTCGAGAAAGGAAGATGGATAAAATTTCAGGGCTCTGGTTCATTTGTCTTTGCCCTTCAGACATGCGTTGTATTTCCCACACTTACCCTGGCTGGGAGGGAAGGTGGCTGTTTCCAGCTCTTGCTAAAACAATGCTTAGGAGGCCAGATGTGGAATTCTACCTTTAGTGCTTGTAGCCTCACCAGAGTCCAGATGTGCAGAAGGTGGCAACACGGCCCAGCAATGACATATTGTAAGGAACAACCCTGAGGGTCTGGCCTGATATTTCCCTCTGCATGTTTTCTAGAAACATATGCCCATTAAATAATGCCCCAGTGGGAGTGATGGAAAGAAAGAGGCCACCCTCTAGTGACCTCATACCCTGAGTGAGTTATTTCCCAGAGCCTCTTGTCAGTAGCTCCTGGGCAAGCCAGAATGGAAGTTCTCCAACTACCTGAGATAGAAGAGGGGAGGTAAGGAATGGTACAACACACTGAAAAGCAAGGCATCTTGTGAAGAGACTCTCTGCTGGCCTTTCCTTGCTGACAGCCTCTTTTTTATATGGTGGCAACTGAGAAAAGCCCTGGGCCTTCCTTCCTGCCTTGCTGTCTTCCTTCCTGCACCAAGCAGGTTCTCATTGCTTCTAAGAGAAAATGTCATTTTCCCAACTTGGCAGGTGAGGAAGAACACATGCCCAGTTAATAAGAGAACAGGTATATAGAAAAGGGGAAAGACTGGGTAATGAAGAGGGGAGGAAATGTTTAGTTATTGAAAGCTTCCAGTGTGTCTTTCTCTTTCCTCCCTCCTTCCCTCCTTCCCTCCTTCCTTCCTTCCTTCCTTTTTCTTTCTCTCTCTCCTCCTCTCTCTCCTCTCTCTCTCTCCTCTCTTTCTTTCTTTCTTCCTTTCTTTCGACAAAGTCTTGCTCTTGTCACCCAGGCTGGAGTGCAGTGGCACGATCTCGGCTCACTGCAACTTCCGCCTCCCAGGTTTAAGTGATTCTCCTGTCTCAGCCTCCAGAGTAGCTGAGATTACAGATGACCACCACCATGCCTGGCTAATTTTTTGTACTTTTAGTAAAGGCGGTGTTTCACCATATTGGTCAGGTTGGCTGGTCTCAAACTCCTGGCCTCGGGTGATCCACCCACCTCAGCCTCCCAAAGTGCTGGGATTACAGGCATGAGTCACCATGCCCAGACTTTCCAGTGTGTCTTTATAATCACATTTTACATATACTATTTGGTTAATTGTTATCTAAACCCTGTAAAGTAAATAATGCACAGGGAGGACAGAGGCTCAGAAAGTTAAGTAGCATGCCCAAAATAACAAAGCTGATTTTGTAGAGTAAAAGCAGTCATGACAGAAGTCCTCAAAAAAACTGAAAATAGAATTACCACATGATCCAGCAATCCTACTACTGCGTATATATCCAAAAGGGTTCAAAGCAGGACCTCAAAGAGATATTTGTATACCCATGTTCATCACAGCACTACTCACAATAACCAAGAAGTGAAAGCAGTCCAAATGTCCACTGACAAATGAATGGATAAAGAAAATGTGGTATATACATACAATAGAATATTATGCAGCCTTAAAAAGGAAGAAATCTTGTCACGTTTTACAACATGGATGAAATTTGCTGAATAGGCCAGTAACAAAAGGACACATACTATATGATTCTATGTATATGAAGTATCTAAAGTAGTCAAAATCATACCAACAGAAAGTAGAAAGGCGACTTTCAAATACTGGGGAGGGAAGAGGGGGAATAAATATTTAGTGGATATAGAGCTTCATTTTTGCAAGAGAAAAAAGTTCTAGAGATCTGTTTCACAACAATGTGAATGTATTTAATTGAACTATACATTTAAAAATGGTTGAGATGGTAAATTTTATGCTATGTGTTTTCTTACCACAATAAACCAGACTTTTTCTTTAAAGTCACAGATTGTTTGCTACTCTTTGAGAATTGCCTTCTAATTCCACTGGAAGCATCCCAGTGACTTGCTTTGGTGACTTGTTTGACCAATGAAAGGCAGAAGAAGTGATGCTCTGGGATTAGATCATAAGAAGACTTGCAGCTTCCAAGAGTCATTAGCTACCATTGAAGAAGTTTGACTACCCTGAATGTGCCATGCGGGAGAGGCCATGTGCAGGTGCTCTGGCTGATGGTCTTAGCTGAGCCAAGCTTTCCATCTATTCTTCCCAGGCACAGGATGTAGAATGAAGCAATCTGGGACCCTCCATACCAGCTATCCACTGGCTGATTACCACTGAGTGATCTCTGTTAACAGCATCTGGAGCAGAATTGTTTTTAATGGCCAGCATGGGGCCTCTATGCAGCCTGTCCAATTTTTGCATCTGTGCCACTTTGAAAA
The DNA here is from genome assembly GCF_028885655.2 of Pongo abelii. NCBI lineage: Eukaryota > Metazoa > Chordata > Mammalia > Primates > Hominidae > Pongo > Pongo abelii. Next base: position 114,872,478 of record NC_085928.1, on the reverse strand, counting down.
AGTATAAGTGAATATTCTTTAGAACCTAAGTAGGGAGTTCCAACTGTCCTTATTATTGTATCTATGTATGTATATACAGATGTACTTGTTCTCCTTTTTATATTTGGTAATAAGATTAAATCTTCTCAATGGGATAGGTTCAAAGTGATGGGACCAGTTTCCTTTTGGCCAGCAAATGCCATCTAGCCTTCTGAACAGCTCCTGTGGCCCTAGCTGGGTTGTGATTGATATGAAGGAGCATCCCAGTGACCCGAAAATTTGAGCCTTCAAGGAGGGCTGGGAGAAAAATACACTTTTGTAGGTGCAGAGCAGGTATTGATAAAGGTCATATCTAGTGGGAATGTGCAATGGGCATCCCAGCATACCTGTGAGTAAAGGCCCTGGGAAAGCCTGGCTCATCCCACCTGTCCATGAGTGGATGCCTATGATCCACCAGTAGTCAACTTCTCCCTAATGTTGAAGAGTTTTTACACCTGCTATTTCCTTATCTGGAAGAAATAATATCTCAGTGCCTCAATTCCTTAATGTGAATGAGTTAATTAGGTGACTTTCAAGGGAATGGATGTTTGAAGGCCTTTGACAATAAAGAAATAACGTGCCGGGCATGGTGGCTCACGTCTGTAATCCCAGCACTTTGGGAGGCCAAGACAGGTGAATCACTTTAGGTCAGGAGTTTGAGACCAGCCTGGCCAGCATGGCAAAACCCTGTCTCTACTAAAAATACAAAAAGTAGCCGGGTGTGATGGAACATGCTTTTAATCCCAGCTACTTGGGAGGCTGAGGCAGGAGAATCGCTTGAACTTGGGAGGCAGAGGTTCCAGTGAGCCGAGATCATGCCACTACACTCCAGCCTGAGCAACAGAGTGAGACTCCGTCTCAAAACAAAACAAAACAAAGAAAGAAAGAACCAAAGGAGAATGTAGAAGCACTACTAATGACTCTCCTCTTTCCCATTTTCATGAGGCCACCATGCATGGGACAAAAAAGGACCCGATAACTCCACAGCATATCAGATCTTGGTTTTCCATCTTGTCTTGCACACCCAAACAATTCTGTCTTCATTATGATGAGTTATAAAATAAATGCAAACACTCAGAAGATCAGCCATCACTATTCTGCCCAGGCAAAGCTCCCTATCCATGTTTGTCTCATTCCAGGCTTCCCAGAGAAATAGAACTGTGCATGATGCTGGTGATTTCAGGTCCTCTGGGTTAATACCAGAAGTGTCATGATATGGTGGGCTGTGTCCCCACCTAAATCTCATCTTGAATTGTAGCTCCCATAATCCCTGCACGTCATAAGAGGGACCCACTGGGAGGTAATTGAATCATGGGGACAGGTTTTCCTGTGCTGTTTTCATGACAGTGACTAAGTCTCATGAGATCTGATGGTTTTATAAAGGGCAGTTCCCCTGCACATGCTCTTGCCTGCAGCCATGTAAGATGTGCCTTTGCTTCTCCTTCACCTTCTGCCATGATTGTGAGGCCTCCCCAGCCATGTGGAACTATAACTCAACTAAACCTCTTTTTCTTCATAAATTACCCAGTGTCGGGTATTTCTTCATAGCAGTATGGAAATGGACTAATGCAGGCTACTTCCCAGATCTGTAATTTCTGGTCTTTTAGAAAGGACTGGGGGAATGGGGCTGGTACTATGAATAGAAGAAGAAAAAAAGAGGCTGAGGGGCATCTTTCTCAGCAGATGGAGTCATCCCTTGCTCCCTGCTTCCTCCACGTGGGGGACCCAGTCAGAGAAGCCCCATGTTTGGCTCTCAGATCTGCTGCACCTGTGCAAGCTGGCATTGGTTTTCTATTTGAAATAACAGTATCACAGCCTGTGGTCATTACTTTCTGGAGTAATTACCCTTCCACTACAAAGCTATAAAGTTCCACGCAGAGGAGGAGGAAGCAGGAAAGCCACAGAGCCAGCCAGTTATAACCACTCAGAAACACTTTTATCCTTATGAAGTCAAGAGGCTCCAGCTGATAGAGCAAAGTGATGTCTCAATCTTTTCTCAAAGAGCACAGTGGGACCAGGCTTATATACATCACCCTTTTGTGGCCCATGTACTTGGATTCACACATTCCTCAGTATGTTCATGCCACTCAGCTGCTTCCCCAAATGTTTTCTCAGCTCAGACTTTCCAGAGCTGAAGACAGCATCTCACATTTGAAAATCCCAAAGTCTTGCCTAAATTTAACAAACTAGAATGATGGCTCAGACCATGCAGGGCAAATAAAGACAAAAAATATGTAATAGGTAGGCACTGATATTCTTGGCTGGGCGAGGTGGCTCATGCCTGTATCCCAGCATGTTGGGAGGCAGAGTGGGTGGACTGCTTGAGCTCAGGAGTTTGAGCCCAGCTTGGGCAACACAGTGAAACCCATTATCTACAAAAAATACAAAAATTAGCTGGGTATGGTGGGGTGAACCTGTAAACACAGCTACTCAGGAGGCTGAGGTGGGAGGATCACTTGATCCCCAGAGGTTGCAGTGAGTTATGATTGCACCACCGCACTCCAGCCTGGGCAACACTGCGAGACTTTGTCTCAAAAATAACATAAAATAATAAAACCCTAATTAGACCAATGTATATCTGGCTAGTCAAAGCACGTTGCCTCAAGATTACTTGTTATTAAATACTTGTAGGCAAAATCACTAATTTAACAAATATTAATTGAGGTCTAATTTCCTTCAAGGTCCTTTTCTAGGTGCTGAGGATACAGTGGGAATGAAATGAACAGTTTCTCTCCCCTAAATGGCTTTGCATTTTAGTGGGAAAGATATAAAATAAACAATGACCATCTCTGTCTGTTTGTCCCTCTCTCTTTCTGTCTAAATCTATCTATCATGTATCTATCTATCTATCTATCTATCTATCATCTCACACAGTTAGTAGGAATCATTAGTATAAAGTGGAGAAATTCTAAATTTGGGTTGTCCAATATGGTAGCCACTGGTCATATGGGGCTATTTAAATACACATTTAAATTTATTAAAATAAAAATTTAAAAAATTCAGTTCCTTAGTCTCATTAGCTATTTCAGTTGTTTAATAGCCATATGTGGTTAGTGCTTACTATACTGGATAGTGCAGCTATAAAACAATTCTATCATCACAGAAAGTTCTGAACGGCACTGCCCCAGCTTAGCTGTCTGCATGGCTAATTTCACTCTCCTTTAATATTAAGCCATGCTGATTATATTAGTCAGGGATCTTCAGAGAAATAGATCCAATATGGTGTGTGTGTGTGTGTGTGTGTGTGTTTGTGTGTGTGTAAGATTTATTATAAAAGTATTGGCTCAGGTAATTATACAGGCTGAAAAATCCCAAGATCCCAGGGTGAGTCCAGTCTGGAAACCCAGGAGAACCAGTGTTGTAGTTCTAGTTGGATTCTGAAAGCCTGAGAACCATGAAACTCAATGGTGTGGTTCCAGTCTGAAGGCCAGCAGGGTTGAAGCCCATGAAGAGCCAATTTTCAGTTTGAAAGCAGAAAAAAGCTGATGTCCCAGGATGATGGCTGTCAGGCAGGAAGGATTTTGTCTTATTTGGAGGATGGTCGTCTTTTTGTTCATTTCAGGGCTTCAACAGATTGGATGAGGCCCACCCACATTAGGGAGAGCAATCTGCTTTACTCTACTGCCCATCCCTGCCCCAAATCACACAAATACCTAGAATAAAGTCTGATCAAATCTCTGGGCACCGGATGACCCAGTCAAGTTGACACATAAAATTCACCCCAACCTTAGTTACTTAACTTAGTTAATACTTAGTTAATATTAACACTAGTGATTGTGACATTTGGAAGCAGCACAAGTACACACCCAATCAGTCTAGCTACTAAAATTTCACCTGTGATTTCATTTCCTCTCCAAAATGGTAAATTCTGAAGTCAGAGGGAAGGAGCAGCTTACACTTGAACTTATATCAAATGAAATTTTAGAGCATTTTCTTGGGCCAATATTGAGTTTGGATTTGTGGTGACATGACATGAGTTCAAATCCCGGCCTTGACACTTGCTAGCTATACCACATTGAGCACATGATTTAAGATCTCTGAATCTTACTTTTCTCACCTGTAAAACAGGATGACAACATCTCCCTCACTGTTGCTATAAAATATAAGTGAAAAAAATGTGAAAGAGTGTTTGAAAGATGTGAGTCATGACAAGGCCTCTACAATGTGACTTCAAAATGAGAGATCATTTCATTGTGTGCCTCCAGAGGGCACAAGATGCACTTTCTTCATTTTGATTTCCTCCAGTGCACCTGCTACATGATAGACATTGAAGACACATTGAATGATGAAACATATGCATGAATTTGGGGCCCAAGTAATTATGACCTTTTAAAAAGTAGATAACATATTTTGTCTTCATATGCTTAACATAATGCCATATTCACATATTAAGCTTCTCTGGAAAACACAATCTATATTCTTACACAACACTTCTGAGATCAGATATCAAGCAATTCTCCAACTCTCCAAACACCAACTGAATATCCTACAATTTAATTCAATTCTTACACTATCTACCTGCAGTTAGGTTCAGATCCCACAAGTTAAGGGCTTAATCCTACAAGACTGCCCACTTCAGATGCCAATCATGAGTCTGGGCCTCCAGTGCTTCTGACAGAGCAGCTATAAATCACAGGTTCCCATGACCCTCTCCTTAGTTTTGATGATTTGTTAGAATGGCTCAGGGAACTCGGGGAAACACATCACTTATGTTTCCTAGTTTATTATAAAGAAAACAAAAGAGCCAGATGAAAGAGGTGCATAGGGCAGGGTATTGAGGGGGGTGGAGGGGAGCTTCCATGCCTTATCTGAGTGTGCCACCCTCCCAGAACCTCCACCTATTCAGAAACCCAGAAGCTCATCAAATCTTCTTATTCAAGAGTTTTTTTTTTTAATAGAGTTTAATCTCCAGGCCTCCTTACCCCCTCCCAGAGGTAGGTGGGTAGGGCTGAAAGTTCCAACCCTTTAACTCTTAGTCTTTCTAGTATCCAGCCCCCATCTTGAGGCTATCTAGAGACCCCAACCTAAGTACCTCCATTAACATAAATTCGAGTGTGATCAAAAGGGGCTCCTTATGGATAACAAGACACTCTTATCACTCAGGGAATTCCAGGGGTTTTAGGACGTCTGTGACAGGAGCCTGGGATAAAGATGAACTATATTTTATATTATACTACAGTTTCCAAAAATGTTTCATAATATCAAAGTTTGAAATTCAAAAAAAGAGTTTGTTCATAAGCAGCTTATGTCTAGGAGATTGACTACTTTATAAAAATATAAAACCATTAGATGCTCAATTTTATGTCATTCCTCTTAGTGTGTCAGAGATTAAAATTACATTTAATAGCTTTTTGTTATTTTCACACCATCCAGCCACATTTTCAGTTCAATAATTCACCCACTACTGCAGTCATTACATCTCACTTGGGAGGAGAGAATAATTGTTTCACTCAAAAAGGGCACGCTGGTCTATTTTATCTCCTCCAATATCACCTATAAAATAGTTTCTGATTTTCTATTTTTCAGCTTAATGTGACCTTTCTCTGTAATGAATAAAAATATATTCATCAACTCATCTCAGTGAATTTTCTTTCTGATAACAAATGCCATGACTCTATGAAGAGACTTCCTCATTATCTTAATAAAAGGAAAAGGGCTGAGTCACAGTGGTGTATGATTCATTGACTTAGCAGGCCAGTGAGTCAGTTGGGCCCTGACTAGAGATTGTAAGTATGACAAAGGGGGAGGCAGATTTCTGCTTCATGAGTTGCCACTATGGAACAGGGGAGCAGGTCAATGAATAGGACTAGGGAATGGAAGCTCTGTTGGTTACAGAGATACTTGGACCTCTGCAGAGCAGCCAATGAAATCAAGAGGGCTTTCACCAGGATAGCCAAAAGGCTAAGAAGCAGGTGAGGGAAGTTTTGCAGAAACAGCAGAAACTGTCTGATGTGGGCTTGTTTGTGAAATCTGGAAATAAAAGCAGCACAAGCCTTGGTAAAATAGAATAGTCTTTTTCAACAAAGTGTTAATAAAAATGAAAATACTTGTTTTTAAGAGATGGTAAGGCAAGAAATACAATTGGGTTCAAGAAAACTAGAGGGATGGAAAATATTAGTAAGCACTTACTATGTGGTGTACTGCATGTATCATTCTATTTAATCTTCAACACTCATGAGAATTATGATGAAGCTTATGTGTTGGGCAGGAAGTGATAAAATGACATTGCCCGTTTTAACGATAGTGCTCAGGAAAAGTGTCCTATAACTGTAGAAACATGGGACCCATTGCCAAGCAGAAAAGGGTTGTTATCTTACTTACACAGTTAGCCAGAGTGCAAATGAGCACAGCTTTCTTGGAGCACAATTCAATAATATTCAAATTTGCCTTTGGTGTCTGCAAAATGTGGATGAGCACAAAAATATCACAACAAGGATATCCTTTATGATGCTGTTAATAACAGAAAAAATAGAAATGACTTGATTCTATAAGAGGAAATTAAATAAAGTAAAAGCAGTGCAATAAATATAATAAAATGCTATTAAATCATTTAAAATGGTTATGTAGAAAAATAATGACATGGTGAAATAATGTTTGCAATATATTGTTGGAAAAAAGTAACAAAATATGTGTGTAACATAACACAGCATAACAGGTAGAATCTCCTGATCATCTGTGTAATTCTAAAGCCCATGGCTTTTAAAACTACATCACATAAAATGTTTTCAGTCTCATTCTGTCACCTAGGTTGAATTGCAGTGGCATGATCTCAGCTCACTGCAACCTCCACCTCCCAAGTTCAAGTGATTCTCGTGCCTCAGCCTCCCAAGTAGCTGAGACTATAGGTGCATGCCACCACACCCAGCCACTTTTTAAATTTTTAGCAGAGACAGGGTTTCCCCATGTTGGCCAGGCTGATCTCAAACTCCCGACCTCAAGTGATCCCCCCACCTCAGCCCCTCAAAATGCTGGGACTGATTACAGGCATGAGCCACAGCACCTGGCATCAAATAGAATTACCATTACAATTTCTTGTCTCATCTCCAGTGTCACCTTCTTCATGGAGATTTTGTAGACTCCTTTTGCTGGTTGAGATTTCTCTCTCCCTGCTCTGTACCCCAGAGCACTTTGGTTAAGGAGTTTAGATATTTTACCAGCTTGCTTAATTCAAGACCACATTCTTTGTTGACATGCTGAAGTACAGTTTCTTCAATGGTGGCTGCTTGGGGGAGGGGAAAAATAATTAGCTTCCTAATTTTATGAGCTTTTTGTTTCCTAAGACCCTTACATTCAAACTTGTGCTTCCGTCTTTTCATTTACCGTGAAGACTCCAAAAGACATCTTCCCTGTTGGTTGCCTCCTTATTCCCCAGAAGCAGTGCACGCTCAGATCATTTCCTTTCAATTTCCTTATAACCAAGCCAACCCCATTCATAGCCTGTGTTGTGGTTCACTAGGTTTTAGATGCTTTCATTTTGCTCCATGGAGGGTGAGGCCATTTCCCTCTGGTGTGCTTTATTTTGTTTTTCATCACAGCTAGGGTCCTGCTGTCCTCTTCTTTCCCATGCAGGCTCTGCTTGATGCTCCATTTGGGTGTGAGTTCTGAAGCTGGCTCTGGCTTTGCTGTTTTGAATATTTATTCCCCTACTTACATATGAGCTGATGATGTTAGTCATCTCTGTCTCCTAATTATGCTATAGCATGGTTGAGGGTGGTTTCCTTTGCTTTCTTTAATGGTCTGTACATTTTCTGGAGGATGTAGGAATTGATTCTAATTTAGACAGCTGCCATTATCCTCCAAAAACCTATAAGCTCTATTCATATAATTTTTGAGGGCATCAACATCTTTTAGAGAAGCCCAAGTGTTAATCAGATATAAAATAGAACTACTGTAGCTTAAAGTTGGGAGCATAGTATGTTAGGGGCCTCAAAACCTTGCCTGCTCAGTTTTTTTCCCTATTCTTGGGATGGCCCTTGAAGGGGATCAATAGAAGCTCTCCAGGGAGCATTATACAGATCCTTGGACTTGACATTCTCTATGATCCTTCCAAGTCCTGATATTCTATAATTAAATAAATCATGGGCATTCCATTAATGCTTAATTAACAAGAAGGTTCAGTCAACTGGAACAGTATTATGTGCAATCTTGTCCATTGATAATTCTTGGATTTTCCTCATTTTCTTTGTACTCTAGATTTTTTTGTAAACAATCTTTTGAGACACAAGAAGTGGGGTGTAGAGAAGAATTCATTACTGTGTATTGTGTACCCCTATTAGTGGGCTAAACTAAAATCCCTAATTGGCATGAGCAATTTTCATTCTGCTAGATAAACTTCTTTCCCTGAAACAGAGCTTTATAATGCTTCCTGTTCATAATCGTTGCTTACTGAAGGCTCTGTGTCTAGATCTGCTAAAAATGACTCTACAGCACTCCCTCTTGATTCTTACTACAGTAATTGGCTTCCATAAGCTTCTGTCTACATTAGCAAATTTTAAATGCCCTTCTGAATATCTGGTCTAGTGCTCTTTACACAAAAATAAGACAACTTTTCTAATCATGATGCTTCTTAGCATAAATATAATGCTTTCACCTTTTTCCATAAACCCTTTCAAATCTATTTTCTCATCAGACCCATTTTTATTGAGCTAAGCTGGGTAGACATTCTTAAAAAAGTATTTTAGTTTTCACAGTATAAAACTAAGGCCAACAGCAGTGAAGTCACTTGTTGAAGATCTATCTGAGAAAATTAGACTTACAATTTGTTTCTTCATTCTCAGACAAATGCACATTGTCCATTAGATTTCTCAAAATCTGTAATTAAAGCAGATTAAGTTAATCTTCAATTCATTTTAACTCAATGATAATAGCACTGTGCTCATAAATATTAGGAATTATAGTTGCTTAATTATGGGAGGGGGCCTTTGCATCAAGCTCATGTCTGTCTTAGTGGTTACTGACACTTTCGAGTCACTGACCACAAGTTGTACAGTCTGTCATTCCTGACACATTTGGTGGGCTCATGAGGTAATTCATAAAACCATAGGATATAGGGAACAAGAAGGGAGAGGAATTAATTTAAAGGTCTGGGGAACTGTATGTTTCCTCCAAGGCATTTAGAAAACTAACCTGACCGTCTGGTCTCCTGTAGAGGACAAAGGAACATGACAGTACTCAAGTGATGAGTGGGTGATCATGTTATTGTGACTCTGCTGGGGACAAAACCTGATTATAAGTCTAAGAACTATATTTTTGTCTATATGCCAGAACATGGTATCAGGAAAGGGCAACCTGCTTCTCTACATACCCTAGAAACCATGGAAAGGCCAATCAAAGTCTTTCACCCACAGAAGATGTGGCAGAACACACTATTGACAGTAAAGGTCAATCTACAGTCACAGGAACACACTGGACTGAGTAAGTGGTGGGGTGCTGAAGAAGGGGAGCCAAGTGGGAACTGACAACCCATCATCTTCTTTGAGCCTCACACACCTTTTAGATGGGTGTAATTATACCAGCCTTGTTGATAAGGGAACTGAGACTAAAAGAGGATAATAAATGATACATCCAAAAAAAAAAAAAAAAAAAGAAGTCAAGTAGGTGTTGGAGCCCAGAAGGAACCTAAGTTTGTCTGAATCCACAGCCTTGACTTACCCAACATGTTAAACTGCCCTGGGATCCACCACTGGATTCAAAAGGCAGATGCTTCACTATTTGAACAGTTGCTTTACCTGTTTCAACCTCACATGCTTCACCTGAAAGCAGAGATAATAGTATCTACTTTACACAGTGGCATGAAGATGGAGACTCTCGGACAAAGACGGCAGCAGAAGCCAGGCATGGCTGGGGAGCTGCGGCTGTTGCCGTGGGGCTGCACAGGTGATTCTATCATTTGTTGAAGAATCTATACACCATTAAGAAACAGCCTCTGGGCCAGGCGTGGTGGCTCACGCCTGTAATCCCAACACTTTGGGTGGACGAGGCGGGTGGATCATGAGGTCAGGAGTTCAAGACCAGCTTGGCCAAGATGGTGAAACCCCGTCTCTACCAAAAATAAGAAAACTAGCCAGGCGTGGTGGCGGGCGCCTGTAATCCCCGCTACTCAGGAGGCTGAGGCAGAGAATTGCTTGAACCCGGGAGGCGGAGGTCGCAGTGAGCCGAGATGGCGCCACTGCACTCCAGCCTAGGTGACAGAGTGAAACTCCTCTCAAAAAAAGGGAAACAGCCTCTGCATCAATTTGTAGAAAGACTACTTTTCCCACTACCTGCGGCTTTTGTAACCCAGTGAGATATATGTTTATTCAAACACAAGATATCTCAAATCCTAACAGTTTAAAGTTTATACCATGAAAACCAGTTTTTGAGACAAGGCCCATGGATTTTCCCACCCCAGCTGCAGCATTTCGCTCGCCTTTGGATAGGCAGTTATTTAGGATTGAAGGAGTAAAAAGTGTTTTCTTTGGGCCAGATTTCATCACTGCCACAAAGGAAAATGAAAAATTAGACTGGAATTTACTGAAACCAGATATTTACACAACAACCATGGACTTCTTTGCATCTGGTTTATCCCTAGTTACTGAGGAAACATCTTCAGGAGAAGCAGGATGTGAAGATGATGAAGTTGTGGCATTGATTAAAGAAGTGTTAGATACTAGAATGTGGCCAACTGTGCAAGAAGATGGAGGAGATGTAATCTACAAAGGCTTTGAAGATGGTATCGTATGACTGAAACTCCAGGGTTCTTGTACCAGCTGCCCTAGTTCAATCATTACTCTGAAAAATGGAATTCAGAACATGCTGCAGTTTTATATTCCAGAGGCAGAAGGTGTAGAACAGGGTATGGATGATGAATCAGATGAAAAGGAAGCAAACTCACCTTAAAATAATCTGGATATTCTTTGGGTACAACAGTTGGACTTATTGATAATATATACCAAGCTGTTATTATTAATATGCTGACAAACTTGAGGATTAATAAAATATGCCATTTCTTCAGAGTCCAAAAAAAAGATCGAATGAAGAACTTATGGAAATGTCTGGCACACTATAGCTAATCATTTTCCACTGACTGATTTTATTTGACCATCTGGTTTTTATATCATTAATTCAAAAAGCATGTATTGAGTCAATAATATCAGCTGTAACTTATTTGTTGATCACTGTCCATGTTCTAGGCACAGTGCTTGATACTTTCTATTTATTATTTTATGTAATCCTTACAATAACCCTACAATGTAGGCATTCTTATTATCTTCATTTTACATTAAGGGAGCAGGTTCAGAAAGATTAAAAGAATAAGAGGGTCATGTATCTGAAAATTCATTTTCCAAAACAATTTCACTGAAAGAGCAACTTGCTAAATATTTAAGAATTTTATTTTTACATTCAGTTTTGCATCAGCATCATCCCCACTCTTGTCTTGGCTTTTACATTTTCCTGTCTATACATTTTATATAAGAAAAGATGACATTTCTCTTATGCACAAAATCCAGTGTTTCATGGTATTCTATGCTTATGACTGCCCTGGCACTTGCACAGCCCCTTGCAGGAAGATCATGCAGTAAGCTGTCTTATTCTAGTTTATTTGCCCAAAAGTTTAGAGTGAATTGTTATTTAGTTAAAATATCGTTGATCGATCAGTAGATAATTGGATGAGCTAATTAAAAGCTATTCATTTATCACAAATTGAGCTTCAGCAAATTGACCCAGGGCCGAGGTGGTGACCAGCTTTCTGCCATTGTTATTGTTGCTAGTGATCCTTTACCATGTGGCAGGTGACTGACATCAAGACCCTGAATGATGTGAGTGCTCAGTATGTTTGGAATTTAAAACAAAACTTATTCTCCTGATCTTGGGGCTCTGTGTAGTGGGAGCAGAATGATCTCTGTGAAAGCTATATCTGGCAACTATATATTTATACACCCAACCTCATGTTTATAAAAAGGCCAATAATGCATGTTGTTTATTTTCATGCATGTTGTTTATTTTTAGCTTTGACTAGTCTCTGGCAAAACCCACCTCTTGTAATAGAAAGAAAAGGGCTGGCTTTGTTTTCCCTATCCCATGCACTTGTCTAAGCTACAAATATCAGAATCATTAAGCTCCTCTTTTTCCTCTCACTCCCCCTATATTTATGCACATCAATTTGTGCTTCTTAAATATCTCATGACAGTCGTCTTTGATACAACCTTTCACCACTACCCAAGAGAAGACACCATCATCTGTTATCTAATCACTAAAACAATCTTCCAAAAGCTCTCCAACCTCCATCTCTTCCTTATCCAATCCATTCTCCACACAACAAGAGAAATAATCGATCTGAAATGCAAATGCCATATGGTGTCACTCTGCAGCTCAGACCCACCATAGGCTCCTTGTCACCTTAAGAATAAAGTCCAAATGAAAATATATGGCAGCCAAACACTTCACAGCTAGGACCCAGCTTCTTCTGTACCTGGACTCTCTCCTCCTGCCAGCATGAATCAGGGCAGCTCTCCAAATGAAACAACCTCTTCTCAGCTCTAGAACTTTGCATATGCTTTCCCTCTACTTGGAATGTTTTTCTCTTTTCTCTGTCAAACTGCTTCTTATTTATCTTCTTCCAAATCACTGAGGTGCAGTTTTAATGTATTCACATAGCTTTTCTGTCAGAGAACTCATCACGCTAGACAGCAATTGATGGTTCCTTTTGTGCCTTCACCATAGGACTCTTGATTCATTAGGGGCAAGCACACAGGATGGCCAAATAAATAGATGTTTAAGGAATTAATGAAATTTAAATATGAGGTAATTTGAATTGCACTCCTGCCCCCAACTGATGACAGCTAGAAAACTTGAATAAAAGAAAAAAATCTTGAAGGCACAGAAGAACTAGCAAGATATTGAAGAATGACTAGACCAAGAGCCAGCGGGCAGTGGAGGTCTAGACATATGAGCTCAGCTCATTTTAGGAGGTCACCATAACCTTGATACCAAAGTCTGGTATGGGTACTATAAGAAAAAAAATTTACAGGTAAATCTCATTCTTTAATAAAGATGGAAATAGCCTACATATTAGCAAATTCAGCAATATTTTAAAGTGGTAATACACATTGAACAAATGGTTTTGTTCTAGAAATACATGGTTAATTTAACATTTGAAAATCAAACAATGAAATCCTCCACATTAACAGAATAAAGCAAAAAAAAACACAAAAAACCATACATTCAACATTGTTTTGGAGGTACTAATAATGGCTGTAGAACAAAGAAAAGTTAAGGAGATTGAATATGATTAAATAAAATTAGTATTATTCACAAGTAATATAATTTATGTAAAAATGTGTAACACTCTGCCGGGCACGGTGGTGCGTGCCTGTAATCCCAGCACTTTGGGAGGCCGAGGTGGGTGGATCACGAGGTCAAGAGATTGAGACTATCCTGGCCAACATGGTGAAAACCCGTCTCTATTAAAAATACAAAAATTATCTGGGCATGGGGACACGTGTGTGTCTCTGTAGTCCCAGCTACTCGGGAGGCTGAGGCAGGAGAGTAGCTTGAGCCTGGGAAGTAGAGGTTGCAGTGAGCTGAGGTCGCACCACTGCACTCCAGCCTGGTGACAGAGTGAGACTCCATCTGAAAAAAAAAAAAAAAAAAAAGGTCTAACACTCCAAGAATCTAAAATTTCTGTTAGTTTCCTATTGCTGTGTAACAGATTATCACAAATCTACATTTGTGCTTAAACGATCTACATTTATCATCTCACAATTTCCTTTGGTCTGGAGTCCAGTTACAGCTCAGCTGGGTCCCCTGCTCCAGATCTTGAAAGGCTGCAGTAAAGGTATCATCTGGGGCTGGGTGCAGTGGTTCACATCTGTCTTTTTTTTTTTTTTAATTTAATTTTATTATTATTATACTCAAGTTTTAGGGTACATGTGCACAATGTGCAGGTTAGTTACATATGTATACATGTGCCATGCTGGTGTGCTGCACCCATTAACTCATCATTTACCATTAGGTATATCTCCTAAAGCTATCCCTGCACCCTCCCCCTACCCTACAATAGTCCCCAGAGTGTGACGTTCCCCTTCCTGTGTCCATGTGTTCTCATTGTTCAATTCCCATCTATGAGTGAGAATATGCGGTGTTTGGTTTTTTGTTCTTGTGATAGTTTACTGAGAATGATGATTTCCAATTTCGTCCATGTCCCTACAAAGGACATGAACTCATCATTTTTTATGGCTGCATAGTATTCCATGGTGTATATGTGCCACATTTTCTTAATCCAGTCTATCATTGTTGGACATTTGGGTTGGTTCCAAGTCTTTGCTATTGTGAATAGTGCCACAATAAACATACGTGTGCATGTGTCTTTATAGCAGCATGATTTATAGTCCTTTGGGTATATACCCAGTAATGGGATGGCTGGGTCAAATGGAATTTCTAGTTCTAGATCCCTGAGGAATCGCCACACTGACTTCCACAAGGGTTGAACTAGTTTACAGTCCCACCAACAGTGTAAAAGTGTTCCTATTTCTCCACATCCTCTCCAGCACCTGTTGTTTCCTGACTTTTTAATGATTGCCATTCTAACTGGTGTGAGATGGTATCTCATTGTGGTTTTGATTTGCATTTCTCTGATGGCCAGTGATGGTGAGCATTTTTTCATGTGTCTTTTGGCTGCATAAATGTCTTCTTTTGAAAAGTGTCTGTTCATGTCCTTCGCCCACTTTTTGATGGGGTTGTTTGTTTTTTTCTTGTAAATTTGTTGGAGTTCATTGTAAATTCTGGATATTAGCCCTTTGTCAGATGAGTAGGTTGCGAAAATTTTCTCCCATTTTTTAGGTTGCCTGTTCACTCTGATGGTAGTTTCTTTTGCTGTGCAGAAGCTCTTGAGTTTAATTAGATCCCATCTGTCGATTTTGGCTTTTGTTGCCATTGCTTTTGGTGTTTTAGACATGAAGTCCTTGCCCATGCCTATGTCCTGAATGGTAATGCCTAGGTTTTCTTCTAGGGTTTCTATGGTTTTAGGTCTAACATTTAAGTCTTTAATCCATCTTGAATTAATTTTTGTATAAGGCGTAAGGAAGGGATCCAGTTTCAGCTTTCTACATATGGTTAGCCAGTTTTCCCAGCACCATTTATTAAATAGGGAATCCTTTCCCCATTGCTTGTTTTTCTCAGCTTTGTCAAAGATCAGATGGTTGTAGATATGCAGTGTTATTTCTGAGGGCTCTGTTCTGTTCCATTGATCTATATCTCTGTTTTGGTACCAGTACCATGCTGTTTTGGTTACTGTAGCCTTGTGGTATAGTTTGAAGTCAGGTAGCATGATGCCTCCAGCTTTGTTCTTTTGGCTTAGGATTGACTTGGCGATGTGGGCTCTTTTTTGTTTCCATATGAACTTTAAAGTAGTTTTTTCCAATTCTGTGAAGAAAGTCATCGGTAGCTTGATGGGGATGGCATTGAATCTGTAAATTACCTTGGGCAGTATGGCCATTTTCATGATATTGATTCTTCCTACCCATGAGCATGGAATGTTCTTCCATTTGTTTGTATCCTCTTTTATTTCATTGAGCAGTGGTTTGTAGTTCTCCTTGAAGAGGTCCTTCACGTCCCTTGTAAGTTGGATTCCTAGGTATTTTATTCTCTTTGAAGCAATTGTGAATGGGAGTTCACTCATGATTTGGCTCTCTGTCTGTTATTGGTGTATAAGAATGCTTGTGATTTTTGTACATTGATTTTGTATCCTGAGACTTTGCTGAAGTTGCTTATCAGCTTAAGGAGATTTTGGGCTGAGACAATGGGGTTTTCTAGATATACAATCATGTCGTCTGCAAACAGGGACAATTTGACTTCCTCTTTTCCTAATTGAATACCCTTTATTTCCTTCTCCTGCCTAATTGCCCTGGCCAGAACTTCCAACACTATGTTGAATAGGAGTGATGAGAGAGGGCATCCCTGTCTTGTGCCAGTTTTCAAAGGGAATGCTTCCAGTGTTTGCCCATTCAGTATGATATTGGCTGTGGGTTTGTCATAGATAGCTCTTATTATTTTGAGATACGTCCCATCAATACCTAATTTATTGAGAGTTTTTAGCATGAAGGGTTGTTGAATTTTGTCAAAGGCCTTTTCTGCATCTATTGAGATAATCATGTGGTTTTTGTCTTTGGTTCTGTTTATATGCTGGATTACATTTATTGATTTGTGTATATTGAACCCGTCTTGCATTTCAGGGATGAAGCCCACTTGATCATGGTGGACAAGCTTTTGGATGTGCTGCTGGATTCGGTTTGCCAGTATTTTATTGAGGATTTTTGCATCAATGTTCATCAAGGATATTGGTCTAAAATTCTCTTTTTTGGTTGTGTCTCTGCCCGGCTTTGGTATCAGGATGATGCTGGCCTCATAAAATGAGTTAGGGAGGACTCCCTCTTTTTCTATTGATTGGAATAGTTTCAGAAGGAATGGTACCAGTTCCCCCTTGTACCTCTGGTATAATTCGGCTGTGAATCCTTCTGGTCCTGGACTCCTTTTGGTTGGTAAGCTATTGATTATTGCCACAATTTCAGAGCCTGTTATTGGTCTATTCAGAGAGTCAACTTCTTCCTGGGTTAGTCTTGGGAGGGTGTATGTGTCGAAGAATTTATCCATTTCTTCTAGATTTTCTAGTTTATATACATAGAGGTGTTTGTAGTATTCTCTGATGGTAGTTTGTATTTCTGTGGGATCAGTGGTGATATCCCCTTTATCATTTTGTATTGCATCTATTTGATTCTTCTCTCTTTTCTTCTTTATTAGTCTTGCTAGCTGTCTATCAATTTTGTTGATCCTTTCAAAAAACCAGCTCCTGGATTCATTAATTTTTTGAAGGGCTTTTTGTGTCTCTATTTCCTTCAGTTCTGCTCTGATTTTAGTTATTTCTTGCCTTCTGCTAGCTTTTGAATGTGTTTGCTCTTGCTTTTCTAGTTCTTTCCATTGTGACGTTAGGGTGTCAATTTTGGATCTTTCCTACTTTCTCTTGTGGGCATTTAGTGGTATAAATTTTCCTCTACACACTGCTTTGAATGTGTCCCAGAGATTCTGGTATGTTGTGTCTTTGTTCTCATTGGTTTCAAAGAACATCTTTATTTCTGCCTTCATTTCATTCTGTACCCAGTAGTCATTCAGGAGCAGGTTGTTCAGTTTCCATGTAGTTGAGCGGTTTTGAGTGAGTTTCTTAATCCTGAGTTCTAGTTTGATTGCACTGTGGTCTGAGAGACAGTTTGTTATAATTTCTGATCTTTTACATTTGCTGAGGAGAGCTTTACTTCCAAGTATGTGGTCAATTTTGGAATAGGTGTGGTGTGCTGCTGAAAAAAATGTATATTCTGTTGATTTGGGGTGGAGAGTTGTGTAGATGTCTATTAGGTCTGCTTGGTGCAGAGCTGAGTTCAATTCCTGGGTATCCTTGTTAAGTTTCTGTCTCATTGATCTGCCTAATGTTGACAGTGGGGTGTTAAAGTCTCCCATTATTAATATGTGGGAGTCTAAGTCTCTTTGTAGGTCACTCAGGACTTGCTTTATGAATCTGGGTGCTCCTGTATTGGGTGCATATATATTTAGGATAGTTAGCTCTTCTTGTTGAATTGATCCCTTTACCATTATGTAATGGCCTTCTTTGTCTCTTTTGATCTTTGTTGGTTTAAAGTCTGTTTTATCAGAGACTAGGATTGCAACCCTTACCTTTTTTTGTTTTCCATTTGCTTGGTAGATCTTCCTCCATCCTTTTATTTTGAGCTTATGTGTGTCTCTGCACGTGAGATGGGTTTCCTGAATACAGCACACTGATGAGTCTTGACTCTTTATCCATTTTGCCAGTCTGTGTCTTTTAATTGGAGCATTTACTCCATTTACATTTAAAGTTAATATTGTTATGTGTGAATTTGATCCTGTCATTATGACGTTAGCTGGTTATTTTGCTCGTTAGTTGATGCAGTTTCTTCCTAGCCTCAATGGTCTTTACAATTTGGCATGATTTTGCAGTGGCTGGTACCAGTTGTTCCTTTCCATGTTTAGTGCTTCCTTCAGGAGCTCTTTTAGGGCGGGCCTGGTGGTGACAAAATCTCTCAGCATTTGCTTGTCTGTAAAGGAGTTTATTTCTCCTTCGCTTATGAAGCTTAGTTTGACTGGATATGAAATTCTGGGTTGAAAATTCTTTTCTTGAAGAATGTTGAATATTGGCCCCCACTCTCTTCTGGCTTGTAGCGTTTCTGCCAAGAGATCCGCTGTTAGTCTGATGAGCTTCCCTTTGTGGGTAACCCGACCTTTCTCTCTGGCTGCCCTTAACATTTTTTCCTTCATTTCAACTTTGGTGAATCTGACAATTATGTGTCTTGGAGTTGCTCTTCTCGAGGAGTATCTTTGTGGTGTTCTCTGTATTTCCTGAATCTGAATGTTGGCCTGCCTTGCTAGATTGGGGAAGTTCTCCTGGATAATATCCTGCAGAGTGTTTTCCAACTTGGTTCCATTCTCCCCGTCACTTTCAGGTACACCAATCAGACGTAGATTTGGTCTTTTCACATAGTCCCATATTTCTTGGAGGCTTTGTTCGTTTCTTTTTATTCTTTTTTCTCTAAACTTCCCTTCTCGCTTCATTTTATTCATTTCGTCTTCCATCACTGATCCCCTTTCTTCCATTTGATTGCATCAGCTCCTGAGGCTTCTGCATTCTTCATGTAGTTCTCGAGCTTTGGCTTTCAGCTCCATCAGCATCTTTAAACACTTCTCTGTATTGGTTATTCTAGTTATACATTTGTCTAAATTTTTTTCAAAGTTTTCAACTTCTTTGCCTTTGGTTTGAATTTCGTCCTGTAGCTCGGAGTAGTTTGATCATCTGAAAACTTCTTCTCTCAACTCGTCAAAGTCATTCTCCATCCAGTTTTGTTCTATTGCTGGTGAGGAGCTGCGTTCCTTTGGAGGAGGAGAGGTGCTCTGCTTTTTAGAGTTTCCAGTTTTTCTGCTCTGTTTTTTCCCCATCTTTGTGGTTTTATCTACTTTTGGTCTTTGATGATGGTGATGTACAGATGGGTTTTTGGTGTGGATGTCCTTTCTGTTTGTTAGTTTTCCTTCTAACAGACAGGACTCTCAGCTGCAGGTCTGTTGGAGTTTGCTAGAGGTCCACTCCAGACCCTGTTTGCCTGGGTACCAGCAGCGGTTGCTGCAGAACAGCAGATTTTCATGAACCGCAAATGCTGCTGTCTGATCATTCCTCTGGAAGTTTTGTCTCAGAGGAGTACCTGGCCGTGTGAGGTGTCAGTGTGCCCCAACTGGGGGGTGCCTCCCAGTTAGGCTGCTTGGGGTTCAGGGGTCAGGGGTCAGGGGTCAGGGACCCATTTGAGGAAGCAGTCTGCCCGTTCTCAGATCTCCAGCTGCATGCTGGGAGAACCACTGCTCTCTTCAAAGCTGTCAGACAGGGACATTTAAGTCTGCAGAGGTTACTGCTGTCTTTTTGTTTGTCTGTGCCCTGCCCCCAGAGGTGGAGCCTACAGAGGCAGGCAGGCCTCATTGAGCTGTGGTGGGCTCCACCCAATACGAGCTTCCTGGCTGCTTTGTTTGCTTAATTAAGCCTGGGCAATGGCAGGTGCCCCTCCCCCAGCCTCGCTGCTGCCTTGCAATTTCATCTCCCACTGCCGTGCCAGCAATCAGCAAGACTCCGTGGGCGTAGGACCCTCCAAGCCAGGTGCGGGATATAATCTCCTGGTGCTCCGTTTTTTAAGCCCTTCTGAAAAGTGCAGTATTGGGATGGGAGTGACCCGATTTTCCAGTTGCCGTCTGTCACCCCTTTCTTTGACTAGGAAAGGGAACTCCCTGACCCCTTGTGCTTCCCGAGGGAGGCAATGCCTTGCCCTGCTTCAGCTTGCGCACAGTATGCTGCGCCCTCTGTCTGGCACTCCCTAGTGAGATGAACCCAGTACCTCAGATGGAAATGCAGAAATCACCCGTCTACTGCGTCGCTCATGCTGGGACCTGTAGACCAGAGCTGTTCCTATTTGGCCATCTTGGCTCAAGAAAAAACAGCTCATATCTGTTATCCCAGCACTTTGGGAGGCCAAGGTGGGTGGATCACAAGGTCAGGAGTTTGAGACCAGCCTGGCCAATATAGTGAAACCCTGTCTCTACTAAAAAATATAAAAACTAGGCGGGCGTGGTGGTGCATGCCTGTAGTCCCAGCTACTCAGGAGCCTGAGGCAGGAAAACCACTTGAACCCTGGCGGTGGAGGTTGCAGTGAGCCGAGATCGTGCCATTGCACTCCCGCCTGGGCAACAGGTGATACTCTGTCTCAAAAAAGAAAAAAAGGAAAAAAAAAGGTGTCAGGTGGGCTGTGGTGTCATCTGAGGGCTTCTTCCATGCTCATGCACCATAATTCATTTCCTTGCAATTGTATAAGTAAACAGCAGATTGCTTATTTTTTGAGGCAAGCAGGAGAGTCTCTCTGAACTAAGGGAAGGCCACAATCCAACTAGTGAAGGGCTCCTTTGATCCCGGCCCACTAAGGATAAGCTTCCTTTAGATTAACTTAAAGTCAATTAATCAGAGACTTGATTCACATGTGCAAAATCCTTTCATGATAACAGAAAGATTAGCATTTGATTGAGGAACTGGGGACTATAGTTCAAACTAGGAGGGTGACAAAGGAAAAAGCCATCGTAGTTTGACCACTTTATTGAATAAACATTAATAAGCAAAAATCAACTGTTTATCTGTGTCACAGCAACCATTCATAATGACACAAAAATATAAAATGGCTAGTAGCAATCTAATAAACAATGGGCAAGAAGTCAATGTTGAAAACAATACATTATTATTGAGATAAATTAAAGAATAGCTAAATAAATGAAAGAATAAACCATGTTTATTGATGGGGAGATTCAGTATTATAAAATTATCAGTTTTCTTAAAACTTGTCTATAAATGCAATGCAGTTCTAATAAAACCCCTACATTTTGTGAGAAATGACAAAGCAGTTCTAAAATTTATGTGGAAGTATAAAGAACCAAAAATAGACAAAAGTTTTGAAAAAGTAAGCAAGTTAGAAAAATTTGTCCAATAAAATATCAACATTTATTATAAACTAATAAATGGGTTATTTACACAAGGCAAACCCATATACATAAAGGCCCTTGCTTTATAACAAATGGATCACTGCAGAATAGTGGAGGAAATGTTAATCTTTTCAAAACATTGTGCTGGACAATATAAAATTAGCCTTCTACAACATACTATACCTAAAAATTAACTCCAGGAGAATTGTAGATCTAATTGTGAAACATGAATCAGTAAACTTTTAGAAGGTAAGAGAAGATAGCTTTATGATTTCAGAAAAGAGATTAAAAACTTCATAAATAAAATATTGAAAGAACTAATAATAGGTAGAAGATAAATTATACTACATTCAAACTGAAAACTTCTGTTCACCAAAAGATACCATTAAATAAGCAAAAAACAACTGTTTTTCTGTAATGATATAAAAATACAAAATATACTTCATAATGACATAAACATACAAAATACATAGGAATAAATCTAACAAAAGATGGGAAAAAGGCCTAAGTAGAATCCAATACATTATTATTGATACGAATTAAAGAAGAGCTTAAGATAAATTAAAAAACATAAATTGCAGAAGAAATAATTTAAAAAGAAATTATCTCTAAAAAAATCAAATAAGAAATTACAGAAGATAAATAGAATAAGAATATAAAGAAGACAAGGGTACAGAAGTCAAGTCACAGAGTGAAAGGAGATTTTTGTAATACATAGCACTAACAACCTGCTCATATCCAGCATATTAAAAAAAAAAAACCTCTCACAAATTAATAAGAAAAAGATACCCCAAAGAACAATGGGCAAGAGACCTGAACAGATTCTATCTCTCTATCATCTCTATCTCTATCTCTTTCTCTATCTCTATCTTTATCTCCCTCTATCTAGCCACATCTATATCTGTATGTAACCAAGGGCCCAACAAAAAAATGAAAAAGTGTTTACCCTCATCAGTACTTAGGAAAATATTTGTTAAAAATAATGAACATGAGCCAGAATGGCCAAAAGTAAAGAGACTGACCATAGCCAATGTTGATGAGGATATGGAGCAACAAGAATTCTCGTTCACTTTGTAATGTTTAAAATTATCTATAAAATTTAAAGATACACATAACTTAAGCTCAGTGATTCCAATCCTGAGTATAAACTTCTATAAATATGCCACGTGAATCAGCAGACATAACATCAATGTTGATAATGGCACTATTCTTAGTAGACAAAAGCTGGAAAAAAACCCAAATGTCCATCAACAGTAAAATAGATAAGTAATTCATATATTCATTTACTTACAGTAGAAAAATGGCATTGGATGAACAACAGTTATGGGTAACATGATGATTCTTGTAAACATTATATTGAACCAAAGAAGCTGGAGACAAGAAGATACTTACATTCTAAAGTTTTTCCCACACCAGGAGATAGAAAAAATTAAGAGAAACAAGAATAAATTGCCTCAAAAGTCAGTGTAGTAATTGCCTTTGGGAAGGAGGTAGAACAGAGATTGGAAGGGAGCACTAAGGAAGCTTCTGGCCTGTTGGTAATGTTGTTTGTTGGCCTTCGTGGTGATTACATAGGTATTTACTACATGATAGAACATTGTTCTGTATATCTTTGCTATATATCATAATATTAAACATTAAGCACACCAGAATTCAAGTGAATTCACGAATAAAAACCCAAAGTTCTTTCTAGTCCGTAGAAGGTTTCTCTAACCTTTCCCTAATCCCACACTTCTGGGGTGGAAAGTGAGGAAAGGTGTTCAGATAAGAGGTCCTATCCTTCTCTCTTTGGGGCTTTCCCTACCACATACTTACTTTGCTGTGTCCTCCCATTCCCTGCCTCCCCACCTGTCTCAGAGAGTTGAAGAGCTGCCATGCTGGTCTGCCCAGGGGCTGCTGACCACAGAGGAAAAGTCCTTTCAGGTTGTGAGGGCACTGAAGGGTGACCCCTTTCTTTCCATCACTCCTAGCAGGGCATTATTCAATGGGCAGGTGTTTCTAGGAAACACGAGGAACAAAGCATCAGTCCAGACCACTGGAGTCAGTCTTCATGAAATGTCATTGCTGGGCCATGTTGCCACTGTCTACATGTCTGGGCTCTGGCAGGGCTACGAGCACTGCAGGTAGGATTCAGCATCTGGCTTCCCAGGCATTGTCTTGATAAGAGCTGGCAGCCACCACCCGCCCTCCCAGCCAGGATAAGTATGAGAGAAGCAACACATGTATGAAGGGCAAAGACAAGTGAACCAGATCCCTGGAATTTTATCCATTTCCCTTTCTCTAGCATAAAAAAAAAAGAGCCTACAACTCTCTCAAGGGCCTGACTGACTCAATTCCAGCCTGTCCCTGACTTGCATGATTCTGATTTGCAGACATTGGCCAAGAACAGACAGGCAATCTGCAGAGATCCCATAGCTTTCTTGGGCTGATTTTTCCCCAGACTGATGCATGAAAAGCTGACACAGTGTACTGCATTTGAAAAGAGCTTGAAAGAGGCAGAGTGAGTGTTTTGCTCTGTCAACAGAGCCTGGAGGATTTTGCTGGTAAAGACAAGGAAAAAATCAATATGGCTGTTTAAAAATGTAATGGTGCTGCTAAGCAGTATCAGAAAGGGCATTCCAAGGAGGACTTTCAAGGCTTTAGGAAAGGAGAAGGATGAAATTTAGTGGAGTTTTAAAGCTTTTTATTTCTGTTCTTATTCCACTTCCAAATAGCCTACTTCCAAGACATTTCTGCTGTCTAATCTTGCCTGACAATGTTAATAGCTGCTCTTTCTTGAGTACCTAACATATGCTTGGAGCTTTGCACACACAGTCAGTGGAAATGTGAACCCTACTTAAAGATTTTCCTACCAATATTACTATTACTAGGTTATCTCACTTTTTTTTTTTTTTTTTTTTTTTTTTTGTGGCCGGGCTAGTCTCGAACTCCTAGTCTTAAGTGATCTGCCCACTCCACCTCCCAAAGTGCTGGGATTATAGGTGTGATCCTGTACATTTGGAAAAGATTTCTAGAAATGGGGTTGTTGGGTTAAATAATGCTAGGATAGCCAGAAGAGAGGAGCTAACGCAGTGGCAGAGTTGTCTTGGCATTCCCGCATGCAACTGAAGACGTCAATGGACAGAGGCCCATGGAGATACGGGGCGGGGTCATCGTGAGGGGGCTCATTTTCACTGGTTTGGGGAGATGTGTTTAATGACACAGTCTAACCTCAAAATAAATGTTTCTCCTTATCATAAGAGAGGGTTGTGGGGAACATAAGTAGGGACGTGGGTTTTCCATGTAGGATCTTTGGGCCATAATGGGCAGAATTGTTACAAGGAGGCAATTATCTAGACCCTAAGTTGTGGCCAATATATTAGGGTCATTAGGGGTTTTATCTTGCTTCACAAAGATAAGGAAATCCAGCATCTGTAAGAGTTTTCATCTGTAGTGTTTATTCCAAAGCTAAGACTCCTCCATTTTCTGTGAGAACTGGAGCTGTAGGAAGCCTAATCTGACTTTGTTCTCCACAAAAGCTAGAATAGAACATCTTGACACCCAAATTTTGTGTATATGTGTTTGTGGGGGTGTGTGTGGAGGGAGGGTTTAAAGGGAGTGGAGGCAGGAGGCTAGACTAGAGGAGCAATTACCTAAAATCATAGTCCTTCTTAAAGGACTTAGAGCTACAGGTGGCAGGAACAGAACATAGACTAGTAACACCTTGCAGGTTGAAACCTTGAAAATTTAAACCAATCTGTTCAGTAGCCTGGCTTCCCATTCGGGGAGGGTTTCTCTGCCCTGCTTTGCCTACTTGCCACACCAACCCCCTGGGAAAAGCTTCTTTCTTATGACTTTAAAGTCCCCTCACCCTATGAGACTAACATTATAGAAGAAACCCATCTAGGGAGGTGAGAGGAGATCGTATCTCTGAGGGTAGGTGGGGAGGTGCCTTAGAAATACCTGCATTAGAACACCTTTTTAAAATTATTATTATTTTTTAGATAGAATCTCACTCTGTCACTCAGGCTGGAGTGCAGTGGCATGACCTCAGCTCACTGCAACCTCTGCCTCCTGGTTCAAGCGACTCTTGTGCCTCAGCCTCCCGAGTAGCTGGGATTATAGGTGTGTGCCACCATGCCCAGCTAATTTCTGTGTTTTTAGTAGAGAAAGGGTTTCATCATGTTGGCCAGTCTGGTCTGGAACTCCTAGTCTTAAGTGATCTGCCCACTTCCACCTCCCAAAGTGCTGGGATTACAGGCATGAGCCACCTCACCACATTTTAATAAAACTGCCCAATTCGTACCCTTCCCTGAGTTCCGGCCAGGAGAATTCTTGCCCCTTTCAAATTATTAGAAAGTTCAACTAGAGAATTCCTTCTCCCTGTGGTGTTTTACCCCCTGCTCCTCTGGCCACCCTCCCAATGGATCCCTGTGGTGCCGGGCAGGAATGGGCTGCCTGGGGAACCAGCAAGCTCCCAGGGCCTTTCTGCTGCTTCCTCTATGCTTGTATTTCACTCAGCTCTCTAACTTGACTCAGCTTCAGGTAAAAGTCAGAAACTTCTCCCACAAACAGATCTTCAGCTTCTCCAGTGGTGGTGTGTGTTTGGGAGAGGAGGGTCTCCCTTTCTCACTTCCGCATTTGGGCACTCACAGTATTTGGGGTGTTTCCTGGGTTCTGCAGGAGCAGTCCACTTTTTTCAGAGGTCCTGTAGGTCCTCTTGGGATTGCTGGTTTGTTCCTGCAGTAGATTTGGAGCTAAAATTCACAATGCAAGCCTCTGCATGTTGCTCTGTCCAGAACCGCAATCTAGTCCTGCCTTCTGTCTGCCATGATCCCCCAGTCTCTCAAAAACACATTTAATATACCAAACCTACTAAACATCATAGCTTAGCCTAGCCTACCTTAAACATGCTCAGAACCCTACAATTGGGCAAAATCACCTAACACAAAGCTTATTTTATAGCAAAGTGTTGAATTTCTAATGTAATTTATTGAATACTATACTGAAAGTAAAAAACAGAGTGATCGTATGGTACCTGAAATATGTTTTCTACTGAATGAATGTCACTTACACAACATTGTAAAGTTCAAAAATCATTAGTCAAACCATTGCAAGTTGGGGACCACCTGTTGTAAGTTGTGTTGAATAGCATAGCCTCAGACTAGGCCTTTTAAATTTATTTTGGGAAATGACCCTAGCGAACAGGAGTAGCCTGATTGAAAAAATGAAACAAGGAAGAATGGAAAGCAAATTCAAATGTACCTTATTAAGCTAATTGATACTATGAACAACTGGGGCTCTGCTCTGCTGATGATATTCTGAGATAAGCAGACATTACCTCAGAATAGACCCCACAAGAAATGAAAGAGGAAAATAGTTATCTGCTGGCTTCCATCCCCCACTGGTTAAAAGTTGGTCCAGGGGAATTTAACATTCTTGTACTTCTAGGTATGTGTTGGTGTCAGAATGGATAAGTAATCTCATCTAAAATGAAAGAATGTTTCATTTTGGAAATTGATAAGTGTATTCTAAAAAGTGTATGTCAAAATTCAAAAGAACATGAATATCTCAAAGAAGAACAAAATTAGAGGAATCCCCACCTATCAATTTTTATTAAAACACCACACTAATAAAGTAATATGGTATTTCTACAAAGATAGGCAAATAGATCAGTGGAACAAAGTAACAAGTCCAGGAACAGGCCTACTGTTTTAGTCGGTTTGAGTTGCTATGATAGAATACCATAGCCTGGGTGGTTTATAAATAACAGAAATTTATTTCTCACAGTTCTGGAGGCTGGGAAGCCCAAAACCAAGGTGCTGATAGATTCATTGTCTTGTGAGGGACCACTTCCTCATAAATGGCCATCTTTTTGCTGTAACCTCACATAGTGGAATGGCTGAGACATCTCTCTGGAGTCTCTTTGATAACTGCACTAATCTCATTTATGAGGGCCTGTTTGCCAGACCTAGATGTCTCTACTATTAGGATCACTAGAACCTGTTAGTTACCCCCATTAAAGAATGTTGCATACTAGAATATAATTGCTTATTTGTTTGTCTTCCTATTAAACTGTGAGTTCCTGGAGTCTTCTATTGTATCCCAGTCCTGAGTATACTGCCTGGCACATAGTCAAAATTTAGTAAATATACTCTGAACTGGATTGAATGGTAAAATAATATAGAATATGGGCCTGAGTGATTTATTCTGTTTGTTTTACTCTCTTTTTTTTCTCTAGAAAACATAAGATGAGGGAAGTACTTTATTTGCTCATTTTATACCTAAGATGAGGTGTGCCTTCATATCACCTAGTCCAAATTCCCACTACTCTCTACATGAAATAATTCTTTCCTGATAAATCTAGCCTAGCAATCCATTTATGAATATCAACATCTAGGGAGGTCAACACTCGCTCTTACCTTGAAAATATGGATGTTCAATTTTCTTAGCAAATAAAGTAAAAGTGAAACTAATTGACATAATATTTTTTATTGATAAAATTAACAAAGATTCAGGTGGGCAAAAAATGTGTTGAATCTACTATCTACAGGCAAAGAAAAACGTGGACATCCTACCTCACACCGTATTTTAAAGAAACACTCAAAATGGATCAAAGACCTAAACGTAAGTGCTAAAACTTTGAAACTCTTGGAAGAAACAGCACAGGCAACAGAAAAAACAACAGATAAATTAGACATCATCAAAATTTAAAACTTGTGCTTCAAAGGACACCATCAAGAAAGTGAAAAGACAACCTAAAGAATAAGAGAAATTTTGTAAATCACGTATCAGATGTGGGACTTATAACTAGAATGTATAATAAAGCCTTGCAAATCAATAATAAAAAGACAAATTACCCAATTAAAATTGGGCAATACACTTGAATACACAGTTCTCCAAAGAAGATATACAAATGCCTAATAAGCACATGAAAATACGCTTAACAGTTAAAATAATACAGGGAAGAGATCTTAATGTGTGGACATCTCAGTGTGTATGATGTGAATGTCATACTCACTGCTAAAGGAGACTTGTGGCTGTCAGACAACCGTTGACTTAAATATCAGGCTCTATTACCTGAAGGGCCAGTGCTGCAACTGCACACTTGTGCAACTCTTAACCCAGCCACATTTCTTCCAGACAATGAAGAAAAGATAGAACATAAAGGTCAACAAGTAATTGCCCAAACCTATGCCACTCAAGGGGATCTTTTAGAGGTTCCTTTGACTGATCCTGATCTCAACTTGTATACTGATGGAAGTTCCTTTGTAGAAAAAGGACTTCAAAAAGCAGGGTATGCAGTGGTCAGTGATAATGAAATACTTGAAAGTAATCCCCTCACTCCAGGAACTAGTGCTCAGCTAGCAGAACTAATAGCCCTCACTCAGGCACTAGAATTAGGAAAAGGAAAAAAGGTAAATATATATACAGACTCTAAGTATGCTTACCTAGTCCTCCATGCCCATGTGGCAATATGGAGAGAAAGGGAATTCCTAACTTCCGAGGGAACACCTATCAATATCAAACATCAGGAAGCCATTAGGAGATTACTATTGGCTGTACAGAAACCTAAAGAGGTGGCAGTCTTACACTGCCCAGGTCACCAGAAAGAAAAGCAAAGAGAAATAAAAAGGAACCACCAAGCGGATATTGAAGCCAAAAGAGCCAAAAGGCAGGACCTTCCATTAGAAATGCTTATAGAAGGACACCTACTGTGGGGTAATCCCCTCCAGGAAACCAAGCCCCACTACTCAGAAGAAGAAATAGAATGAGGAACCTCATGAAGACAGTTTCTTCCTCTCAGGATGGCTAGCCACCAAAGAAGGAAAAATACTTTTGCCTGAAGCTAGCCAATGGAAATTACTTAAAACCCTTCATCAAACCTTCCACTTAGGCATTGATAGCACTCATCAGATGGCCAAATTATTATTTACTGGACCAGGCCTTTTCAAAACTATCAAGCAGATAGTCAGGGCCTGTAAAGTGTGCCAAAGAAGTAATCCCCTGCACTGCAGGCCATACATTTCAATCTCTGTATCTTTAACCTCCTTATTAAGTTTGTTTCTTCCAGAATCGAAGCTATAAAACTATAAATTGTTCTTCAAATGGAGCCCCAGATGCAGTCCATGACTAAGATCTACCGCAGACCCCTGGACTGGCCTGCTAGCCCATGCTGTGATGTTGATGACTTCGAAAGGCACCTCTCCCGAGGAAATCTCAACTGCACAACACCTACTATGCCCCAATTCAGCAGGAAGCAGTTAGAGCAGTCGTCGGCCAACCTCCCCAACAGCACTTGGGTTTTTCTGTTGAGAGGGGGGATTGAGAGACAGGACTAGCTGGATTTCCTAGGCCGACTAAGAATCACTAAGCCTAGCTGGGAAGGTGACCGCATCCACCTTTAAACATGGGGCTTGCAACTTAGCTCACACCTGACCAATCAGAGAGCTCACTAAAATGCTAATTAGGCAAAAACAGGAGGTAAAGAAATAGCCAATCATCTATTGCCTGAGAGCACAGTGGGAGGGACAAGGATCGGGATATAAACCCAGGCATTCGAGCTGGCAACGGCACCCCCCTTTGGGTCCCCTCCCTTTGTTTGGGAGCTCTGTTTTCACTCTATTTCACTCTATTAAATCTTGCAACTCCAAAAAAAAAAAAAAAGAAAGAAAATACGCTTAAAATTATTAGCTCAAAGGGAAATACAAATCAAAGCCACAAAGAGACACTACCTCACACCTACTCAGATAATTATAACAAAACAGTCCGATAATAACAAGTATTGACAAGAATATGGAGAAATTGAAACATTCATACATTGCTGGTAGGAATGTAAAATGGTGCAGCCACTTTGGAAAACAGTCTGGTAGTTCCTCAAATGGTTAAACATACAGTTAAAATGTGATCCAGAAATTTTACTCTTAGTTATATATCCAAGGGAAGTAAGAACATGTCTACACAAACACTTGTACACAAATATTCATGGCTGTATTATTCATAATAACAAGTAGAAGCATCCAAATGTCCATCAACTAATGAATGGATAAATACAATGTGATATCCATACAATGGTATATTATTCAACAATAAAAAGAAATGAAATACTGATGCAGGCTAAAATATGGATGAATGTTGAAAACATTATGCTAAGTGAAAAAAGCCAGTCACAAAGAACCATGATCACATTTATGCAAAATCTCCAGAGCAGGCAAATCAATAGAGACAGAAAACAGATTAGTGGTTGCCTAAGTCTGAGGAGGGTGGAGTGTGGAAGCGGGGTGTTGACAGCTAAGAAATATGAAGTTTTTTTTTGGAGGGAGAATAATGAAAATGTCCTAAAATTGAATGTGGTAATGGATCCTAATTTATCAATTAGGAGTTACTGAACTGTACACCTTAAATGAGGGAATTACATGGTATGTGAATTATCTCAAAGAGCTGTTAAGAAAATGTTTAAGATGTAATATTGAAGCCAGTGCTCTACTCTTCTTGTATATTTTCAATGAAAATAAAATTTGGTACAACTAACTTAGTTTCATCAAACTGTTGTATGTCTTTTTGTCCATTTATGAAGAAAGATGTATATCACGTTACTGTTAATAGTTAATATCATAAATTTTCAAAAATTTGAAAATATTAGAATTATAGCTGTACTTGCCAAACTCATAAGGCGCTATATAAAAAGGCAGTCAACATCATTAGTTATTAGGGAAATGCAAATTAAAACCATAATGAATACCAGTGCATATTTATTAGAATGATTAAAATGGGGAAAAATGACACTACCAAGTACTGATGAAGAAGCAGAGCAACTGGAACTCTCATACTTTGCAGGTGGGAATGCAAAATGATACACAATTACTTTGGAAACAGATTTGCAATTTCTTATAAACATATGCTTGTGGCCGGGAGTGGTGGCTCACACCTGTAATCCCAGCACTTTGGGAGGCTGAGGTGGCAGATGACCTGAGGTCAGGAGTTTGAGACCATCCGGGCCAACATGATGAAACCCCATCTCTACTAAAAATACAAAAATTAGCCAGACGTGGTGGCACACACCTGTAATCCCAGCTACTCAGGAGGCTGAGGCAAGAGAATCGCTTGAACCTGGGAAGCAGAGGTTGCATTAAGCTGAGATTGCACCACTGCACTCCAGCCTGGGCAACAGAGCGAGACTCTGTCTCAAAAAACAAAAACAAAAACATATGCTTGCCATATGATGTGGGAGATATGAAAACTTATGTTCACACAGAAACCTGTACATGAATGTTTATAGTAGCTTTATTCATAAGCTCCCCAAAGGAAACAACCTAAATGTCCTTCAGCCGGGGAATGGATAAACAAATGGTGGTACAGCCATACAATGGAATACTATTCAAAAATAAAAAGAGGAGAACATGAATACATGCAGCAACAGGGGTGAATCTTAAATTCCTTCAGTTAAGTAAAGGCAGCTAGACTCAAAAAGCTATATACTATTTGATGCCCTCAACATGCCATTCTGGAATAGGCAAAACTACAGAGACAAAATACAGATTAATGGTTTCCAGAAGTTGGCATAGGGGAAAACTTGACTATAAAAGGGCACAAGGTAATTTTTTTGGTGACAGATTATGAATTGATTATGGTGATGGTTGCATTTGCCATGCATTTGTCATATATGTACTTGTCAAAACTCAGAATTTTGACAATATAAATAGGGTGACTTTTTCTGTATGTAAATCTTACCTTAATAAAAAGTTTTAAAAATAAGTTTTGAAAAACTGCTCAATATGCTACATTAATATAAAGTACCCTTATTTTTAAAGCGTGTTTACCAAAGCATGGAGAACATATTTATAACATATGAAAAAAACAAGTGATTATGTTATATATTTATAACTGTAGTAGAAATACAAATACTGTGTTTAAAAATCTTCACATATTAGCTCAAAAAGATAGAAAAAAGTTAGCCAAAATGTCAAGAGTAATCCTTTATGATTGGGGGTGAGGACAGGGATGATTTCTTTTTGCTTTTCATTTTCTATTTTTAAATTATATTAATAAGTATACTTTGTTTTTCACAAGAAAAATGACATATTACATTTAATAAAAGGACTATATGGGAGTCAGAATAATTCTTTTCAAATATAAAAATTTTCTCAAAGTATATTGGTCTAAGTAAGACATTCATTTCGTAAATAAGTCATTAGGTTTTGTGGCTTTAGTTTGCTTTTCTGCAAAATGAGAGAAATCTGTTTAGTATTTTTGCTACTCACCCTGAAGCAAAATAAATAAATTCTCACACTGAAAACAAAATAAATAAATAGCAGCTAATTCAGAGTAGGTGGAAAAGGTGTGTTTGTAAAAACAAGAGTGTTTATTTTCATGTGGGGACTTTAATTCATATTCTCAATCAACTATTTTCTACAGCCTCACCTTTCCCTTCTTAATGAGAACAGCATAGTTCTATTACTAGATAACATTTTTATGTGAGCCACACTCTCACTCACCATATCTATGACAACATGCCCAATAAAAAAGCTCCACTAGCCCAAGTCTGTTTCCATAGCACTAGACAACAGAAAACCATGTAGCAATCAGCCTAGAAAGTAACCTCTTATTTGTTCTCATAGAGATCTATGAAGAATAATATAGTTTAACTTTTCCTTGTCTAGTATCACCATAGCCCAGATTCAGTCTCAGTGTCCGTGCGGTTAAAGGATGGTTTGAACTGAGCAAGAAACAAGGATAACCTAAACTTTTCTGAAGGATAATTTTCTTTGAGTCAATACGTGTTTTGTGATCCAATGAGACACAGAAAGCCCAAAAATTCTGACACCAACAGTCAGAAGGCAGCAGGGTGGAGGGAGAGCATTTGGAGATATACCTAATGTTAAATGATGAGTTACTGGATTCAGCACACCAACATGGCACATGTATACATATGTAACTAACCTGTACGTTGTGCACATGTACCCTAAAACTTAAAGTATAAAAAAAAAAAAAAAGAAGGCAGCAGGGCTATGAAATCAGATAAACCTGAGGTTGAATCCCACTTCTATCCAGAATTGGCGCTAATAAAAAGTTTAATTTCTTTGAGTCCCAATATCTTCATATGTAGCAAGCGAAATAATAAGACCTAGCTTTGAAAATTATGCGGATTAACTGGGGTAAATGCAAAGTGCCTCTTATGTAATAGGCACTTAATGAAGTGTTACTCTTTTCCATGGAGTTTCAGAAGTTGTTTTGCGAAAAACCATAAGGCAGCCTAGCCAACTGTTCTAGAGAGAACAGGGTTGTGAGTGTGTATGTGTGTGCCTGTAAGCATGACTGTATTAGGCGTAGTAATCAGAAAGAATCACGTGGGATGCTGTGGATATGTAGTTAGAGGTGAAACTGAAGTCTATAAGATCTGGAAAAGAGGTTTCTAGACTCCAAGAGTAAAAGTTGTAAAAAAGAAAAACAGCCAACCCATTTTTAATGGGTCACTTGAACCTAATTATCGGGTCATAGTATATTCCACTTGAAATATATTTTCAAATTAATTGTGTCAAATTTTCTCATTTTTAAAGCAAAAAACAAAGCAACACTAATGCTCAGAGAAGGGAAGGGAATTTCCCAAGGTCACACAACACATGGAAAGAAGTGGGACTAGGACATTCCCAGTCTCCTGTTTCTGAGAAAGTAGGGCCCTCTTTGCCCTTGGAGATACTGCTGATTCTTCTTTATGGAATGCCTATGTAAATAGATCATGCACTAGGTGCCAGGCAAAGTAAGGCATTGACCATATCCTCAGTGCATTACGAGGACAGGAAGATAGAGAGGGTGCCATAGAGATGGCACAACCATGATGCCTACCCATTAGGAGCGTGGAATGAAGCACGCGCACAAACACACACACATTCACACATGAACATTTACATTACACAGGGTTGTAGCCTGTTGTTATCTGTGATGGAGGGCTCTATGGGAAAGAGGTGTTTGGTCGGCTCAGCAAGGAGAATGTATGTGTTTAGAAGATCACTGAAGAGGATGAGTGGTGATGCTGGATGGAAAAAAGAAACAGATATGTGAGGAGTTGCAAGGGTCTGGAAGGTTTTTATCTGCCCATGTGACCTCAAGAAAGTCATTTGATTGATTCTCAGAATAGGGGAGTTACAAGAGAAAAAAAAGTCACTTGACAACCCCTTCTTCACTTTCATTTTTGATTATGTTGTCTGATCCCAAATCCTCACCAGCATGGGACTATAGTTGAGGTCATGGGAATTTTAATGGATAAATGATTTAGAGCTGCCAGTTGTATATCCAAGACTCCAATCCCTTTTCTAGATTATTCCCTCTCCTAAGACACTTCTGAGTCTTCTTAAGAAAGATATCTGGGTGACTCACATAGAATTTGAAACCAGTATCTCTGCTGTACTGGGTGTTAGGTGCCATAATCCTGAAAGAATGGGACTGACAGGGAGAACTTCACATTACCCTGAGATCCTGGACTTTGAGCTGTCTTCATGGTCATGATGAGACTTTGGTGGCTTCTCTTGAGTAAGCGGTTGAAAGGTGTTCTCTATGTGGGAAGAAAAATCAATTGGGATTTGATAGAGTACCAGACTGTAATGGTGACAACTAAGTATTCACCACAATCTCTTTCCTTTTTCTCCAAAGCACACAGTGAGACAACATTTCCCAGACTCGCTTGCAATTTGGCATGGTCACATGACTAGTTCTGGCCAACCAAAGGTGAGCAGAAATTATACATGTCTTAGCTGAATGGGGAGGGGTCTGAAGATCTGCATGGGGGTAGAGCTGCATCATGGAAAGAGCATAGACCATGAATCACTGAATTACTGAGTTATATAAACAAGAAATAATCTACTGTGTTATGCTTCTGAGATTTGGGAGTTACCTGTTATGGGATTTAGCCTACCCTGTCTATCATTATTTCATCAATCTTAAGATGTACATATTTCCATATTTTAATACTCCATTTTAGACTTGACTTAGATAAAATACTGCAATACAGGAATGTTAAGAGAGACATATCAACACACTCACATTCACACAGCTAGTGTGATACTGACACTCCAAGTCTCCTCAACACTAGACCAGATTTCTAAGTTCCATGAGGTACTGATAAGAGAGACAAAGTTACCTAACCACAGAAGCTCCTACATTTGACTAACTTACCTACAGCTCATTGTCCTGGTGTGAGACCATGGTATGTTATCCTCAGTATTTTGGATGCTAGCTCTCTGGATTCTGTGACTTAGAAGGAGATTAGAGACTGAACTCCAGCTAGATTTGGGGATGATGAAGAGAAGAGCTGATAAACCTGGTATGCCACTGGTAGTCCTATTGTGTCCAAGAAAGACGAAGATACTGCTTTGCAGAGCAGCTCAATTTCAAGTCCTGTTAAAGTATAAAAAAAGGTTCCTCTGCTTGCAGTGTTAGTATGTGTCCCCATCAAACAGACTTTGGATATTAGATCTGCCATCTGCACCATGGTATCTGTTGCTAGGGTTACAATACTCTCCTTGAACAGAAAATCAAATAGCTGCCTGAAACCTGCAGGTAAAGGTCACAGTTGGCACCACATGCATCCTTTTGCGTATATAAAGGGAAAAGTATGGCTGTAGGGGAAGGAGGTTCTTTAGATTCTCCCTTTGAGGCCAACCTGGTAAAGATGATCTGGGTAGAAACTTCAGATATCAGCTGTATGTAAGAGGGCATCTTGATAATGCACAGAAAATTCATAAGTGGGGATTGGAAATAAATGTTTAAAAACTAAATGCAAGATATCATTTTTTGAAGGGGATGGTCTCACATGAGTCACCCCA
Organism: Pongo abelii; assembly: GCF_028885655.2. Lineage (NCBI taxonomy): Eukaryota > Metazoa > Chordata > Mammalia > Primates > Hominidae > Pongo > Pongo abelii. The sequence goes on along the minus strand of NC_085928.1, from coordinate 114,836,602 downwards.
CATTGTCCACTCTCAGCTAACCCCTTACCTTCCCAAGTTTTAGAATGAATAATGTCCATATGTCTAAAGAATAGGAAATCTTTCAAAAGTAATTATACAGAATTGGAAGAAATACATTTCTCAAATTATATGGACAGTTTAAATAATAGTTTGATCTTTTCGGGGCTCAGACAGGCTTGGGGGATGCAGAGTTGAGAGGAGGAAGATATCCTCTGGCCAGGTTAACTTAGTTCTGTAGCCCAAGCTTGAAGACACAGAGCACTCTTGCCAAGAGACTAGAGAAGTAACAGAGTTTTTCAAAACTCTTAGAGAACGGGGAAGAGAACTACCAATTGCCTTGTGAGTATTGCTTTTTATACTTCTTATAATTTTTACAAGTGTTGATGGTTGTAATGATATTGCTGCTACTGCTTCTAATACTACTAGTATTTGTGGCCATTAGTTCTTTTTAAATAATTTCCAATGAATTGTCATAAAAGCAGTATAAACAAGAGGTAAAAGTATAACTGTATAAAAGTGTGTAAAATGAAGCTTCCTTCCTCTTACCTTGGATACCCAAGAACCACTCCCCAGAAGTAACTAACCTAAAGTGTTACTTCAGAAATATTCTATGCTTATATGAAGATATATAAATATAGTTAACAGATGCAGGATTTAATATACATACTGTTCTGAAACATGTTTTTATCACTTAACACTGTGTCTTGAACATATTTCCTTATTAGCACCTATAGTGCTATATATATGTGAGATGCAAATTTGGCAACATGGTACAGTGGAAAGAGCATGGGCTAAAATTAAGACTATGTGAAAGGATTTGACTAAAAGATGATAATAACTTCACTCTTTATAATAGCAGAATTGTTTTAACAACTCAAATGTCCATTAAAAGCAAATGCCATTATGATATGTGTCATAGAAAAATATATAGCATGGCCGCGGTGGCTCATGCCTGTAATCCCAGCACTTTGGGAGGCCAAGGTGGGTGGATCTTGAGGTCAGGAGATCGAGACCATCCTGGCCAACATGGTGAAACCACATCTCTACTAAAAATACAAAAATTAGCTGGGTGTGGTGGTGGGTGCCTGAAATCCCAGCTACTCCAGAGGCTGAGGGAGGAGAATCGCTTGAACCAGGGAGCTGGAGGTTGCAGTGAACCAATATCATGCCACTGCACTCCAACCTGGGCGACAGAGCAAGACTCCATCTCAAAAAATAATAATAATAAAGAAAGAAAAAGAAAAATATATAGCAAAACTGTGTTTTATTTACATTAAATTATACTTAGGTGACTATTAGGTTTCACCTTTTATATGTATTATAATTATTGTTACTACGCTGTTATATTAGAACTTATTATTGCTATCTTAATTTATACATGTTATTGATAAGTTTTCAATATTTTATATGTATTTATATTATCCTGACAGGGAGATATGTGCTTTCTCTAGCAAAGATAGGTTATTACTTATTCACAGCTGTAACCACCTGAATTTCATTTTTTCCCAGATTCTTCCCCTCAGGGTGATGTGGTAAGAGTTAGATGTCATTCTCTATATACTGGGGATCTGTATATAAGTAAAGAACCCACAAAATATAAATCTTGGGTTTATATAGGAGAGAGACAGCTTTTCCCTCCTCTCTCTGAGAAGGAATTGATCTCAAATGTAAATAAAGGAAAGCATCCTCCGAAGTTGGGAGGAAAAGAAAATGTATCCAAAGAGTTTTTACTATTTGGAAGGTAAGTAAATGTTTTCAGGGGGAAGATAAGACAAGTGTCTCTGAATTACAACCCCTGTGATGTCTTCATTCTCCTGAGTTTCATTGCCTTTCTGAAATGTAACACATACCTCCCAGGTTGTAAATCTCCACTCAATGATCATTTAAACTCCAAGGTTTTAACCCAGGTCTTCGTAAAAATTTCCCAGAAAACCCTGACCATGCATAAAGATAAACATAATCAATCACTTCTTGAAAAAATTTACTACACTTTATTTCAGTGTAATTTTAAATTTCCCCTCATTTACATTGGCTAGATATTACTTTCTTCTGGGAAGTAGGTATATAATTTTTAATTATTCTTAAGGTTTACTATAATTTATTAAGACCCATATTCATGGTTTTTTTCTACCAATTTTTGAGGATTATCAATACCAAATCTCCCATCTGAACCAGATGAAACCTCAGCCTTCTCACTTTCTTCTTGTCTCTTCTTTGATCTGCCATGTTGACATCACCTGTAGTTTTAACTCAAAATTTTTTGTGGCTATCCATTTGACATAGTATATTAATATATTCTTTACTCTGTCTTAGCTTGGGTTTCTGGAAAGCAGAGTCTGAGGCAGACATTTGTTTTCTTTTTCTTCAGTACACCAGGGGGCAGTAGTGAATGTAAAGCATAGTGAGGCAGGAAAAGAGAGATGATACAATAAAGCATCACCGAATTGGCCATTGCTTGGCACTAAACATGACTAATTATTCATCCTCATGTGCCTTTATTGTGATAATCCATATCAAAGGTATTTTAGGACAGTGTATCTGGAGAATGAAGGAAAAATTATTTAGGCACTGGCTCCTATCTCCCACTGGTCCAAGATTTGTCTCAGTGGGCATAAATTTTTCTGCACTTTTGAATTGGCATGTGTTTGTACCAAGCATGGCCTGTGATGTTTCATGCTTTAGTGTCAACACGGAAGTTCTGGGGCAGGAAGCAGCAAGTGATAGTGTGGGCATAAGCTAGGACTTTGTGGCTTGACTTTTGCCTGCAAGAAGTTTTAAAAGTCCACCTAAAGTTGATGTCTACAGAGGCAACAGGAACTGGAACAAGTGGCTAATTCCCCTGAAGACAGATGAGCCCAAGGGATTCTGAAGTGGTACATAGGAAGCATCTGATATAGTTTGTCCTTCTCAGATATTTGGTAATCTCCCATTATATCTGGCCACCCTTAAATACAAGAGGAAAAAGATGTCCACACTGCCTTCCTTTGAGGGGAAGTAGAAGTCCAAACTTCAGAGAGTCCCCTTGAGATTGAAGCAAGTCCGAATCTCTGGAAAGACTTAAGGCAAGAGGGTTAGTGAAACAAGTTATCACTTCTGTTGTGGCAAGTGGTCCAGACGTCATGATTTATATTATTCATCACTCCCCTCCTCTACCACTCAGTTTAGACTTTCCTAGCAGACAGCATTTGGAGTGATCTCAGTTGCTTGTCTGATGGGGTTATTTCAACTTTTATCTCAGAAGAGTCTCAACCCTTAGCTGTTTTTCTATTGTCAGATCATGGTTGTGACACTTAGACTGTGCTTTTTCACAACTGCCCATTTGCTACTATCACCAGATAATAATGGAAACATCAAGAGATGTCCCAGTATTCCAGTTATCTATTGTTGTGTAACATATTATCCCAAAACTTAATGGTTTAAAACAACATAACCTTTATTTTGGCACATTTATCTGTGGATCAAAAATTTTGTCAGAGTTAGGCTCAGAAATTCTTCTTTTCTATGTGTTACCAACTAGAGTCACTTGGTGGTCTTCAGCTGATGGCTGAGCTTGTTTTGAGGGTCTAAGACAGCCTCACTCATGAATGGTGACTTGCTGGGGACATCTGAAATGCTCAGCTCCATTGGGCCATTCTTTTTCTCCATGTTGTTTCAGGGCCTCTTTATATCATCTCTAGCAGGGTAGCAGGGCTTCTTAGATGGAGGCTCAGGCTCTAAGAACCAGTGTTCCAAGAAACCAACTCAGAAGCTACATGGCTTTTTATGACCTACTCTTGAAAGTCATGCAGTGTTACTTCCATTGCACTCTGTATGTTACACAGTGCTGGTCCATGTTTAACATGGGAAGAGACTACACAACGGTGTGAATATTGCAGGAAAAGGTTCTTCAAGGGGAGAGCACATTTGGACATGAGCTGCCATACCCAGTGAATTCCCTGGGTTCTAGACATTCTATTGTGTATGTTTCTATTGTGTATTAGCTCCTTATGGTAATGAGAATTGATGAACCCTGTCAGCACAGAAACTTCGTTCTTTGTCTTTGGCTTCCAGTTTGGTGAAATTCTTACTATGCCTGTCCTTGTGAGAAAGCACTCTCCCTCTGGGAACTAGGACATTTTACCAGGACAGTCTAAGGTTGTGGGAATGGGAAGCATACATTTCATGACTGGGTAATTGAGAGCAATAGTTAGAAGGACTAATTCTACTTCCATCCATTGGTTCCCAGATCCATATTTTTGGGCTATTAGGAAGACAGTATCATATATTTATTGATTCAATGCATATAACGTATCCCAGAAGACATGGCTCTAACCTCCTAAGTTGTATCTTTAAAATGGCACCTTAGTTAAACCTTTTTTTTTTTTTTAATGCAATCTGCTTCTCTGGATGGTGGTAAGAGCAGTGAACTCTCTTATCACAAGCTCATGGTCTCTCTTTCAGTCAAATGGATGTCTTGATCACGGGCAATGTAGTGTGAGATACTAAGCCAGATCAAGCCTTCCATAAGTCTTAGATAGATAGTGGTGCTGATGAAGACTTTGGACACAAGGTGGCAAACCCTTATCGAGTGAGGGTGAATCACTATTTTCCCAGAAGATGTCTTAATCAGATTCAAGTTTATACGCAAATCGCTTGAGCATTTTTTGGAGAATGCTAATTTCTCCCCAGAAGGAAATTTTAAACTATATTATACAAAGTAGTTTTGTCTTGGACCAGATTTGAGACAATTTTTAAAATTCATCCTCATTTTTTCTAATTGATTCTTTTCTGTAACAGCTTATTTGAGCTTCTTGTTTCAAAAACTCTTTCTTATCACTTTGAGGATATGTATTAAACATACTTCAAATTTTATTCCACAGGGCCTTCAATTTGGCCTCCTTTAGTATAGTTCATTCAGTGGGGTTTTCTTTAGGAGTGCTTATATTTCTTTGACATTGGGTTATTTTGCCTTATGAATTAACTTGGCTGATAATATGACCCAGGAGGAAGATAGTAAGCCTAAATATTAATTTGAGCAACTCTAGCTGAGTTAAGAAATGGGTCAGGAGGGAGAAGCATCTCAAGATGAAGAGGAGAAGAATAGGTGTTGCAATCTGAGTTTGACCCAGCCTTGCTAGCATCTTTCCCAAGTTTCTCAGGTGACCATTACCCTTGAATTACCACTGCCCGGAGCTTTCACCTTCTCCTTGTAAGAGACACAAGCACTGCACTAGGGAGGGAGACATTTTGAATTATGAAGGAGGAGAATGCGTAGAGGCTTGCCATCTGCCAGCCACCATTGTTGCTGGCTCCCTCACTCAGCCAGGTTCGGCACTAGGGTGATCTTTCTCATATGCAAGTGAGATCATTAGCTCTCTAACTTGAAATTATACCACAGCTTAACATTATATTACACTAAAACCCAAAGTCATTCTCATGGCTCACAAGGTCCTGCATGACTCCTGCCCATCTCCCCTCCCTTATCTGTTCTCCCTCCAGGAATCTAATCTCCAGGAAATCCCACTGGTCAAACCCAACTAAGGTAATCCACAAACATCAGTCTCTTGGGAAAGAGAGCAAAATGTAGAGAGTGGTTCAGAAGGGGAATGAAAGAGATCCAGCATGATAATTACACAAAGTTAAGAAACACAGACTTATGGGGCTAGTGATGACTTAAATTGGCAATACAGCCCTTCGTTGAGGAGCTGCTTTGCATTGCCTCAAAGAATCATAACCACCTAGTGCAAGGAGAGTACATATGTGGAGAGGCTTTCAGGCATGCTGACATTCTCTCCAGCAGAAATTCGTTCCTCTAATTCTCTATGCTATTGGAGATCAGATAACGCCTAAATAAAGGGAGGGCGAGGTTTCCATTCCTTCCAGGACAGATACCTTGGAAAATCTTAAGTCAATTAGTCTGTTTCATTCAAGGCAAACATTTTAGTCTATAAATGAAGTTTGGTCATAACATCCCTAAAACCTTAATCAAACAAGCTCTTGATCATTAAGATCCATGGTTTTTAAATATGTCATTATAAATTGAACAGTTTCCAAGGAATCTATGCATACTTCTTCTTTTTTTTTAAAGAATAGAATGTGGACTTTTTCCACCTAAGATGTGTAAATGATTGTGTTATATGCAGAAGGCAGCCAGCTGTGTCTTTCCCTGTTCCTCTTCCTTTTCCCTGGAAAAGGAAGCATCTCAGTAGCACCTGAGATAACAGATGGAAAATAGTAATAGAATATCTGATATGGCCCAAATTCACTGCAAGGACATAGATCTCAATCCTAAGACTTCACTCCAAGTTCATGCAGAGACTAGAATTCTGAATCTCTGAATACACAGTCTAGATCTCTGTTTGGCACCCCCTCTGCCTCCTATATGGTCTTTGACATGACCACAAGCATGGCATCATTAAGCAGATCTAAAGCACCTTAGATCTGGGAAACACATCACATAGAGTGGTGAGTTAGAATAGGCAATAGAACATGTTGGGAGAGGACGTGTGGTGTATGTCAAAAGAAAAAGGGAGATATGGGGCAAATATTAAACCCAGAATGTTTGCTGTTGACTTTTTTCTCAAATATGACAAATGTTTATGTTTACAGATGAAAAGTCTTAATGCCACAATTTTATCAACTCATTAATTAAGAGAAAAGACTTCCAAAGACTCCCAGATGTTAAGGATGCATTATTCTCTAAGCATGCAGGTCACAGATGACAGGTACTCCATCAGCTCAAAGTATTTTTGAAGCAGTGGCAGCTAGTGAAAACTGACATGGTTACTGGTCATGCAAAGTTATTTTGATGGTTGCCACTGGAAGCACCTGCTAGAGAAGAAATCATTGATCTATCTGTTAAAATAATCTAATAAAGAAGTGGCTCAATGGACTTAGTTATATCTCCATCAAGACCTTATTAAAGCTGTCCTGTGAATAAGGCCAACCAGTCTTTGGGATTCAAGGAATAAACCAAGTGTACACACAATTACCTTTTGGGACATTCTCTCCTTGTTTCTCCAGGTCTCTGAATTTCTAAGTTTGGGCTCCATGCATACTCCTTCTGATGTGTATGCATTTTAGTTTCTGAGCAAGCTCTAAATATTTTCTGACATTTATTATCAAAAGTAAGTATCAAGAGAGGACAAGAAAGCAGAGGTTGGATTCCAGACACTTGATGGGTCCCAATTCTGCCTTAGTAGTTGGGAGAGCATAAGGCATCATTAACTGAAAGGTGGTCACTAACTCTTTCAAATCTAAACTATCTGCATCTGTCAACCAGTACCTGATTATACTTATCTCTTCTTGCTTCTGTTATAAAAACTTAATTTAAATTCCTGAGTCTGTCATCTTCCCACTCAGAGCCTATTTATCCTCTGTATTTTCAGATAAATTTAACAAGCCTGGCTCTGTGACTTCCTGGCCCACTCAGAAGCACATTAGAAATAGAGGATGTGGGCCAGGCATGGTGGCTCATGCCTGTAATCTCAGAACTTTGGAAGACCAAGGCAGGAGGATCTTTGAGGCCAGGAGTTTGAGACCAGTCTGGGCAACATAGAAAGACATGGTCTCTACAGAAAAAAACAAACAACAGAACTAGCTGGGCATAGTGGCATGCAACTGTAGTCCTAGCTACTTGGGAGGCTGAGGTGGGAGGCTGGTTTGAGTGCAAGAGTTCAAGGCTTCAATGAGCTATGATTGTGCCATTGCACTCCAGCCTGAGCAACAGAGCAAGACCCTATCTCCAAAAAAAGGAAAGAAAGAAGAAAGAAAGAAAGACAGACAGACAAAAGAAAGAAAAAGAAAGAAAGGAAGGAAGGAAGGATGTGGTGGAATGATGGTAGTAGACAAGAAAACAGGGAAGAGGGGAGGTGGCATTCTCCCTGTGTGCATGCCTGGGTCCACATTTTCCTGGTCATACTGAATTAGGGACCCACCCTACTTTAATATAATCACGTCTTAGCTATTTGTCATCTGCAATGACAAATAAGGTCATATTCTGAGACATTGGGAATTAGGACTTCAACATATGAATTCTGGGGGGACATAATTCAACCCATAACAGACTTCAATAACCTCTGATGATGGAGTCACATTACAGAAAAATCCATAATAAACCTCAGGCAAGAAAATGCTATGTGAGAGGAAAGATGAACTTGCTGGGCCCCAAATTCCGATTTAGATCTGTATTCTTTAGATCTATATTCTTTCTAACCATGTAGCTTGAGGCTCATTGCTTAATGGCTCTGAGCCATTTCCTAAAAAAAAAAAGAAAAACAAACTCTGAAAAAGGGGATAATGAAGACTTTTCTTGACTCATGATGGTTGGAATCAAAATATTTGTAAAATCTCCCTAAAATTTTTAATTTTGTTCATGTAACATATAGCATATGTTCATAGTCTACTTAGAATTGGTATTAAAATAATTTATGTGAAACATAAAAACCTTACAATATAGTTTTAGTTATTTCCCATAATTTTTACACTGTATTTGTTAACCGTATTACATTTTCATACATTATAAATTGGCAAAGTGATGTTATAATTTTCATTTTAAAGACATATGTATTTTAAATAACTTGAGGAAAAATGGCTGTTATCTACCCAAATATTTACTATTAAAAAATTTATGTTTATTTTAATAGCTTTTGGGGTACAGGTGGTTTTTTGGTATTATAACCTGGGTAAATTCTTTAGTGGTGATTTCTGAGATTTAATGCACCTGCCACCGGAGCAGTGAACACTGTACTCAATATGTAGTCTTTTATCCCTCACCCTCTCCCAACCTTTCCCCCACACAAGTCCCCAAAGTCCAAGTACCATTCTTAGGCCTTTGCATCATCATAGTTTAGCTCCCACTTATATGTGAGAACATACAATATTTGGTTTTCCATTTCTGAGTTACTTCACTTAGAATAATGGCCTCTAGCTCCAGTCAAGTTGCTGCAAAAGACATTATTTCATTCCTTTTCAAGGCTGAGTATATTCCATGGTGTATACATACCACATTTTCTTTATCCACTTGTTGGTTGATGGGCACTTAGATTGATTCCATATCTTTACAATTACAAATTGTGCTGCTATAAACATGCATGTGTATATATCTTTTTCATATAATAACTTCTTTTCCTTTGGGTGGCTACTCAGTAGTGGGATTGCTGGATTGAATGGTAGATCTACTTTTAGTTTTTAAGGAATCTCTATACTGTTTTCCATAGTGGTTGTACTAATTTACATTCTTACCAGCAATGTAAAAGTATTCCCTTTTCACCACATTCATGCCAGCATGTATTATTTTTTTACTTTTTACTTATGGCCGTTCTTGCAGGAGTAAGGTGATATCTCATTGTGGTTTTAATTTGCATTTTTCTGATAATTAGTGATGTTGAGCATTTTTTCATATGTTTGTTGGCCATTTGTATATCTTTTGAGAATTGTCTATTCATGTCCTTTGCCAGCTTTTTGATGGGATTATTTCTTTGTTTCTTGCTGATTTGTTTGAGTTCCTTGTAGACTCTAGATATTAGTCCTTTGTCTGATGCATAGTTTGTGAATATTTTCTCCCACTGTGGGTTGTCTGTTTACTCTGCTGATTATTTCTTTTGCTGTGCAAAAGCTTTTTAGTTTAATTAGGTCCCATTTATGTATTTCTATTTTTGTTGCACTTGCTTTTGGGGTTGTAGTAATGAATTTACAATTTTTTAATGCTCTTCCTATGTCCTGAAAATCTAAATTTTCTTCTGGTATCATTTTTCTTCATTCTGAAGAACTTCCTTTAGCATTAACGTTTCCTTTTTTAATTTTTCTTTTCTTTTCTTTTTTTTTTTTTTTTTGACGGAGTCTCACTCTGTTGCCCAGGCTGGAGTGCAGTGGCATGATCTCAGCTCACTGCCTTCTGGGTTCAAGCAATTCTCCTGTCTCAGCTTCCTGAGTAGCTGGGACCACAGATGCACACCACGATGCCTGGCTAATTTTTGTATTTTTAGTAGAGATGGGGTTTCACCATGCTGGCCAAGCTGGCCTCGAACTCCTGACTACAGTTGATTCACCTGCCTCGGCTTCCCAAAGTCCTGGGATTACAGGCATGAGCCACCACGCTCAGTCCCTTTAGTATTTTTTGTAGAGAACATCTGTTAGTGGCAAATTTTCCTAATTTATTTTTATTTGAAAATATCTTTGTTTTGCTAGAATTCTTGAAGTATATTTTTCTAAATATAAAATTCTGGGATAACAATTTTTATCCCCATTCAGCACTTTAAAGATGTTTTCCACTGTCTTCTGGCCTCTATGGTTTCATATGAGATGTATGCAATATTTCAAATCATTCTCTTACATATAATGTGTCATTTTTCCTTGATTTCTCTCAAGATTTTTCCTTTATCTCTAATTTTCAGCAGTTTGACTATGACATGCCTATGCATGGTTTTCTTCTTATCTTATTTGGAGTTCGCCGAATTCCTGAATCTTATTTTATTTTATTTTATTTTTTGGCATGAGACTGGAGTTTTATTATTGCTCAAATCAGTCTCCTTGAGCATCTGTGGATCAGAGTTTTTAAAAAAATTTTTAGCTTTTATTTTAAGTTTAGGGGTATATATGCAGGGTGTGCAGGTTTTTACATAGGTAAACGTGCGCCATGGTGGTTTGATGCACAGATCATCCCATCACCTAGGCATTAAGCCCAGCATCCATTAGCTATTCTTCTTGATGCTCTCCTTCCTCCTCCCCACCGCACTCCCTGACAGGGCCCAGTGTGTGTTTTTCCCCATGATGTGTCCATGTTTTCCTATCATTCAGCTCCCACTTATAGGTGAGAACATGCTGTATTTGATTTTCTGTTCCTGTGTTAGTTTGCTGAGGATAGTGGCTTCCAGTTCCATCCGTGTCACTGCAAAGGACATGATCTCATTCCTTTTTATATGTATATGTACGACATTTTCCTTCTTTCTTTCTTTTTTTTTTTTTTGTTTGGACAGTGTCTTGCTCATTCACCAGGCTAGAGTGCAGTGGCATGATCTTGGCTGACTGCAACCTCCGTCTCCTGGGTTCAAGCGATTCTCCTGCCTCAGTCTCCCTAGTAGCTGGGACTACAGATACCCGCCACCATGCCCAGCTAATTTTTTTGTATTTTTAGTAGAGATGGGGTTTCACCATGTTGGCCAGGCTGGTCTGGATCTCTTGACCTTGTGATCTGCCCGCCTCGGCCTCCCAAAGTGCTGGGATTACAGGCATGAGACACTGAGCCCAGCCCCACATTTTCTTTATCCAGTCTATCACTGATGGGTATTTAGGTTGATTCCATGTCTTTGCTATTGTGAGTAGTGCTGCAATGAACATATATGTGCATGTATTTTATAATAGAATGATTTATATTTTTTTGGGTATATAGCCAGTAGTGGGATTGCTGGGTCGAGTTGAATGTCTGCCTCTAGGTCTTTGAGGAATTGCCACACTGTCTTCCACAATGGTTGAACTAATTTACACTCCCACCAACAGTGTAAAAGTGTTCCTTTTTCTCCACAACCTTGCCAGCATCTGTTGTTTTTTGACTTTTTAGTAACAGCCATTTTGACTGGTGTGAGATGGTATCTCATTGTGGTTTTGATTTGCATTTCCCTGATAATTAGTGATGTTGAGCATTTTTTCCTATTTTTTTTTGCCATTTATATATCTTCTTTTGAAAATTTTCTATTCATATTTTTAGCCCACTTTTTTTTTTTTTTTTTTTTTTTTTTGCTTGCTGCTTTCTTTGAGTTCCTTGTAGATTCTGGATATTAGTCCTTTGTCAGATGCATAGTTTGCAAATATTTTCTCCCATTCTGTGGGTTGTCTGTTTACTTTGCTAATTGTTCCTTTTGCTGTGCAGAAGCTTTTTAGTTTAATTAAGTCCCATCAATTTAACTTTGTTTTTGTTGCATTTGCTTTTGGGTTCTTGGTCATGAACTTTTTGCCTAAGCAAAACTCTGGAAGAGTTTTTCCAATGTTATCTTCTAGAATGGTTATGATTTCAGGTTTTAGATTTAAGCCTTTGATCCATCTTGAACTGATGTTTGTATAAGGTGAGAGATGAGGATCTAGTTTTGTTTTTCTATATGTGGCTTGCCAATTATCCCAGCACCATTTGTTGAATATGGTGTCCTTTCTGCCACTTTATGTTTTTGTTTTCTTTGTCAAAGATCAGTTGGCTGTAAGCATTTGGCCTTATTTCTGGGTTCTCTATTCTGTTCCATTGGTCTATGTGCCTATTTTTATATGAGTATCATGCTGTTTTGGTGACTATAGTCTTGTAGTATAGTTTGAAGTCAGGTAATATGATGCCTCTGCATTCCTGAATCTTTAAATGTATGTCTTTCAACAAGTTTGGGAACTTTACCACCATTATGGGAGAGTTAGTGTGTTAGGAGGCTACTCCATCATACCTGAAGTAGAACTACAGTTATTCCCCAGTATCTGTGGGGGATGTTTTCCAGGATCCCTTTTGGATACCAAAACTTGTGGATGCTCGAGTCTCTGATATAAAACATTTGCATGTAACCCATGCACATCCTGTACACTTTAAACCATCTCTAAATTACTTAAAGTATTTAATATCATGTAAATGCTGTGTAAGTAGTTGTTATACTGTACTTTTAAAATTTGTGCATTTTGGTTGTATTTTTATTGTTTTTTAAAAAAATATTTTGATACATGGTTGGTTGAATCCACAGATGCAGAACCTGTAGATATGGAGGGCCAGCTGCACTTCCAAACCATTTTTGTTTAGAAGTGAAAGACTGGCAGAGCTCTCTGGAAAAGTCATCCCATATGGCATGTAGAACCCAGCGTCCCTGGGAGCTGAGCACAGATGTACCATGGTGTCTCAATTCAGACTCTGTGTAACTCTGCTCTGGAGGGGTGATCACAGGTACTTTTGTCAGCAAATATTAAAGGTATACTACAGGACTAAAAGTTTGCCTTATAGAGGAGGTCCTAGATAAACCTGTGTACATTCAGAAGTGCCAAGGAATATAAAATCATGTGAGGACATTTGCCTGAGAGCTTTTGTTTATCAGTTACAGCCAGCCTGGTGTTGCCCCCTTCTCTGCTTGGGGTACATAGTAGCTATGTTAGCTTGCAGGCATCCTGGACATGTGTCAGTGGGTGGCTCTGATTGTGGGCCATCTCTCTTTTTTTTTTTTAGAAGCCTTGACTAGCACAGGTACAGCCTCAACATTCAGTGTCTCACTCATCTCAACCATGAACTACTGAACAGAGGCTTGGATTCACTCTTACATTCCTCTGCTGCTGCTTCTCTCTCTTCTTTCTTCTGAGTTAATAAGTTGAACCCAATTGATTCTGTGAGAAGTTAAGAAGGCATGACTTTTGGACACAAAGGTACTCTATGTGAGTAAATTATGATGGCTTTCCAAGTCAAAAGAAATAACACTCACGCCCAAACAGATGATGAAATAAATATTTCAAAATGAAGACACTCACGCTCCCTGTGAATTTTCCATGCTTATTGGAAAATCCAAAAAATCTAGCAGGTTTCTGGTATTAAACTTAACCACTTGTCATAGAGTCACAACTTGTCCTCTGCAAATTATGTGATCCAGACTCTTTAGTTATCATTCATCAAGCATGAGTTTTAGTTAACAGATGAAATGCTATCCTGCCTTCAGAAAATTAGGACAGTCAACCAAGATTCTACTTAGAGTTGTATGGATTTTAATGCTGAAAACAACAATATTTTCATTCATTGTCAAAATGTCTAACAGGTCTAGGAAAGACTTTTTGTTAAAAAACACTGTGGTTAGCAAAGTCAGAATCTAAGGGCATTTGTGTCTATAACTAGACATATGCCATCAGATTAGAGACTCATGATACCAGGAACTCTAATCAATTTTTGTGTGTGTGTGTGTGTGTGAGACAAAGATTCTGCTCTCAGAATTATTGGTTCTTGTAATAGTGCTTTAGTAATTTAGACCAGTGTCTCACTAAGAACAAGAAAAACAGAATGAAGCATCATTGAAAAGTCTATCTGAGGCAACAGATAACTAACAAGAAAGGGAAGAACTTTAGGTCAAGCATCTAGGAGGAGAACAGAATGCAAAGAGGTGAACCCTGCATTTGGGGCCACTTTTCTGTGGGGTTAGCACCATGGGAGGATAAGCTGTAATTATTTTTTCAACTGATCTGAGGGCAATGAGTAAAAGCTGCTCACCCAGCAGCTTTCTCACACATTCCTCTTCTGGTTCCTTTAGGGGAACTTCTTATCCATTCCATATAAGACTAGCGGAGATTTTAAATCACTAATGTCAATGGGGTAGGCATAAGACCCAAGCTGGGGGAAATAAAATGTGCCAACCAGGAGAACAGTGTTAAATAATAAGATTGAAAACTGAAATTGGAAAAAGTCCAACCCTTACAGGTGGTTAGGAGAAGGGTACTAGGAAAGGAGTCAGCCAAAGAAAGTATGACCAGTAAGATTAGAAGTGGATGATGTCATGGGAACTAGGAGAAGAGAGTATTTTATGAAAAACAGAGAGGCCAACTACACCAGATGCTACTGAGAGGTCAAGATGACAACTGAAATATATCTATTATGTATGGCAACGTGGAGGCTTTTTGGTGATTTTTGACAAGAGAAATTTCAGGAAAGTGGTAGAGGAGAAGCCAGACTGAAGTGAGGAGAGAAGCCAAGTGGTGAGGAAATGGAAATGCTATATAGACCATTATTTTGTAGTTGGTCTTTTAAAGGAGTAGAAAATGTGGCCCTATCTAGCAGTCCCTGAAGAGTGAAAGGTATGTTTGTTTCATTTTTATTAAGGTGGAAAATATTTAGGCATATTTGTATGATGTTCCTGAAGCCTAATTTTGACTATAATTGAAACCAACTTTGTTCCTAGTTTTAAATTCCTCTCTATGCTGCCCTCTACCACCAACTTCTTGAGATCAGATGTTGACATCACCTAAGTTTGCAGGTCGTGCATTTGGCCACATGTTTGGCAGCTTTAGAATTGTCATGAGATGAACCTTGGGTAATTTAGTCCAATCACAGCATGCTTTGCCAAAGGTCATGCAGCTAGTCAATAACAGGCTCTCCTCCTCAAAGACTAGAATGCCAGACATGGAACTTCGTTTTACTGCTTAATCCAGTGACTTGCAAGGCTCACATTTACTCCCAGAGCTGTCATAATTGTATGCAGAGAGAACCCACCAAGAAGCCTCCTTTCACTAGTCTCCTGAGTATGTACATATGAGTCTGTTCCATAGACCATAACCATCTTCGGAATATTGATTACACTGAATCTCTGGGATGAAAATCTCAGGCAAAATGTCTGATGCACACTATGATCCTTTAAGTTGGTCAGTCGGTTGGAATCCTCAGTGAGCATTTCTTTCTTTTTTTTATTTTGAGATGGAGTCTCGCTCTGTTGCTAGGCTGGAGTGCAGTGGCATGATCTCGGCTCACTGCAAACTCTGCCTCCCAAGTTCAAGTGATTCTCGTGCCTCAGCCTCCCAAGTAACTGGGATTATGGGCACCCACCACCATGCCCAGCTAATTTTTGTATTTTTAGTAGAGACGGGGTTTCACCATGTTGGCCAGGATGATTTCAATCTCCTGACCTCGTGATCTGCCCCTCGGATAGCATTTCTGTTTGGAGGAAGGAGGAAGCTCAACATTCAACATTCAATACTCTTATTTCTTAATTAGACAATTGGCCCAATGAAGCTCTTTCAGCTCTAAGCACCAATTCAGAATCTAGTCGTGGGCTAAGCAACCAGTATATAATGCTTCTTTAAGCGCCCTTCTTTAGCAGGCATGTGCCAAACAAACAAACTTCCAAAGATCAAGGATAAAGAAAAAGTCCTAAAAGCAGCAAGATAAAAGAAAAGAATAACATACAATGAAACTCCAATACACCTGACAGCAAGCCTTTCAGTGGAAACCTTACAGACCAGGAGAGAGTGGCATGACATATTTAAAGTGCTGAAAGAAAACAAAAAACAACTTTTACTCTAGAATAGTATATCCAGTGAAAATAGCCTTCAAACATGAAGGAGAAATAAAGACTTTCCCAGACAAACAAAAGTTGAAGGATTTCATAAACACCAGACTTGTCCTACAAGAAATGCTAAGAAGAGCACTTAAGTCAGAAAGAAAAGAACGTTAATGAGCAATAAGAAATCATCCGTAATAGTGAATTTTGTACACAGAAAAACACAGAATATTGTAACACTGTAACTGTGATGTGTAAACTACTTTTATCCTAAGTAGAAAGACTAAATGATGAACTAATAAAAAATAATAACTACAACAACTTTTCAAGACATAGTACAAGATACAAATAGAAACAACAAACAGTTAAAAAGTTGGGGAACAAAGTTAAGGCATAGAGTTTTTATTAGTTTTCTTTTTGCTTGTTTGTATGTTTATATACATAATGTTAAGTTATTAGGTTTAAATGATGGATTATAAAATAGTATTGGCAAGCCTTATGGTAACCTTAAACCAAAAATCATACAAAGGGTACACAAAAAAGAAAAATCAATAAAATCATATCACCAGAGAAAATGACAATCACTAGAGGAAGGCAGGAAGAAAAGAAAGAAGAAAGAGAAGACTATAAAACAACCAAAAAGCAAATAACAAAATAGCAGGAGTAAGTCTTTACTTATCAATAATATCATTGAGTATAATTGGACTAAACTCTCCAATAAAAAGACATTGGCTGAATGGATGAAACAAGACCAACTGATCTGTTGCCTATAAGACACACACTACCTACAAAGACACACATAGACTAAAAATAAAGGGATAGAAAGAGACATTTCATGCCAATGGAAACCACAAAAGAGCAGGAGTAGCTATACTTACAACAGACAAAATAAATTTTAAGACAAAAACTATAAGAACAGACTAAAAATGTCACTATATAATGATAAAGGGGTCAATTCAGCAAGAGGATAGAACAATTTAAAATATACATGCACACAACACTGGAGTACCCAGATATATAAAGTAAATATTATTAGAGCTAAAGAGAAAGATATGCCCAAATACAATAATATCAGGAGACTTCAACACCTCACTTTCAGCATTGGACAGATCTTCCAGACGGAAAATCAACAAAGAATATTGGACTTAATCAGCACTATAGACCAAATGGTACTAATAGATATTTACAGAACATTTCACCCAGTGGCTGCAGAGTACACATTCTTTTCCTCAGCACATGGATCATTTTTAAGAGGGATCATATGTTAGGTCAAAAACTAGTCTTAAAACATTCAAAAAAATGAAATATTGTCCAGCATTTTCTTTGATCAAATGGACTAGAACTAGAAATTAATAAAAAGAGGAATTTTGGAAACTATACAATTACATGGAAATTAAACAATGTGCTCCTGAATGACCAGTGGGTCAATAAAGAAATTAAGAAGGAAATTTAAAAATTTCTTGGAACATATGATAATGGAAACACAACATACCAAAACCTATGAGATATAGCAGAAGTATTACTAAGAGGGAAATTTTTAGCTGTAAGTGCCTACGTCATAAAAAGGGAAAATTTCAAATAAACAAGCTAACAATTCATCTTAAAGAACTAGTAAAGCAAGAGTGAAACAAACCCAAAATTAGTAGAAGAAAAGAAATAATAAAGATCAGAGCAGAAATAAATGAAATTGAAATAAAGAAAATACAAAAATATCAATAAAACAAAAGTTGATTTTTTGAAAAGTTAATCAGAATTGACAAACCTTAAGCCAGACTAACCAAAAAAAGAGAGAGAAGATCCAAATAAATAAAACCAGAAATGGAAAAGAAGAAATTACAACTAATACTGTAGAAATTCAAAGGATCATTAGTAGCTACAATGAGCAACTATACGACAATAAATTAAAAAATCTAGAAGAAATGGACAAATTCCTAGACTAGACACATACAACTTACCAAGATTGAACCAGGAAGAAATAAAAAACCTGAACAGATGAATAACAACAAGCTCAAAGCCATAATAAAAAGTCTCCCAGTTAAGAAAAGCCTGGAACCCAATGGCTTTACTGCTGAATTCTACCAAACATTTAAAGAAGAACTAAAACCAATCCTACTCAAACTACTCTGAAAAATAGAGGAGGAAGGAATATTTCCAAACTCATTCTATAAGGCCAGTATTACCTATCAGTATTACCTTGATACCAAAACCAGAAAAAGACACAACATAAAAAGAAAACTAGAGGCCCAAATCCCTGATGGACATTGACGCAAAAATCCTCAATAAAACACTAGCAAACTGATTCAACAATACATTAGAAAGATTATTAATCATCACCAAGTGGGGTTTATCCCTGGGATGAAAAGATAGTTCAACATGTGCAAATCAATGTGATACATCATATCAATGGAATGAAGAACAACAACCATATGATCATTTCAAATAATGCTGAAAAAGCATTCAATAAAATTCAACATCATTTCATGATAAAAACCCTCAAAAAACTGGGGATACGAGGAACATACGTCAACATATAAAAGCCATGTACAGCAGACCCACAGCTAGTATCAAACTGAATGCGGAAAAACGAAAAGCCTTTCCTCTAAGATATGGAACATGACAAGGATGCCCACTTTCACCACTGTTATTCAACATAGTACTGGAAGTCCTAGCTAGAGCAATTAGACAAGAGAAAGATATAAAGGGCATCCAAATTGAAATGGAAGGAGTAAGTTATCTTTATTTGCTGATGATATGATCTTGTATTTGGAAAAAACTAAAGACTCCATAAGAAAACCATTAGAACTTTAAAACAAATTCAGTAAAGTTGCAGTATACAAAATCAGTATACAAGAATCAGTAGCATTTCTCTATGCCAACAGTGAACAATCTAAAAAAGAAAACAAAAAAGTAATCCCGTTTACAATAGCCACAAATAAAATTAAATATCTAGGAATCAACCAAAGCAGTAAAAGATCTCTATGATGAAAACTATAAAACAATTGAAGAGCACACCACAAAATGAAAAAAATATTTCATGTTCATGGATTAGAAGAATCAATGTTGTTAAAATGTCTATGTTATCCAAATCAATCTGCAGATTCATTGCAATCCCTATTAAATACCAATGTCATTCTTCACAGAAATAGAAAAAACAAAAACAATCCTAAAATTTATATGGATTCACAAAAGACCCAGAATAGCCAAAGCTATCCTAAGCAAAAAGAACAAAACTGGAGGAATCACATTACCTGACCTCAAGTTATACTAAAGAGCTATAATAACCAAAACAGCATAATACTGGCATAAAAAAGGACAGATAGACCAGTTGAAGAAAATGGAGAACCCAGAAACAAATCTACAAACCTACAGTGAACTCATTGTTGACAAATGTGCCAAGAACATACGCTTGGGAAAAGACAGTCTCTTCAATAAATGGTTCTGGGGAAACTGGATATCCATATGCAGAGGAAAGAAACTAGAATCCTATCTCTCACCATATACAAAAATCAAATTGAAATAGATCAAAGACTTAAATCTAAGACCTCAAACTATGAAACTATTACCAAAAACATTAGGGAAAATCTCCAGGACATTGGTTTGGGCACACATTTTTTGAGCACCTCACAAGCACAGGCAACCAAAATAAAAATGGAGAAATGGGGACACATAAAATTAAAAAGCTTCTGCACAAAGGATAAAATCAACAAAGTGAAGAGACAGCCCACAGAATGGGAGGAAATATTTGCAAACTATCCACCTGACAAGGGATTAATTACCAGAATATATAAGGTGCTCAGACAACTGTATAGCAAAAATTCCAATAACCTAATAAAAAATGGACAAAACATTTGAATAGACATTTCTCAGAAGAAGACATACAAATGGAAAACAGGCACATGAAAAGGTGCTCAACATCACTGATCATCAGAAATGCAAATCA
Organism: Pongo abelii; assembly: GCF_028885655.2. Classification (NCBI taxonomy): domain Eukaryota; kingdom Metazoa; phylum Chordata; class Mammalia; order Primates; family Hominidae; genus Pongo; species Pongo abelii. The sequence goes on along the minus strand of NC_085928.1, from coordinate 114,816,700 downwards.
AAACTACAATGAGATATCATTTTACCCCAGTTAAAATGGCTTACATTCCAAAAGACAGACAATAATGAAGGCTGGTGAGGATATGTAGCAACGGGAATCCTTGTACACTGTTGGTGAGGATGCGAATTAGTGTAACCACTATGGAGAACAGATTGGAGGTTCCTCAACAAACTAAAAATAGAGCTACCATATGATCCAACAATCCCACTGCTGGTATATACTAAAAAGAAAGGAAATTCCTATATCAAAGAGATAGCAGCACTTCCAAGTTTATTGTAGCACTGTTCACAATAGCTCAGATTTGGAAATAACCTAAGTATCTATCAACCAATAAATGGATAAAGAAAATGTGGTACATACACAAAACGGAGTACTATTCAGCCATAAAAATGAATGAGATTCGGGGGAGGAGCCAAGATGGCTGAATAGGAACAGCTCCGGTCTACAGCTCCCAGCGTGAGCAACGCAGAAGACGGGTGATTTCTGCATTTCCATCTGAGGTACCGGGTTCATCTCACTAGGGAGTGCCAGACAGTGGGCGCAGGTCAGTGGGTGCACGCACCCTGTGTGAGCCGAAGAAGGGCGAGGCATTGCCTCACTCGGGAAGCACAAGGGGTCAGGGAGTTCCCTTTCCTAGTCAAAGAAAGGGGTGACAGACGGCAACTGGAAAATTGGGTCACTCCCACCCAAATACTGTGCTTTTCAGACAGGCTTAAAAAACGGCGCACCAGGAGATTGTATCCCGCACCTGGCTCAGAGGGTCCTACACCCACGGAGTCTCGCTGATTGCTAGCACAGCAGTCTGAGATCAAACTGCAAGGCGGCAGCGAGGCTGGGGCAGGGGCGCCCACCATTGCCCAGGATCGCTTAGGTAAACAAAGCAGCTGGGAAGCTCGAACTGGGTGGAGCCCACCACAGCTGAAGGAGGCCTGCCTGCCTCTGTAGGCTCCACCTCTGGGGGCGGGGCACAGATAAACAAAAAGACAGCAGTAACCTCTGCAGACTTAAATGTCCCTGTCTGACAGCTTTGAAGAGAGCAGTGGTTCTCCCAGCATGCAGCTGGAGATCTGAGAACGGGCAGACTGCCTCCTCAAGTGGGTCCCTGACGCCTGACCCCTGAGCAGCCTAACCGGGAGGCATGCTCCAGCAGGGGCAGACTGACACTTCACACGGCCGGCCAGGTACTCCAATAGACCTGCAGCTGAGGGTCCTGTCTGTTAGAAGGAAAACTAACAAACAGAAAGGACATCCACACCAAAAACCCATCTGTACATCACCATCATCAAACACCAAAAGTAGATAAAACCACAAAGATGGGGAAAAAACAGAGCAGAAACACTGGAAACTCTAAAAAGCAGAGCGCCTCTCCTCTTCCAAAGGAACGCAGTTCCTCACCAGCGACGGATCAAAGCTGGACCGAGAATGACTTTGACGAGCTGAGAGAAGAAGGCTTCAGATGATCAAATTACTCCGAGCTACGGGAGGATATTCAAACCAAAGGCAAAGAAGTTGAAAACTTTGAAAAAAATTTAGAAGAATGTATAACTAGAATAACCAATACAGAGAAGTGCTTGAAGGAGCTGATGGAGCTGAAAACCAAGGCTCGAGAACTACGTGAAGAATGCAGAAGCCTCAGGAGCCGATGCAATCAAATGGAAGAAAGGGTATCAGCCCTGGAAGATGAAATGAATGAAATGAAGCGAGAAGGGAAGTTTAGAGAAAAAAGAATGAAAAGAAACGAGCAAAGCCTCCAAGAAATATGGGACTATGTGAAAAGACCAAATCTATGTCTGATTGGTGTACCTGAAAGTGACGGGGAGAATGGAACCAAGTTGGAAAACACTCTGCAGGATATTGTCCAGGAGAACTTCCCCAATCTAGTAAGGCAGGCCAACATTCAGATTCAGGAAATACAGAGAACACCACAAAGATACTCCTCGAGAAGAGCAACTCCAAGACACATAATTGTCAGATTCACCAAAGTTGAAATGAAGGAAAAAATGTTAAGGGCAGCCAGAGAGAAAGGTCGGGTTACCCACAAAGGGAAGCCCATCAGACTAACAGCGGATCTCTCAGCAGAAACTCTACAAGCCAGAAGAGAGTGGGGGCCAATATTCAACATTCTTAAAGAAAAGAATTTTCAACCCAGAATTTCATATCCAGCCAAACTAAGCTTCATAAGTGAAGGAGAAATAAAATACTTTACAGACAAGCAAATGCTGAGAGATTTTGTCACCACCAGGCCTGCCCTAAAAGAGCTCCTGAAGGAAGCACTAAACATGGAAAGGCACAACTGGTACCAGCCGCTGCAAAATCATGCCAAAATGTAAAGACCATCGAGACTAGGAAGAGACTGCATCAACTAACGAGCAAAATAACCAGCTAATGTCATAATGACAGGATCAAATTCACACATAACAATATTAACTTTAAATGTAAATGGAGTAAATGCTCCAATTAAAAGACACAGACTGGCAAATTGGATAAAGAGTCAAGACCCATCAGTGTGCTGTATTCAGGAAACCCATCTCATGTGCAGAGACACACATAGGCTCAAAATAAAAGGATGGAGGAAGATCTACCAAGCAAATGGAAAACAAAAAAAGGCAGGGGTTGCAATCCTAGTCTCTGATAAAACAGACTTTAAACCAACAAAGATCAAAAGAGACAAAGAAGGCCATTACATAATGGTAAAGGGATCAATTCAACAAGAAGAGCTAACTATTCTAAATATATATGCACCCAATACAGGAGCACCCAGATTCATAAAGCAAGTCCTGAGTGACCTACAAAGAGACTTAGACTCCCACATATTAATAATGGGAGACTTTAACACCCCACTGTCAACGTTAGACAGATCAATGAGACAGAAAGTCAACAAGGATACCCAGGAATTGAACTCAGCTCTGCACCAAGCAGACCTAATAGACATCTACAGAACTCTCCACCCCAAATCAACAGAATATACATTTTTTTCAGCACCACACCACACCTATTCCAAAATTGACCACATACTTGGAAGTAAAGCTCTCCTCAGTAAATGTAAAAGAACAGAAATTATAACAAACTATCTCTCAGATCACAGTGCAATCAAACTAGAACTCAGGAGTAAGAATCTCACTCAAAACCGCTCAACTACATGGACACTGAATAACCTTCTCCTGAATGACTACTGGGTACATAATGAAATGAAGGCAGAAATAAAGATGTTCTTTGAAACCAACGAGAACCAAGACACAACATACCAGAATCTCTGGGATGCATTCAAAGCAGTGTGTAGAGGGAAATTTATAGCACTAAATGCCCACAAGAGAAAGCAGGAAAGATCCAAAATTGACACCCTAACATCACAATTAAAAGAACTAGAAAAGCAAGAGCAAACACATTCAAAAGCTAGCAGAAGGCAAGAAATAACTAAAATCAGAGCAGAACTGAAGGAAATAGAGACACAAAAAACCCTTCAAAAAATTAATGAATCCAGGAGCTGGTTTTTTGAAAGGATCAACAAAATTGATAGACCACTAGCAAGATTAATAAAGAAAAAAAGAGAGAAGAATCAAATAGATGCAATACAAAATGATAAAGGGGATATCACCACTGATCCCACAGAAATACAAACTACCAACAGAGAATACTACAAACACCTCTACGCAAATAAACTAGAAAATCTAGAAGAAATGGATAAATTCCTCGACACATACACTCTCCCAAGACTAAACCAGGAAGAAGTTGAATCTCTGAATAGACCAATAACAGGATCTGAAATTGTGGCAATAATCAATAGCTTACCAACCAAAAAAAGTCCAGGACCAGATGGATTCACAGCCAAATTCTACCAGAGGTACAAGGAGGAACTGGTACCATTCCTTCTGAAACTATTCCAATCAATAGAAAAAGAGGGAATCCTCCCTAACTCATTTTATGAGGCCAGCATCATCCTGATACCAAAGCCGGGCAGAGACACAACCAAAAAAGAGAATTTTAGACCAATATCCTTGATGAACATTGATGCAAAAATCCTCAATAAAATACTGGCAAACCGAATCCAGCAGCACATCAGAAACCTTATCCACCATGATCAAGTGGCCTTCATCCCTGGGATGCAAGGCTGGTTCAACATACGCAAATCAATAAATGTAATCCAGCATATAAACAGAACCAAAGACAAAAACCACATGATTATCTCAATAGATGCTGAAAAGGCCTTTGACAAAATTCAACAACCCTTCATGCTAAAAACTCTCAATAAATTAGGTATTGATGGGATGTATCTCAAAATAATAAGAGCTATCTATGACAAACCCACAGCCAATATCATACTGAATGGGCAAAAACTGGAAGCATTCCCTTTGAAAACTGGCACAAGACAGGGATGCCCTCTCTCACCACTCCTATTCAACATAGTGTTGGAAGTTCTGGCCAGGGCAATTAGGCAGGAGAAGGAAATAAAGGGTATTCAATTAGGAAAAGAGGAAGTCAAATTGTCCATGTTTGCAGACGACATGATTGTATATCTAGAAAACCCCATTGTCTCAGCCCAAAATCTCCTTAAGCTGATAAGCAACTTCAGCAAAGTCTCAGAATACAAAATCAATGTACAAAAATCACAAGCATTCTTATACACCAACAACAGACAAACAGAGAGCCAAATCATGAGTGAACTCCCATTCACAATTGCTTCAAAGAGAATAAAATACTTAGCAATCCAACTTACAAGGGACGTGAAGGACCTCTTCAAGGAGAACTACAAACCACTGCTCAAGGAAATAAAAGAGGATACAAACAAATGGAAGAACATTCTGTGCTCATGGGTAGGAAGAATCAATATCGTGAAAATGGCCATACTGCCCAAGGTAATTTATAGATTCAATGCCATCCCCATCAAGCTACCAATGACTTTCTTCACAGAACTGGAAAAAACTACTTCAAAGTTCATATGGAACCAAAAAAGAGCCCGCATCGCCAAGTCAATCCTAAGCCAAAAGAACAAAGCTGGAGGCATCACACTACCTGACTTCAAACTATACTACAAGGCTACAGTAACCAAAACAGCATGGTACTGGTACCAAAACAGAGATATAGATCAATGGAACAGAACAGAGCCCTCAGAAATAATGCCACATATCTACAACTATCCGATCTTTGACAAACCTGAGAAAAACAAGAAATGGGGAAAGGATTCCCTATTTAATAAATGGTGCTGGGAAAACTGGCTAGCCATATGTAGAAAGCTGAAACTGGATCCCTTCCTTACACCTTATACAAAAATCAATTCAAGATGGATTAAAGACTTAAACGTTAGACCTAAAACCACAAAAACCCTAGAAGAAAACCTAGGCATTACCATTCAGGACATAAGCATGGGCAAGGACTTCATGTCTAAAACACCAAAAGCAATGGCAACAAAAGCCAAAATTGACAAATGGGATCTAATTAAACTAAAGAGCTTCTGCACAGCAAAAGAAACTACCATCAGAGTGAACAGGCAACCTACAAAATGGGAGAAAATTTTCACAACCTACTCATCTGACAAAGGGCTAATATCCAGAATCTACAATGGACTCAAACAAATTTACAAGAAAAAAACAAACAACCCCATCAAAAAGTGGGCGAAGGACATGAACAGACACTTCTCAAAAGAAGTGTCTTATGCAGCCAAAAAACACATGAAAAAATGCTCACCATCACTGGCCGTCAGAGAAATGCAAATCAAAACCACAATGAGATACCATCTCACACCAGTTAGAATGCCAATCATTAAAAAGTCAGGAAACAACAGGTGCTGGAGAGGATGTGGAGAAATAGGAACACTTTTACACTGTTGGTGGGACTGTAAACTAGTTCAACCCTTGTGGAAGTCAGTGTGGCGATTCCTCAGGGATCTAGAACTAGAAATACCATTTGACCCAGCCATCCCATTACTGGGTATATACCCAAAGGATTATGAATCATGCTGATATAAAGACACATGCACACATATGTTTATTGTGGCATTATTCACAATAGCAAAGACTTGGAACCAACCCAAATGTCCAACAATGATAGACTGGATTAAGAAAATGTGGCACATATACACCATGGAATACTATGCAGCCATAGAAATGATGAGTTCATGTCCTTTATAGGGACATGGATGAAATTGGAAATCATCATTCTCAGTAAACTATCGCAAGAACAAAAAACCAAACACTGCATATTCTCACTCATAGGTGGGAATTGAACAATGAGAACACATGGACACAGGAAGGGGATCATCACACTCTGGGGACCGTTGTGGGGTGGGGGAAAGGGGGAGGGATAGCATTGGGAGATATACCTAATGCTAGAAGACGAGTTAGTGGGTGCAGCACACCAGCATGGTTCATGTATACATATGTAACTAACGTGCACATTGCGCACATGTACCCTAAAACCTAAAGTATAATAATAATAAATAAATAAATAAATAAAAAATGAATGAGATTCTGTCAGTTGCAACGACACAGATGAAACTGGAGATCATTATGTTAAGTGAAATAAGGGAGACACAGAAAGACAAACATCCCATGGTCTCAGTTATTTGTGGGATCTAAAATAGAAACAATCGAACTTATAGACATGGAGAGTAGAAGGATTATTACCAGAGGCTGGGAAGAGCAATGGGAATCTGCAGGAGGTGGGATGGTTAATGGGTACAAAAAAGAGTTAGAAACAATAAGTAAGACCTAGTACTTGATAGCACAACAGGGTGGCTATAGTCAGTAATAACTTGATTATACATTTTAAAATAACTAAAAGATTATTGTTGGATTGTATGTAACACAAAGAATAAATGATTGAGGGATGGATACCCCATTCTTTATGATGTGATTATTTCATATTGCATGCCTATATTAAAACATCTCATGTACCCCATAAATACATACACCTACCAGGTACCCACAAATATTAAAAATTTAAAAAACATAATAAAATAACAAAATTACTATATGCTTATTTTCATGGTAAAATTATACTTCTAGTCATATAAAATGGGTATAAATGTATTATATGAAGATTTATATCTATATAAATATAGATATATGTATTGATTATACAAAATACTTCAATATGTCTATATCTCTATACAGTTAAACATATAAACCAATATTATAAAGCTGATCTAAAACTAATGTAAGACCTGCAATAAATATTAATTGATATTTCAATAATTTTATTTGACTTCTTAGCATTTAGAAGCCATTTGGGACAGATACAATTTGGATACTTATAAACTGTCTTGAGAAGTATTAGTCATAAAGGTTTGAATTGATATATTGTTTTTTGTTGAAATTTTTCCATTTAACAAGCAGAAATATTCTCTACCTTCTTTAATATTGTTGCTTCCCTCAAGGATTGCTGAGGTGACCAGTTCCTGTTTATTGTCCTTATTGTTTTGTTGTTGTTGATAATGATGATAATGATGATGATGGCATTAAAAGTAACTTGTTTTTTTCCTGTCAAAAAATAAAGAAAATAATATGAAAACTTTCTAAAACGTGAGAAAGATAGAAATATCAAGGTACAGGAACATCGGAGAATGCCTAACAGACTTGACCTAAATAAAATGACCTCAACGCATATAATAATCAAGTTCTCAAAGGTCAAGGACAAAAAGAGGATACTAAAAGCAGGAAAAGAAAAGAAGTAAATAATACTTAGAGGTCCTCTGATTCATCTGGCAACAAACTTCTCAATGGAAACAATACAGGCCAGGAAGGAGTGAGATGACATTTTCAACGTGCTGAAAGAAAAAGAAAACTCGCTATCCAAGAATATTGTATCTGGCAACATTGTCCTTCAAATGTAAAGAAGAGATAAATTCTTTCCAAGACAAACAAAAGCTGAGAGAATTCACCTCTACCAGACCCATTTTACAAAATTTCCAAAAAGAGTTATTCAGTCTGAAAGAAAAAAGCCCAGTAATATGCAAAACAAAACCATTTGAAAGTATAAAACCCACTGGTAAAATTAAGTACATGAACAAACACAGAATATTCTAATACCATATTGTGATTTGTAACCACTTGTAACTCCAGTATGATGCCAAAAAGACAAATTTATCCAAAACAATAATAGCTACAGCAACTTAAGAGATAGGTAGTATAAAAATATGTACATTGAGACACCATAAAGCCAAAATGTGGGGGAATGGAGTTAAAGTGTAAAGGTTTCTTTCCTCATGTGTTTATTTATATTCTGTTTTTATAATCTAAAATAAGTTGTCATCTTTTAAAAATAACTTGTTGTACCTATAAGATTTTTTTTCTGTAAGCCTCATGAGGACCACAATGCAAAAACCTATAATAGATGCACTAAAAATAAAAACCAACAAATTAAAACATACTATCAGAGAAAACCATTTAACCACAAAGAGAAAGAAAGAAGGAGTTATAAAACAACCAGAAAACAAGCAACAAAATGGCAGTAGTAACCACTCAAACTCCAGACCTCAGGTGATCTACCCACCTCAGCCTCCCAAAGTGCTGGGATTACAGGCGTGAGCCACCACACCCAGCCTAGTAAGTCCTTACTTACCAATAATGTGAAATGTAAATAGACTCAATTCTTCAATTAAAAGACAGAGGGATGAATGGATAAAGAAACAAGACCCAATTCTATGCTATCTACAAGAAACCCACTTCATCTATAAAAACACACAAAGACTGAAAGTGAAGGAATGGAAAAAGGTATTCCACACCACAAAAAACCATAAAAAAGCAGGAATAGCTATACTTATATCAGATAAAACAGACTATAAATCAAAGATTGTAAAGAGACAAGGTCGCTGTATAATGATAAGGGAATCAATTCAGCAAGAGGATATAACAATTACTTTTTATATTTATGCACCCAATACCAGAGCTCCCAAGCATATAAAGCAAAAATTAATAGACCTAAACTGAGAGGCAGACTACAATACAATAAAAGTAGAGGACTTCAATATTCCACTCTCAGTAATAGACAGATCATTCAGACAGATAATCAACAATGAAACATCAGAGTTGAATTATACACTAGATCAAATGACATCTACAGAACTTTTCATCGAATTGATGCAGATTACACATTCCGTTCATCAGCACATGAAACATTTTCCAGAATAGACCACATCACAGGCCACAAAACAATTTTGAACACATTTTAAAAAATGGAAATCATATCAAGTAACTTTTCTGACCACAATGGAATAAAATAAAAATCAATAACAAAAGGAGCATAGGAAATTACACAAACACATGGAAATTAAACAATATGCCCCTGAATAACCAATGGGTCAATAAAGAAATTCAGAAATACATTTAATAATTTCTGGAAGCAAATGAAAATGGAAATACAACATACCTAAATCTATGGGACTCAGCAAGAGCAGCAGTAAGAGGGAAGTTTATAGCAATAAATGCCTACACCAAAAAAGTAGAAAGACTTGAAATAAACAACGTAATAATTCACCTCAACAACCTAGAAAAATAAAGACAAACCAAACCCAAAATTAGTAGAAAAAAAGAAATAATAAAGTTCACAGCAAAAGTAAATGAAATGGAGACTACAAAAAATACAGAAGTTCAGTAAAACAAAAATTTGGTTTTTTTTGAAGATAAAATTGACAAGTTTTTATCTAGACTAACTGAAAAAAAGAGGGAAGACTCAAAACCAGAAACAAAAATGAGAAATAACAACTGAGAATACAGAAACACGGTGAATCATCAGAGACTATTATGAGTAACTATACTTCTACAAATTGGAAATCCTAGAAGAAATAAAAGTCCTGGACACATACAACTTACCAAGATTGAACCATGAAGAAATAGACAACCTCAAAAAACCAAGAGCAAACAACAAGATCAAAGCAATAATAAAGTCTCTCATCAAAGCAAAGCCCGAGACCTGATGGCTTCACTGCTAAATTCTACCAAGCATTTAAAGAACTAATACCAATTCTACTCAAACTGTTCAGAAAAACTTGAAAAGAAGGGAATACTTCCAAATTCATTCCACTAGACCAGCATTACGCTGATCCCAAAACCAGATAGACACAACAAAAAGAAAAGTGCAAGCCAACGTCCTTGATGAACATAGATGCAAAAATTCTGAACAAGTAAACCAGATTCACCAACACATTTAAAAGATCATTCATCATGATCAAGTGGGATTCATTTTAAAGGTGGAAGGATGGTTCAACATATGCAAATCAACAAATGTGATACATCCCATTACCAGAAACAGGAACAAAAACCATATGATTATGTCAATAGATGCTGGAAAAAATTTGATAAAATCCAATATCTCTTTATGATAAAAAAAATTTCAACAAACTGGGTATAGAAGGAACATGCCTCAAAATAATATAGCCCATGTATGACAGACCCATAGCAAGCACTGCCCTGAAAAGAGTGAAAGCCTTTCCTCTAAGATCTGGAGCAAGATAAGGATGACTATTTTCACCATTTTTATTCAACATAATGCTGGAAGTCCTGGCCAGAGCAATTTGGCAAAAGAAAGAAACAAAGGGCATGCAAATTACAAAGGAGGAAGTCAAATTAGCCTTGTCTGCAGAAGACATAATCTTATACTCATAAAAACCTAAAGATCCCACTAAAAAACTGTTATAACCAATAAACAAATTCAGTAAAGTTGTAGAATACGAAATCAACATATAAAAATCAGAAGCATTTAGATACACGAAGAGCAAATAATCTGGAAAAGAAATCAAGAAAGCGATCTCATTTACAATAGCTACAAATATTATAAAATACCTTGGAATCAATTTAGCCAAACAAATGAAATATCTATACATGGAAAACCATAAAACATCAAAATAAGAAATTGAAGATGTCCAAAAAACGTGAAAGATATTCCATGGTCATGGATTTAAAAAATATTGTTAAAATGGCAATATAACTCAAAGCAATTTATGGATTCAATGCAATTCCTATCAAAATACCAATGACACTCTCTAGACAATTAGAAAAAAAAGTACTAAAATTTATATGGAACCCTAAGACCACAAATAGCCAAAGTAGTCCTGAGCAAAAAGAACAAATCTGAAGGCATCATACTATCTGCCTTCAAAATATTAATAGACTATAAAACTAGAGTAACCAAATCAACATGATAATTGCATAAAAACAGACATATAGACAAATGGAACAGAATTAAGAACCTAGATGTAAATCCAAGCATTTACAGCCAACTCATTTATCACAAAAGTGCCAAGAACATAACAATGAGGAAAGGACAATCTCTTCAATAAGTGGCGCTGGGAAAACTGGATAACTATATGAAGAACAATGAAACTGTGTCCGTAATTGGTGGGTTCTTGGTCTCACTGACTTCAAGAGTGAAGCCGCGGACCCTCGCGGTGAGTGTTGCAGTTCTTAAAGTCGGCGTGTCCGGAGTTTGTTCCTTCTGATGTTTGGATGTGTTCCAAGTTTCTTCCTTCTGGTGGGGTTCGTGGTCTCGCTGGCTCAGGAGTCAAGCTGCGGACCTTCGCCGTGAGTGTTACAGCTTTTAAGGTGGCGCGTCTGGAGTCGTTCGTTCCTCCCGGTGGGTTCGTGGTCTTGCTGGCTTCAGGAGTGAAGCTGCAGACCTTCGCAGTGAGTGCTACAGCTCATAAAGGCGGTGTGGACCCAAAGGGTGAGGAGCAGCAAGATTTATTGCAAAGAGCAAAAGAACAAAACTTCCACACTGTGGAAGGGTACCCGAGAGGGTTGTCACTGCTGGGTCGGGCAGCCTGCTTTTAATCTCTTATCTGGCCCCACCCACATCCTGCTGATTGGTAGAGCCGAGTGGTGTGTTTTGACAGGGCACTGATTGGTGCAGTTTACAATCCCTGAGCTAGACACAAAGGTTCTCCACGTCCCCACCAGATTAGCTAGATACAGAGTGTGGACACAAAGGTTCTGCAAGTCCCCACCAGAGTAGCCAGATACAGAGTGTCGATTGGTGTATTTACAATCCCTGAGCTAGACATAAAGGTTCTCCATGTCTCCACCAGACTCAGGAGCCCAGCTGGCTTCACCCAGTGCATCCTGCACCGGGGCTGCAGGTGGAGCTGCCTGCCAGTCCCGCGCCCTGCCCCGACACTCCTCAGCCCTTGGGTGGTCCATGGGACTGGGTGGCGTGGAGCAGGGGGCGGCGCTCGTCAGGGAGGCTCAGGCCGCACAGGAGCCCACGGAGGTGGGGAGGTTCAGGCATGGCCGGCTGCAGGTCCCGAGCCCCGCCCCGCGGGAAGGCAGCTAAGGCCCGGCGAGAAATTGAGCACAGCTGCTGCTGGCCCAGGTGCTAAGCCCCTCACTTCCCGAGGCCAGAGGGGCCGGCCAGTCGCTGGGAGTGCGGGGCCCACAGAGCCCACGCCCACCTGGAACTCGCGCTGGCCCGCAAGCGCCACGCGCGGCCCTGGTGCCTGCTTGCGCCTCTCACTCCACACCTCCCTGCAAGGTGAGGGAGCCGGCTCCGGCCTTGGCCAGCCCAGAAAGGGGCTCCCACAGTGCAGCGGTGGGCTGAAGGGCTCCTCAAGTGCCGCCAAAGTGGGAGTCCAGGCAGAGGAGGCGCCCAGAGGGAGCTAGGGCTGTGAGGACTGCCAGCACGCTGTCACCTCTCAAAACTAGACCCCATTACTCAATATACATAAAATCATCTCAAAATGCCTTAAAGACTTGAATCTAATACCTCAAACGATGAAGCTACTAGAAGAAAAAATTGCAGAAAATCTCCAGGACATCGGTCTGGGCACACATTTCTTCAGCAATACTCCACAAGTACAGGTGACCAAAGCACAAACTGACAAATGGGATTACATCAAACTAAAAACCTTTTATAGAGCAGAGAAAATATTCCACCAAGTGAACAGACAACCCACAGAATGAGAAAAAATATTTGGAAACTATCCATCTGAAAGGAGATTAATACCCAGAATGTATAAAAACCTCAAATAACTCAACAGCAGACATAAATAACCTGATTTTAAAATGAGCAAAAAAGCTGAATAGATATTTCTCAAAAGAAGTCATACAAATGACCAATAGGTAAATGAAAAAGTGCTCACTGTCACTAATCATCAAAGAAATGCAAATCAAAACCACATGAGACATCATCTCACCCCAGTTAAAATGTCTTTTACCAAAAATGTGGGCAATAACTATGCTGGTGAGGACACAGAGAAAGGGGAGCCCTCCTACACTGCTGGTGAGAATGTAAATTAGTACAGCCACTGTGGAAAATTGTGGGGGAGTTACTTAAAAAACTAAAAATATTACTACCATATGATCCAGCAATTCCACTGCTGGGTATACAAAAGAAAGGAAATCAATATATCAGTGTTCCCTTTTGCTGTTAATTTACCAGGTAATCATAATATAAAAAATGTAAGTGTATAAATGCTATAGTATCTATATAAAATTATTTGTAAGTTTTTAAAATTAATCTCGTGTGTCACTTTAAATAATATGAGAACTAAGTGTTTCTCAAACATTTTTATATAGTCAAAGGTGAGGCCTGAAGCCTTTTTTTTTTTTTGAGATGCAGTCTCACTCTGTTGCCCAGGCTGGAGTGCAGTGTCGCAATCTCGGCTCACTGCAACCTCCATCTCCTGGGTTCAAGTGATTCTCCTGCCTCAGCCTCCCAAGTAGCTGGGATTACAGGCGAGTGACACCACGCCTGGCTAATTTTTGTATTTTGCTAATTTTTGTATTTTTAGTAGAGACGGGGTTTTGCCATGTTGGCCAGGGTGGTCTCAAACTCCTGATCTCAGGTGATCAGCCGCCTCAGCCTCCCAAAGTGCTGGGATTACATGCATGAGCCACCACTCCCAGCCCTGAAGCCCTTATAGTAGCTCTAACAAATTTTCCCACCACAAATTTGTCTTGGTAGAATTTTAGGAATTATAATATTATGAGCAAATTCAACACTCTTGAGAAAAATTTATTGACTAATGCTTATAGATAGGACTATTTATAAAAAAAGTAACAGAAACTCAACTACAACAGGCTTTAAAAATGGAATTGTATAGTTCATGAAAGAACTGAACAACTAAAACTCAGTATGGCAAGCAAAATATTTGAAACTACAGGGACGCTGTCTTCATCTCTCAAATCTGCTTGTATCTGTTCTTGTTATCCTTTTCACTATAGGCCAACTTCTTTCACTTCATGTTGAATATGGATGCCAACACTATAATTTTCACATCTTGAGATGTCAGGCACCAGAGAGAAACTAAAGAAACTTATTGGCTTCAAGTTTTATATTCTTAGAAAAAGGACTCAGTGATATCTAGGTTGAGCCAGGTGTCTCCATGAATTAACTATGCTCATCAGAATGAATGTATTTTGATCAATCCAGTTTGAGTTATAAACTCATCCATGTACTAATCAAATATGACCAGAGGGTGTAGCACAATGAAAAATAAGAGAGTTCCCAGAAATTCATACAAATGAGGGGTTCCCAGACAAGAGCTGCTGTCACTGTCACGTATCAATTTCTTCTAGATTTTCAACTTTATTACTATAGTAATGTCCTGTCATTAACAATCTATTTGTTATTTTATGATTGGTATTGTTTCTAATGCTGTATATTTAGTTGGGCTTTCTTCATAACAGTAGATAAAACAGATCAGTTATGGGCTGGCAGTGCATCTTGGCAGCCAAGAGGACAGACACTGGGGCAAAAAGAACTGGGTTAAAACCCAGCCCCACCGCTTGCTATGTGACCTTGCTTAAGTTTTGTAAGCTGGGGTGAGTAATTCAAACCTGCTCTGCTTGTTTCTTCATCTGCAAAATGGGAATAATAAAAGTACTGACATTGTAAAACTGTTGTGGAGTACTTAGAAGAGTGTCGGTTTGTGATGTTAACTGTTTAATTGCATAAAAACAATGCAATTAAATATTAAAGGTAATGGCAAAGACTGCAATTACTTTTGCACCAACCTAATATTTTTTTTCTTTCTTTATAAACTGTAATAGAATTTAGTCCAAGGCAGGACCTTTTCAAGCCTGCAAGAGCCACAATATTACTGGGCTTATGCAGTCCCCTAATGCAGATATAGCCGCAGTAACCAAAACTTAGATCAAAACACCCAGGTTCCTTTGAATACCCACAAATCCTTCCCAAGAAAGACAGGTACAGACAAGCTCAGATTGCAAAGACGACAATAAATGCCTAACTCTTCAATACTCAGACACTGAAGAACATCTACTAGCATCAACACCATTCAGAAAAATATGCCCTCTCCAAATGAGCTAAATAAGACATCAGGGACCAATCCTGGAGAGACAGGAGTATGTAGCTTTATGCACAGAGAATTCAAAATAGCTGTTTTGAGGAAACTCAAAGAAATTCAAGATAACACACAAAGAAGGAACCTAGAATTCTATTAAATAAATTAATAAAAAGTTGAAATAATTAAAAAATCAAGAAAAGAAACCAAGATAATTCAAAAGAATCAAGCAGAAATTCTGGAGTTGAAAAATGCAATTGACATACCGAAGAATGCATCAGTCTCTTAGTGGCAAATTCATGAAGCAGAAGAATTAGTGAGCTTGAAGACAGGCTACTTGAAAACACACAATCAGAGAAAATAAAAGAAAAAAGAATAAAACAGGCCTACAAGATCCAGAAAATTGCCTCAAAGGGGGAAATCTATGAGTTATTGGCCTTAAAATGGAAAAAAAGAGAGTGATAGGAGTAGAAAGTTTATTCAAAAAGATAAGAACAGAGAACTTCCCAAACCTAGAGAAAGATATCAATATTCAAGTACAAGAAGGTTATGGAACACCAGGCTGACTTAACCCAAATAGAACTATCTCAAGATATTTAATGATGGAACTTCCAAAGGTCAAAGATAAAGAAAGGATTCTAAAAGCAGCAAGAGAAAAGAAACAAATAGCATACAATGGAGTTCCAATACATGCAGCAAGAGACTTCTCAGTGGAAACCTTACAGGTCAAGAGAGTAGCATGACATATTTAAAGTGCTGAAGGAAAAAAAAATACTGGACGGTGAGAGGAACACACAGGCAGAAGAAGACAAGCAGCTAGACATCGAGAGGATGTCGAGGGGAGCACGCTGGCAGAAGAGCACAATGACAGACATGAGCACGCCGGCAGGCCATCAACCAGCACACAAGATGGAGTTTGGCCAGGATGGTCAGCCCAACTCCAGGGAAAAACCATCTCCCTTCTGGCTCCCCCATCGGCTGAGAGCTACTTCCACTCAATAAAACTTTGCACTCATTCTCCATGCCCATGTATGATCTGATTCTCCTGGTACACCAAGGCAAGAACCTGGGATACAGAAAGCCCTCTGTCCTTGCAACAAGGTAGAGGTCTAATTGAGCTGGTTAACACAAGCCACCTATACATGGCGAACTAAAAGAGCACCCTGTAACACACACCCCCTGGGGCTTCAGGGGTAAACATTCACCCCTAGACACTGCCATGGGGTCGGAGCCACACAGCCTGCCCATCTGTAGCCTTCCTTAGAGGTCTGAGCAAGCCACACCCCATTGCATGTTCTTCGAGGGGGATAAGGGAACCTTTCCCATTTCTCAAACACATGGAAATTAAACAATACACTCCTGAGTGACCAGTAGGTCAATGAAGAAATTAAGAAGGAAATTGAAAAATTTCTTAAAGCAAATGGTAATGGAAACACAACATACCAAACCTATGGGATATAGCAAAAGCAGTACTCAAAGGAAAGTTTATAGCTATAAGTACCCACATTAAAAAAGTAGAAAGACTTCAAATAAACAACCTAATAATGCATCTTAAAAAACTGGAAAAGCAAGAACAATACACAGTCAAAATTAGTAGAAGAAAATAAATAATAAAGAACAGAGCAGAAATAAAATTGAAATGAAGCAGATAATAATATAAATAAATAAAATAAAAAATTAGTATTTTGAAAATATAGACAAAATTGACAAACCTTCAGACTGAGAACAAAAGGGAGAAAATCCAAATAAATAAAGCCAGAAATGAAAAGGGAGACTTTACAACTGATACTGCAGAAATTCAAAGGATCACTAGGGGCTTTGAACACCTATATGCCAATAAATTGGAAAGTTTAGAAGACATAGGTAAATTCCTAGACACATACAACATACCAAGATTAAGCCATGAAGAAACCCAAAACCTGAACAGACCAATAACAAGTAAAGACATAAGAACTGTAATAAAAATTCTCCGGTAAAGAAAAGTCTAGGATCTGATGGCTTCACTGTTGAATTCTACCAAACATTTAAAGAAGAACTAATACCAATCCTACTCAAACTATTCAGAAAAATAGAGGAGGAAAGAATACTTCCAAACTCAACAAGGCCAGTATTACCTTGATATCAAAATGAGACAAAGACACATCAAAAAAAGAAAACAACAGGCCAATATCCCTGATAGACATTGATGCAAAAATCCTCAACAAAATACTAGCAAACTGAATTCAAAAGATCATTATGACCAAGTAGGGTTTATCCCTGGGATACAAGGATGGTTCAACATGTGCAAATCAATCAATGTCATACATCATATCAATGGAATGAAGGACAAAAACATATGATCATTTCAATTGATGCTGAAAAAGCATCTAATAAAATTCAACATACCTTTATGATAAAAATCCTCAAAAACATGGGTATAGAAGAAACATACCTCAACCTTATAAAATATGGAGAACAAGGATGCCCACTTTTACCACTGTTATTCAATAGGATACTGGAAGTCCCAGTTAAAGGAATCAGACAAGAGACAGAAGTAAAGGGCATCCAAGTTGGAAAAGAAATAAATCAAATTGTCCTTGTTTGCAGATGATATGACTTTATATTTGAAAAAATCTGAAGACTCTACCAAAAATCTATCAGAACTTATAAACAAAGTCAGTAAAGGATACAAAATCAACATACAAAAATCAGTAGCATTTCTATATGCCAAGAGTGAACACTCTGAAAAAAATCCAGAAAACAATTCAATTTACATTAGCTATAAATATAATTTAATAATTAGGAATTAACTAACCCAAAGAAGTGAAAGATCTCTACAATAAAAACTCTAAAATCTTGATGAAGAAAATGAAAGAGGACACACAAAAAAGGAAAGATCTTTTATGTTCATGAATTGAAAGAATCAATATTGTTAAAATGTCCATACTATCAAAGCAATCTGCAGGTTCAATTCAATCCCTATCAAAATACCAGTGACATTCTTCATAGTAATAGAAAAAACAATCCTAAAATTTATACAGAACCATAAAGGATCCAGAATAGCCAAAGCCAAGCAAAAAGAACAAAACTGGAGGAATCACATTACACCTGACTTCAGATTATACTACAAAACTATAGTAACCAAAAAAAGCATGGCACTGGCATAAAAACAGACACATAGACCAATGGAACAGAATACAGAACCCAGAAACAAATCCACACACCTACAGCAAACTCATTTTTTGCCAAAGGTGCCAAGAACATACTTTGAAGGAAGGCAGTCTCTTTAATAAATGGTGCTGAGAAAACTGGACGTTTGTATTCAAGAGTGAAATTAAACCCCCGTCTCACCATATACAAAAATAAAATCAACGTGGATTAAAGACTTAAATCTAAGGCCTCAAACTATGAAACTACTACAAGAAAATATTGGGGAAACTCTCTAGGACAATGGACTAGGCAAAGATTTCTTGAGTAACATCCCACAAGCAAAGTGAACCAAAGCAAAAATAGAGAAATGAGATCACATAAAGTTAAAAAGCTTCTGCACAGCAACAGAAACAATCAACAAAGTGAAGAGACAATTCATAGAATGGGAGAAAATATTTGCAAACTATCCATCTGACAAGCAATTAATAACCAGAATATATAAGGTGCTTAAACAACTCAGTAGGAAAAAAAATCTAGTAATCTGATTTTTAAAAGGACAAAATATCTGAATACATACAAATGGCAAACAGGTATATGAAATGGTGTTCAACATCATTATCATCAGAAAAATGCAAATAAAAACTACATGAGATATTATCTCACTCCAGTTTTTAAAATGGCTCTTATCCAAAAGACAGGCAATGGGGAGGATGTGGAGAAAAGGGGGCCCTCATACACTGTTGGTGAGAATGTAAATTAGTACAACAACATGGAGAACAGTTTGGAGGTTCCTCAAAAAGTTAAAAATAGAACTTCCATATGATCTAGCAATCCTACTGCTAGGTATATACCCCAAAGAAAGGAAATCAGTATATTGAAGAGATATCTGCATTCTCTTGTTTATTGCAGCACTGTTCACAATGGCCAATATTTGGAAGCAGCTGAAGTGTCCATCAACAGATGAGTAGATAAAGAAAATATGGGCCGGGTGCGGTGGCTCACACCTGTAATGCCAGCACTTTGGGAGGCCAAGGCAGGCAGATCACGAGGTCAGGAGATCGAGACCATCCTGGCTAACATGGTGAAACCCCATCTCTACTAAAAATACAAAAAATTAGCCAGGCGTAGTGGCGGGCACCTGTAGTCCCAGCTACTCGGGATGCTGAGGCAGGAGAATGGCATGAACCTCGGAGGCGGAGCTTGCAGTGAGCCAAGATCGCTCCACTGCACTGCAGCCTGGATGACAGTGCAAGACTCCATCTCAAAAAAAAAAAAAAAAAGAAAAGAAAATATGGTACATACACACAGTGGAGCACTATACAGCCATAAAAAGAATGAGATCCTTCATTTGCAACAACGTGGATCAAACTGGAGGTCATTATGTTAAGTGAAATAGGCCAGGCATAGAAAAACTTTAGATGTTCTCACTTATTTGTGGGAGCTAAAAACTAAAACAATTGAACTCATGGAGGTAGAGAGTAGAATTATGGTTACCAGAGGCTGAGATCCATAGTTGGGGGTGGAGGATACTGGGAATAGTTATAAAAATGAGTTGACTTTAGATACATGGTATTATTTCTGGACTTTCCATTTTGTTTCATTCATCTATATGTCTGTTTTTATGTACCATACTGTTTTGTTTACTGTAGCTTTGTAATATATTTTGAAATCAGGAGAAATGATGCCTCCATCTTTGTCTTGTTCAAGTTTGCTTTGGTTATTCATAGGCTTTAGTTTGTGGATTAATATAAATTTTAGGATTTTTTTCATTTTCTGTAAAGAATTCCATTGATGGAAATAACATTAAATCTGTAGATTACTTTGGTTAGCATAAATATGATAGCAATTTTAATCCTTCCTATCTATAAACATGAGATGTCTTTCCATTTATTTCTTTAATGTCCTTCATGAATGATTTGCAATTTTCTGTGTACAAGCCTTTCACTTTGTTGGTTAAGTTTACTGTTAAGTATTTTATTAATTTTGTTGCTATTGTAAATGGGATTTTTTTCTTAATTTCCTTTTTGAATAGTTCTTGTTAGCATATAGAAATGCCACTGAGTTTTGTATATTAATTTTGTGTCCTGCAGCTTACTAAATTTGTTCATTAGTTCTAATAATTTTTGTTGTTGTTGTTGAATCTTTAGGGTTTTCTATATATGTGATCATGTTATCTGCAAACAGAGATAACTTTACTTTTTCCTCTCTGATTTGAATGCCCTTTAGTTCTTTTTCTTGTCTAATTGCTCTGGCTAGAATTTGTTTGATAGAAGTAGTGAGAGTGGGCATCCTTGCCCTGTACCATATTTTAGTGGAATAGGCTCAAATTTCCTGATTCTGATGTTAGCTGTGAACTTCTCACATATGGTCTTTATTGTGATGAGGTAAGTTTCTTCGTTCCCTGTACTGAGAGTTTTTATCATGATTAGATGTTAAATTTTGTCAAATGCTTTTTCTGCATCTATTAAGATAATCGTGTGGTTTTCTCTTTTATTTTGTTAATGTGGTTTGTCATATTTATTGATGTGTGCATATTAAATCAGCCTTTAATCTTAAAGCTAAAACCCACTTGGTCATGGTGAATAATCCTTTTTGTTTTTGTTTGTTTGTTTGTTTTGAGACGGAGTCTCGCTCCATCGCCCAGGCTGGAGTGCAGTGGCGTGATCTCAGCTCACTGCAATCTCCACCTCCTGAGTACACACCATTCTCCTGCCCCAGCCTCCCGAGTAGCTGGGACTACAGGCGCCTGCCACAACACCTGGCGAATTTTTTTTTTTTTTTTTTTTGTATTTTTTTTTTTGGTAGAGACGGGGTTTCACCATGTTAGCCAGGATGGTCTCAATCTCCTGACCTCGTGATCCGCCTGCTTCGGCCTCCCAAAGTGCTGGGATTACAGGCGTGAGCCGTCGCGCCTGGCTGTGAATAACCCTTTTAATGTGCTGTTAAATTTGGTTTGCTATTATTTTATTGAGGGCTTTTGCATTTGTCTTCATTAGGGATATTAGCCTGTAGTTTTGTTGTCTTATGGTATCTTTGTCTAGCTTTGTTATTAGGGTAATGTGGCCTCATAAAATGAGTTTGAAGTATTCTATCTTTTTTATTTTTTAGAAGAATTTAAGAGGGATTAGAATTAATTTTTTTTAAGTGTTTTGTAGAATTCACCTGTGAAACTATCTGGTCATGGGCTGCTGTTTTTTGGTTTTTGTTTGGAGCATTTTGATTACTGAGACAATCTTCTTATTTGTTATTGGTCAGTTCAGGCTTTCTATTTCTTCTTGATTCAGTCTTGATATGTTGTATGTTTCTAGAAATTTATTTTTCGGTTATACAATTTGTTGTCATATGACTGTTAATAATTGTTCCTTATGATTCTTTTTATTTCTGAAGCATCCATTGTAATGTGTCCTCTTGCATTTCTGATTTATTTATTTTAGTCTTCTCTCTTTTCTTAGGCTAGCTAAGAGTTTGTTGATTTTATTTATCTGTGTTTAAAACTCTTAGTTGTGTTTATTTTTTCTATTGTTTTTCTAGTCTGTATTTCAATTTATTTCTGCTCTAATCATTATTTCCTTCCTTCTGCTAGCTGTGGGCTTATTCTTCTTTTTCTAATTCCTTGAGGTATAAATTTAGTTTGTTTATTTGAGGTCTTTCTCTTTTTAAATGTAGGCTTTTATTGTGATAAACCTACCTCTAAGTGCTGTCTTTGCTTTACCATAAGTTTTGGTATACTATGTCTTTATTTTTGTTTGCCTGGAGATATTTTTAAACTCCTTTTTTGACTTCCTGTTTACTAAATGGTTGTTTATGAGTGTGTTGTTCAGTTTAGTTTCCACGTATTTGTGAATTTTCCCATTTTCTTACTGCTGTTGATTTTTAGTTTTATTTCACTGTGGTCAGAAAAAAATACTTGGTTTGACTGTGGTCTTATTAAATGTATTAATACCGGTTTTGTGACCTCACATGTGATCTATCCTGGAGAATGTTCTGTGTGCACTTGAGAATGTACATTCTCCTGCTGTTGAGAGGAAAGTTCTGTATGTGTCTGTAAAATCGACTTGGTCTATTGCGTTGTTCAAATATACTGTTTCTTTAGTGATTTCCTGTCTGGATGTTCTATCCATTATTTCAAACAGAGTAACAAAGTCTCCTACTGTTATTTTGTGGCTGTCAGTTTCTCCCTTTAGCTCTGCCAATATTTGCTTTATATATTTAGGTGCCCTGATGTTGAGTGCATATATATTTACAATCTTTCTGTTGAAATGGCCCTTTTATGAATATATAATGAACTTTGTCTTTGGAGACAGGTTTTGACTTAAAGTCTATTTTGTCTGAGAGTCCAGAGTCTCCTATTCTGCCATCTTGCTTGCTGATGTCACCTGCCTCAGGAGTAGTTTCTTTCTTTCTTTTTTTTTTTTTTTGAGATGGAGTTTCACTCTTATGGCCCAGGCTGGAGTGCAATGGTGTGATCTGGTCTCAATGCAACCTCCGACTCCCAGGTTCAAGCGATTCTCCTGCCTCAGCCTCCTGAGTAGCTGGGATTATAGGCATGCACAGCCACGCCTGGCTAATTTTGTATTTTTAGTAGAAACGGGGTTTCACTATGTTGGTCGGGCTGGTCTCGAACTCCTGACCTCAGGTGATCCACCTGCCTTGGCCTCCCAAAATGCTGAGATTACAGGTGTAAGCCACCGCGCCTGGCCAGGAGTGGTTTCTTAAAGCATCTTTTTGAGTAATTTGACATTTAAGGAGGCTTGATAGAAAGTTCCAGGGTAAAGGCTAAGTGTTCTCAAGGAGAATGACACAGAGCCCATTCAGACCCCATCCCTCATGGGTGGGGATTTAACTGGATAGGCCGCTGGCTTGGCAAGGCAGCTTTTGTCAACCAAGAGCAATCTGGAGAGCTCACATGTGTGAACCTCATATGTATGCAATCTTTCAGAAACAGGGAATGGCTGTGCCAGATGGTAAAGAGAATTTGGGGGGGCATTAACAAGGTCTGCTATACCTTCCCTCTATTGAAAGCTGCTAAGAGAGTGGGACATAAATTTCTGGAAGAGACATAAGAAGCAATGTATTTCATGTTACTAAAAAGTTAATAAAACAGGCCATTCAGGACCCCTACCCTTGAGTGCTCTAAAGATAGATATGTGTTTGGAGAATTTTCCTTGAACATACCCAATCCCTCCTTCTTGGAGTTCCCATGAAAAGAGTTGTTCCCCTTTTCTACAAAATTGGAGCTATCATAAATTCCTTATTCTTGCCTCCCAAAGAATTAACCCAGAGGAAGTTAAACTTCTTATATAAGCATAGTCAGAGGACTGTTCTCACTGAGGACCTCTGGAGCCCCCAGAAAAAGCTGACTATTCTCCCACACCCATCTCACAACCTTTTTAGCCACAGTAACATAGACTATCTAGGTAGCTTGCTATAAATTGTAACTAGAGCTGAACTTCCTGATGAGTCATGTATCAGCTCTCTCTCCCTCTTTCTTTTAGTTTAATTTTATTTGAATACAAGTAATGTGATTAGACAGATTTAAAGGTCAGTATCCCCAGAGAGTAGTCTTCCACTCTCCTCTCCGAGGTGCGTATGTCTGACCATCAGTATTTCAATATCAGATAGTGAATGAGGCCCACAAAGTTTCATCATCCAGAATGGAGGCCAATTTTCTCTGCACAACATCTCACCTCAGCTGTGCAAGGCTTCCCAGAAAGTAATTCTCCTTTTCTCTTGCCAGGACACCACTGATTTTCCTGCAGTAGAGGAGCTGATGGATAGATTCTACCAGCTATCAAACTATCACTGTATCTTTTTTTTCAGATTCACCCAGCAGAGACCCTTCCCTTCTTTAGAAGTAATTTGTGTTTCTAATTCATGTGTCTTCTTTGGGTTCTGTGGTCACAGTTCACATATGTTTCTTGTTGCCTTTACCATCTCCAGCACCAGGTTTACGCTTTACCTGATTAGGTAAGTCAGTTATCAGGTAACCGTTTCACTTTTGGCCTTTTGAAATTTATGGAAATTTGTAAAATCTCCAGATTTGTTGTTGTTGTTGTTGTTTTGTTTTCTTTTTTGAGATGGAGTCTCCCTCTGTCACTCAGGCTGGAGTGCGGTGGCGCAATCTTGGCTCACTGCAACCTCTGCCTCCCAGGTTCAAGAGATCCTCCCACCTCAGCCTTCGAGTAGCTGCGATTACAGGTGCCCACCATCACGCTTGGCTAATTTCTGTATTTTTAGTGGCAATGGTGTTTCACCATGTTGGCCAGGCTGGTCTTGAACTCCTGGCCTCAAGTGATCCACTCATCTTGGCCTCCCAGAGTGCTGGAATTACAGGCAGGAGCCACCGTGCTCGGCCTGTTTTTTTGTTTTTGAATCGGAGTCTCACTCTGTCACCCAGGCTGGAGTAGAGTGACGGCATCTCATCTCACTGCAACCTCCACCTCTCAGGTTCAAGCGATTCTCCTGCCTCAGTCTCCCGAGCAGCTGGGATTACAGGTGCAGGCCACCATACCCAGCTAATTTTTGTATTTTTAGTAGAGATGGGGTTTCACCATATTGGCCAGGCTGATCTCAAACTCTTGAGCTCAAGTGATCCACCCGCCTCGGCCTCCCAAAGTGCTAGGATTACAGGCGTAAGCCACCACGCTGGCCTAATCTCCAGTTTTGACTAATCTCCTATTCTTTTTATAAGTTGGTGGTCTTTCTATTTTTTAACTCTCACCTTTATGAGGTTTGTGAGGGGTAGATATATACATTTTGATTCAGCCTGCTGTATTTTTGGTTCAGCCTTTTCAGAAGTTTGTCTATTAATTGACCTTTCTCTGTAGACCCCTTACTCACTTCCATAATAACTATCAAGACAGCCTGAGGTGGATTGCAGAAAAGGTATGATTTTTAAAAGTTTTACTTCTAAACAAAAACCCAGGGAGAATGGGGCTGGGGGGAGGTAAAATCTGAAATGGGAAAAGGTCACCTAATTTCCACCATACTCTTGCTCTATCCAAACCAATTGCATTTTTTCCTGGTGCACTAGAAAGATTGCTGAGGCTGACAGTGCCACTTCTCCAAATGCTAGGAACCAAACTTTAAATTGGCTCTTCCAAAATCTATTAAATGGGGTCTTCTAGACTTTCTTATTTGCAAAGATAGGCTATAAAAGATTGCTTCTGTTAATTTGTGTTGTGAGCATTGTTGACCTCATCCTTAAGTTCACAGGGAGCTTATTCAGTAATAGAGATAATCTGTCCCTTCTTGGTGGTCATCAAAAAACACACAAGTTCTGAAAAAGAGCATCTTTTTTACTGTACTTGCCCGGGTTCAGGGTCCAGATTACAATTTTTCTTGAAAATATGGTCCTATTTCCAACTTGGTTTCTTTCTTATTCTGAAGTGTGATCCCATATATAGCCATTAGGGGGTGCAAGAATTGTAATACATATCAGGCCCTCCTGAAGAATGCCACTCAGATCTTTTCTGCTTAACGGGCAAAGTGGACCTTTTTCTTTTCAGAAAAATTTCAGAAAAAATGTTCAAACAACCCTACCTTTAAACATTTTGTACAGATCACCAAACACAAAGGATAAAAAATGGAAAAACTACTTAATGGCTAGACTACTGGTCCATGTTTCAAAATGAAACCCATTGATTCATACATTCAACAAATATTTATTAAGCACCTACACACCAGGCACTGAGCCAGATGTCAGAGATTCAGCAACAAGCGCCCAATCATTTATGACTTCCAAGCTCCCAATCACATTCTCTTATTTCCTACCTATGAGAATTCTGAATTTACTCAGCTTTCCTGCAAATGACACCAGGATATTTATACTTTAGGGGAATTGTTGGCTAAAGATTAGTAGAGAATCCTTTTATCTTAACTGGGTTAACAAGATTAACTAACAGATTTCTTTAAGAAGGTCATAAGGACAAGGTTTAGAACGTTAGAGATATCCATCAGAAGAGGTTTTAGACCAAATTCAACACTTTTCTACGCAAGATACCATTGGGTAAAACTTTAATGTTACCCTTCATTGTTTATTGGTTCTGGGCTGGTGATGTATCCATCCTTTAGTTGTTTCAAAGGGCAATCATATATGGGGATCACCCTCCACTCCAATATTAGGAGGGAAAAATAAAAAGTTTATCCACCATGAAGCGCCATTGGTACAAACTTGTCACTGCTTCTTCCCCAAAGTAACCTACATCCCTCTTATGTCCAAGATGATGGATAATGATAACATCAAATTGCAGCTTCTCTTTCTTCACTTAAGGCTTTTTCTACTCTCTAAAGAAATATTTCAAATTAGCAGCAAAAAGTTATGTGCAAGAATATCACATTCATTCATTCATTCATTCATTCATTCATTCACTGTCTTCCTTTGTGGTAATATAAAATAATCTCAAGGAAATTGAGCAACCTAGGTATTTCTTTACCTTGCTTTCCTTTTGACAGTTTACTGTCCCATATTTTACCAGATCAAGAATGTGTTAGCATGTGGCAAATGGTCAGGAAGTCTTTGGGCTTAATAAGAAAAGACTATACAGGATATAAGATATATGCTCATCTTTGTATTGGCTTTGGTGTGAAATATGGTCACCAACAATTCTTGAGCAGTATTTCTTATTAATCCTACCACTGGGAAGAAGTGGATTTATTTCTCAGCCCCAATGCAAAAATAACTGTAAATAAATAAATAGATGGATAGATAAATAGGTTAGAGGACTCAGTTGAATTGGATGCTACTCCTGGGACAAGCAAATATGACTAGAGGGTGGAGTCATGGGAGGATATTGGATGGGAACTGCATGGCAGAGGGGGAGGAACAGTTCTCAGAAACAGGAGCATGTTTCCAAAAGAATGGCCATGCAGTGAAGACAAAGCAATAGGTGTACACTGTGGACACTGTCCTTTTTTACTTTCAAATTAATTCCAGCTTTTAAATATGGAGTTAATTTAGAAATGGTTGATATGGAAAAGAACTTTGACTTTTTCTGTTTCAACAAAAACAGGTAAAAACTTTCAAGAATGGATACTGTTTAAAATTATACTAAGAAATTTTTGGAATCATCCCAGATAGAGTGCAATAAAAAGTAAAATATCATCAAATATCACAGGTCCCAAGAAGCTTCAAAAATGAATCTTTCATCTAACATAAATGAAACTTAGCGCAATTCCTGGTGAAAGCCACTCTTTCCCTGACCCTATAAAATATCTCATTTCCAACTTTTCCACTTTGATATCTAAGGGCTAGCAGCAACAGAATAGGAGCTTATTTTTAATTGCTTCATGTATAGAAAGAAGGGTGATCTCTAGAGAAACATAGTTTGAAAGTGTCTGAATTTAGCACCTTTAAATTATCAGTGGCAAACAGCAGAATCTGCATCTGGCAGGGGAAAGATTTTCAAGTATGAAATTGAATTTAGTTCCTGCAGACTGCAAAAGCCCTAAATATAAAACTTTGGGAGAGGCATAAAGTAATTGTGTCTAATTTGCTTAAAGGAATTGGTTTTTGATTTGATTGTATAAGAAGATCCATCCTTTAATTAACAATGTGAGGAGGAATTTTAAAATATTTTGATTTCACAATCAAAGTTAAATTAAAATAGTTTAATTCATATTTTTAAAGATTAGAGATAGATTTTACTTGTTAAAGATTGTTGCATAACACCTACTTAGAAAATTTTTTTACTGAGGCTTGGCATATATCTCAAGCATAGGGCTCAGTGAATTTTCACACAAGTGTATATCTATGTGACCACCACCTAGATCAAGATATAGAACATCTCCAGCATTACAGAAGGCCTTAGTATACCCCTATATGGTCAATCCCTACTCCTACTCAAGGCCCCAGAAATAACTACTTTTCCAACTTTTATGACCATTTGGATTTTATAAAAATATAATCATTTAACATATTTTTAAAATGTCTGGCTTTTTGGGGGGCTCAGTATTATTTCTCTTGCATTTATCTCTGTTGTTTCATGCAGCAGTGATTTATTTGCTCTCATTGCTCTATAATATTTCATTCAGGCCATTTCAGGGTTTGCATGGTACCATACTGCATGAATATAAAACATTTTAATTATCCAACTACTGTCTTTTGATAGATGTATGCATTTATTTCTCTTAGATATGCCCTTAGTCATAGAATTTATGAACTATTGGATAGGCAAATGTTTTGGTTTACTACATAATGCCAGCCAGTTATCCAACATGATTGTACCAATCACACTGAAGGAAGAAATAAGAGTTCTCATTGTTTCACATTCCTAACAGCCATTGGTCATAATCAAGCTCTCCAGTTTTAGTCACCATGGTGATTTTAGTGCTATTTATAGTGGTTTTACTTTTCATTTCCTTAAATACTACTGATATTATACTTCTTTTCATATGCTTGTTGTTGTTGGGTAGAGGTAGAAAAATAAAATCTCTCTACTAAGACTAAAAACATGGCCCTCTCCTTTACCTGGGCTTGATGTTAACTTTTAAAAAGTAAATAATATAAGAAATCAATGTATAAATTTCCAGTAATACTCATGAGGCTCTTGGAAGAAGAGAAGACAAAATAACCTGGAAGAATATGTCCTCAACCTACACTGTATAGAATTCCCATAGGTAAAATTCTGTTAATGATTACTTCACAACCCAAAATTATAAGACATGAGGAAATTCAGTTGGCTCTTTGTATCCTCGGGTTCAACCAACTGCAGATCAAAAATATTTGAAAAAAATAAATATAAAAATAACAATACAACTCTAAAAATAATAAAAAATGTAAAAGTACACTATAAAAACCATTTACATAGCATTTATATTGTATTGGGTACTATAAGTAACCTAAAGATAATTCAAAGTATATAGAAGGATGTGCATAGGTTAAATGCAAATGCTACATCATTTTATATAATGAATTCAAGCATCTGAAGATTTTCATACCCACAAGGAGTCATGGAGCCAATCCTTTGAATACCAAGGGACAACTGTAATCCACAGTGATGGAAGAACTACATATATGATATAATAATATGATAGAGAATATACATTAGAGATGTTTAAACTAATTTTTGAAAACTTTCTGATTCTAGTCATGATAGAATAATGGGTATTAAAATTACAATCCTTTATATATATAAAGAGACATTTAATGTTCTGAACCACAGATAGTATGGATCTGTGATCCCTGAAAGGAAAGATAAAACACATGAAGTAAACTGTGCATTCATTCTGGTACCCAAGGCATCTGAGGGCACTTCCAAAATGTTAATGTAGGGAAGGGAGCCTAAGGAGAGAGCAGTTATTTCCTTGAAAAAAAAAAAAAAGAAAACACACACATATAATGAAATTCAGAGCTACTGAGGCAAATGGAATTTTTGGAGCACAGAAGCAGAGAGAGAGAATTGTACAGAGAAGGAACTCCAGAAATCTGCACTGGGGCCCTCTTAATTCTTTGGCCAAATAATAAACTGTTCATGGCAGCATGAGACTCCCCAAGGCCTCACAGAGAAGAGCTACTGAGCTATAAGCTGAACAGAGATTCGATTCATCTTTGAGATGAATAGATTGTGGAGGTGACACAGGAATGGGTGATTCTTAGAGTTCTGATCAGCCAGAGTGACATGATCTCATTGAGCACCTGAAAATTCAGTTGAGATTCCATAAAGGCCATAACTTAAAAGTGCAGATTCTCTATCACCATCCAAATAAAGACTAAAACCAAGACTTGATATAATAAAGCAAAGTCACCACTAAAGTAATTGTCAGCTGAAACAATACCCAACATGTTTTAAGGGGAGTCAACATAATGTAAACTCTCAACAATATTAACAGCCACAATGTCCAGAACACAATAGAAATTTTTAAGACATGCAAAAAGGCAGGAAAATGTGAACTCTAATCCGGAGGGAGAAAAAGTCAATAGAAGCACACCCCAGGAAAATATATATGCTTCAATTAGCAGACAAAGACTTTTAAAAGTTTATATAAACAAATTTAGGGACATAAAGAAAAAGGCAGACAATGAGTAAACATATGGAACATCTCAACAAAAAGATAAAAATATTTTTTAAGAAAACAAAATGGAAATACAAGAACTGAAAACTACAATATTTGAAATTTAAAACTCACTGGATGAGCTTAACAATACAGTGAAAACTGGGTAAAAATCAGTGAACCTGAAAACAGAAAAATAGATACTATGCAAATGGAAGAAGAGAAAGCAAAAAATACTGAAAAAGCAAACATATCTTCAGTAACTTGAGGGAAAACATCAAATGGTTTGATATAGGAGTACTTGGAGTCCTAGAAGGAGAGGAGAGAGATTAGGCCCACAAAATATTTGAAGAAATGACTAAAAGTTTTCTAAATTTGATTTAAAAAATTAATCCAGAAGTCCAAGAAGTTCAACAAACCCAAGCAGAATACACACAAGGAAAATCACACCTAGAAGCATCATATTAAGCTTGATGAAAACCAAGATAAATAGAAAGTTTTGAAAGAAGTGTTACCGAAATGCCAGGGGTTTGGTTCAGGTACTTTTGCTTGCCACACAGAAAGCTGATTACTGGAACAGTGAGTATCGCCAGAAAAGAAGGCTTTATTCAAGTGTTGCAGCCAAGGAGAATGGCAGATCAGTCTCAAATCCGTCTCACGTGACTAAAATTAGGTGCTTATATAGCAAGGAAGAAATGTAACCATGTGTGGGAAAACAGAAATTAGGGAGGGGTAAGGAAGAGGAGTTGGTCAACAGAAAGCAGGTGGTTGGTTAGGCAATCATAGTGGGTGAGAGGTCTGGTGTCCCATTGTCCACATGCAGTGATCTGGTAAGTTTCAGTACTTTGATACTATCTGGAAGAACTGATGGTTGGTTTTCTGAGAAAGGACCTCAGATAAGACAAATGTAACTTTCTCAAGTTTTAAGAATGGGAGGGTCAATTTCTATGTTTATGCAAAAGAAGCCATAAACATCAGTTTTGTGGGACGATTTGGCCATTTTCAGAAGCAAAGGAAAAGAACGCATATTATATGTAGGCAATAATGATAAGAATAACATTTATTCTCAAGCACAATGCTAGCCGGAAGCCAATGTAACAACATAATTAAGATGCCAAAAGAATAAAACAGTCAATCTAGAACTATACATCTAGCATATTTTTTAAATGAAGGTGAAATATAGACTTCTCAGAAAAACAAAAGCTGAGGGAATTCATTGCCCACAGACCTGCCCTAAAGGAAGGTCTTTAGGGCAGTCTGTGTGCCCTTCTTCAGCCTGAAGGGCAACAATGAAATAATACCAGACGGAAACTTAGATTTGCATAAAGGAGCAAAGACTGCCAGAAATGATAAATACATGGTTAAACAGAAAAGCTTTTCTCATTCATAACAGACCAAGAATAATAGTAACAGTGTGGTGTGGGATATATAGCTTATATAAAAATAAAGTGGGTAACAAAAATAACACAAAGACCTGGAAGATGGTAAATGAAAATATTTTGTTGTAAGATTCTTCTATCAGATGTAAAGAATTATAATATTAAAGCAAGGTGTACTATGAGTAGTTACAGATATGCAAACACAGCCATAAGAAAGGCAAAGTCTCTATAGTAATATTGAAGTACACTTCAGGAAGAAAGGGACTTTCAATTCATAAAAATGCATAACAATTCTAAATCATACATTATACAAAACCTGAGAGAACTAAAAAAACTAGATGAATTCATAATTATAATAGAAGATTGTATTACTCCTATCTAGTTATTGTTAGAATAATTAAAATTAAAAAGAAATATATGGAAGATTTATAACACTAGAAAATAATTTAAGAAATTTAGAGAAACTTAGAGAAAACTTCACCTAATAACTGATCTCATGGTCTTTTCAAGTGCACAAGAACCATTCTCCTAGATGTACCGTAAGCTTGGCCAAGAGAAATGTCTCAATAAATGTAAAAGGATTGAACTCATATAAAATATGTTATCTGACTGCAATGGAATTAAATTAAAAATCAATAATAAAATTATATTTGGAAAAGCTCTAAGTATTTGGAAATTAAACACATTTCTGCATGACCCACTGGTCAAAGAAAAAATCTAAAGGAAAACTGCAAAAGAGTTGGAACTAATGACAATTAAAACCTAATTATGAGCTACAGTAGTCCTTAAATAAAAATTTATAGCCTGAAATGCTTATATTAGAGAAAAAGAGTGTCATAAAATCACTGTTATAGAGTTTCACCTTTAAGGTAGAAGATAAGAGTAATTAAACTAAAAAAAACAGCAGAAAGAAAGAAATAATAAACGCAGAAACCACTGAGATAGAAAACACTTCAACAATAGAGAAAAATCAAAGAAACACAAAGTAGGCCATTTGGAAAGATCAATAAAATCAATAAATCCCTACCTATATGGAACAGGAGCTAGATTGGGGCTGGAAGAGGAGGGAGAGAGAGGAAGAGAAAGAGAACACACATTACCACTATCAAGAATACATGAGGGCATATTCCTACAGAACACACAGACATGAAAAAGTTAATAAGGAAATACTATGAATTACTTTTGGCAGCTTAGATGAAAGGGACAAATTTCTTCAAAGACACAATTACCAGTAGTGACCCTAGCCCCTAAAGAAACTGAATTCAAAATCAAGAAAAGGCTGGGCATGATGGCTCATGCCTGTGATCCCAGCACTTTGGGAGGCCAAGGAGGGAGGATTGCTTGAGTTCAGGAGTTTGAGACCAACCTGGGCAACATAGGAGACCTTATCTCTACAAAAAATTTTTTTAAAGAATTAGTTGGGTGTGGTGGTGAATGCCTGTAGTCCCAGCTACTTGGGAGGCTGAGGTGGGAGGATCACTTGGGCCTGGGAGGTCAAGGCTATAGTGAGTCATGATTTTGCCACTGTACTCCAGCCTGGGCAACAGAGTGAGACCCTGTCTCATAAAAAAAAAAAAAAAAAAAAAAGAAGAAGGAGAAGGAGAAAGAGTAGGAAGAAGAAAAAAAACAAAATTGAGGAGAAATTTCTCACAAAGAAATCTCCAGGCCCAGATGTCTTCACCAGTGACTTCTTTCAAACATTTAAGGAAGAAGTAATACCAATATTACATAAACTACTTCAGAAGAATGAGGGAACACTTCCCAACTCATTTTTCTGAGGCCAGCATTATCCTGAAAACAACACCAGAGATGTTTCAGGAAAAGAAAAGTAAAATTCTAGAGTGTGGAGCTGACTGAGCTAAGGGAGTGGGATGGCTTTTTGATGTGTCAACATTTTGAGGCAGTCATTCCCCAGTTAGTCAAACAAACACTAATCCAGGTGCCGCAGCAAAGGAATTTTAAAGAGGTATTAAGGTTCCTAATTGGTTGTCTTTAAATCTCTAATCTGCCACCTTGATTTAATCAGTTGGATGTCCTTAAAAGCAGGTTTAAGACTTCTGAGAGAAAGGGTCAGAGAGAGAAGATATTCTGCCTGTGGGCAACAGCTCCCGCCTCCTCATGATCTTCCCTTGCTGACTGTCACTCAACTCCTTCAGTGCAAGTCAGACTTGTTTAGCCAGCTCCCACAATGATGTAAGACAATTATTAGAAATCTCCATCTCTCTCCGTTTATTCAGTCATTCACTTTCTGCTTCTCAAGTTGAACCCTGACTGATATACAAAGGATAGCATTTAGAAGTTGTCAGAAAAGTGCACAGAACCAAATTATGCTGGGCCCTACACTCTGCATTAACAAGAAGAGATTTTCAAGTGCAATTGGATATGAATGGTCATATTATCCAAGGGCTTATCTAAGCAGTTAAGAAATACTAACTTCTGCCCACTAAACTAAAAAAATAAAATGGATTACAATGTTGGTGGGTTTAAAGAGAAACTGGAACCATTGTAGCTCTGGGAAATATATCCCAGGGAAATAATTGAAATGGAGGAAAATACATATCTGCATTAATTTTCTGCCACTATGTAACAAATTACTACAAACTTAGCAGCTTCAAATATAACACACATTTATAACACCCATTTAGTAGATCAGAAGTCTGGTATGATGTGACTGGGTTCTCTGCCCAGGAAATTACAAGGCTGAAATTAAGATGTCACCAGGTTAAATTATTGTCTGATGGATACTGGGGGGGAATCTGCCACCAGGTTCACATGATGGTGGCAGAATTCAGTTCCTTGTGGTTGCAGGACTGAAGACTTGTTTTCTTGCTGGCTGTCAGCTGGGAGCCACTCTCAGCTCCTAGAGGCCACCCACATTCCTTACCATGTGATCCTTTCCATCTTCAACAGAGAATCTCCCTCACACTGAATCTCTGTCATGCTTTGAATCTTTCTGATTTCTGGGACCCAGATTCAAAGGGCTCATGTGATTAAGTCAGACTCATCCATATTATCTTCTTTAAGACAATAGTGCCATGTAACATAACCTAATCATGGATGTGAAATCCATTCTGTTCACAGTACTGGGAGTTAGAAAGGGTATAAACACCAGAGACTGGGAAAGTCTTGAGGGCCATCTTAAAATTCTACCCACCATAATACTTCTATCTATCTATCTATCTATCTATCTATCTATCTATCTATCTATCTAATCTAATCTAGGTAGATGTATAGATGGCTAGGCACACAGAGTGTTTATTCCTGCACTATATGTATTTGAATATGTATCTACTGAACAAAAAACCAAATTCCAATCTAGGCCAGATAGCCTTTAGTATGTTAGATAATGGGATATCATCATTACGTTAAAACATGTTTCTCTATGTTTCTGTGATGTCCTCACCCGTTTGCCACCTCTAATGGCAATGTAGGTGGGAAAACGCAATATGGAATGGTGCATATGCGGTGATAATAGGAATTACAAAATCAAAAAAGTATTAGAAGTCTATAAGGATCAGAATGAGAATGGGGAAGGCAGAGAGATTTTTTTGTTGTCGTTATTGTCATAGTCATTGTAAGGTGCGGGGAGGACAAAGAATGAGCCAATGTGTTAAGATAAACAAATGGGTTTCTATTGCCTTTACCCTTTCGGGGTTTCTGCCCACACTAGACAAAATTTTCAAAATATTTGGACAGAAGTAGAATGAATTTGGCAAACATATGGTGCCAGTTGAATCCAGACTCCCTGATCATTTTAAGGCTGTGCAAAGCTGGCTTGCAGGGGCAGGGTGGCTGGGGGAGATGAATTAAATAACGAGGATGGAGGAAGGAGCTCCAGCTGCCTCTTAAGGAGTTGAGTGACTCACTTCTAAAAGGTTCCTCCTGCAAGTACTCCTCATCTGAGTCACTAATTAGGAGACAGCTGGAGTAACTATAAAGTCCTTCCTTCCTCTCTGGAGCCTGCTGTCCAAACCCTTTTCCCCTCTGGTTGCCAAGCCCAAGTCCTTGTTGCTGACTGATCTCTCCAGGATCTGGACAACTTGCCTTCACACTTGAGGTGGCACGCTTCATTTTGCTTGCTTTACCAACCAGACGTCTCCTGGCAGGCCTGGTGCGAAGAGGATGAGTGGAGATTGAGGCCTGCCATTTGTCTTCACACTTCAGAGGA
This sequence comes from Pongo abelii, assembly GCF_028885655.2. NCBI lineage: Eukaryota > Metazoa > Chordata > Mammalia > Primates > Hominidae > Pongo > Pongo abelii. Next base: position 114,780,801 of record NC_085928.1, on the reverse strand, counting down.
TTGAGTAAACGAGTTTTTCTTCCCAACAGTAAAAGCACTGACACAAAGGGACCACGTTTATTTAAGCTTATTAATTCGCACATCCATCTTCTTGGTGGATTCATGTCCTAAATTTTGTCAGAAATCACAGAATAGACTAAACTTTTTAGGAAGCCCAAAAATTGCTTTCAAATGGTACAAGCTAGGTCAGAAACGAAGGATTCATGGTGTATAGTCCCTATAGCAACCTCTCAGTTCCTGCCCCCACCATTTCCTGAATCATCCTTTAATGTTCTTTTTTTCCATTTCATAAGAATGCTTTCAAGCTTTAAAAAAATCTCTCCCTTGGCTGGGCGTGGTGGCTCATGCTTGTAACCCCTGTACTTTGGGAGGGCGAGGCGGGTGGATCACAAGGTCAGGAGTTCGAGATCAGCTTGGCTAATAAGGTGAAACCCCGTCTCTACTAAAAATACAAAAATTAGCTGGGTGTGGTGGCATACCTCTGTAATCTCAGCTACTCGGGAGGCTGAGGCAGGAGAATTGCTTGAACCTGGGAGGTGGAGGTTGCAGTGAGCCAAGATCGTGCCACTGCACTCCAGCCTGGGCGACAGAGTGAGACTCTGTCTTAAAATATATATATATATATATACAAAATATATATAAATATATATATTTTATATATATATATATAATCTCTCTCTTTTCTTTTCTAACATGTCAGTGAGGGCTCAGAAGAGCAAAATAAATTTTCCCATTTGACTTCTAAAATCCTTGGGACAAATGTGAGTGGGGTGAGGATATCAGGATGCAGTTGAAAAGCAGAGGTTTTGTTTTATTTGTTTTGTTTGGGTATTTTTGCCACTCCAGGGTCCTGTCACTAAATTTTAATCATTGCAGCCCTGCTCCTGTTCACAAATACAGGTAGTAAATTTAGGTCTACCACAACTGAGTTGTTTTATTCAAAAGCTTCCTGAAATCTTCACTAATCTTCACAGTAAATGTATGAGGTAAATGTAACTTCTCCAAACCTCAGATGCCACAGGTTGGTGACTTTTTCAGATGAGAAGCAAGCCAGTAGAAAGACCAGGATATAATTAGTGAAAACAATTCCATGAAATCCGAAGACCTATGACAAAGGAAGACAAATATTTGCTATAAAAGAAGAAAGAAAAACATGCAAAGAATGTTCAAAATGCAAAATTGCAAAGGCTTCTTTCCATTTGTCCAAAATAAAAAGAAAAAAAAAGAATATGTCTTTATTACAGCCAATTTGGAAAAAGTTTGGCAGTTTCTTTAAATGTTAAACATATCTTTACCATACAACCCCAACAATCCTGGATATTTACCCCAGAGAAACAAAAGCATATGTCCATACACTCCTATATGAATGTTTTCAGCAGTTTTGTTAGGGCCACAAACTGGAAACAGTCTAAATGTCCACCAATAGATGAATCGATAAGCAATCTGTAGTACAAACATACAATTGAATGATGCTCAGCAATAAAAAAAGATGAACTATTGATACAAACAACCATTTAGACAAATTAGAAAATAATGCTGAATAAGAGAAGACATACAAAAAGTATAAACTGTATATCATGTATATAAAATACAAACTAACCTATCCTGAAAGAAAGCAGGTCAAATGCTGCTGCAGTTTGAGGTATGGACTACCAAGGGGCATGAGGAAACTTTGGGGATGGTATTCTTGATTGTGATGATTGTTTCATGAATGTCATCAAATTGTGCATCTTAAATGTATACACTTTGCTGTCAATTATACCTCAAAAAAGCTATAAAAATACACAGCAATGATTCGTTCCTTGTGTGTAGTATGAAAAACAAGAATATGCCTGTGTGCCCAAGACCTGTGAGATAATTTAAAAGTTTGTAATAAAAGTGACATAGTGCTCTTTTCATTTGAATGTTTCCCACTGGTTATAAAGGCCAGGAGATAGGAAAAATAATTTCTATTGTTCATTCTCTTGAAATACATAATTACCTTATTGTATGTTATTGAACTTGAGATAAGTTTTATGGCTTTATTTGCAATGACTTCCCACTGATGATGTGTTATACGATAGGGTGTACCTTTCTATTCCTACTACAGGTATTCCTGATTTAGTCCATGGGATAGGATCTGTCAATACCCCTACCACTCAGGAACAGTTGGGGAAAAGCTTCTGTCCTTCCCTCTTCCATGGCACAAGTAACTTATCTGATGGATGATATTAAAAGAAGTGGTTCTCTCTCTAGCTGACCTGCATGGAACAGGCCATTTTCTTCCCTTCATTCCTCCTTCTAGGTGATAAGTACACCTGAGTTGGGCCCCATGTTCATCTGGCTTGATAGGGCTTGAGGCACTCTCAGATCTCTCATCCATGTGACTGGAGGAGTCTCATCTGTAGACAGAAATCTCCTTGTTGTATGAAGCCAAGTCTAGATTCGCGGTGTGGTGGAAAGAGGACATTGAAAGCTGAGTTTGGCCTCAGGTCCGAGTCACATTCTACAACCCAGCTAACAATAAAGTAGGTACTATGATTCAACTCCAACCTCTAAATTGGTTTAGAATCCATAGAGGAGGAAGATGTGATTAAATAGATGATGAATCGTAGTAAGTAGTGCTGATATCGCAGTAATATTCCACATGGAATGGAATGATAGGTGTGTTGCCATGTTCCCAACTGGAGGAGGAATCTTTCTACAAATATCATAAAAAGTAAAGAAAACACAAGGTGAAATTTCTGCCACATTACTAAGTAAATAGTTTCTTCCCCTTGTCTGGCATCTTGATATTACAATTATGGAAATATTACATCTTTAAATCAATAGATTCAAGAAAAAGATTAATCACACCTTTAAGCTAAGAATGTCAATTGATGGATGCAATACAATTTTGATATGTGGGGGTAATTTTTTTTTTTTGAGATGGAGTCTTGCTCTGTCACCCAGGCTGGAAGGCAGTGGCATGATCTCAGCTCACTGCAAGCTCTGCCTCCCGGGTTCACGCCGTTCTCCTGCCTCAGCCTCCCGAGTAGCTGGGACTACAGGTGCCCGCCACTTTGTCCGGCTAATTTTTTGTGTTTTAGTAGAGATGGGGTTTCACCGTGTTAGCCAGAATGGTCTTGATCTCCTGACCTCGTGATCCACCCGCCTAGGCCTCCCAAAGTGCTGGGATTACAGGTGTAAACCACTGTGCCCAGCCGATGTGGAGGTGATTTTTGTCTTTCAGTTGCTAAACTAAGAACGATTTAGAAGAAGAAGTAGAAGATTTAGGGAAGTATAATTACATAACATTTAAATGATTAAACCACTTTTAGATTATTTTTTCTGAATTCTTTATGATTCCAGTCCTGAGGTCTAAAAGCAAAAGGGACATATTTAAAACCACTCAGAGATCCTTTTCACTTTATCACACATGTCTCCATCAATTTATAAACTTGTGGTTGAGGAAGGAATACTTCCACATGTGGAGCTGAGAACAGAGGTGTTCTCTCTAATGTGAACACATGCACTGTATTCCCTCTGGGCTCAGATCTAAGGGCATGCCCTTGGCATCCCCAACTCCCACTCAGTGTCTCAGAACTGTGGTCCAGGGAAAATCAGAGCCCCCTGGGTACCACTCAGGAGACTTGCATTTGCTATTTTTAATGTAACCCTCTAGTAGTAATAATAGTAGTAGTGATAGTAACAACTACTTTATGTAGTGCTTATCATGTGCCAGGCATAGCTTAAGTGCTTTACATGCATTATTTTATTTAAATTTCACATCATGTTAATGGAAAATCTGGAACAAATCTTCATTCATTAGAGATCTCCATTCCACATGATTCCACTTCTAAAGTCTTGTGATCACTTTCTATAAGTTTCCAGAAAATAATTTGTATATTGATTTTTTTTTCTTTTTTTAAAAACATGGATTTTAAGGATGGTCCAAACTGTGGGCTATGTGTTCAAGGCAAATGAACATGAGAGAGAGAACACACATACACACACACACACACACACACATCGATTAAAATGATACCCAAATAAATTACCCTTAGTAGCAAATAAGAACTGTCATGATGGGCACTCAGAGTGCAGAAAAGATAGGTAGATGGCCTCATAGAGTGATATAGGCACTCTCTTACCACTATTTCTTCATGTCATCCTATACTAAGTTGAGGCTAAGAGACTAAAGTATGCTACCCAGTGGGGCAACTTTGAGAACCATTTCCACCATGTACTTTCTGGAGTGTTCTTGTCTTTGTCACTGAGCCTAGAATCTCCACAAGAGGTCCCCCCTCTCCCACTAGCCTCACTGAGTCTCCATCACTCTTTCTTTTCCTCCTCCTTCCTTCCATTCTCTTCATCTCCCCTTAACCATCTTTATTTTTAAGCCAGTTGCTCCAATGCCTCTGTTAGTTTTAAAAAATAGGGACTTAAGGAGGGCTCTCCAGTTGCAGTGGGGAAAAGTTCCAAATTCTTGGGTTGGACAGGAGGTGGCCTCAAAATGGCTTAGAATGCAATAGTCTGCTTCATTTACTTTCAGCTCATGCTGAACTAGCCGTCTAGTAAAGCTGTCTGCTGTACTACAGAAAAGAGCCCTGAAAGTTGATGGGACTGTCTGAAAAACAACAGAATAACAGAAACTCCATGAATAAAATGAGGGTAAATAAAGTGACTTATCCAAGCTAGAGATAGCTGGAGCCAAAGAAGAGTTGAACCACACAGTTTTTGCTTTCATGGAAACATTTATTGCTGCAAAATAAGAGGCTGGAGAAGATCTCTGATAGATCAATCATCAGCATGAGGCCACCATATTAACTAATGAGGCTAGAATTCACATGTCCAATCCCAGAGATCTGGTGGGATGGTCAAGACCTGCTCAGGAGAGCCAAACATGGGTGCAAAAGCCAGTATTGTATTTGCTTCCTAAATGCTTTTTGAGCAGCTAAGACTTTAAGTTCAGCAAGGACTCATGATATATATGGTAGAACAATGATAATGTGACTAGAATCAAAGAAGCCCACCATGCAGGCACATATTCTGGCATCTTTCTATCTTTATCAACACTACTTACTGTTATGCATATTTGGAGAAGGGTACGGTACCTTTTGTGAGACTCTGCACAAAACTGTGGAGGAGACACCTCACACTCTGCTGTCTCTCCCCATGATCTCTCCTATCCTTCAGTACCTAATCTTTTATTCTCTTTAGCCTGAATGAATTAGAGAAGAGGCTCAGTTCTGTGACAGCGATGATTCAAGATTTGGTATTTGCAATGGAGAAGCAGTTACAACGGAGGAATATATTGGCTTCCAGTCATTCCGTTTCAAAACATTGACCATTTTCTTCTGCTAGCTACTAAGGATTCTTGAGTTGTGAAATATGAGCAAGAATTACCTTTCCTCCCTCTGACTCAGGATAAGAACCTGAAAACCTGCATTTCTCATAAACTCCTGTAGCTAACTTTTATGCAAATTAAAGTTTGATAACCACTCTGGTACAGAGGCTGTTATGGATGGAAGCTTATGTAGGAGAATCTATTGAGAAGGATGAGGGAATGCTATTGGTTTGTGTGGACCAAGATGGTTTGGCAGGCTGGGAGGCCTTTTGAGAATCGAGAAAGTTCTCATTGTTCAATTCCCACCTATGAGTGAGAACATGCGATGTTTGGTTTTTTGTCCTTGCGATAGTTTACTGAGAATGATGATTTCCAATTTCATCCATGTCCCTACAAAGGACATGAAAAAAAAAAAAAAAAGAATTGAGAAAGTTAATGAGGCAACTCTTGGTGGTTCCTCCAGTACATTCCTGCTCCAGCACGTTCCTGCTCCTTTTCACTTCCCCGGCCTTAGTTCTGGATTGCCATATACTGGGCTGACTGTAGTGCATGTCTGTTGCTGTCCTGATGTTACCCTCTTTCCCCCAGACACAGAGATGCTGAAGTGAGCTGGTTCATAGCCCTTTGAGAGGAGCATTGATGATACATTTGCATTAACTTCTGTCCATTTGTCTCCAGATACAGTCTGGGTGGCCTCATTTAAATAGATGCTGCACACTTGTGGCCTCCTAATTATGTTCTGCACCTGTGTGCAGTCTTTGCAGCTGCTCTGGAGACTCCAGGGCCCCCACCAGGCCCTCACAGGTTCGCAGCCCATCTGTCAGCCTCTCCATCCGTTTGCTGACATGTGACTCAGCTGCAGCCAGAGCACAGGGGTCAGGCCTCCAGCTGCCTTTACCTGCTCCATCATCATAGCCAGAAATGGGGAATGAGCCTTGGGGAATGTGCTTCTGCCTGGCTTTGCTGAGGCTCATGGAGGCCACCCACCTGGGAATCTTGAGACCTTTTCCTTGGGAAGAAGAGAGGGGACAGCAAAGATAGCTGGTGAGCTCCTTATAACTAAGGCCTGAGTAATAAATGAAAGCCCTGGGGTATGGCTCCTCGGGCCAGAGACAATGAGAGCTCAGATCAGACTTGGTAGTTGTGGCAAAGGAGACATTAACATTTGTTTCAAGGCTGTTTCTTGTCTTTACTTTGTATCACCTCCTTTAAGCTGAAGTGGGGAATGGTTTTCATCTTGAGACAGTCCCTTGGAGCACATCCTGCACTGGCTGGCATCCTACTGGGCGCGTTTCTTCTCCTGGAAGTAATAAGTACGTGATAACCCTTTAGAGATCAGGGGGACATGCTCTTCGAGTATGATCATTTCCAAGACCTTAGACCCAAAGAGATGTGTCTCTGAACCCTAATAATAGGATTCATACTGATAGATGTAGAGAGAAGGGAAGGGGGATAGTAACCCAGGGGACTTAATCTCTGGGTAAGCAGTGAAATAAAAAGTGTTAGGAAATCCTCCATTGTCAATAGAGTGAGGTTGTATTATCAACCCCACTCATCAAAGTGTGCTTATCTGTCTTGAGCTGAGCTTCCTAGAACAGAGCTTGAGAAAGACTCAAGGCCATGGGATTGATTTAGGGAGTGCTCTTCAGGAAGAAACCTATAAATGAGGTGGGAAACAGGAGAGGTATATTAGTCTGTTTGTATTACTATAAAGATAATTTATAAAGAATAACTTATTTATAAAGAATAATTTTATAATTTATAATTTATAAAGAAAAGAGGTTTAATTGGCTCACAGTTCTGTGGGTATACAGGGGGTGTAGTGCCAGCATCTGCTTCTGGTGAGGCCTCAGGAAGTTTCCAATCATGGCAGAAGGTGAAGGGAGAGCAGGTGCATCACATAGTGAGAACAGTAGCAAGAGAGTGAGGACAGGAGGTCCCAGACTTTTAAACAACCAGATCTCACATGAACTGAGTGAGAACTCACTCATCACCAAGGGAATGGTGCTAAATCATTCATAAGGGATCCACCCCAATGATCCAATCACCTCCCACCTCCAGTATTGAGAATCACATTTCCACAAGAGATTTGGAAGGGACACACATCCAAACCATGTCAACAAGGAAGGGAAAAGAGCTGAGGAAGGCTAAGTGCTCAGCCTGATCCTTGGAAAGGAATACCTTTGTATTCCCCAGGCTTGATTTCACTCTCTAATGACTCCCCCACCGATGCTTCAACCCCTACCTCCCTTCAGCTTGCCAGCTGTACCGAGCGCTGAATGTGGACAGTGTCCCTGTCTTCAAGAGCTCTCAGTGGTCATCTATGCATGCAGGCAAGCATCTATGCTAGGGCACATGGCGCTATCACTGGGCTACTTCTATAACTTGCACTGGGAAGTGAGTTAGTTCTTGTCAGTCTCCACTCTACAGCACACCAGTTTACTAAGACATTTCAAACCTAGTTTTCTAAAGATTCTGAAATGACATCCCCCCAAATTTTTCTTCTGGATGACAATGGTGGGTTGTTATTTTCCATAAATGGAGATACCAACTTTGTTTTCCTTTCAAAAATCCACTTATATTTGCAGGACAGTTTTGTTAAATTTGCTCTTTCTAAAAATAATTAATGTATTGAGGTTTTGGCATTCTAACTAAAGGTTAACTTCACCTCAGTTAAGATGATAAAATCAATGTGGATATGCCATGATTGATAATATGAGAATAGAGTTTATCTTAAAATTAAAGTTGAAACCTTTAATTAATGTCATCTATTTGTTTAGTGTGTATATTTAAGCATGCATATAAAGGTATATTATAACTAATGAACAAAGAAAGCATATGAATGCTGAAAAAGATTACTGGTAGCCTAAAATCCATGTTTGGAGTATTCGGTTAGCTCTTAACAAGGAGTCAGAAGAAGTTCTCTACATTTTGTGTAATCTGCCCAGAGCACAGAGAGGTTCCTTATCTTCCAAAAAACCTTTCACTTGAAAACCAGATAACTTTGTGTTGATTTTTGTCATGCTCTTGAATTATTTTATAAGGAAACAACAAAAGTTTCTTGCTTCTAAAAGGGTTAAAGCTCCTCAGTCACCTGCTATGTTCATTTAAACTATTTTATTGCCACTCTGATTAATAAGGGAGCCAAGCTACAAGCATTTTTCATTCTCAGGCTTCTGTGCTTCCATCATAATCAAGGGGCCAATCTCCTCTGACAACTCTTCTTAAATGTAGTGTCTATTAGCAGGATGGATGGAAAGGCTCTAGAGATTTGCTAAGGCTTCTCAGCTGCTATAATGTGTTCTTACTTTCAGAATAATGGACCTGATCTGTATAAAATAGTTATATATTTTCTTATTCATTAAAGGAAAATGCCATACTTCATTTTGTCTTTTTTGTTACTATAATAAATTTGTTATCAACAGGTGGTTTTCTGTTCTCACCTTACTTTGTCCGATTGCCTACTATAAGGTATAAGCCAGAAATTGGGTCTTAACAAAGAAGGACAGCTTCAGAGCTTTGGCAAAAAGGACTGCACTGCATATGGTAATTATTGATACTGCAAGGAATATGCTCACAGCTGCAGGTTTCACAGAGAAGCTAACCTTGCCACTTTAAGCAGAGAGACGTGTCAGACTGTACTAGGGGGCATCAGTCAGGACTCTTGCAACCCAGTAGATGACTTAATAAAAGTAGACAGCTGATCCAAGGTCTAACAGAACAAGAATTGGTTATGTAGACAGAATGAAAGGGATGAGAGAAATACTATAGTTGGCATTAATGAGTATTTGTTGGCATTGTCTTTAATGTTCTACTTGTTTTTTATTTTATTTTATTATTTTTTAAGATGGAGTCTTGCTCTGTCACCCAGGCTGGAGTGCAGTGGTGTGATCTCTGCTCACTGCAAGCTCTGCCTCCCAGGTTCACACCATTCTCCTGCCTCAGCCTCCCGAGGGGCTGGGACTATAGGTGCCCGCCACCATGCCCGGCTAATTTTTTGTATCTTTAGTAGAGACAGGGTTTCACCACGTTAGCCAGGATGGTCTCAATCTCCTGACCTTGTGATCTGCCCGCCTCAGCCTCCTAAAGTTCTGGGATTACAGGCATGAGCCACTGCGCCCGGCCTAATGTTTTATTTTTTAAGGGCATATGAGGAAGCCCTTTTTCTATATTTTGAGAGTTTCTTTAACTCTTGATTTATTTAGCTGGCTATAGTTGTGCAAACTGCAATGAAACACTTTTCCAATGGTGCCTTATTTATTGTACCCTCAGAATTCATGAAAGGCATTCTGTGAAGAATCTTAATCTAGGTACCCAGTCAATGAATCACCATGGGAATGTAGTAGGATAATGGCAATAGTAACTTGGATGCAGGTGAATGTTTTTGCAATGGATTATGCTTAGTTATAATAATAATAACTGCCCCATTTTCTTCTCACAGATTATTGCTTAATTCTCACATTACATTTGTGTAAGAATTAAAGCAATAATCTGAGAAAATTTTCATTATTTTAATTGACAAATAATTATATTTATGGAGTACAGTGTGGTGCTTTGATATATGTATACATTGTAGAATGACGAAATCAGGCTAATTAGCATATCCATCATCTCATATATTTATCATTTCTTTGTGGTGAGAATATTGGAAATTCTCTCTTTTAGCTGTTTTGAAATATATATTATTATTTTTTTTATTATACTTTAAGTTCTAGGGTACATGTGCACAACGTTCAGGTTTGTTACATATGCATATATGTGCCATGTTGGTGTGCTGCACCCATTAACTCGTCATTTACATTAGGTATATCTCCTAATGCTATCCCTCCCCCCTACCCCCACCCCACAACAGGCCCCGGTGTGTGATGTTCCCCTTCCTGTGTCCAAGTGTTCTCATTGTTCAATTCCCACCTATGAGTGAGAACATGTGGTGTTTGGTTTTTTGTCCTTGCGATAGTTTGCTGAGAATGATGGTTTCCAGCTTCATCCATGTCCCTACAAAGGACATGAACTCATCATTTTTTTATGGCTGCATAGTATTCCACGATGTATATGTGCCACATTTTCTTAATCCAGTCTATCATTGATGGACATTTGGGTTGGTTCCAAGTCTTTGCTATTGTGAATAGTGCCGCAATAAACATACATGTGCTCATCATCACTGGCCACCAGGGAAATGCAAATCAAAACCACAGTGAGATACCATCTCATACCAGTTAGAATGGTGATCATTAAAAAGTCAGGAAACAACAGGTGTTGGAGAGGATGTGGAGAAATAGAAACACTTTTACACTGTTGGTGGGACTGTAAACTAGTTCAACCATTGTGGAAGACAGTGTGGCGATTCCTCAGGGATCTAGAACTGGAAATACCATTTGACCCAGTCATCCCATTACTGGGTATATACCCAAAAGATTATAAGTCATGCTGCTATAATATATTATTATTAACTATAGTCACCCTACTATGTAATAGATCACCTGAACTTATTCCTGCTATCTAACTAAAACTTTGTACACTTTGCCAACATCCTCCCTTTCCCCTTTCCCACAAGCAGCCTCTGGTGACCACCATTCTACTCTCCACTTCATGAGTTTGACTTTTTTAGATTCCACATATGAGTGAGATGGAAGCTAACGTAGGAGGACCTATTGAGAAGGATGATGGGATGGAGTGTGGGTTTGTGTGGGCCAAGATGGTTTGGCAGGCTGGGAGGTCTGCCAAATACTGGAAGACAGTATTCGTGTCTGTGCCTGGCTTATTTCACTTAGCATAATATTCTTTAGGTTAATCTATGTTGTCACAAATGACAGAACTTCTTAAGGTTGAGTAGCATTCCATTCTGTATATATACCACATTTTCTTAATCCTTTCATCTATTGATGAATACTTAGGTTGTTTCCATATCTTAGCTATTGTGAATAATGCTGCAATGAGCATGGGAGTGCAGATATCTCTTCAACATACCTATTTTCTTTCCTTTGGATATAAACCTAGTGGTGGGATTGCTGAATTATATGGTAATTCTATTTTTAGTTTTTTTTTTTTTTTTTTTTTACTTTTTTTTTTTTTTTTTTTTTTTTTGTATTTTTTTTTTATTATTATTATTATTATTATTATACTTTAGGTTTTATGGTACATGTGCGCAATGTGCAGGTAAGTTACATATGTATACATGTGCCATGCTGGTGCGCTGCACCCACCAACTCGTCATCTAGCATTAGGTATATCTCCCAATGCTATCCCTCCCCCCTCCCCCCACCCCACAACAGTCCCCAGAGTGTGATGTTCCCCTTCCTGTGTCCATGTGTTCTCATTGTTCAATTCCCACCTATGAGTGAGAATATGCGGTGTTTGGTTTTTTGTTCTTGCGATAGTTTACTGAGAATGATGATTTCCAATTTCATCCATGTCCCTACAAAGGACGTGAACTCATCATTTTTTATGGCTGCATAGTATTCCATGGTGTATATGTGCCACATTTTCTTAATCCAGTCTATCATTGTTGGACATTTGGGTTGGTTCCAAGTCTTTGCTATTGTGAATAATGCCGCAATAAACATACGTGTGCATGTGTCTTTATAGCAGCATGATTTATAGTCCTTTGGGTATATACCCAGTAATGGGATGGCTGGGTCGAATGGAATTTCTAGTTCTAGATCCCTGAGGAATCGCCACACTGACTTCCACAAGGGTTGAACTAGTTTACAGTCCCACCAACAGTGTAAAAGTGTTCCTATTTCCCCACATCCTCTCCAGCACCTGTTGTTTCCTGACTTTTTAATGATTGCCATTCTAACTGGTGTGAGATGGTATCTCATTGTGGTTTTGATTTGCATTTCTCTGATGGCCAGTGATGGTGAGCATTTTTTCATGTGTTTTTTGGCTGCATAAATGTCTTCTTTTGAGAAGTGTCTGTTCATGTCCTTCGCCCACTTTTTGATGGGGTTGTTTGTTTTTTTCTTGTAAATTTGTTGGAGTTCATTGTAGATTCTGGATATTAGCCCTTTGTCAGATGAGTAGGTTGCGAAAATTTTCTCCCATTTTGTAGGTTGCCTGTTCACTCTGATGGTGGTTTCTTTTGCTGTGCAGAAGCTCTTGAGTTTAATTAGATCCCATTTGTCAATTTTGGCTTTTGTTGCCATTGCTTTTGGTGTTTTAGACATGAAGTCCTTGCCCATGCCTATGTCCTGAATGGTAATGCCTAGGTTTTCTTCTAGGGTTTTTATGGTTTTAGGTCTAACATTTAAGTCTTTAATCCATCTTGAATTGATTTTTGTATAAGGTGTAAGGAAGGGATCCAGTTTCAGCTTTCTACATATGGCTAGCCAGTTTTCCCAGCACCATTTATTAAATAGGGAATCCTTTCCCCATTTCTTGTTTTTGTCAGGTTTGTCAAAGATCAGATACTTGTAGATATGTGGCATTATTTCTGAGGGCTCTGTTCTGTTCCATTGATCTATATCTCTGTTTTGGTACCAGTACCATGCTGTTTTGGTTACTGTAGCCTTGTAGTATAGTTTGAAGTCAGGTAGTGTGATGCCTCCAGCTTTGTTCTTTTGGCTTAGGATTGACTTGGCGATGCGGGCTCTTTTTTGGTTCCATATGAACTTTAAAGTAGTTTTTTCCAATTCTGAGAAGAAAGTCATTGGTAGCTTGATGGGGATGGCATTGAATCTGTAAATTACCTTGGGAAGGATGGCCATTTTCATGATATTGATTCTTCCTACCCATGAGCATGGAATGTTCTTCCATTTGTTTGTATCCTCTTTTATTTCCTTGAGCAGTGGTTTGTAGTTCTCCTTGAAGAGGTCTTTCACATCCCTTGTAAGTTGGATTCCTAGGTATTTTATTCTCTTTGAAGCAATTGTGAATGGGAGTTCACTCATGATTTGGCTCTCTGTTTGTCTGTTATTGATGTATAAGAATGCTTGTGATTTTTGCACGTTGATTTTGTATCCTGAGACTTTTCATCCCTGGGATGCAAGGCTGGTTCAATATACGCAAATCAATAAATGTAATCCAGCATATAAACAGAACGAAAGACAAAAACCACATGATTATCTCAATAGATGCAGAAAAGGCCTTTGACAAAATTCAACAACCCTTCATGCTAAAAACTCTCAATAAATTAGGAATTGATGGGATGTATCTCAAAATAATAAGAGCTATTTATGACAAACCCACAGCCAATATCATACTGAATGGGCAAAAACTGGAAGCATTCCCTTTGAAAACTGGCACAAGACAGGGATGCCCTCTCTCACCACTTCTATTCAACATAGTGTTGGAAGTTCTGGCCAGGGCAATTAGGCAGGAGAAGGAAATCAAGGGTATTCAATTAGGAAAAGAGGAAATCAAATTGTCCCTGTTTGCAGATGACATGATAGTATATCTAGAAAACCCCATTGTCTCAGCCCAAAATCTCCTTAAGCTGATAAGCAACTTCAGCAAAGTCTCAGGATATTTTTAGTTTTTTAAGGAACCTCCAAACTGTTTTCCAAAATGGCTGTACTAATTTACAATAGCGCCAACAGTGTACAAATGTTCCCTTTGCCCCACATCCTCGCCAACAATTATCTTTACTTTTTTTGATAATAAATCTAACAGCTGCAAGGTAATATCTCATTGTGGCTTTCATTTGCATTCTTCTGATAATTAGAGATGTTGAGCATTTAAACATATACCTGTTGGCCAATTTTATGTGTTCTTTTGAGAGATATCTATTCAGGTATTTTGTTTATTTTAGGGTTTTTTTTGTTGTTATTTAGTAGTATGAGTTCCTTGTATACGTTGGATATTAGCCCCTTATCTAACGCATGATTTGCAAATATTTTTTCAGAATTTGTGGGTTGTCTCTTGACTATATTGTTTCTTTCACTGAGCAGAAGCTTTTCAGTTTGATGAAATCCTACTTGTCTATTGTTTCTTTTCATTGCCTGTGCTTTGGGGGTTATATTTAATAAATCACTGTCCAGACCAATGTAATGGAGTTTTTCCCCTATGTTTTCTTCTAGTAGTTTTACAGTTTTAGGTCTTACATGTAAGTCTTTATTTTGAGTTGATTCTTGTATGAGAATGAGATAAGAGTTTATTTTCATTCTTTTCAATAGATGCAGAAAAATCATTTGACAAAATTCAACATCCTTTAAAATAATAACTATCAACTAATTAAGTATAGAAAGAATGTTCTTCAACACAATTAAGGCCATATCTGACAAGCACACAGTTAACACCATACTCAGTAGTGAAAAATTGAAAGCTTTTACTCTAATATCAGGAACAAGACAAGATGCCCACTCTCACCACTTCTGCTCAACACAGTACTGGAAGTCTCAGCCAGAGCAGTTAGGCAAGAGAAAGAAGTAGAAAGTATTTAAATAAGAAAAGAAAAAGTGAAATTTATAGTAAGAAGAAGAAGGAAATATATCTTCCATAAGTATGCATAACTGCTGGGCCTATCTCAGTCACTTGTTGCTTTTAGATCACAAAGCGCACAATATACACAACTGTACTTGGTAGTCCTTGTTGAAAAAGTGACATTTTGGTAAATATCTGAAGGTAGTGAAGTAGCAAGCTTTGCAGACATTTTGGAGAAGAGTACTCCAGGCAGAGAAAACAGCATGAACAAAGACCTCAAGCAGTAATATGCATGATGTGGTTGAAGATTAGCCAGAAGGCCAGAAATATGAAAGAGACATGAGTGAGTAGGAGAGTAAATGGAGATGAGATCAGGAAGTTATAGGGGGACCTGACCATTTGGCTCCATAGGCCTTGTGGGGTCCTTGGCTTTTGCAAGCGAGATGAAAGCCTTCACAGGGTTTTCAGCAGAGGTGTGACATGACATTAAAAGGCTCACTCAGGCTATTGTGTAAAGGAGTAAATATGGAAGCAGAGAAGCCATTGTAAAAACCGATGGCAATCTAGGAGTTGTAGGCAATGGGACACAACAATAAGTAAAACCAAGGTCAGAACTTCATGTTGCTTATGCTTTAGTTTGGGGAGATGGATAATAAAACAAACCATCAAACTGATATGCAGCATGTCAGGTGGTCACAAATTGTATGAAGGTAAGTGGGTAGAGTGATGGCAAGATGCCTGCCTTTAGCTGAAATGTAATGTGGCAGTTATCAATATTCCTACTAAAAGCTAATAAAACCGCCAGAACCAAAGATTTTAAAAAATATTTTTGAAGGCTACTGAGTGCAATCAAAATTGGAAGCAAAGAAGGAATCACAGAGAGATATATTCTGCAGCTGCTTTTTCCTTTGCTCATTGAACAAAGTATCAAACAAGAGGTTCTGTTAAAACATAAATTGGATACGTTATTCCTTTGGCAGCACCTTCTCATAAATTCATCTCCAACCTCTTGCAAAGCCAATGTCTTTTCAATGCCCTACAGTGCTACAATTGGGCCCCCTTGTTAAATCTCTGATTATTTCCTATTATGATTCTCCTTTGTTCATTCTGCTTCAGCCACTCTGAATTTTTTGCTGCTTCTCAAACATGACAAGCACATATCTGACTTGGGGCCTTTGCACATGCAGTGGTCTCCACCTGGAATGCCCTTCTTCTGGTTATTAATAGTATAATGGCTGCTTCCCTGTCCTTCTTTACTTGATGCTGTCTTTTCAATGATTCTTTCTCCAACACACTATTTAAAATTATAATACCACTCCTAGAATACCGTATCCCCCTTCTCTGCTTCATTTTTTTTTCTCTACAGCATTAATCACCATAGTCTTTACTCTGTACTTATTTGTTTTGATTATTTTCTATTTAATTTCCCCAGAAGCTAAGCTATATTGGGAATTTCTTTTACATTTTACTCACACTGTCTAAAACTGAGACTGACCCATTGCAGGCCCTTGAGAAATACTTGAGTAAATGAATGGGTGAATGACTTACATAGCTCCAATGCTGATAAACTTCGACCAGATAGAATTGATTTTTTTTCATATTGAAGGGAATGACAGAAGATGTGATGAAACTTTTTTTTTTAAGGAAGTATAGTACTTTAGGGAATGAGTGGAGAGGAGTCTGGAAAACCCTACCAACATTTTCTTAAAGTTTAAAGTTAAAGGCTGAAAATATGGGTGAGCTATAGAAGTCAGCAAGGCCTTTGCCAGCCATAGGTCAAGCGTTCAGAGAAAAAGTATGTGGTCAGGCCATTTTTCTAAACTGATTTCCAAATAGCAGCTTGATCTTGCTTCAATATTAGGAGAAGCCTCCTACCGTGGAGTGAAATAGTCTAGTGGGAAAAAATGAACAACCTACCAGGAACCATTTGCATAGCTGTAGACAAATTTAAAAAGTAAGAAAAAATATTAAATGTTATTCAGTCTCACTTAATAGTCCATGAGCCTTTTGCATTTTTTTGTTGTTCATCCTTTTTCCCCTGTAACCTATTTATTTAAAAGTGGGCCATCTTCAATCTTCAGATTACAACCCCTTTTTGAACATGATATTTCACCGACATATACTAAGAATTTAATAAACTTTAGTTGAATAAGTAAATGAAGATAAATGCACAGTACACGGAATATATGCTTATACCGAATGGTGATATGCAAAATATTTGGCAACAGATGTGTCCTAGACATAAGCCATCCAGAAAAAATGACTCCCATGAATGACCAGTACATCCATACCAGTGTATACTGGTTGAAAATCATCAGCACATTTATCTCTGCATTCTCTAACCCATGCCCTCTTCAACTTAGATTTAAACATCACTGTATGAGACACTGTACCAACCTGTGACAATGTCCTTCGCCCTTTGATTTTCAGCCTTATAAATTTCCTAATGCATTCATTCACTTAGAGAAAGATAATTGATTCACTTTGTAAGTCTTTCTTGGTTATAGGCTATTTAATGTTTTGCTGACCTTTTCAGTGAAGATTTTTCATCACTAGATATTAATGTTTTAGGTTCAGACAAAATGTATCCAGGTTCTAGGCCAATAAATCAATAATAATTTGTATGACCACTCAGTTTGAGCTTTTCATTATCTTGGCAAAAGTAATTTCTCAGAAGAAAATCATTTACTAATAAATTCTGTTCTTATTATTAAAAAGAGCTCTTATAAGTACAAGTGTTTCTTCATTGATAGAAAATTTCCTCTTCTTCAAAATTAAATTTAAAACTTTAATTAGGATACTCAAGGCAATAAAGTAAAATTCTAATCCCTTTATGTAGCCAGTGAAATGGAACTGAAAGAGGGAGGCGTAGTGGATTTTTAAAAAATGATCTACCCAATCTTTTAGAAAATTTTATTATCTTCCAAAAAAAGTTAGCTGAAATAATATTTATTCTTCATAGGAGGCAGTATTTTCCAATAAAGTTTTTATTATTCACTCAGTCAATATTAAAATAATACCATCAGCTAAAAGAAATTTTGTATCTGTGAAATTTGCGTCTGATCTGCTAATGAACACATATCATCCCTTTGTAGACCATGACATATAATTACTTCTGTGCCATTTTGTTTAATGTATATCTTTCTTTAGCATTCATTATGGAAGCAGAAAGAATTCTCTAATTTTATTGAATGAAAATATGGCAGCAATGAGCAAATTATATTTCAACCATATGGTCCTACAATTTCCAGCATTTGTTCTGCAATATTCTAACACATACCATCCATATCTACAATCTTCTTCACCACCTATATAATGTTGTTTTACCCCAGTTGTTATGGAAAAATGTTAAAGTTGTTTTACCCCACTTGGTATAAAAACGTTAAAGTTATGAAAATGTTAAAGTTTCCATTTAGGAATTGTCCTCTCAACCCCCTCAGTTATATATTAAATATCTCATGCATTGTAAATAATAAATTGAACTATTCTACACATCTCTTCTTGTGCCAAGTTGCCAGCTCTCTCCTTTTCAAAGACAAGTAAGATTTTAAACAATTAATATGTTGCTATAAAAAGTTACAGTTAACAGGGAAACCGTTATCTTGACAATTAGAAATGAGCAGTCTTTGAAAAATGACCTGTGATAGACAAGAAAATACAACTTAAAACACTGGCATGTTTATAAAACAAGAAGGGAAAGCTAATGTCATGCAAGGGAAATGATCATGTCATTTTTCACCTAGCATTCACTAAATAAATATATGCCAACTTGATAGCTGAAGAAGAAATTTCTGAACTAAAAGTAACACCTGGTTGTGCATATCAACACCTAAACACATCCTGGCTAAATTTTATATTTAACAATGAAAGGTAAATAGGTAGTATGTGGATATATAGGGAGATAGATAGATAGATGATAGTAGATAGATAGACTGATAGATGGTTAGATTGTCTGGTTGGTTCTCCTTTCTAAAATTCTATGTAACAATATCCTTTTCCTACTTGACAAAAAAAAGTCTCACCTCATCCAAATCTGGAAAATCAATACAGTACATTATTACCCTTGTGATGTGGTTTGGATCTGTGTCCCTGCCCAAATCTTATGTCAAATTATGTGGGGCCTAGTTGGAGGTGATTGGATCATGGGGACAGTGTCTCACGAAGGATTTAGCACCATCCTCTTGGTGCTATTCTCATGATAGTGAGTTCTCACGAGATCTGGTTGTTTAAAAGTGTGTGGCACCTCCTCCCCCCTCCTCTCTCTCTCTCTCTCACTCGCTCACTCGCTCCTCCTCCAGCCATGTGACATGCTGGCGTCTCCTTCACCTTCCACCATAATTGTAGGTTTCCAGAGGCCTCCCCAGAAGCTGAACAGGTGCCAGCATCATGCTTCCTTTACAACCTGCGGAACTGTGAGCCAATTAAACCTCTTTTCTTTATTAATTACCCAGTCTCAGGTATTTATATATAGCAATGTGAGAATGGACTAGTACAACTTGATCAAAAATCTGTAGAATAGTTCAGAATGATAGTATCAGGATTAAGAAAGTGAATGACCTAAAAGCCTTAAAAGAAAATACTTGTGCAGATCAGGGAGGTAGCATTTGTTGCTTTAAATAAAAAGAATGATAGGCCATGGAGTATTAAAAAAGTTGTTTGATGCTGGTAAATATGGGATTTGGGGCTTAAAATACAAAAGTCTAAATAATTGAGTGGTATTACTATAGAAAATACTTCCTTTTCCTATGTACTTACACCTTAATTTGCATTTCCTAAAATTTTATATAATCGTATTCTTTTTAGTTGGATTTCTTGCACTCATTGTAATGCCATTAAAATTCAACCATGTTATTGTATAGGTCATTGATTTTTATTAATGAATGGTATTCAATGATATGGCTATATCATAGTTTGTTGATTGATTTGTCTGTCAGTATGCATTCGGGTTGATTTTGGCATGTGCATACAAGTCTTTGTATGAACATTTGTTTTCTTTTCTGTTGCATAAACATCTAAGAGTGGAATGGTAGATCATATAGTAGGTACATGTTTAACATTTTAAAAACTGCCAAACTATTCTCCAAAGTTGATGCTTCCTTTACTTTCTTAACAGAACTGTGTGAGAGTTGTAATTCTGCCACATCCTCACCAATACTCTGTATGGTTGGTCATAAGTTTTAGCCATTCTAACAGGATGATGGTGGTTTTAATGAAATTTTAATATTTAGTTCCATAATACCTAAGGGTGTTGAGCATTTTTGTATGAATTTATTTGCCATGTCTGTACTTTATTTGGTGAAGTGTTTATTCAAGTATTTTTGTCCTTGGATTGTCTATTTATTATTGAATTTTGTGAGTTCTTGACACATTCTGGATATAAGTCCTTCATTAGATATTTTCTCCAAGTCTGTGGCTTTTTTCCCATTCTCATAATAGAATCTTCTGAAGAACAGATATTTTTAAATTTGAAGTTCAATTTATTATTACTATTTTTTATACTTTAAGTTTTGGGATACATGTGCAGAACGTGCAAGTTTTTTACATAGGTATACATGTGCCATTGGTGGTTTGCTGCACCCATCAACTGGTCATCTACATTAGGTATTTCTCCTAATGCTATCCTTCCCCTTGCCCCCCACCCCACAACAGGCCCCAGTGTGTGATGTTCCCCTCCCTGTACCCATAGGTTCTCATTGTTCAACTCCCACTTATGAGTGAGAACATGCAGTGATTGGTTTTCTGTTCCTGTGTTAGTTTGCTGAGAACGATGGTTTCCAGCTTCATCCATGTCCCTACAAAGGACATGAACTCATCTTTTTATAGCTGCATAGTATTCCATGGTGTATGTGTGCCACATTTTCTTTATCCAGTCTATCATTGATAGGCATTTGGGTTGGTTTCAAGTCTTTGCTATTGTGAATAGTGCTTCAATAAACATACGTGGGCACGTGTCTAAATAGTAGGATGATTTCTAATCCTTTGGATATATACCCAGTAATGGGATTGTTGGGTCAAATGGCGTTTCTAGTTCTAGATCCTTGAGGAATCACCACAATGGTTAAACTAATTTACATTCCCACCAACAGTGTAAAAGCATTCCTATTTCTCCACATCCTCTCCAGCATCTGTCGTTTCCTGACTTTTTAATGATCGCCATTCTAACTGGTGTGAGAAAGTATCTCATTGTGGTTTTGATTTGCATTTTTCTAATGACCACTGATGATGAGCTTTTCTTCATATGTTTGTTGGCCACATAAGTGTCTTCTTTTGAAGTGTCTGTTCATATCCTTTGCCCACTTTTGGATGGGTTTTTTTTTTTCTTGTAAATTTGTTTAAGTTTCTTGTAGATTCTGGATATTAGCCCTTTGTCAGATGGATGGATTGCAAAAATTTTCTCCCATTCTGTAGGTTGCCTGTTCACTCTGACGATAGCAGAAGCTCTTTAGTTTACTTAGATCCCGTTAGTGAATTTTGGCTTTTATTGTAATTGCTTTTGGTGTTTTAGTCATGAAGTCTTTGCCCATGCCTATGTCCTGAATGGTATTGCCTAGGTTTTCTTCTAGAGTTTTTATGGTTTTAGGTCTTCCATTCAAATCTTTAATCCACCTTGAGTTAATTTTTGGATAAGGTGTAAGGAAGGGGTCCAGTTTCAGTTTTCTGCATGTGGCTAGCCAGTTTTCCCAACACCATTTATTAAACAGGGAATCCTTTCCCCATTGCTTGTTTTTGTCAGGTTTGTTGAAGGTCAGATGGCTGTAGATGTCTGGTGTTATTTCTGAGGCCTCTGTTCTGTTCCATTGGTGTATATATCTGTTTTGGTACCAGGGCCATGTTGTTTTGGTTACTGTAGCCTTGTAGTATAGTTTGAAGTCAGGTAGTGTGATGCCTCCAGCTTTGTTCTTTTTATTTAGGATTGTCTTGGCTATACGGGCTTTTTTTGGTTTCGTATGAAATTTTAAGTCATTTTTTCTAATTCTGTGAAGAAAGTCAATAGTAGCTTTATGGGAATAGTGTTGAATCTATAAATTACTTTGGGCAGTATGACCATTTTTACAACATTGATTCTTCCTATCCATGAGCATAGAATGCTTTTCCAGTGGTTTGTGCCCTCTCTTATTTCCTTGAGCAGTTGTTTGTAGTTTTACTTGAAAAGGTCCTTCACATCCCTTGTAAGTTGTATTCCTAGGTATCTTATTCTCTTTGCAGCAATTGTGAATGGAAGTTCACTCATGATTTGGCTCTCTGTTTGTCTATTATTGGTGTATAGGAATGCTTGTGATTTTTGCAGATTGATTTTGTATCCTGAGACTTTGCTGAAGTTGCTTATCAGCTTAAGGAGTTTTTGTCCTGAGACAATGAGGTTTTCTAAATACACAATCATGTCATCTGCAAACAGAGATAATTTGACTTCCTCTTTTCCTATTTGAATACCCTTTATTTCTTTCTCTTGCTTGATTGCCCTGGCCAGAACTTCCAATACTATGTTGAGTGGGAGTGGTGAGGGGGGGCATCCTTGTCTTGTGCCACTTTTCAAAGGGAATGCTTCCAGCTTATGCCCATTCAGTATGATATTTGCTGTGGGTTTGTCATAAATAGCTCTTATTATTTTGAGACGTATTCCATCAATACATAGTTTATTGAGTGTTTTTAGCATGAAGGGGGGTTGAATTTTATCGAAGGCTTTTCTGCATCTATTGAGATAATCATGTGGTTTTTGTCACTGGTTCTGTTTATGTGATGAATTACGTTTATTGACTGGCATATTTTGAACCAGCCTTGCATCCCAGTGATGAAGCCAACTTGATCGTGGTGGATAAGCTTTTTAATGCGCTGCCGGATTTGGTTTGCCAGTACTTTACTGAGGACTTTTGCATTGATGTTCTTCAGGGATATTGGCCTGAAATTTTCTTTTTTTGTTGTGTCTCTGCCAGATTTTGATATCAGGATGATGCTGGCCTCATAAAATGAGTTGGGAAGGAGTCCCTCTTTTTCTATTGTTTGGAATATTTCTGAAGGAATGGTACCAGCTCCTCTTTGTACCTCCGGTAGAATTCGGCTGTGAATTCATCTTGTCCTGGGGTTTTTTTTTTTTTTTTTTTTTTTGGTTGGTATGCTATTAATTACTGCCTCAATTTTAGAACTTGTTATTGGTGTATTCAGGGATTTGACTTCTTCCTGGTTTAGTCTTAGGAGGGTGTATGCATCCAGGAATTTATCCATTTCTTCTAGATTTTCTAGTTTATTTGTGTAGAGTTGTTTATAGTATTCTCTGATGGTAGTTTGTACTTCTGTGGGATCAGTTGTGATCTCCCCTTTATCATTTTTTATGGTGTCTATTTGATTCTTCTCTCTTTTCTTCTTTAATAGTCTGGCTAGCAGTCTGTCTATTTTGTTAATCTTTTGAAAAAACCAGCTCCTGGATCAATTGATTTTTTGAAGGGTTTTTAATGTCTACATCTCCTGCAGTTCACCTCTGACCTCAGTTATTTTATGTCTTCTGCTAGCTTTTGAATTTGTTTGCCCTTGCTTCTCTAGTTCTTTTCATTGTAACGTTAGGGTGTCAATTTTCATCTTTCCTGCTTTCTCCTGTCGGCATTTAGTGCTATAAATTTCCCTCTAAACACTGCTTTAGCTGTGTCCCAGAGATTCTGTACGTTGTGTCTTTGTTCTCATTGGTTGTAAAGAACTTTTTATTTCTGCCTCAGTTTCATTATTTACCCAGTAGTCATTCAGGAGCAGGTTGTGCAGTTTCCATGTAGTTGTGTGGTTTTGAGTGAGTTTCTTAATCCTAAGTTCTAATTTGATTGCACTGTGGTCTGAGAGACTGTTTGCTTTGATTTCCATTCCTTTGCATTTGCTGAGGAGTGTTTTACTTCCAATTATGTGGTCAGTTTTAGAATAAGTGTGATGTGGTGCTGAGAAGAATGTATATTTTGTTGATTTGGGGTGAAGAGTTCTGTAGATGTCAATTAGGTCTGCTTGGTCCAGAGGTGAGTTAAAGTCCTGGCTATCTTTGTTAATTTTCTGTCTCATTGATCTGTCTAATATTGACAGTGGGGTGTTAAAGTCTCCCACTAATATTGTGTGAGAGTCCAAGTCTTTTTGTAGGTCTCTAAGAACTTGCTTTATGAATCTGGGTGATCCTGTATTGGGTGCATATATATTTAGGATAGTTAGCTCTTCTTATTGTATTGATCCCTTTACCATTATGTAATGCCCTTCTTTTTTCTTTTTTGATCTTTTTTGGTTTAAAGTCTGTTTTATCCGAGACTAGGATTGCAACCCCTGCTTTTTTGTTTGTTTGTTTTCTTTCCATTTGCTTGGAAAATCTTTCTCCATCCCTTTATTTTGAGCCTATGTGTGTCTTTGCACATGACATGGGTCTTCTGAATACAGCACACCGATTGGTCTTGACTCTTTATCTTATTTGCCAGTCTGTGTCTTTTAATTGGGGCATTTAGCCCATTTACATTTAAAGTTAATATTGTTAATGTGTGAATTTGATCCTGTCTTCATGATGCTAGCTGGTTATTTTGCCCGTTAGTTGATGCAATTTTTTCATAGTGTCGATGGTCTTTACATTTTGATATGCTTTTGCAGTGGCTAGTACTGGTTTTTCCTTTCCATATTTAGTGCTTCCTTCAGGAGCTCTTGTAAGGCAGGCCTGGTGGTGACAAAATCCCTCAGTATTTGCTTTTCTGTAAAGGATTTTATTTCTCCTTCACCTATGAAGCTTAGTTTGGCTGGATATGAAATTTGGGTTGAAACTTCTTTTCTTTAAGAATCTTGAATATTGGCCCCATTCTCTTGTGGCTTGTAGGGTTTCTGCAGAGAGATCTGCTGTTAGTCTGATGGGCTTCCCTTTGTGGGTAACCTGACCTTTCTCTCTGGCTGCCCTTAATATTTTTCCCTTCATTTCAACCTTGGTGACTTCGTGTCTTGGGGTTGCTCTTCTCAAGGAGTATCTTCGTGTTGTTCTCTGTGTTTCCTGGATTTGAATGTTGGCCTGTCTTGCTAGGTTGGGGAAGTTCTCCTGGATAATAGCCTCAAGTGTGTTTTCCAACTTGGTTCCATTCGCCCCATCACTTTCAGGTATGCCAATCAAATGTAAGTTTGGTCTTTTCACATAGTCCTATATTTCTTGGAGGCTTTGTTCATTCCTTTTCATTCCTTTTTTCTCTAATCTTCTTTTCGTGCTTTATTTCATTAAGTTGGTCTTCGATCTCTGATATCCTTTCTTCTGCTTGATCAATTCAGCTATTTATAGTTGTGTATGCTTCACGAGGTTCTTGTGCTGTGTTTTTCAGCTCCACCAGGTCATTTGTGTTCTTCTTTAAACTGGTTATTCTAGTTAGCAATTCATCTAATCTTTTTCAAGGTTCTTAGCTTCCTTGTATTGGGTTAGAACATGCTCCTTTAGCTCGGAGGAGTTTGTTATTACCCAGCTTCTGAAGCCTACTTCCATCAATTCGTCAACTCATTCCCCATCCAATTTTGTTTCCTTGCTGGCATGGAATTGTGATCCTTTAGAGGAGAAGAGGCATTCTGGTTTTTGGAATTTTGAGCCTTTTGCACATGTTTTTCTTCATCTTCGTGGATTTATCTACCTTTTGTCTTTGATGTTGGTGACCTTCGGATGGGGTTTTATTTACTATAAGCAGCAAAATTAAAACAGGCCACACCTTCAACACTTGGCTTGGAAATATTTTCCACTAAATACTCAATTTATTGCTTTCCAATTTTGCTAAGTTTTCTGCCATTATTATAACAAAGATTGCCTTTCCTTTTCTTATCCCAGTAATAATTAGCAGTCCAGGTCAATGTATTTCTCAGAACAGAAAGACCGTAACATCAGGCCAATATTTAGATGGCCAAAAATGAGCTAGTGGCTACTTAAGTGTTCTAAGGAATAAGGCTAGAAAGAGTGGGACAATGATCTTTTCACATCAAGCTCCATGAGCCGTCTGTCATGAATGGGGGATGGGAGAAGTAGGAAGGAGATATCCATTTCAGCAAAAACATTTATGTTGTTGTCATCAGTGCATTACAGAGATCTTCATCTTAGAAGAAATCAATGAGAGAGGGCTGGGGAGTAACCCAAGGGCCTTCAAACATCTTTTGATATTGTAATGAGATGAGTGAATCTCAGTTTATAACAAATAAAAATCTTTCTGCTGAAAATTTGAACAATGCTCTTCAGACTTCCTTTTCTGTTATGAGACAACAGAGGGTATTGATTAGTCCCAAACATTTTTCTTCATAAAATTCTTTTCTTTGTATTTTCCCCCTACAGCCTCCTGACCTCGTTATCAGCCTCCCAAATTACTGGGATTACAGGCGTGAGCCACTGGGCCTGGCCCATTTGTTTTCCTTTACTTGGTGTCTTCTCCCCCACTAGATTATGAACTCCATTCAGATGTCAGCCTAAAAGGAAGAGGCCGAGGCACAAAATGTAATTTAAAGAGTTTACTTGGCCGGGCATGGTGGCTCATGCCTGTAATCCCAGTACTTTGAGAGGCTGAGGCAGGTGCCCTGAGGTCAGGTGTTTGAGATCAGCCTGGCCAACATGGTGAAACCCTGTCTCTGCTAAAAATACAAAATTAGCCAGGTGCAGAGGCACGTGCCTGTAATCCTAGCTACTTGGGAGGCTGAGGCAGGAGAATCACTTGAACCTGGGAGGTGGAGGTTGCAGTGAGCCGAGATTGCACCATTGCACTCCAGCCTGAGCAACAAGAGCAAAACTCCATCTCAAAAAAAAAAAAAAAAAAAAAGTTTACTTGAGTCAAAGTGAGAACAGCTTCCCAGAAGACTCAGACCCAAGTAACCTTGGACACGAGCTCCCTTTGGCTTTTGTTACAAGCAGGCTTTTAATGGCAAAAAAAAGAGGGGTCAAGGAGTGGCCTAAAATAAAGTGATTTGTCAGGAATTCTCAGTGGTTTAAACAAATAAGACTGATTAGTGATTGGCTATACATCGTTTTACAGGGTGTAGGCTATGTGTCAGGTGCAGCATTATTAGGTTAATTTCTAGGCATTTGTGGCAATAGCAAGCAGATTCAATAGATGAATGCATAGCTCAAAGGGAGGAGTAGGATATGATTGCTGCCTCATTTGAATGCCTGTCTAAGCCTGATAATTTTAAAGGCTTTCCATTCCTCAGATAAAAGTATTTTTCTTTCTTCACAGGCAAGTATAAAGCAATGTCCGCTTTATACACCACTGAGTCTCCAGTGCATAAACAATAACTACTACATTGAGAGTACTTAATAAATATTTACTGAGTAAATATTGAATTGACTACCACTATCTTTTATTATTCTAAGATGTGATCCAAAATGAATGCCTCAGTTTTAAGCCTCCTCAAAATGTTACTCTATTTATCTTTTAACAGCATAGTATACCTATTAAAATGCTTACTAGAATGCTAATAAAGTTATTGCAGCCTAAAAGGATAAGGCCTAGGTTTTGAATGCAAAGATGGGTTGGAGTGTTAGAGACTCCAGCAGCTGTACCACCTGTCCCATCCAGCATTACCACCATGGGTCGTGACCACATACGATCAGATAGCGAAGGGTAAAAATAGCTTTCCAACAACTTCCAATAAATTCGTTTTACCTTTTCATACTTTCCCCACATATTTTCTCATAAAATGTTTGTGTAGTGAGAAGCAGTTAATAATTTGATTTTTTTTTAGTGTTCTCTTACTGTATGCTTGGCTCAGTTGTAACAATTAGCTTAAGAAATCCAAGAAATTTGTGATACTTTCTACTCAGCTATGAAATATAGGATTATATATTTGTGTCTATTAGTTATCTTCTAATTGTTTGTCATTTGAAATAGCATCTCAAAGTTGGGGTAGTAGGGTTGAAATTTCCAGTCTGCCATTGCACTGGTGGCTCAGCCTTACATCGGCAGCTTCCATTTTTTGGTTGCTAGATAACTACTATGTCTAGCTACACTGTGACAATGACAAGAAAATTAATAATATTGACCATTTTGCTCTTAGCCTAATGGTTTGTTGAATTAATTGGTTGCCAAAAGCAGTAAACACTACTTTGATGTCCTAAGATATCTACATATGTCTATTTGACAGCAATATCTTATAGACTCAGAATCCAATAATTAAATGGGATCTATTTAAGATCAGCCCAAACTACACTGACAGCATTATAACTTTAACGTGAAGACACATGATTTAATAAATAATTTGTGTGTTGGGGAATGGTTCAGAATTTGAAATTAGAATGACTCCAGGAAATCTCAGAATCAGATTACTCCAGCTAAAATGTATGGAAGAGTTTTTTCTCTTCTTCTAAGAAACTAGTGGCATGATGAATATTTCTGGATTCCAAGGCATCCCCCTGACCAATAAAGGGCAAAGGCAGAGAAATAGATTAAGTCACTCTCCAGCTTTCTTGAGAAATGAGAAGAGGTTGTTGGCATTGGACCACAAGTGGAAGAAAACCAATATGAAGTTTGCGTGACATCAGGACCCATATCTGGGAAAATCAGCAACCATGGCTAAGAGTGAAATAGACATAAGGAGAAAAGATACTAGCAAAAAGACATCTTTCACAGGGAGGATCAAAATGAATGGTACAGTGGAATTCCATGCCCACGAGCAGGTCAGGGACTGAATGAGGTCTCATGTGGGTGAAGCGAGTGTGTTTTACAAGCTTATGCCACCTAGAAGTTTCCAGTGCCTATTTTCAAACTCCATGCCTAATGTTTAATATATGTATAATGTGATATTTCTGTTAACAAACTGAACTGGGGTCCACTTGCCTGACACAGTAAGGCAAACATCCATACTGAGGTTTGCAGCAGGAGAAAGACGGATGTTTATTTGCAAGGTCTGAAGTAAGGAGAATCAGGCGGCTCAGCTTTAAGACCTAACTTCTCCAATGGTTTACAGATAAGGGTTTTTAAAGGCAGGGAGGCAGGGATTACAGGCAAAGTCAGAAACCAATACATGGAGATTATACATTGGTTTGACCTAAAATGGCAGGATATCTTGAAACAGGGCACATAGGTCATGGGAAGATTCAAAGATTTTCTGCTTCGTAATTGGTTACGGAGGTGAAGCTTTGTCTAAAAATTAGGGGTCAGCAGAAAGGAATGTTAGCTCTGGCCCATGGGTATGACTTCCTCCATGAAGAAATTTAGAACAAAAAATTGTCAGAGTTCAGTCCTCAGTTGCCCCTGATCTGAGGTCTGTGTGCCAGTGGATCCATTTGGTGGGGATCTGGGTTTCTGAAAACAACTCAGCAGTATATGTTGAAATGTTATATTTTGTTTCTATAGGGAATCTACCATCTTGTGAATCTAACCTCCTCAGCTATTGTTTTAAACTGTTATTACCTTTTTCTTATTAAGTTGCTCATTTATTTCTCAGGGATCGCTGGGTGCCTGGAATTTTCCTTGAAGGAACTAAAGATTTTCCTTTTTTCCATGATTGGAGGGCCCAGAGGTCCCTTGGTGGGGGGCGGGGGGGTCCCTGCTCCATCTCATTTTCTGTTATTTAAATTGTGCTTGTCCAATGTTTTAAATAATTTTTGAAATATTGGAAAAGGAGATTGTGGTACCTGGCAATGTTTAATAAAAATCAGCTGTGTTTTCTTTATCCTCTTATTTCCTAGAGTAACATTCAGTTTATCCACTTTTTAATGTAGCACAATTCTGCCCAGACCCAAGTCCCTGGGTCATCCCTTTTTCCATGGAGAAGATCCTGTTCCCTAACCATTGAGTTATATTTATTCCAACAAGTGACATTTAGGAATATTGAGAGTTATTTTTTATGTTCATTCTTGGGATAAAGAACACCATATATTAGGCTAGTAATATAAATGTTTGGGTTGCCTATTCTAGATACCCTTTATGGAGCCATTGGGTTCATTCCAATGCGATGTGAGTATTGGCTGCTAATGGCTCCCAGATGCTCCCTTCCACTGAGAAGAATTATTTTTGGCCAAGGCAACTTCACTCTGGAAATGGCTGGAAGTTATGTCTTCTCCTCAGAAGTAGCTCATGGCCAATGACTAATATATGATCGAACTACTGAGTTGTTAAAAGAGGAGAATGCTGAGAAGGAGGATACAGAAAATAGCAAAATGGCTGTTTCTTTCCCAGGGGCCATCCTTTGTAGCTTAGCCAAATGGCCCACCTTCGATAATTCTTCTCCCCAAAGGAATGAAGCATAACATCTACATCAACCTCCACCTCCACAATGGGTAGAAGGCAAGGCAATGGGCTGAGCAGGAGACATAGAATCTAAAAGCTGAAAAACCCTGGAGATGGTAAGAAAAGTAATTTCTTGGGGGGAGGGGGGACAACTGGCAGCAAGAATTATGGAGACTGCACTGGAGCACACAATGCTCCTTGGGAAGTCCAAGTTAGAGATTCAGTACTTAAAAATGCATCTGGAACCATTGCAGAAGCAGAACTAAAATTAGCTGCAATTGATAATAAGAATTCTTACATAAAAATAACAATAGTAAAAATTAACAATAGCTACTGTTGATTGAGCACCTGCCAAATGTGAGGTTCAGTGCCAGATTATTTACATTTATTCATCATTATCCCTGCAACAAATATGGAAGGCTGGACTGAGCCAATGCCCATCTCTTTTCACAAGGCCAGCTTGCCTCCTATTCCATGACAAACACCTGCAGGAAAGAATAGAGTGGAATGGGCAGAACAAAAGAGAAATGGAACCTAGAGTATCATTTCCTCCTCCTTAGTGCACGTGCCTGGCATATGCAGCCAATAATTAGTCACTCAATAAATATTTGGAAAGGAAATGAACAACTAGAAGTTTAGATAACAGACTTTAATAATGGTTAATTTTGGATGGTGGGGCCAGGAGCTACATTTTCCTTTGTGTTTTCCCCAAGCTTTCTGCATTAAATTTATACTTTTGTAAATTGTAAAACTCTGAGCATATATAACTATATACCAACATTGAAATATTTTGAAAATTATGATCACTTTAATTCCTAAATGAAGAGGTTTTGTTTGTTTCTTGCACACATAAGGCCTTCCTGTATATCACTTAGGCCTTAACTTTTTTGTACACACAGATTCTGGGTTGCATAAATGCCTCTTAAAACATCTACTTTTGGAACCAACTACAGCAGGGTGCCATTGTGAAAACCACTCTGAATCCCAAATTGAGGGCTGCTGCAGCCTTTTCCAGGGGAACAGGACTGCTGTTTAGGGCACCTCATCTCCTGATCTCCTGATCTTTTGAAAAGGGGCTTCTATTTTTGTTTATGGACATGCAGATGCCTTTAAAAGAGAAAGAGTCCTAAACATCTCTTTTAAATCACTGACCCATGTTTCTTAATAGCCAGCAATGAACAAGGGAATTCCCAGCAAATGTGATGGTAGTCACATCCAAAAATTAGAAAGCTAAGGCATCTACTTAGATTAAAATATGCCTGGGTGTCGGCCCTGTTTTCTGTGGTAGTAATATATTTTCTGTCCTCATGACTCAGCCTGTAATAGCCAGTAATGAAGTAAATAATTCCCAGCAAATGTGATGGCAGTCAGATTGAAAAATTAGTAAGCTAAGACATCTACTTGGTTTCTAATATGCCTGAGTGTCATGGCTCAGTTTTCTGGAATCACCCCCTAAAATTCTACCCTGACGTTGGATAAATGAAAATGCTCTGGAATGTCACTTTTTGTTCCCCAGCAAACCACTCTTTGACAAGCAATTGGTCCTCTGCCAGGTGACCTTGACCCAAAAGCTGAACCATGCTTCCACTGTTCATAGATGAAGAAACTGAGGCTCAGAGAACTTCTGCCAGGGAGCACAGCTCGTTGAGAGCAAGTCTGAAATAAGTGACCAGGTTTCCTGATTGTCTTCTCCTATTTCTGTGGTAGCCATGGAAGAGGAGTTGGTCCTGGCTCTTCTGGAAACTTCTGAGTCCAGAAGTCACTCTACACTCTTCTCTCATTGGACCCTCTTCATCCACACACCAACACCTGCCTCCTTGAAGCATTCAACCTGTGGCCCACCTTTCCTGGTAGCTGCCCTCCCTCCCCAGTCTTCAGCTGACGTCTCTCCTGCCTGCTTGTAGGGGTTGGAGGTACTCCCTCCTGTACCTCCCTTGGTACCCCACAGAGCTCCAGGACCAGCCCAGCCCTTTGGAGACCACTTTTCTCTGATCCTCCATCCTGCAGGTAGTGTCTTTGTTTGAGCCTCCTCCCTTCAGGGTGAATGCTTTTTTCAGCTGTAGTTTAATGAATCTCAAACCAGGCTCTGGACGACTTGCTTCAGTCGGGAGCTTAGAAACAACACATCTCCTAACACTTGCTGCTTGCCATGTTCTCAGCCATCCCCTTTTGACAAGATAACATTTTAGTTTACATTTTTTTGCCATCATTAAGTTGTGGGATCCTGCCCCCTTAGGCATCCCTTTTTTTGGGGGGGATGGAGTCTGGCTCTGTTGCCCACGCTGGAGTGCAATGGCGTGATCTCGGCTCACTACAACCTCTGCCTCCTGGGTTCAAGTGATTCTCCTGCCTCAGCCTCCCAAGTAGTTGGGAATACAGAAGCCAGCCACCACACCTGGCTAATTTTTGTATTTTTAGTAGAGACAGGATTTCGCCACGTTGGTCTCATTGGTCTCGATCTCCTGACCTCAGGTGATCCGCCGGCCTCGGCCTCCCAAAGTGCTGGGATTACAGGCATGAGTCACTGTCTTGGCCCCCTTAGGCCTCTTTTGATATCCTATCTCTATGATATGCCAGCCCCCTTTTCCTCTAAGCTTGGGGCCCTTACTTGCTGGGCCTCCTGGAGAAGGGATTCCTGCCTCTGACCTGAACCTGCCACTTTCTGGTCTGTATTAGGTTGAACCACATTATTCACATTTCTTTTTACCTATAGTAACATCAATTTCATTTGGTTTTACCTAATATAGGGAAGTCCTACATGAATACCAAGACATCAGGCATTGTAGAATTGTAATGATGAAATTTGAAAGAAAGGTTGATATATTCCAGATAGTATACTTTCATTTTTAGAGGCCTTGACTTTTCTAGCCACATATATACCGTATGTAGTCATACATCCTCATGTATATATGAGTGTGTGTGTGTAAACATGTTTGTCTTTATACTTGTTTTATTTTATTTTCACTGACTACCCTTTAAAATGGAAACAACTCTAAAGATGAAGCCAAGGCCCTAGGTCCTGTACTCTCAGCAGACACAGAGGGCTCTCATTCACAACTGTACCCTCCATGGGTAGATTCCAACAAGGACCACAGTCTTCTGTGTCCTGAAGTGGGCCCAGCAACGTCATCTGCAATAGGTCTGGTTTCCTTCCAAGGTCGTAGTCAAGCTCCAGAATACAGGAGCCACCACTTCTGTCTGCTTAGGAGGAAGGTGTGGTTCAGTCACCACAGGACGTCTCAAAAGTGGGGCTGGAGCAATTTGCAATTAGACATTCTCATTTGCATTTTTCTTACTAACAGCTATTTACAGAAGGACTTTAGATATGCGGGTTGATGATTCTGGGAACAGGGACTGCTTCTATCTACAGACCTGCAGGCAGAAGAGATTTCAGCAGAGCTATCATTTTAATACTTAAGGGAAAACACTCAAAAAGCAGACATTTCATCTGTGTTTTTTGTGATAGTAATGTATTTCCTGTCTTCATGACTCTTTACTGCAGCAGATATTGGATTTCTCTACATGTTATCTGGGTGATTTTAGATGAAGCATTCAACCTCTCTAAGTCTCAGTTTTCTCATCTATAAAATTAAATATGCTCCTCATAAGATGGTTGTGCAAACTATGTGAGATAATGTTTACATTCTAGTGGATTGGGCAGGCAGCACACAAATGATTGTACTAGTAAGTGTTTTGTTGTCATTGTGACAAATGATGTAAAGAAAAAATTCAGGGTACTATGAGAGTGACTAATGGGGACCTGATTTGTTTTGGGGTACCAGAGGAAGCTCTACATCTTAGAAGAGATGCATTAAAGCATGATCCTGTGACTAGCTTGGGCAACATTGTAAGACTCTGTCTCTATAAAAAATGAAAACAATTTTTTTAAAAAAGAAAAAAAAGGAAGGATGTCATTATATCCTGTTCAGAAAAAAACAAGGGCCTTGAAATCATTGCAAAAGTTTAGAATCTTCCTTTTCCTTTTGGTAAAGGAAGTAGATAAAAACCTATGGTTATTAATAGATGCTTCTTATTCTCTGTTAGTGTTTCTAAATGCACTTGATTAAACAAAATAAAAGAATTGAGTAAATTAGTGGAAGGCTTCTACTTCTAGTGCAGGATTCTTAACAATGGTGCTATTGACATTTTGGGCCAGATTATTTCTTTGTTCTGAGGGACTTTCCTATGCAATGTAGAATGTTTAGCAGCATCCCTGGCCTCTACCCACTCCCAATCATGACAATAAAAATATCTCCAGACATTACCAAATATCCTCTTATGGGCAAAATCCCTCCAATTGAGAATCACTGCTTTAGTAAATTCATCGTTGATGCACATAGCTCCTGGGGTACAGAAATCAGTAATAAGTACCCCCTCTGTGTTTGAAGACAGGAGAGAATGTTTAAAAACAAACAAGCAAAAACTAAAACAAAGTCAGTTGAATTTTGGTCGAAGTCTGGGGTAGGTCATTCGGCATGATAAATTCTACCTGATATCTGACTGTGCTGAGTCATTCTATTGTCAACTTCACTGAGCTGGAACTAGGTTGCCCAGAATCCCTGTCCCTGAGTGGCTCCAGATAGGGCTGATCAAAAGAGAAATCGGAACAAAATTTTGGAGACAGAAATAAAGCAACAGCCATTATTCCCCAATGGACTTTGGGATCTGATAGAGAGATGGGCAGATGCAGAGGTATGCAGCCAGCTCCTGCTTGTCCTCATTCTCCTTCTCTCCTTGTCCAGTTCTTCCCAACAGCTGGTCCTGCTGACCAGCTGCAAGCCCAGCTCACCAACTTGACTGTGGAAGCACAGAGGTGGTAAACTCACAGAGGCAACAACTTTCTCTCCACGACAGTTCTACTTTAGTAACTGGACATGCTTATCAAGTTTCCCCGCAAGCTCTGACTTGTCTACTGAATAGTGCCTTAGGAGGTCTGGTTAGGACTTATTCTCTGACCCCATGGCTCTTGTTCTTTACTTCTTTCAGAATTTTATTTTCCCAGCAACCCCTATAATTGGGTAATATGCAATTTTTGTAATAAATTCCATCTTTTATTCTAACACATTCATTGTCACAGAGTGACTGAACTTTGGTAACATCACTCTGTGTCTTCTTAGCTTCCCCAGAACCAGAATTTCAGAAGCCACTACTATCTAAGACAATTTTTTTTTCATAGCCATCCCAAGGGAGGACACTTGGGAGATGAATCATCACTCAGAACTGAGGCTGAGAGGCAGGGCAAACAGTCAACTTCCTTCCTAATTCAATAGGTGCTAATCCATTTATCTACTATAAGGGCATGCCTGCTTCAAGAGCTCAATTTGTTTTGCCTGAACTAGAGGATTGTGGACAAGAAGAAAATGAACACTTTCTAAGGCTGAAAACGTAAAGCTTTCCCATGAGTAGCCCCAGGCTTAGGACTTAAGCTACGGTGGTAAGTTCAGCAGAACAGGACCCACCAAGCCCCAAGTGAAGGTGGGTAATCACATGGCAACCTTGGGTTTCCCTGTGTCTTAGATCAGATTCTCCAGAAACAAACCCAGAGAAGTTGAATAGAAGCAAGTTGTCCACTTAAGAGATGTTGGAAGACACACTGAGATAGAAGTGGGGAAGTGACGCAGGACAGGGCAGGCAGGCAATGACGGGTTTCTTATTAAGTAAGTGACTGCTGTGGGTAACTGGAGCTCAATCCCACTGGGGCACTCTCAGACTAGTGTAGAAGGCACTGCATTATCCCACCTGGGGTCAATCCTTCCTTGGGAAGGAAGGGTGCTATATGAATTCTTGCCATATGCTTCTAACCTGCTCCACACACAGGCAGAAGACCTCAGCTTCCAGAGATGCAGATGCTGGCAGCTGAAGGTTGACTAGCCTGCATTAAAATGGTGATGCCCTAGGGAATATTTAGAGAGGCACTAACAGCATCTGGTACTCTCTGCAACGCCAGGTTTTGTGCATATGGCTCAATGCTCAAACAGAAACCAGATCTTAGAAAAAGAAAAGCCTGGAAAAAATTTTAAAAATCTGTGCCCTGTGTTTTGTCCCTAGTCTCTCAGAAAGTGGTTGATGAGTCTTTGAATCTTAAATCTTGCAGACTAGAATATTTCCCATTCATATTCCTCTGGGTAATTTAGAGCAATGTGAGGTATATTGTATTTATTTGCTCAGTTTGTTTATTTCCTATTCTTCCTGGCTTTGCATTGCCTTCATACTTGGTGGTCATTCCTGATTCCCCTTCTCTTGATCAAACATGTACCATTGGACCAGAGAGGGAAGAGGTTGGAGGTTGTTACTGGAGACTTCACAAGGTGAAATTTGATCAGCTGTGCCCTTTGGGTATGAATTTTAGCCTATTAGGCAAACTGATACCACAAGTACAAATTTGTATTTGGACATAAGTGAACATCTTAGAAAAATGGCCCACCAGTTACAGGTGCATTCTGCTCTTCCTCTTTTTCCTGGATCCCTAAAAATGTCCCTATGCCAGAGAGCAAGGCTGGGCACCAAAGAAAGTTCAAGACCCTAGGTCCTCCTTCATGAAAGGCTTCCCCAGAGCCAGGCTTCAGGACTCAGAGTTAGAGTACCAAGTCCCCTGAGCCCTGCCCTGGCCCATCTCATCTTGTTAACATGAAAGGCCCTACACAGCAAAAGGCACTGACTGCCGGAGAGGAATGTGCAATGATATTCTTATCATCTCTCCATTCCTTCTACCAAATAGCCAAGTCACATTATGGGGAAGGGAATTAGAGGGTCATTTGTCATAGATACCAAGGAAGACAAGGGTGGGGAGGTATGGGAAAAGAAAAGGCAGAGAAAAAGTGAGAAAAAAATGGAGGGATGGGTTTGAGTGATTTTGGCTGCCCAGTCCTGTGAATCGGTTTTATCTTAATTTAGAGAAGACATCCCTGAAGCCTAGAGAGATTAGATGACTTCCCTAAGAGGTTAATATTTCCTAAGGTGACTTATCTTGTCAGTGGCAAAGCTCAAATTCAAATTCAGGTCTTATTTATTCCGAAACCAATACTTTTTTTCTACTTTGCAACTCAACACACAAGTTCAATACTCAGCAGGCATCTGGGTGGGGTGCAGCTTCCTGCAGAGGTTAGGAGAACCCAATAAATGTAGCTAAACAAGGGACACTGATCACCTATTCGTCAACATAATTAATGATAACTAAATAACGAATAACATTTGGGAAATTACTATATACACACTATGCATGCCACTTAATCTTCAGAATAATAGTTCTGGTAGCACAATAATCCTGGTAGCACATTAGAATTACTTGAGGAGCTTTTAAACATAAGCTTGGCCTGTTATGTTTAAAAGTTCTCCACCTTGCCCCACCCTGGATCAATTATATTAGAGCGGAATTGGAATACAACAATATCAAGATATTTTAAAGTCTCCCCAGGTGATTGTAATGAACAACCAGGATTAAGAACAATTGCTTAGAACAATTTAGCTTGCATAGAATGCCCTGGAGTGTTTCTGGGCTTCGGATTTCTGCGCTTCACTTTCAGAATTTATGATTCTGTAGATCTGGAGTGGGGACCACAATTTTGCATTTCTATCAAGTCCTCAAGGGTATTAGTCCATTTTCACACTGTTATAAAGAACTACCTGAGACTGGGTAATTTATAAACAAAAAAAGTTTAATTGACTCACAGTTATGTATGGCTAGGGAAGCCCCAGGAAACTTGCAATCATGACAAAAGGCAAAGGAGAAGCAAGCACCTTCTTCACAAGGCGGCAGGAGAGAGAGAGAGAGAGAGAGAGAGAACTGCCATTTTTAAGCCATCAGATCTAGTGAGAAATTCCTCACTAACACGAGAACTACATGAGGAAACAGCTTGCATGGTGCAATCATCTCCCACCAGGTCTCTCCTTTGATCCGTGGGTATTACAATTCGAGGGATGAGATTTATGTGGGGACACAGAGTCAAACCATATCACCAAGTAACACTGATGCTGCTTGTCTCAGGGATCTCAGTTTGCGAACCATTGATTTAAAACAACTTTAAGGATGGTGTTATATAGTGATTACCATTTTATATATAAGGCTTTGTGATGACCAAGCCAGAGCTTGCACTCAGGTCTATGATCCATGCTTTTAAGTCTTGCTCTATTTGCTTCATCTTGTACACAAGTTGATCAGGCCTGACTTTGTTTGCCAAATGCTTCACTGAAAAGCAACTACAGCAGGTTTCCAGCACTGTGTGAAAGTCTGCCTGGTGGGCTACATTAAGTCAGTTCCAAATTCTTGCCTACTGGCAAGAAGAAAGGTGCACTAGAGATTACAAAGCTAATTTAGCTTCGTTAATCAAGATAACATTAATTGCTCCAATCTTCTTAATGAAGGTCTGCTGATGCATACTAAAATATTTCATCCAAGACAACTCGCAGAACCTTCCTCCAGGGCCTGTGCTCTGAGAGGAAAAGCTCTTCTGGAATGGACTCAGCTGTTTGTATTGCCTGCCTATGTAACTAGGATGGTCCTTAGAAAGCACAATTCTTGTTCCAGAAGATCCCTGGGGGAGAATTCAGGTGCTTCAATGAAGGGGGCTTTGGCCTATGTGGAATTCAGGGATGGCCTTTCATGTTGATTTAAGTCTTGTGTAAAAGTCAGACATTAAAGCCGAAGGGCATTGTAAATATATATAATTTTTGTCAATTAAAAAATAAATTTAATTTTTGAAAAAGAAATGAAAGCCAAAGGATACCTTAAGCAAATCAATTACAAATTGTTTTCTATAGCTTTTTTTTTATTGCCATGGAGATGAATTTTGTGAGCTCAAGCACCCAAGTGATTGTACTTTCAACTTTAATCAAATTTTCATTTGACTTCCTCCAAGATTCTTGGAGGAGGCTGACCTGTTTATGCACTCCTCCTCCCATATCCTCTCTTCATGTGGCTTTCTCCTTATAATAGTGGTTGTATTAGTTCATTTTCATGCTGCTGATAAAGATATACCTGAGACTGGGAAGAAAAAGAGGTTTAATTGGACTTACAGTTCCACATGGCTGGGGAGGTCTCAGAATCATGGAGAGAGGTGAAAGGCACTTTTTACATGGTGGCAGCAAGAGAAAAATGAGAAAGAAGCAAAAGCGGAACCCCTCTGATAAACCCATCAGATCTCATGAGGCTTATTCACTATCACTAGAATAGCACAGAAAAGACCAGCCCCCATGATTCAATTACCTCCCCCTGGGTCCCTCCCACAACATGGGGGAATTCTGGGAGATACAGTTCAAGTTGAGATTTGGGTGAGGACACAGCCAAACCATATCAGTGGTCATTTCATTTAGGAGAGGGTTATGGAGCTGGGATATCCTAGATTAAGATTATTTCCCTATTCTGCTTTCTCCCTTTCATCTTCTCTGGCTCTATGATCTTTTTTTCAGGCCCAAACACACCAACAAGCTAAGAGTAGACATAGGAGACTGTATTATGTAGATTCTCAAAAAGCAGAGCCCAGGTGGGTTGTCATGCAAGTGATTAAGGGAGAGATTAATTCCTGTGAGAGTGAGGAAAGTAGGCAGGACAAGGAAAGAAGCTGGGCAGACGTGTGAGTTCAGCTGAAGTGTAACCTCACCTTAATCCCATGGTTGGGAATCTGAAGCATGAAGTACATCGCAGAGTTGTTCCTTCCTAAGGCAAGGGGGCCAGCCTTTTGTACTCTGTATCAGTTACTGATTGGCTGTAGGCCATTGACAGGAAAGGCGTAATATCCCAGGCATTTTCAGAAGTGGTGTCCAGTAGGCCAAGGTGGCAAGTCTTTGGATAAAGGGGCAACTGTCCAACACTCCCAGTAGCTGGGTGATGCCTGCCCGATAAAGGGGACCAACAGCATCTACTACAGGAACTTTGCAGAAGCAAGGAGACTCTTCCCCATGTAAGTGTAATAGGTGCAACTGGGAGGTAGCTGATGTTTTCCTTCTGTGGCCTTTCTTCAGGGCTGCTCAGGGCCCTTGGTTGGCTTTTCCTCTTCTCTGTATTCATGTCTCTTCTGAAGCCTTTAGGTATGTGAACAACATTTTTTATTTTAAGTGTCTGCCTCCACATCGAGACCAAAAGCTCCTTAAGAGTTGGGACCCTGGGCCGGGCATGGTGGCTCACGCTTGTAATCCCAGCACTTTGGGAGGCTGAGGCAGGCAGATCACCTGAGGTCAGGAGTTTGAGACCAGCCTGACCAACATGGAGAAACCCCGTCTCTACCAAAAATACAAAATTAGCTGGGCATGGTGGCACATGCCTGTAATTCCAGCTACTCGGGAGGCTGAAGCAGGAGAATCGCTTGAACCCGGGAGGCAGAGGTTGTGGTAAGCCGAGATCATGCCATTGCACTCCAGCCTGGGCAACAAGAGTGAAACTGCGTCTCAAAAAAAAGAGTTGGGACCCTGACACACTCATCTCTGCATCCCAAGATCTAGGGCAGCACCGGGCACATGTAGGAGCCCTCTAGTTTGTTATTTGTAAGACCCAAAGCTTTCCTATCCCCTCCTTTTCCTTAACATTTTGCAGTCTAGTCTCATCTAGGCCACTTTCAATAAAAAAGACAACAATCAAGACCTTTACATTATGATTTCTGATGCTTGGTAAGTATCTTAATGTAATTGCAACTGTGCAGAAATGAAATAAAGACATATAGTTCTCTCCAAATAGATGAAAACACACAGGAGGCTTAGTCATTCTTGAACTCTTTTTGGTCCAAAAAAGACGCACTTAGTGGCTCTTTAAAGCAAGAGGCAAAAACCTGCACTGAGATAAGAGAGGGACTTGAGCCATTATTCAAGGTACTAACTGGCACATTCAGAAATAGCATTTTGCATAGTGGAGTTAACAAGCTCCATAAGGAATAAACTAAATAAATAAATAAACTAAATAAATAAGCTAACAAGGAATAAAAAACAGAATAGCTTTGGGATAGAAGTTCATTTCACAAAGCTGGTAATCTGTAAGTAGATATCACTATAGCATTATTATGATATGCAGAAATTAAAGTATATTCCAAAGTGTATTCCAAAACAGCCTCATCCAGTTAAACTAAAACTCTTTCCTTCCCATTTGTAACCATGTAAAGTTATCATCACAACACAGTACAAGCAAGAAAATAACTTGTACAAAAATGAAGCAAATATTTCAAAGGAAGAATAAATTAGATCAAGATGGTAGATTAAATACATGGTTTTGCCTAAAATTTTAAAAAATTACACAAAGTAGCAAAATAAATTTGTTTGAGTGAAAATAGCTCCATCTATACAGTGTTTAAAAAAGGATTATGTGAGTATTGGAGGGGACTTCTCCCAGCTGCTTAGCCACTGTGACCATCTCTTCTAACATACATGATTGGTGGAAGTTGGGTGATTTGCCTAATTCTAGCACCATTTTCATTGTCTAACAGGCCTTCCTCCAAAGACAAAAATTCCTCTTTGTTCCTGCCCTGAACACGTACCATGGCATCCTCAACAGCTAGTGCACTGGACTAGAAAGAAAACCCTCCCTAGGTGATGAGTAGAGGAAGAGAGCTGCAGTTGAGGGAAATTTATAACGGGAATTTCTAAGGGATGTAATTGGGGTAGGGAGCACTCAACAAGCCATGGAAGGATAATTCCTTTTTTAAAAAAGTTATTATTATTAGAGCTCCTGAGGCTTTGACCCAAGGATTGGCCCTTGGAAGAAAGCATGTGTTTCCTTTTCTTTCTTCAACATGACCACTCTTCTCCATCCAGTCCCTGATGTGGGCAGCATAACTAAGTCATTATTCTAAATTCTGACTTACAGCTTTAAATCTAGTGAAAAAGCTCTTTGATCCTGGTAATCTGTCTAGTTTGGGGCATGGATGGGAAGGTGGTACGTTACTGGGAATATGTGAAAGGTTGAATCAGAGACTACATACTAGATGTCATTGGACCCTTGGAACAGAACCCCACCTAACTTTTTAATGAAATGTGGTCCACCTCACTGCTTCTGCCTCCAGCTTTTTATGACTGAGTCGTTTGAATGCTTTCCTACCTGATGTCTTCCATACACTTAAGGGTACATGAACTGTGTTCATCTACATGTTTTTGGAAAAATCTAAATCACCTGGTAAACACATCTAGGTTTTTTTAGTTAATTTTTTTTTGATGGAGTTTTGCTTTGTCACCCAGGCTGGAGAGCAGTGGCATGATTTTGGCTCACTGCAACCTCTGTCTCCTAGGTTCAAGCAATTCTCCTGCCTCCGCCTTCCTAGTAGCTGGGATTACAGGTGCCCACCACCACGCCCAGCTGACTTTTGTATTTGTGGTAGAGACGGAGTTTCACCATGTTGGCCAGGCTGGTCTCGAACTCATGACCTCAGGTAATCTGCCTGCCTCGGCCTCCCAAAGTGTTGGGATTACAGGTGTGAGCCACCGCACTTGGCCCCTAGTTAATTTTTAATTATGTTCTCAACTTTTGGTTTTTAAAGGATTAAATGATAATTTATATATAATAAAATGCACAAATACAAGTGTACAGTTTGATTAGTTTTGACATGTGTTTACATCCTCATTGACCCAGCAAGTTCCCTTATGCCCCCCGATCCCCCACTAGAGGCAACTACTGTTCTGATTTCTGTTACCATAGACAAGTTTGATCGCTTCTTGAACATTATATAAATGGGTACTCTTTTGTGTCTGGCTTTTAAAAATTCAGCATAATTTCTCTGAGATTTGCCCTTGTTTCTGCATGTATCAGCATGTTCCTTTTTATTGCTGAGTGATATTCCATTGCATGAACATTCTTGTCCTTTTGAGCATAATTGTTTCGATTTTTCTTCAGTAAATATCTAGGTTTGGAACTGTTGGATAATGGAGAACATATAGTAAAATCGCTTCTTGTTCTGCAGGAAAGATGAGTGTCAATTATAGTAATTTAATAGGTACAGATATTGAAAGTCATATGTTACAGAAACATTAACCCCTTCTCAGAATCAAATTTAACTGTGATCTGTTCAACAGGAATATTAGCTATGTAAAGAGGCCAAACAACCACTTTGAGATAGCCAAGTAGAAGTGTCTAAAAAACTGATGACATATTGGTCTCCATTTCAGTAGCAGAGCAGGTATGACAGATGTGTGACCTGTGCAGTCACACTGGGTCTATGCTCGGAAGGCCCCCCATGCTTGGCTTAACATTCCACTGTCACCACTCTGAAATTTGTAATAACTTTTGAACAAGGAACCACACATTTTTATTTTGCACTGAATGCCAACATATTCTGCATCTGGTCCTGCCCAGTGCCGGGGATGTAAATCTATGAGTAACCAGTATATATGTGGTTTCAGGAGCCAATGGAGTCAGTGAGTTTACATACAAAGAGGGTGCAGAGTGAGAAGAGAAGAATCTAGGGACATTCTCGGAGGAAAGAAACCACCATTTAAAGGATGAGTCAAAGGACCACATAAAGGAGACGGGTAGGAATACACAGAGATATCAATGGAGAAAGAAGCCATGTACACAGCATGAAGGCAGGTACAGGCACATGCAGAAAGGAGAACAAGCTGCAGACACCAGAGAAAGTTACCAGCAGCACATTACTCTTTCTGAATTCTCTGGACCCGCCTATGTTGTCAAAAGACAAAATTACAACAAATTTGGAGATCTTAATTGGCTTTTGTTTGTGATTCTAGAATCAGGCAACATCTCATTCTATAAAATAGAACGAATGTTAGAGGAGCTGAACAGAGAAGGTTGGTTTTGTGGACAGAAAAGGGCTAAGGAAGGCGGAAGCAGAAAACAAAAAGCAGGCTGGTCACTTCAAAGTGACTTTCCTTGTAAAGGGTAAAGCAGAGTGGGCTTCCCTATCATGCCAGATAAAACTGGCCTGTTTGGAGATTTGGCTTTCTCTCTTTCTCTTCCTCAGAATGTCAGATAAACAACTTAGTTTTGGCTTGGTGGCATTGAACTTCAGCAGCAGTAATTCTATTTTGATTTAGTCTGTTGGGCCTGGGGCAGGAGCTCAGTCCAAACTAATGGGCACCTAGAAATTGTGTTTAACAACGTGGAGACTTTTATCAAAAACATATAAGGCACTTTTCTCTGATTTTCCTCCCTCTCCTCCCCTTTCCCAGGACTCACATGCCCCTTCTACCCTCCTGACTTTCCTTTAGAGAGCTCAACTGTGAAGTAGTCACACAAAGTTCTGGCATTTGTGGTTATTCCTCTAAACTCCATTTTGAATAGTGGCAGCACGTCTTTATGTTCCAACCCAGAGGGGATGCAGGGGTGGGGAGGACTAAGAGATGACAGCTTTAGGTTCTTTAGATTCTTGAGAGTGATATCTAGAAGGTGAACAAATCTTTCTCTGTTTATCTTGGCCTCTTCTGATGTCACACTTTAAGCGTTATTATGATAACAATATTTCCTTTTTTTTAATGTAAAGTTTTATTTTTTCTAAATTTTATTAGAGATGCTATGTTGCCCAGGCTGGTCTCAAACTCCTGGCCTCAGCCATCCTCTCATCTCAGCCTCCCAAGTCGCTATTATGGTAATCATGTTTCTTTCTCCTTAAGATACACCTTTTCCCCAGACCAGCAAGATAGTGGGAGGAGAGAAAGGATAAAGGAAAAGGAAATCCCAATTTATCATATAAATCAAAGGAAGAGTGAGCATTAAAAGAAGGTGCTGGCTACCTGTGAGTCAATAGTAATATAAGGTCTAGAAAAGTATCCATCAGACTCTTCAATGTAACCGTCAAGATTGACTGCTTTCCAGTTATCATGGAATAGATTGAATAAGACCAAGACTGGCCAGATTGTTTTTGTAAATTTACTGAAAGGCACAATGCAGATGCTGAGGCTAGCAGGACTTCAGGGCAGGATTCTAAAGAAGAGAGAAACCCTGGAGAGATGGGCCAGCATTCTGCAGTTGCTCTTGCCTTGGGTCATTTGCCATTTCTAGGTCAGGAACATGATCCTGGGACTCTAAGTAGCTACCTTGGCAGACAGTTACTGTTATCAGCAGAGAGGCCAACACATTTTGGGGAAGCCTTACAGAGCTAAAGAGACAAAAATTAGAGACATAGAGGGTTCAGTTTGTCGTAGAATAAAAGGCTGTGGAAGGATATAAGATAAAAACAGTG
Organism: Pongo abelii; assembly: GCF_028885655.2. Taxonomy (NCBI): domain Eukaryota; kingdom Metazoa; phylum Chordata; class Mammalia; order Primates; family Hominidae; genus Pongo; species Pongo abelii. The sequence goes on along the minus strand of NC_085928.1, from coordinate 114,735,847 downwards.
AATATCACTACGTTTTCAAGAAACTTGGCTCTCAAGGAGAGAGCAGAGACTGGTAGTAGCTTGAAGGGCATTCAGGAAAAAAATAAAGATGTAAAAGTGAGGGCCCTAGGGACTCAGACTAACTGATTTCAAGACTCACTATGAAGCCATAGTACTCAAGACAGTGTAGTATTGGTGAGAGAACATTAGAATAGACAAGAGTCCAGAAATAGACACATGAACATATTCTACCGATTTTTGAAAAGATTCAAAAATAACTCAATGGAGAAAGGGCAATCATTTCAACAAATAATGCTGGAGCAATTAAACATCCATATGCAAAAAAGTAAACCTGATCCATATCTTGCACAATATAGAAAACTTAACTTGAAAGGCCTGGATATAAAACCTAAAACAAACTTAACAAAATCCACAATGTTTTGTCATTTTGTGTGAGGCAAAGATTTCTTAGGATATAAAAATCACAAACCTTATGGTTTTAAGAAAAAATTAATAAATTGGACTTGATCAAAATTTTAAAAGATTTGAAGACACTTCACCCAGAGAAGATAAATAATGACAAATTAGCTCATGAAAATGGGTTCAAAATTATTAATCATTATGAAATAAAAAAATAAAACTACAAAGAGATACCACTACATCTCCTTTAGAGGAGACTAAAATAAAAAATGCTGACATACTAAAAACTACTGAATCCTATACTTTAAAAGAGTACCTTTTATGGTATGTGCATTACATCTTAATAAAACTGTTACTTTAAAAAACCAATAGCATCAAGTGTTGGCATGGATACAGAGCAACAAGAATCCTCATACATTGCTGGTGCAAGTACTACATGTCACAACTACTTCAGAAAACAGTTTGGCAGTTTCTTAAAAAAGTAAACATAGACTTAGCATATAACCCAGTAATCCCACTCCTAGGTATGAATCCAAGATAAATAAAAGGATATGTTTCCACATAAAAACTGCATGCTAATGTTTATGGTGGCTTGTTGTGATAGGCACACAACAAATGGCTCTCCAAAGATGTTCATGCCCTAATCCCCAGAATCTGTGAATACAATACATTATATTGCAGAAGGGACTTTGCAGATGTGATGAAAGTCACAGACCTTGAGATAAGTGATTATCCTGAATTATTCCTCTGGGCCAATCTAATCACATGAGTTCTTAAAAGTGGAGGACTTTATCTGGCTAGGATAGAGTGATGAGACTAAAGAAGATCGAGGAAGCATGAGAGGGAATTGACCAGCTATTGCTGGTTTTGAAGATCAAGAAAGAAGACCATGAGCTGGGAACAGCCTTCACCAATCAGCTAGCAAAGATATAAGGATCTCAGAGCCACAGCCACAGGGAATTCTGCCAACCTAATGAGCAGAAAGGGATTCTCCCCTGGAGCCTGCAGAAAGGGACACTGCCTTCTGATACCCTGATTTTAGTGCACCAAGACTACCAGACCTCTGAATCACAGAACTGTAAAATAATATGTTTGTATTGTTTTAAGCCACTAAGTTTGTTCTTTAACTAAGTTGTAGAAACTGATACATAGTTTTATTCATAAATACTCCAAAGTAAAAATTGGTCAAATATTCATCAATATTCATTTCCACACTCATATAGTGGAATACTACTCATAAAATAAAAAGAAACAAATTGTTGATACATAAAACAACATGGATGAACTTTAAATGCATGCTGCTAGTGAAAGAAGCCAGACTCAAAAGGCTGCATACTACATGACTCCATTTCAGTGACATTCTAGAAAAGGTATACTATGCGAATAGAGATCAGATCAGTGGTTACCAGGGCTGGGGGTCAGGGGTTGACTGCAAAGGGGCATGACGGAATTTTTGGTGTGAAGGAACTGTTTTATATCATGAGTTTGGTGGTGGTTTCATGATGACAGGCATTGTTAGAACTCCTCAAGGTGTACACTTAAAAGGGTGGTGATTTTTGTTGAATAAATTATATTTAAATAAATCTGGATTTTTTGAAAAAGTGAGGGACTTAAATGATTTTTATGTCAAAAGGGAAGATGCAGGAGACATGGGAAGATTGATGATCCAGGTAAGGTTCTTTGACACTAAGGACCTTAAAGAGACAAACAAAGGGATAAACACATCTCCTTTTTCCCTTTCTGAAATTCTATCCTTTTTTTTTTTTTCTTAAACAAACATTTTCTGGAAAATTGCCATTACCAAGTCATGATGGTGGGTATTGGAGATTCAGAGAGGAAAAAGAAATGAAACTAAATAAATGACAATATAACATATTCTCCCTGAGATGGAGGAGGAACCCTCTTAGGGGCCTCCCAGACTCCCTCAGGTATGGAAATAAATGAAAATATTGAGTTTCTTCGACAGAAATTCCAGGCACCCAGGTAGCCCTGAGAAGTAAATGAGCAACCTGATAAATAAGAAGGTAATAGTAGCTTAAAACACTAGCTAAGGAAGTTAGAGCCATAAGATGTTTGGTTCCCTATAGAAGCCAAAGATAACATTTTACCATATGTTTCTGAGTTGTTTTTCAGAAACCCAGACACCCTCCATATGGATCCACTGTTCTGAAGACCTCAGATAAGGGGGAACTTAAGACTGAATTCTGACCACTTTGTCCTTTGTTCTAAAGTTCTTCCTGAGGGTCCTGGAAAAAGACATGCCCATGGGCTAGACCTTAACATTCCTTTCTGCCAACCCTAAGTTTTTAGACAAAGCTTCACCTCCTTAATCAATTTTAAATCAGAGAGTCTTTGAACCAGATTCTGCCCCTCCCAAATCTCATGTCTTTCTCACATTTCAAAACACAATCATGCCTTCCCAACAGTCCACCAAAGTCTTAATTCATTCCAGCATTAACTTAAAAGTCCAAATCCAAAGTCTCATCTGAGATGAGGCAAATCTCTCCTGCCTCTGAGTCTGTAAAATAAAAAAAAAAAAATGAGTTAGTTACTTCCAAGATCTAATAGGGATACAGGCATTAGGTAAATGTTCCCGTTCCAAAAGGGAGAAATTGGCCAAAACAAAGGGGCTAAAGGCCCCATGCAAGTCTGAAATCTGGCAAGGCAATCTTTAAATTTGAAAGCTCCAAAATAACCTCCTTTGACTTCATGTCTCATATACAGGACACTGATGCAAGCAAGGGGTAGGCTTCTAAGGCCTTGGGCAGCTCCACCCCTGTGGCTCTTCAGGGCTCAGCTCCCATGGCTGCTCTCAAGGGCTGGTGTTGAGTACCCGTGGATTTTCCAGGTACACACAAGCTGTCAGTGGGTCTACTATTCTGGGGTCTGGAAGATGGTGGCCCTCTTCTTACAGCTCCACTAGGCCGTGCCCTAGTGGAGACTCTGTGTAGGGGCTCCAACCCCACATTTCCCCTCTGCACTGTCCTAGTAGAAGTTTTCCATGAGGACTCTGCCCCTGAAGCTGAATTCTGTCTGGACATCCAGGCATTTTCATACATCCTCTGAAATCTAGGCAGAGGCTCCCGAGCCTCAACTCTTGCCCTCTGCACACACACAGGCTTAACACCACATGGAAGCCTTAGTGACTTCCAGCTTGCACCCTCTGGAGCAGTGGCCTGAGATATATCTGGGGCCCTTTTAGCCATGGCTGGAGCTGGAGTGGCTGGGTTGCAGTGTTGCATGTTCTGAGACTGCACAGAGCAGCAGGGCCCTGGGCCTGGCCCATGAAACCATTTTTTCTCCTGGGCCTCCAGGCCAGTGATGGGAGGGGCTGCCACAAAGGTCTCTGAAATGCCTTGGAGGCGTTTTTCCCACTGTCTTGGCTATTAACATTCAGCTCCCTTTTATGTATGCAAATGTATGCAGCTGGCTTGAATTCCTCCCCAGAAAATGGGTTTTTCTTTTCTACCACATGGGCAGGCTGCAAATTTGTCAAGCTTTTATGCTCTGCTTCCCTTTTTAAAATATAAGTTCCAGTTTCAGGTATTCTTTTTGTTCATGCATATGAGCATACACTGTTATAAGCAGCCAGGCCACATCTTGAATGCTTTGTTGCTTAGAAATGTCTCTCACCTCCAGCCTGGGTGACAGAGCAAGACTCCGTCTCAAAAAAAAAAAAAGAAAAAAAAGAAAAAAGCAATGTTTTCCACTAGATAGCCTAAATCATCTCTCTCAAGTTCAAAGTTCCACAGATTTCTAGAGCAAGAGCCCAGTGCCACCAGTCTCTTTGCTAAAGCATAGCAAGAGTGACCCTTACTCCAGTTCTCAATAAATTCCTCATCTCCACTTGACACCACCTCAGGCTAGACTTCATTGTTCACATCACTATCAGCATTTTGGTAATGACAATTTAACAAATCTCTAGGAAGTTCCAAACTTTCCCACATCTTCCTGTCTTCTTTTGAGCTCTCCAAACTGTTCCAATCTCTGCCCATTACTTAGTTCTAAAGTCACTTCCACATTTTCAGATATCTTTACAGCAATGCCCCACCTCTCTGGTACCAGTTTTCTATATTAGTTCATCCTCATACTGCTATAAAGACATACCTGAGACTGGGCTGGGCGCGGTGGCTCATGCCTGTAATCCCAGCACTTTGGGAGGCTGAGACGGGCGGATCACAAGGTCAGGAGATTGAGACCATCCTGGCTAACATGGTGAAACCCTGTCTTTACTAAAAATACAAAAAATTAGCCGGGCGTGGTGGTGGACACCTGTAGTCCCAGCTACTCGGGAGCCTGGGGCAGGAGAATGGCGTGAACCTGGGAGGTGGAGTTTGCAGTGAGCTGAGATCGTGCCACTGTACTCCAGCCTGGGCGACAGAGCGAGGCTCTGTCTCAAAAAAAAAAAAAAAAAAAAAAAAAGATATACCTGAGACTGTATAATTTATAAAGAAGAGAGGTTTAATTGACTCACAGTTCCGCATGACTGGGGAGGTCTCAGGAAACTTACAATCATGGTGGAAGGCGAAGGGGAAGCAAGGCACATCTTCACATGGCCAGAGCAGGAGGAAGAGAGAGAGAAAAGGGGGAGGTGCTACACAGTTTCAAACAACCAGATCTCATGAAAACTCTATCATGAGAACAGCAAGGGGAAAGTTGGCCCCCATGATTCAATCACCTCCCACCAGGCCCCTCTTCCAACACTGGGAATTGCAATTCAACATGAAATTTGGGTGGGGACCCAGAGCCAAACCATATCAGAAGGTCTTAAGTAATCATCTATGGCAGGTGCTTGTGTTGGCCAGCCTATATTGCCCAAATACTCACCACTTCAGTGTATGCCCATAAGATTTGTAACTGGCAGCGCCTGTCTTTGCTGAGAGCTTTTTCTGGTCTCCAGAATCCACTTTGTCGGCCTACAGGAGGTGAGCCACAAGCACTGGGGCTTTAATACCCCCCGAAGCAGCCATCAACCCATGATTGACAGGAACTGGTATAGAAACATCCTGTAACCCCTTTGTTTTCAAGTAGAATAAATCTTAGGCCTGAGTTCTACACTGGCTCCCAGTGTTCCTGGTGGGATTAAGCTTCAGGTACCCATAGTGGTAACTTGCTTGATGGTACATCCTTGCCTGTCTGCTTTCCTTTCCCTGTCTCACCTCCCCACTACCCTACGGGTGTTTTCTTCACCTCCCAATTAAACCACTTGCTCTTCAAGTTCTGTGTCAGGGTTTGCTTCTGCAAAAAGCCAAACAAAAACTCTCCCATATACAGATCCAAAGCAGGTTATTGTCCTTCAAATTATTGTTTGTTTCCTTTAGAACACTTATCTCAATATAAGATTATTGTATGTGTTTACTTGTTTATTGTCTATCTCTCAAACAAGGTTAAACTCCATGAGTTTAGCCTGCATCTATATTCCTCCAGGTGATGTCCTCAGAACAACTGGCAAACCTTTGCACAAAGCAGGAACTCAATAAATGATTGTCAATTAGGTGAATAAATGAGTGAATTCTAAGGAAATTGATTCAAAACTAACAGATGTACAGCCTATTTACCGAATTGTGTTTCAAGGAACACACACACACACAAGTGTGTACAAGCTTATCTGATATGCAAGAATATCCTCCAGTCAAAACTGGAAGCTGAGGCTGACTGATTCTAGAGCATGTGCTCTAAACACCATAGTGACATTTTTTTTTCATTTGAAAAACAGTTATTTCCGTATGTTATTCCTATCACAGAGTTTTGTTGGAAGCATTGCATTACTGTGTATGTGACATGGCTTTTAAAAGCATAAAACAATCCCACCTCTGGCAGATGCTGTTCACATCCATGCATGTGAGAATGGAAGTACATGACCCATGTCCTTGCCAAAGGTCAAGGGCATCCCCAAGGACATGACATCTGCAACCACAATCAGCTTTCTTACATAGATCCCTATTTATATTAGTAAAATACAGTGTTGCCCCATGTGTACATTTCTGTCGATAGAACTAAAATATATTTTTTTCCTAACTGCTAGAACAAAGATTTTCTTAAAAAACCATATTATATCTTCAGTTGCTGTGATTTAGTCAGTGAGACGTTTTTAGGATGCTGGTGAGGTGGTTTTGAAAGTCATACTGTTTAAAGACAAATTTGGGTACTGTGAAAGCAAATATGGAGCAAGCTGAGATATGAAGTCACAGGCATGGATGGATGAAACTTGCAGAGGTGTCAAGAGAAAAAGCCCATCTCAGACCACTGGCTGGCTGGCTTCCAGCTTGGCTGTCTAGGTTCTTCTTTCCTTTCAGGATCCCAAATAACAAACGCCCCCACTCCTTGCTTCATTTAGGGCAATTTTCACTCTGTTTCTTAACACCTGCCAACATCCATATCCACAGGACTTACTCCCTTTAAGTGGCTCTCTTCTTTTTTTTTTTTTTGAGATGGAGTCTTGCTCTGTCACCCAGGCTGGAGTGCAGTGGCACGATCTCAGCTCACTGCAAGCTCTGCCTCCCAGGTTCATGCCATTCTCCTGCCTCAGCCTCCTGAGTAGCTGGGACTACAGGCGCCCGCCACCATGCCCAGCTAATTTTTTGGTATTTTTAGTAGAGACAGAGTTTCACCGTGTTAGCCAGAATGGTCTCAATCTCCTGACCTCGTGATCCGCCCGCCTCGGCCTCCCAAAGTGCTGGGATTACAGGTGTGAGCCACTGCGCCCGGCAAAGTGGCTCTCTTAAGTTGGGTTTGTCAAGAGCAGAGTCTGAGACAGGGATGCATGTCCACAGTATTTACTAAGAATGTGCTCATGGGAAATTTGAGAGTAAAAGAGAGAATGAAGATAAAGTGGGGGAAGGAGCTGAGCAGGAATATGATCACAGCTGGAGTTGAGCTTCAGCCTGCTCCCATGGGGCTTGGGATATAAATTGTATCATAGTGTTGGCCCCACTTTGAGACAAGAAGCCAGCCAATTTGAACTGCGGTGTCAGTCCATCATTGCCTTTGACAGCCTTGGGGCAGAGGGTTGTAAGCTCCTGGCAAGGCCCTCTGGCTAAGGACATCATTTGGAGAAAGGACAGTTGTGTGCCATTAGCAGCCCATACTGGCAGGACCTGGGAAATGGAGCACCAGCTGAGTAATGGGATCTGAGCAAGTGCCACAAAGAGCCACAACAGTGGGTTATAGAGTCATTTTGTAAGACAGAGGCATTGGAGGTGACTTCGATCTTGGCACTTCCAATGTGCTCATTTGGAATTATACAACTGCACCCCCCCCCCTACACACACACATGTTTTACATGCCTGTTGATGACTAGATTTAAAGCAATGATTATTTTACTTCTCTCTCTAGGGAGAATCCTCAGCCATCTTTCCCCTACACCAGCTTCCATAATCATGCATTTTTCATTCATATCAAAGACAAACAAAAACTTAGGTCTTACCATATCCCATCATAGCTAATGTCAGGTGAGTGCTTTCTATATGCCAGCCACTGATCTAAGATCTCTATATGTGTTACCCTATTTAGCTCTTATACAAATGGGGGAGGTGTTATTAGTATCAATGTAAACTGCTCTGGAGCATAGAAAAAAGAAATAAGACTTTCAAACTCTTTTTTTGAAGCCAATATTACTCATATAACAAAGCGTGACAAGGAAGGAAGGAAGGAAGGCAGGCAGGCAAGCTTTAAACCAATATTGTTTATAAATAGCGACAGGCAAGAACAATGTTAAGAACACTTATTATCACTATAATTACATAAAAATATATTTAATATAGCTAATACCCCATATAATTAAACAAGATAAAGAACAACAGGTATAAATATTGGACTGCTAGAAAGACATAGACAAAAATATTAGTATGTGTGGATGATACAATATTCTCATCCATGAACCTATCTAATAATATACAATATTATACCCAAGAATCCAAGAGGTCCATTGTATTTTAAAACTCAGTGACCATATTTTTTCCTCCAAGGCATTTTTCTCTGATGTAGAATATCACTGAATGTATAAAGATGCATCTTAGAAAAAGTCAAATTCGTAAGAAACCTTTGTTCTGATACCTCAGATTGGTCTGCTTTCTTTTAATTGCTAACCCTTTTTTACATGTGGTTTTTCTCAGTTTGTTTATTCACCAAAGGGACCCATTTAGGTGTGTCCAATATTGACAGTTGAGAAAATTATGCCATGACTCAGGTGGGACCATGTTGTCATATTTAGTTCCAGAGATAAACTTTATATTTACAGTGGCTTAATATTGTTGTATTGGGGTCTTTGGGGGCTAAACAGTGAAGAAAGGAAGCCATCAGCTCAAGAGCTGCATGAAAGAAAAATTGATCAGTATTCTGAAAGGTGGCTACTCAAACTCAAGTTGACTGGGTTATTCTTCCCTTTTCAAACTATTTCTGTGATGATGGGTATTTTAGGTGAATTTGTATATTAGTAAAATATAGTGTTGCCACATGTGTACCTCTCTGTAGATAGAACCAAAAAATAATTTTTTGAACTGCTAGAATATTTTTTAAAAAGGAAGAAATCATACAATGATTACTTGCTATAATTTTGGTGGTAAAGTCAACTCTGTAATACATTAAATTGTAAAGATTTTAAAGGCAATATGCATCTTAGCTGAGAATCCTAAAGTAGGAATAAACAGAAGGAGTGTGGGATGGTAAGGAAGCAAATAATCTTGCAAAGTATTTTCAACTCTCAAAAAATAAACTTGAAGCAGTAAGCTGTGCCACAACAGGAAATATTAGAGCTACACCAAATGCTCATTAAACATATCATCAACTGCTCTGAACAAAGCTGGGATTTACTTTCTGGGAAGCAGTGATATTTCCAGAAAATAAAAATGTAAATATCATTTTTACCTATTAACTCTAATTTGAGAATTACAAACTAATTACAAAAATAGAAAAGATCAGAAGAAAAAGTATCAGAGTGCAAGTCCATTTTCCTAGTTCTACCACTTGGCTTTGTGAGCCAAGAAAAGTTACTTAACTTTCTGAGTCTAGGCTTTGAAATGGAAGCACTAATAACAATAATGTAGTGATAGACTATTGTTAAGGTGAATAAAACAAAGGAGTAGATATGGTACATCACCTTTTTGCAAGAGAAATAATGAAAGAAGACATTGTATGTGTACCTGCTCATTTTTGAAAAAGTACATACAGGAAGGACAAACCAAAAACTAACAAAATTGGTTACCTCAAGGATATGAATGGGAATGGGGTAGAAGGGTTGGGGAGCATGAGGCGATACTTCTCTGATTAGTTAGTTTGCTGTAATTTCATCTTTGGAGTCATGTTTGTGTTTTATAGAAATAAAAAATAAAATTAAAATATCTACAAGGATGAGAGAGGAAACCCTATAATGAATGCAAACAAAAAGAAATGTATCTAACTGTATTCCAAATGGACAGCATCACTAAACTGAAGGTGAAAATAAAAAGAACTCACCCAAGTAACTTTTCAAACACAGTATTTTGACTATATGCCTTCAGAGTAAGCTAAAAAAGAACCGTAAAGAAATACTGAACTATAGTTAGTAAAATTTGTTTTTTTCCCCATAGTGGTATGTGTTAGCAATTCTAAAACTACATTTTATGCATTGTAATTTTGAGATAATAAGTAAATATATTGAGAATGAGGAAGCTAAAATGAAATCTGTGGTGCTAGATTGAAATTGAAAGATTTTTTTATTATTGGCACAAACTCATGATATATAACATAGAGACAGATAGATAGACAAATAGAAATGTGTGTACATTTACATGTACATACATATATTTTCTAGCTCTGTCCACTGAGAGTCTAGAAGCCATGACAAAGTATTAATAGTAGCAGTGAGCACACCAACTGCCCAGATCTTGGTTTCTAAATACCATTCTCTAATAAAAGAAACCAATGGTCCTTGGAAAATGGTTTGTTGCACAACAGGAGCTGGGAGAATAGAAGATGACCCCTGAACATGTTGTGTCAGAAAGTGAAAGGATGCTCAAAATCTGATAGAGACATGATAAACAGACATGAGAGCTAACTTAAAGGAGCATGATGGGCTAATTATGGTACAATTTCAGTACCAAATAAAATAATGACAATAATCAATTAGAACATGCTCAATTAAAAGATACAGTGACACTCCAAAATAGAAACATAGGAGAAAAAAAAACCCTTGCGTTTTATAGAAAAACAATAGCTAATAGATGTAGAAAGAATAATAATAGTAGGGAAAATCATTTTACAACTCCAATGTAATAATTGATTTAGGCAAGAATTATCAGTGGATGCTAACACCATTAGGTAAAAACTTTTGGGGAAACAACATATTCACATGGTCTCCAATTATCTCCTTTTTTTCCTGTAAGTGACCTCTCAATTGCAAAAGAGAAAGTTACCTCTTCAATGAGGGATGTCAAAAAATTACTTTTGCTTAAGAAAGTTACCTATAGCAACTAAGAGCAAATAGCATAAAGAGAAAGAATAAGATACACAGGTCAACTCTCTAATGTTCAAGATTATTACACAGACCATTGCCTTTGCAATAACACAAGAAATAGAATTATAAGATGTAAATATTTTTCTGAATAGGTTAAGCTATCTGTGGATGTCATTGTGCCTAGATATTCAAGAGAATCAGAAGCCAGAAGATAAAAGGTTGATAAATTTGAAAACACCAAAATTCAAATTTCTTGAATAAGTTGGATCATAACTCAAAGAATAAAACAAATATTTATAAAGCTATGCCAACACAAATGAACAACTGAATGAATAAATAAATAGAGGAGAAGGGATAAAATGTCTTTACAAAAAAAAATGAAATAAATGTAGATTTTTCTCCCTGATCCAGGAAGTGAAGCTCAATTTCCTTCTTCTTAAGTGTGGGCTACATTTAATGACTTGCTTCTGACATATAGAGAATGAAAAGGGGAAAACAGTGACTTTAAGCAGAGAAATCTGGCAGACATTACCTTAACCAAGTGATCAAGGTTAACAACACCAGTTATCACATCGTATCTGAGGGTATGTAATATCAACATGACTATAAGTCATTATGTGATGAGGAGACATCTTCACCTCTGTCATGATCTTCCCTCAAATCCATAACATCAGTCTAATCATGAGAAAATATCAGACAAACCCAAACTGAGGAACATTCCACAAAATACCTGACAAGTACTGTTGAAAAGTGTCAAGGTCATGAAAACAAGGAAACACTAAAAATGTCAGATTATAGGAGAAAGATGAAACATGATGACCATATGTAACATGGTATGCTAGATGAAATCTTGGAACAGAGAAAGTACATTAGTGTGAAAACTGACAAAATTCAAATAAAATCTGTAAATTAGTTAATAGTATCATAAGAAATGTTAATTTCTTACTTTTGACAAATGTTTAATGATTATATAATATGTTAACATTAGGAGAAGCTAGGTTAAGAGTACACAGGAAGTCTCTTGCCATCTTTCCAATTTTTCTCTAAATCTAAAATTATTTGAAGATAAAAGTTTTTTTAACAAGGTTGATAATGATAAAAATTACTTGGATAAAATGTTGTACTAGAAAACCCCACCACAAATATAATACAGTGACTGAATTGAAATATTTACAATATGCATTGTAATAATGTAATCACATAATGTAATATCTAATGTAAAGTTGTAACATTACATAATATTAACAATTATATGTATGTAATCAAAATATATAAAGAGCTTCCACAGATCAATTAGAGAAAAGCAAAGAATCTAGTATACTGGACAAAGTTTATAAACTTGGAAACAAACACAGAGAGAAGTATCTATGACCAATATTTCCATGAGAAGATTTTGAAAAATCAGAAAAATGCAAATCAAAACAAAAAGATAACATCAGACTAGCAAATAATTAAAGGTATGCTAATAATGGAGATCTGGGGACATGGGAACTGAAATAGCCAGTGGGGATGTAAATTAGTGCAACATTTTTAGAAGGCAATTGAAATATCTATCAGGATATTAACTTGGAATATTCTATATTCAACAATTGAACAATTAGGAATATAGTCTAGAGGAATGCTTTCACTCTTGAATAGATGTACAGGATGCTAATTAAAAGTTTGGTTCAGACAATTGCAAACAATCCAAATGTCCATAAAAGGGAAAATATTATTTGGGAAATTGAAAACAATCTAAATGTCTATAAAAAGGAAAAGAACATGAGTATACGGAATACTATGCAACTCTTAAAAGTAGAGAAGAGATGGTAGATTAGAAATATAGATAGATAGATACATACATACATAATATATAAAAGAGTTTCTGTTATCTTCTCTTTAACATAATTACTGTCCCTGTAATTTCAGAAATAAGCAAGGACGGTAAGTCAGACAAATAAAGTACTTATTTTCTGACAATTTATTTGACCAAGATTTATATATTTTGAGATCCTTAGTACAGAAAACCTATTTATTTTATATATATTTTTTGAAACAGGGTCTTGCCCTGTCGCCCAGTCTAGAGTGCAGTGGCATAATAATAGCTTACTGCAGCCTCAACCTCTCAGGCTCAAGTGATCTCCCCACCTCAGCCTCCTGAGCAGCTGGGACTACAGGCACGTGCCACCATGCCCCCTAATTTTTGTATTTTTTGTAGAGATGGAGTTTCACCATGTTGCCCAGGTATCAAACTTCTCAGCTCAAGCTCTCCATCCAGCCACCTCAAAAATCTATTCTTTATAAGTATCTGATCTGGTCCATGTTAACTCCAAGAAGAGCAGTGTCTTCTTGTCTTTGAGAATCTTTTTTTTTTTTTTTTTTTCAAGACAGGGTCTCACTCCATCACCCAGGCCAGGCTGGAGTGTAGTGGCACAATCATACGCAGCCTTGACCTTCTGGATTTCTGGGCTCAAGCAATCCTCCTGCCTCAGCCTCCTGAATAGCTAGGACTACAGCTGCATGCCACCATGCCCAGCTAATTTTTAAATTTTTTGTAGGGAGGCAGTCTATGTTGCCTAGGCTGGTCTTGAACTCCTGGCCTCAAGCAATTCTCCTGCCTTGACCTCCCAAAGCGCTGGGATTACAGGCGTGAGCCATCGCACCTAGCCATCTTTAACAATCTTCAAATAGAAACAAAATATATTATTATTATTTTCACTTTGGATGAAATCAAGATACTCTGCATTCTGAGTAGATAGTGCTGAGAGAAAGCTAATGTTTCTGTGTGCTTGAATTTGTGTCAGTGCATACTCATTGTTTTGCTTGTGTGTGTCTCTGTGTGTGCATCTAGTGTTTTTTGTGTGTGTGATAATGTGTGACTGTGTGCATGTTTTAAAAATGGTCTGGTACGCATCAGTCCAAGAATTGTACAAATCCCTGCTTCCTTCTCTTATTGGTTCCCTGTCTCCATTCATGACAGCTGTATTGGCATATGAATATATTCGTTCTGGCCAAATGATTCTGGACGAATGGCAACATTAATTTTTTTTAGCAGATATGTGTCAAACTCTATTGGTGTAAAGGAGGAAGGATGTTTTCACACCATATCTACAGCCACTATCCAGGCCAGTCTCAGTTTAAAATATTCTGTACTCCCTACAAATCAGAAAAACAATCTTTGTCATATCAGGTATCTCAGAGATTCAAAGAATATGGCCATTAAAACCATACCAGAAAATACTGTTTTGGCAATAAAATGGACCCAACTTCTGATATTTGCTGCCACATGAATCAACCCCAAAATCATTATGTTCAATAAAAGAAGCTAAATGTAAAAGACCACATAGTCTGTGACTCCATTTACATGAAATGTCCAGAAATGAAAAACCTATACAGAAGGAAAATAGATTAATGGTTGCTTGAGGCTTGGGTTTGGGAACTGAAATTATTTGCAAAATGGCAGTATAGACATTTTGGGATGATAATATTCTCAGAGTGAATTGTGGTGATGTTTGAACAACTCTGTAAAAATCACTAAACACTTGAAATTGGTGTATATTATGGTATATCAATTATTTCTCAATAAAGCTATTAAAAATATTGTGACAATCTTGTCAAGACAGAACTGTAAATCTCTGCAACATTTACACTGCTGGGGCCTGTGTGATACTCACTGCCTCACTGTGGCTACAGAAAACCCAGGATCAAGGATCCAATGTTGACAATAAGAAAGCCTGATGGCAAAGGAATTTAGGTGCCTTCCAGCTACTGTGGCTGAGATACTCCCATTACAGCATCAAACGACTAGAGCAACTTGGAAGGCACCTTGCCTAAAATATCTACGATCTGGCTGCTGGCCCCTCTCAAAACTCACCTGCCAACAACCTACTGTTAGACAGCATGATCCCTTCATGGGTCTCTGCTATACACCTAGGATGTCTTCATCTAGAGTTTTGTAACCTTTAGGTCATCAGCAAAATCCAGTGATATAACAGTCACATAATGAATAAAAGAAAAGCCACCCAATAAGAAGAGGTCATTCCTTCCCCCACACACCTGTTAGTGCACCAGAAATGACTACACAGGGAGATAAGCCATTATAGAGTTTTGTCCCAAATGTTGGAGGCTCAAAAATTTCTCTCACTCGGTCAAGCTTAGGATAAGGAAGACTCTCGAGAGGAAAGGACAATGAGAGTCTTGAAGGGAATCTTCATGTGCTGAGGCTGTAAGAAATCTTCAGGTAGCTGGTGCATGAGATGTAAGTTGAGAGCCAAGAAAGAGTCCAGGAAGGGATAATGAGAAGGGTGTATGAGTTCTTCTGTGTCTGGAATTGGTGGGTTCTTGGTATCACTGACTTCAGGAATGAAGCCACGGACCCTCGCCATGAGTGTTACAGTTCTTAAAGATGGTGTGTCCGCAGTTTGTTCCTTCTGATATTTGGACGTGTTCAGAGTTTCTTCCTTCTGGTGGGTTCGTGGTCTTGCTGGCTTCAGGAGTGAAGCTGCAGACCTTCGCGGTGACTGTTACAACTCCGCAGTGCGGACCCAAAGAACGAGCACCAGCAAGATTTATTGCAAAGAGTGAAAAAACAAAGCTTCCACAGTGCAGAAAGGTACCCGAGCAAATTGCCCTGCTGGCTTGGGCAGTCTGCTTTTATTCCCTTATCTGACCCCGCCCACATCCTGCTGATTGGTCTATTTTATGGAGAGCTGATTGATCCGCTTTACAGAGAGCTGATTGGTCCGTTTTGACAGGGTGCTGATTGGTGTATTTACAATCCTTTAGCTAGACACAAAAGTTCTCCAAGTCCCCACTAGATTAGCTAGACACAGAGCACTGATTGGTGCATTTACAAACCTTGAGCTAGAGACAGAGCACTGATTGGTGTATTTACAATTCTTTAGCTAGACATAAAAGTTCTCCAAGTCCCCACTAGATGAGCTAGACACAGAGCACTGATTGGTGCTTTCACAAACCTTGAGCTAGACACAGGGTGCTGATTGGTGCGTTTACAAACCTTGAGCTAGACACACAGTGCTGATTGGTGCATTTACAATCCTTTAGCTAGACATAAAATTTCTCCAAATTCCCACCAGATTAGCTAGATACACAGTGCTGATTGGTGCATCCATGAACCCAGAGCTAGACATAGAGTGCTGATTGGTGCATATACAATCCTCCGGCTAGACATAAAAGTTCTCCAAGTCCCCACCTGACTCAGGAGCCCAGCTGGCTTCCGCTAGTGGATCCCGTGCCACGGCCGCTGGTGGAGCTGCCCGCCAGTCCTGCACCCAGCGCCTGCACTCCTCAGTCCTTGGGTGGTCAATGGGACCTGGCGCTGTGGAGCAGGGGGCTGCGCTCCTCAGGGAGGCTTGGCCGCTGGGAGCCCACCATGGGTGGGCTTGGGCAAGGTGGGCTGCACTCCCTAGCCCTGCCCCTGGGGAGGCGGCTGAGGCGCTGCGAGAATTCGAGTGTGGCGCAGGCAGACTGCCAGTGCAGGGGGACCCAGCGCCCCCTCTGCAGCTTCTGGCCTGGGTGCTAAGCCCCTCACTGCCAGGGCCCAGTGGTGCTGGCCAGCCACTCCGAGTGCGGGGCCCCAGAGCCCACGCCCACTGGAACTCGTGCTGGCCTGCCATCGCCCGCGCAGCCCCAGTTCCCACCCGCCGCCTCTCCCTCCACACCTCCCCGCAAGCAAAGGGAGCCAGCTCCGGCCTCGGCCAGCCCAGAGAGGGGCCCCCACAGTGCAGTGTCGGGCTGAAGGGCTCCTCAAGCATGCCAGAGCAGACGCCGAGGCAGAGGAGGCGCTGAGAGCAAGCGAGGGCCGCCAGCACGTTGTCACCTCTTACTTCCACTTCTCCATCACCCACAGTCACCCTCAGGTTTCATGCCTGGTACCTAACAACATCATCTCTGTCAGGAGTGTAAGTGCTCTGTTGAGCCAATAACTACCTGCGTTTTATTAGAGCTCCATCTTCGCAGTCTCCATGGGCGTGGATGACAATGCAAGGTGCACCACTGCTCCAAGCCAGCATTTGTCCTGTTGAAAAAAATTTATAGGAGGTCATTGGTTTGGACTGAGCTCCTGCAATGAGGCCAACATACCAGACCAACATGGAATTACTCATGCTGAAGTTCCACACCACCAAGTGAAATCAAGTTGTTTGGCCGGGCGTGGTGGCTCACGCCTGTAATCCCAGCACTTTGGGAGGCCGAGGCGGGTGGATCACGAGGTCAGGAGATCAAGACCATCCTGGCTAACACGGTGAAACCCAGCCTCTACTAAAAATACAAAAAGAAATTAGCCGGGAGTGGTGGTGGGCACTTGTAGTCCCAGCTACTTGGGAGGCTGAAGCAGGAGAATCGCTTGAACCCAGGAGGCGGAGGTTGCAGTGAGCCGAGATCGCGCCACTGCACTCCAGCCTGGGCGACAGAGCGAGACTCCATCTCAAAAAACAAAAAAACAGACACAAAAAAAGAAATCAAGTTGTTTATCTGACCTTCTGAGAAATCAGAGGAGAGAAAGGTAACAGACAAATTTGCTGAGCATGGTGGTGCATGTCTGTAATCTTAGCTACTTGAGACATCATGGTGAGAGGATTGTTTGAGTTCAGGAGTTTGAGACCAGCCTGAGCAACAACGTCGTGAGACCCTATCTCAAGGAAAAAAAAATTAACAAGTTAATTTTAGCTAGGATTAAGGAGGTCCTCTCTGCTTTAATCTTAACAAGGAAAGCAACTGAAAAGAACAATCCACATTCTGTTCTCTGCTTTCCTCAGCCGTTATTCTTTCTATAAAGCCAACCCCTTCTGCTTAGCTCTATGGAACACTCATTCTATTTTAGAGAATGAGGTGTTGTCTGATTATAAATCACAAAAGCTAATTAAGATGTTTAATTAAATTTGATATAATTTTTTTTGTGTCTTTTGACAGCCCTTGCTCTGACGTGCACAGGATATGAAAATGTCTGATAGTGTTGTGGCTGCAGTGAGACCTGGGAGTGGCAGTTTCTTTCACTGCAGTTGTCTGTCCAAAGCGAAGTGAACTAGCAAGTCTCTTACAAAAGGGCAAGCTCTGAACTGTGCACAGTGTGAGCACAGACACAGTGGGGCTAATCTACAGGGGCAGTGTTAGCAGCAATGGGTTGTCCAAGATTTCTGAGAGGATTAGCACCTAGAAAATAATCTTATTTTGCTTTGTGGTGTCAGACAAAGGAACTGAATGAGAAAATTATTGAAGGGCATATTGTAGCTGATATGCAGATCCAAAGCTGACTTTCTTCCTCTCCCTTGAATCCACTTATCACCAAAATATGGAATGAGCAGAACTTATGGACGTAACCATAAACCAATTTTCCTTTGTTTCCTACTGTCTCTTTAAAGTTTTCTCAGTGGGAGAAATCTTCTGTGTCCTTGGATGAAGACTTACTCAGTAAATTACTTCATGATCACTGATAGGTAATAAAAGATCCTATGGTCATCTAAAAATAAAGCATAGAATTTTAATTCAGAAATTATTATCCTAGTTCCATATAATAATCTAGACTCCAAACGTGATTTAAAGGTAAATTTTCTCTGCCTTCCTAAGTTAGAGCTTCCTGCAGTCTTTCCCTTCTATCTCTCCTCCTGCCTGCTAACCTGTTTTCTGACCTATTACATTTTACTTGCCCTGATAAATTGGGTGAACAGGGTGATTACTAAGCAGCTGCTTCAACTTGTCAGAGGACAGTTGACCAGCCTGGGTCTCACCCTTTGTATTCCCTGTCAGACCTCGATCCACTTTGTTTCTCCCATTGTAGATGGTACTTATGCTGTTGGAGTCCCCCTGACGTTCTCTCTCTTGACTTGAGATGAAGGGAATACACCTTATACATTGCACCTCTACTTCCAGCCCACTAGCAGCTTTCTACAAATAAGTCTTGTCTAAATAAGTTTCCTCTGATGCCCCACAACCCAATTCTTTTTTATTCTCAAGGTCAATGAGGGGTATAGTGAAACCTGCCACATAACAGGTTTTTAGTCATTTTCTTGGAAAATTTTTCATTTTTGTTTAACACCTCACTTGACTACCCGGCTAATCAAAATGTGGTCCTGGGATGGGCAGCATTGGCATCACCTGGGAGCTTGTTAGAAAAGCTCAGGCCCCAGCCCAGACCTATAAAATCAAAATCTGCATTTTAGGGAGCTCTCCAGGTGATTCGCATGCACATTACATTTTGAGAAGCCCTGCTTTAGAAGTCCTTTCAACTGTTTCTTGGTGTCTCAATCTTCCTGCTTACTTTCCTGTTACACATTTAGAGTCCAATGTCCTAATGTAGCTTTGTGGGTTCTATTTTCAGAAAGGAGGAGTGCCAGTGTCTGTCCTTTGCCATTGCAGATCTCAAACCATTTATAAAACTATTAATAACTTAAATATCTTTTTATGAATTCAAATGTTCTATTGTCACATCAAATTCAATATATCCTATGTCAAATCCAGCATTTTCCCCCAAATCCGACACCTCTTCTAACTCCTTTTACCCATTCTTTGATATCTAATAATGGACAGTCTTCTCCAAGACTATTTCCTTGACCACTGAAGCACAGGGTGATCACTCAACTCATGTACCATGCCAGCCTTTGGCACATGTGACAGCCTCTTTTTTATTTATGTTTATACTGGCTTGAACTAATATTTAATTTTTCATTCATTCAACATTTCTTGGGCACTTTGTATGTTCCAACCAATGTTTAAGCAGCTGTTAAAGAACAAAACAAGTTAGTCTTCTGTCCTCTTGAAAGTTACATTTTTGGGGGGAGAAAGATACAAAAAATAGATAAATATATAATTTCATACCACAATGATGACTTTCAAATTGATAATGTCAGGCTCAACCTCTCCTTTTAATTGTAATTCATGTAACCAGTGTCTGCTCAATATCTTTACTTAGATATCTAGTATGCACCTCAAACTTAATGTATCCAAAACCGAATTCTTGATTTTCACTTCAACACCCTCTTTTCCTAATGCTCTCCATCTCAATATACAACATCACCATCTCCACAAAAATCCTCTTTCTTTCATATCCCACTTTTAATCCATCAGAAAATCCCTATTATTCTACTTTCAAAACATACCCAAATTATTGCTACTTCTCTCCACTTCCTCTGCAACAGCTCTGTGGAGGTCTCCAATGTCTCCTCTGGACTGCTATACCAGCCACCTGACAGCCCTCCTGCCTCCCTCATCCCCCTACTACAGTACATACTCTACCAGTAGTCTGAGCCATCTTTCACAGAGTTAGTTTGAGCATTCCCTAGCTCAAAACTCTCTCATTGCTTCCTGTTGCACTGAGAATTAAATCCAAAGACTTCACAGAGTCCCTCAAGGCCCTACAGACTCTTGGTCCCCATGCTGTCCCTCTGACTCACCTCCTCCCTACCACTCTTGCCTTCCTTTCCCATCCCAGTTACTTTGGCCCACATGATGTTCTTTGAACACACACATCCGGCTATCTCCCCAAGTCTTTGCAATTGCTTAAACCACTCTCCCCAGATACCCAGAAGACTTGCTTTCTCATTTTCTTAAATTATCTCTGTATTCAAATATCACCCCCTCAAGAGGTCTATCCTGATTTTCTCTCTCACCTTCTCCTTTTCTTTATGACATTTAGCCATAATTCGCCCCCCATACACATGCATTTGTTTATTCATCTGTTGGTTTATTGTCTGTCTCCTCACTAAAATGTAATTACCCCAAAATGTAATTTCCACAATAGCAATAAATTTATCTTTTTATTTTAACTACTGCCTGCCCAGCATGCAGAACAGTCATTGAAAAGAGCAGACATTCAATAAATATTTGCTGAGTAGATGAACATTAACTAAATTACCTAAGTTTGCAAATTGTTACTTTAATTATAGACCAAATTGATTGCTCTTATAATAATGTCACTGTCACTAACTCACATTTTAATATGCTTCCTCAAATAGAATTATGGCTGGGAACTTAGTATCACAAGTGTATCAGAGCAGAGCGGTGTCATGCATGTGAATATCTTCCATCATTTGTGTGGCAACAGAAGTCAAGTTTGACAGCAGTTTCTCTAAAACACAATTTCTAGTTTCACTATGCAGATATGTTTTTCTGGAGGTACTGGTGATAAGGCAGGGAGCACGTCCTCAAGAAGCTGTCCTAGGACCTCCGAGAAAGAGCTGGGAAGCTGTTGCTTCCCACATTCACCAAGGAATGCATACCGCTAGCTCCTCTCCTGCAGCTGGGTCATTATACAGAAATTTGGAGCAGGGCTTTGGCTCAGATCACATCTCTCAATGTTTGATGGTAATGTCTCTCTATCTGGCACTAGTTGTTAATCATGACTGCACTTCGGACTCACATGGAAGCTTTTAAGAAATAGCAGTGTCCAGCCACATCCCCAGGGACTCTAATTTAATTGCTCTGAATGAGCCTAGGCCTTTCTGTTTTTTAAAAAGCTCTCCTGGTTATTTTAATATGCAGTCAGGGAGCAAACCACTGGTCTATAAGCAGGGTAGAGCACACATTCTGGACAGTCTAATACTAGGCACTTGGGAATAAGACCTGGGCACTGGGGCTGGTCTCAGCCTTTGAAGAACTCACAGCCCTATGGAGGGCTTCACAGCTGTGTGCTCATGTCCAAATTATAACACTTTGGGGTTTACAGCTCTAGAGATTGAAAAAATTTAGGGAGATTTAAGAAAAAAATGTATGAAAAGATTTGAAGAGTTTAAAATATAAAATATATGAGGCAAAAGTCAAAAGTTAGATTTATTTAACCTGAAGATGTAGAGTTAAGTAATTTTCTGACCATTTATAAGTGTATGCACATCTCCCACATTAAGAAAAATCTGGCACACAAAAATCCAAATGTGTGTAATAGAGACACAAAAGAGAATATTTACACCTGCACTACACAAACACAAACACATATACATATAGAGTAATTATAGGCAGAGATTTGTGTTGTGTTTGCCATAGGCTGGATGCTGCTCTGAGCTCTGGGTAAAGCTCATTTAACCCTTATAACAACCCTACAAAATAGATATGAGTATTATTCTCATTTTAGAGTAAGGAATTGGAGGTTCTCAATGATTAAGTAACTTACTTTTGTTACTGTATGGGTCTGGGATTTAAACTTAAGCAGACTGGCTGCAGAGTTCCCATGCTCTTAACTATCATTTGGTACTGTATGTATGTATATACGCATGCGTATTTGTCAGAGTTCTCCAGAGAAATGGGCTAATATATACTAAGATATTTATTGTAAGAAATTGGCCCACGAGATTGTGAAGGCTGACAAGTACCAAGATCTGTAGGTCGAATCAGCAAGCTGGAGACCCAGAAGGGTAAATGGTTTAGTTCCAGTCCAAGTCCAAAGGCCTGAGAACTAAGAGACCAGATGGTACACTGGACCAGCAGGCTTAAGGCCCAGGAAGAGCTGATATTTCAGTTAAAGTCCTAAGGCAGGAAAAAAAGCTGATGTCCTAGTGTGAAGGCTATCAGGCAGGAAAAATTCTCTTACTCAGGGGAGGATCAGCCCTTTTGTTTTATTTCAGCCTGCAACTGATTGGATGAGGCCCACCCACGTTAGGGAGAGCACTCTGGTTTACTCAGTCTACAGATTCACATGTTAATTTTACCCAAAAATACCCTCAAAGACACAACCAGAACAATGTTTGGCCAAATGTCTAGGCATGGTGTGGCCCAGTCAAGTTGACACATAAAATTAATCATAGTATATATTGTATATATATGTAAGAATATATGTGCACATACAGACACACAGACATACATATATATGTGCAGATAATGTTTTAAAAAAATTTATACATATTTTGCTTTACAAAAAGATGCACAAGTTTTCTTTAAACAATAAGCATACTTATTAAAATGCCAACTCATAATATTGGAGCTCACAAATAAGCAAGAATTTTAAAGAGAAAAATATTTGTTATCATGTGATAACCTACTACAAATCCTTTGCAGTGAAAATTTTTTTGAGACGGATTAATGGGAAGGCACAAGTAGTTCAATGGAAAGTCTTGTACATTTGTTCTGGGTTATTTTAGCATGTGATGAATAAATACAGTGAAAAATGTGTTCTTGTGGGATTTTCCTGCTGGACAAAAAACAAAAGTAAAAGGTTTGTTTTTAAATATTAAGGACCTAAAATTCAATGACTCAGTGTTTCATTGTTCTGTAATTGGTTAATTGGCAGTAGGAGAAGAGTACACGGGAGGATGGGCATATTCCGCCTGCACAAGAACAAGACCATTAAAAGCTGAGTAAGTTTTGATTTGTTTTGCTTTGCCTGTTGCTTTTCTAATGAATTAGTCTCGGTGTTTAAAGGATTGCCTAGTAAAGTCGTTGAAACATCATTTTTTCAAATATTATCTAAAATTTCCTTGGAACTAAGGTTTTATGCAATGATCTATTAAATAATGAATACACACATGGTAATAGAAAATTAAAATATTCCTCTAATTCCTACTGATTCACTTAAGAGAAAATTCAGAAACCTTCTCATATAGAATTGCAATTCCTTATTATGTTATATATTTATAAGTTGATAATGAAAAGGCAACTTTAATCAAAAGGTTAATTAAAAAACTCACAACATAATCATTTGGTTTATTCAATTAAATAGTACTGAATTTAAAGAGTGCGTAGTAATAGTGAACAAATATAAATTGAGGAAAAGAAGTGAAAGTCTCAGAAGCTTTAGAATGATGAATAAGAAGGCTGATACTGGTTACATTGGCCTTTGTTTTCTATTGTACTAAAGTTGCAGTTAATGAAATATTTGAGTAGCAAAGATAAGAGACAAAGATGCTTTACAAAATACTGGTAATAAAACTCTTCTTCTAAAAAGGTAGTTACCCAATAAGCTTGATACTTATCGAGGACCTATATTTTTTAAAAAACAGAAGCCCAGCAGAGTCATCGTTTCTCTAGGCTCACATTCTCCTTTGCCTAGAGGGATGTGTGTTATGAATATAAATAAACTTTTTAGACTTAGTTATAAAGATCTCCGGCACATTACTAAGCATTTTAGTCCTCTCTGTTAGCTGGTTTCCTGTGGGCTGTGTGTGTTACCTTTCCTCTCATGCCGCATCCAGTCTCTACTGTGATTAGGCTCTTGAGGGCAGGGGATATTTCTTCCTGAAGTTTGTACCTGCCTATCCTGGCCAAGGTTTCTGCTCTAAACTCTTTCCTATTTCCTTACCTTGGTGAGATGGGCTATAAGTCTAGGACTCCTACTTTTATCTTTCTTGACAAATACCTAGAGCAGGTTTAGCTCTAACTGCTCATCTTACACTCCCTCTGGGGTAGAAGATCTGCCTGGATCTTCTTATCAGAGGCAACTTTCTAAAGATTTTATCAGCCAAGAAGAGAAAGTTTGGCAAGCCATTACAAGAAGGGAACTAGAAACTTCTTCAAGGTACAGAACTTGTCTTGTTTATTTTCACACGTCCAGAGCCACAAAGTGCCTGGAAATCAGGGTGTTCAATGAATATTGGTTGCACTGAACATGGATTCCTCTTCTCTTCCCCCTCCCAACTTCGTCCTCAGGATCAGTGGACTCATTGTGGGTTTCTTATGAAATTACCATAAAAATAGTTTACATATAATGTCTAACATGTGATTTATTTCAGATTAACAAAACTCCCAAAATTTAGATGCCCTGACTCAAAAAAAATTTTTGTTTAGAAGTAACATATGGTATGTAGTTTGAGATATAATGTATGATCAGAAATAAATAAGTTTTCAGACTATATATTAGTCAAAAACTGGCAGTTACCAAAATGGCCTTCAATAGTTGAATGAATAAATTGTAGTATGGTCATGCAATGGAGTACCATACAGCAGCAAGAATGATCAGTCTATGACTACACACAAAAATAATGAATGAATCTCACAAATGAAATGTTAAGAGAATAAAGCCATATGCAAGAGAGTATATTGTATGAGTTCATTTGTACAAAATATATAAACAGGATAAATTGATCTATGCTATTAGAAATCATAACGGTGATTACCCTAGACGCAGTGGTCCTCAACTGGGGATGACTTTGTTTCCAGGAAATATTGGGCCTATCTCTTTATCTGGAGAGAGATTTTTGTTGTACCATTGATAGGACTGCTGCTGGTAGCTAGTGGGTAGAGGCCAGGAATGCTGCTAAACATCCAACAATGCACAGGACAGCCCTCCACAGCAAATAATTGTCCAGCCCAAAATGTCAGTGGTGCTGGGCTGAGAAACCCTACCCTAGAGGAATAATGGTGGAAAGTGCGTACAATGAAGCTTCTAGGAGCTGATAATATTCTGTTTCTTGATCTGTGTGCTTATTACATGTGTGTTCAATTATAAAATTTATCAAGCTGTAGACATATATGTGTACTTTTTATCTTATATTATCCTTCAACAATAAGTTTTACAAGTTTTTAAAAGCCACCTTTGCTTTAGAAAACCTTTATTTAATAAAAATATGCCCTAGGACTCTATCAAGGGATATATTAAGTAGCTATCAGCTTTCATTGACCAAAGCCATCCAGACTTATGGAAAACAGAAAAGAAAAACATATTATGGAAAACTCTAAAGGTTTAATGATAAAACACAAAGTAAACCTTTCACTCATCAAATGTTATACAGAATATCAGGATTTGGAGTATATACTTATCACTTTAAAATGGCAACAACTTCAAAAAAAAGCATCAAGTGCTAATAAAAAATGCATGAATGTTTTATTTACCAGAAAATCCTTGTTGACATGTAGAAAGGAATCTGGCCAAGTAACTTAGAATCAGAATTTGTTATGTCAGCATCTGCAGAAACTAGAAACACGAGAGCTACTTTAAAAATGTCTTAGTGCCATCCACAGCCTCCTGCTGCAACTTTTCTGTTCAGCCTGCACTTCTGCAGCATCTTTTGCTCTGTGATGAATTCCTGTGCTCTGTAAAATGTACAAGGTTTTTTCATAGCATGAATTTCCATTGACAGAGTATTTTGAATGGGGAAGTCTCTTGTGGCTATCCTGTCCCAGTATCACACTTGTTTGTTGGGTACATTGAAAGCACATAACTTGTTTTTTTAGTTCATAGGTCTCCAATCGTGGGAAACCTCATATGGCAGAATGCAGGTGCAAAAGTCCTGGACTCTGGTCCAGATAAATGGAGGTCTCAGGAAGAGGTAAGTGTATTTTGCATGTAGGAGGGACATGAATAATTGTAGCCAGAAAATGGACTATGGTAGATTATTTATTAAAAAATGACCAAAATTATTTCCTTTCCTATATCTAGACCTCCATGCAATGTGACTTTGCAGCTCCTCCCATATGGAGATGGGGTCTATTTCCCTACCCCTTTAGATCAGGGCTGGCTTTGTGACCTGTTTCAACTAACAGAATGTGGAGAAACTGACACCATGACAGTGGAAGAGGCCTTGCACGCTTCCACTCACTTTTTTGGAACCATGCTTCTGCTGTGTGAATAAGCCTGGACTTGTCTGCTGGATAAGAAGAGATTCCATGGAAGTCAGACAAGCCATCCTAGACCAGCCAGGCCCAGCTAATTTAGTGGGCTGCCCACAGATGTATGAAGTGAGTCCAGCCAAGATCAGGAAAACCATTCAGGTGTGCTGCGCTCATATTGGCATCCTGCAAAATCATGAACTAAATGATTTGCAGAGATTTCTTACACATCATTTACCTTTGTTCTCAGGCAAGATTACTGTAAGCAGATTCAGCTTTTATTCTATTTGTGGCAAATAGAAGAAAAATTTTACCAGTAGCTACTCTTTCTCAATGGTTCAATGAATATTCCTGAACTAAATCGTAAACCTAATTTCTCAAGTTACCTCTTGAGAGTAGTCACTTTAATGTGACTGAAGCAGTCACTCTAACCTGGGTGTTGGATGCTGTGATGGCTGCACCTGGGTCCTTCCCAGGAGCTGGGGTGATGGGGTGTGTTATGAGAAAGTGATGATTCCCAACAGGTGAAAAAATAATGACTGCCCAACACAGTATGCCCTGCATCTCACTGCCTCTGATGTGAGAATTCAGCTCGTGTGATGTTTTTAATTGGTTGGTTGTCCATTGCTCTGTAGATGCTGTCATCACCATAGATACCAGGGCCAGTCATCCATTGATTGTTCTATTTTCATGATTTGAAATATGAAAGATCATTAGGAAAAAAGTCTATTTAAGATAAGTTTGGCATTTTTGATACTTTAGTGTTGAGATTTCTAGATAACTTTTTTCTTACAATATTTTATCCTTGATGCATACCAGATCTTCTTTCTCCTGAAACGAAGGAAGGATGTTAATATGGTCTGGATCTGTGACCCCACCCACATCTCACCTTGAATTGTAATCTGAATTGCAATCCCCATGTGTTGTAGGAGGGACCTCATGGGAGGTGATTAGATCATTGGGGCAGTCCCCCCATGCCATTCTCATGATAGTGAGTGAGGTCTCGTGAAATCTGATGGTTTCATAAGGGGCATCCCCCTTCACTTGGCACTCATTCTTTCTCCTGCTGCCCTGTGATGAGGTACCTTCTGCCATAATTGTAAGTTCCCTGAGGCCTCCCCAGCCATGCAGAACTGTGAGTCAATTAAACCTCTTTTCTTTATAAGTTACCCAGTCTCAGGTATTTCTTCATAGCAGTGTGAGAAGGAACTAATATAGATGTGCTGGTCAATTTTATGCTGTTACATAATATGGAACAATACACGTTACAGTGAATACTTCCGTTTTGTGGAAAGTAGAAGGGCATCAAGCACAAAAATGAAGAAAGAGATCTTGTTAAATGCTTGAATAATAAATACAGAGAAAACTGGCAGACAATGGACAAAGAATACTATTTCCTTTAATATTTTTTAATAAACTTTGTCTCCTAGCCTTTTGATTTCCTCAGGCTGACTTGTCTGACTTGTGGATGTGCTTGACTTGAATTCACTTATCCTCAAAAATAATGAAGACTAAGTTGTAGGCATTGTGTATGAGTGGGCAATCCAGTGAAAAGAGCTAGTGAGTAACTTTCCAGCAGGTGAAGATTGTGTATATACCTTCTGTGAAAATGCTGGTTTTATGATTGGTGATTAATTGAGTAATCTCAGTGAGCAAACACTCAGGAATCAAAAAATGGATTATGATACATCCACATACAGATATAGGAATGATCTGCAGCTGATAAAATAATATTTCTAAGGAGTATCAACTGAAATGGGAAAGCATACATACTATTTTGCTAGGTAGAAAGTATTTCTACAGATGTATCATGTCATTATTTTCCTAATGTGTATGTGTGTGTGTATGTACACATATATCACAAAATATTACCAGTTGAGTCCCCAAAGGCAGACAATTTTGAGTGCATTTTTCTCTCTCATGCTTCCTTTTATTTTCCAGGCTCCCAGCATTAGAATTTGTTGCTTCTGAAATTATAATAATAAAATATAAACATGCAAAATGTATTAACAGGCTTTTGTACCACCACAGAGAAAGTAATGCTAACAAAATATTTCGCTACCAGAAAAAAATTTCCCTAAATCCCCATGATGTATTTTTCTTGTATAAATTTTGGTATCCACTTTTCAGTCTGATAGGGATATTCTTTTGAGGGCTTTCAGATCTAAGCTAAAGTAAATAATTACTGACATCTGTAGAGTACACCCTATATGCTGGGCCCTGTTCTAAGTATTTCTTATGCTTTAACTCATGTAATGCTCACAATACCCTATGGGGTGGTAACTACTGGTTTTATCTATTTTACAGACAAAGAAATTGGGACACAGAGAATGTAAATGGAGATGCAGTGGAGTCAGGCTCCAGAGTTCCCACTCACAAAAATTTTTCTCTCTCTCCTATCTTGTGAGGAAAGACATTTTAGGTATTACTTCATCTAGAAATAAATGGCTCTTCAGAGGCAAGCAGAACTGGGAATGCAGAGCCCAGGTAGGCAGGAGAAGGCTTTGACCTTCTTCTCTTTGTCTATTCATGGAGAAATTCACCTTGGGCTTTTGGGACAGTATCTAACATATAGAAGCAAGAATGGAGAGACTCCACCAAGCTCTTTGCCTTATGAGGTCCCTTTCATAAGGGGTGGAATACAATTTAAATGAGCTAATTGATATTTCAGGGTATGATTGTCTATAAAATATGGGTTGTGCACTAAAATGAAGAGGACTTTGCTTTCATAAGATTAAGAATCACTGAGTTAGATAAAGTTAGACAAGTCTGTTGCAGGACTTCTCAGAGCCTTCATTACGCTTACACACATTTTAGTCTCTATGGAGTGAATATGGTATGTACTGTTTCTCAACTTCTTTCAACCACAAAACACCTTTTTCATGGAGTATCTTCTAATAGCTCCCCAAGTTATTGTTCTGTGGAACAAAGTTTGGAAACGTTAGTCTCAAATAATAACACTCTCTATATTATTTCCATTCCCCCCAGCCTTCAGTGATTATTTTTAACATCCAAGCCTTACTTCAGGTGTCCTCTGAAGACATAAGAAAATGATTTGTATCTTTGTTTGGACATATTTATTAGAGGAAGGGTTGCTAAATTTGGCTTGTTACAAAGCAAAACCTAATTCATACAGTGTTTTTGGTATGGTAAGGACTTGGAGACTCTTCTAATGACCTAAGGCCACTTTAGCTATTAATAATTTGGCAAAACCTCTGAGTCTCAGCCAAATTCCACATCCTGGCCCAGAGAAACCACTTCACATCCCCTATGGAAATATTGCCTAGTCCCTCCCAACAGTGGTCCCTGTAGGCTTGCTGGCTTTCAATTCTCAGTCCCTTCCACATTCTTTCACAGAGACTATAGGGGATTTATGGATTCCTTCTATGCTGTGTAAAAGGAAAGGGAGTATCAGGGTACCATCACCTATTCTTTCTCACTGTATATATGCCACAATTTTATTCTTACTTGGTGGCAGTTTCTCCATGTTGCCACAGGGAACTAAGTAAGGCTACCACCTTCCAAAGTTCCAAGTAGGATGTGGAATTAAATGAAGACCACCTAAATGAGAATGAGAAGAGGCTACTCAGAGCTTGTGATAGCTAGGGAGTCAGCCACTAGCACTTGCATTTGGCAAACATGACAAGACAGGTAGGGGGATAGGAAAGCTTTATGGTGGAAAAAAGGGAAGACTTCAGATGTACCCTGATTGGCATGGGGAAACTGTAGGTAGGCTAACTAGAAGTGGGACATCCCATGAGACTGGTTTGGGAATCATATTTGGCTTTCCATAATTAGTTCTTAGTTGAAAACAGGGGCAAAAAGTAGAGAAGTTGGCAGTCATTAATCAAGTGCAAGTTGTTCCAGGCAGATTGTTGCAGAAGTTGTGGTTTGGCTACCTGGGTAGTTCCTGTAGAGTTTGTGGGTCAGAGTTCTATCATCATATATGGTCTGTCCATTGTCCATTTGTAAATTCAGTGTCTTGGTTTCCCTCCTGGTTATTCTTTCATTTGTAAGAACCTGAAAAATTCAGAAAAGGCTAGAGATTCAGATTTTCACTGCTCAGAGACTGTTCAGTTGTCTCCATGGTCAACTGTATTGCAAGATCTTTGTAGGCATTTGTTGTATCATCATGGCAATCATCTTGATGAGACAGCAGCTACAGAGTAGCATTTTAGAATCTGGATAGACTACAACAGATTAGTATCCTGTTGACTGTGACAAAAACAAGAATAATTAGGAGTCCCTATAAGATATTTTGAAACCAGAAATCCAAATTGCCCAACCTAGACGAAGTAAGCAAATCCCAAGTCTAAATTCAGGGTCTCCCAGTTACCATATCATAGGGGGATAAATGTGTCCCTTGGGAAGTAGGCCGTATGGCCATAAACTTCTATAGTTTTACTTTTTTGTGTGTTTACATGATGGAATTATGGTTCAATCTGTTTTTATTGAGAAATGTTTTAGGTATGGCATTTAGGAGACTTTGCTCTGGTTTTAGGGCCTTTTTTGACTCACATTTATTGTGGAAAGAGGGATTCTGTAGATCCCTTTCTTGGTCAATTCAATTAGCTATTGTCATTCAGGATTTAGTATCTAGCTAAGGGTTTGACCAACAAATATACAAATTGATATAGTTCAGCTGTTCCACTCTGACACATATGCACCCAAAGGAAGTCTAAATCCTTCTATGAATAATCCTTGTCCTTGTCTGTGCTTAAGGAAATCCTGAAACTTAGCTCTTAGTTCAGCTTGTATCTGAGGTTTAAATTATGCAATTGCTTACACACCTGGCTCAGGGATGGGATGGATCTTTAGAAGCAAATTGCATTTTGGGGTCTTGAAAGGGGGAAGAATAAGGGAGAGTTGAAATAAGGGTAAAAGGAGAGCGATCAGAAAGATAAGAAGGAAGAGGGAGAGCTAGATACAGGGAGGCAACTGGAGGACAAGGAGGGAGATTTACCAGGGAAATGAGTCTATTGATAGTTTTTTCATTGCTTACATTTGTAATGTTGTTTATTACTTTTGGCCAAAGAATGCTTTAGTAAAACAATTTTCAAATCAGAATTTCATTTAGAAGTCTCTACATACCAATCAAAAAGTGTTGCCCACGGAGCCTGATAAATACTATTCTCTTTCTTTTCTAAGGCATTTCTCAAATAAACAATTTTGTTCAAATCAAATGTCCCTGACAGTGGCCATTCAAGGTCCAAATTATCATTGGTGAAGTTATATCACTTAGAGAAATAAATAAAAGAATTATACAGCAGGAGTTTCTTCTGAAGGAAGAGAGGATTTAGACTTAGATGACTCACAAGAGCAGGCAACAGTCAGTTGAAAGCGATGCTTATGTACTTTGTATCTGAGACTCCCACCTGTTACTTGGCTGCCTCTGAATGCAGACCTGATGGTCAGCACCTATACACAGGCAGAAAATCAAAGAGAACATGTACCAAGGAGAACATTCTCTCTGGATCAAAGCTAGGCTCTCAGAACAACAACAACAAAAATAATGAAAGGAGAACCTCATCCGGTTTTATTGGTGACTTGGCAAAATACTTTGTCCACATGGGGGCTGGTTTAGTGAGAACTACAAACTCATTGGTCTGTGAAACCGGCTCTAACAATAGGCTTGTAGGGTCTATGCTGGTGTTCTACCTTGTGATTCTCCTTTATATGACAGATAACACTTTTAGACAACCCTACATAAAACAGAAGCACCAAAGAGAGTAAAAAGGGTTAAAAAAAAAGAACTCCATCCTCTGTGTTGTTGAATTCCTCAGCTATTTACTCTCAGTTTGGTGCCTGGATTTTATTATTAGTTTCCATTTGTTTGGCATCCTTGGTGGAATCAGGCCATTCTTTTTCATCACTGTGTTTTGAAAGTTCCCAGCTCAATTGTTGTTCCAGTATCAGAGTGTCTAGCAGCCCTGTCCTAACGGGAAATGAAGGGGAGCTGGACGTTTACAGTGGGCTTTTCACAGGATGCCCTAATGCCTAGTTACCCAACCTGTGACCAGAGGTCCCTCACATGGGGAACTTGTTTATACTGGCAAACGCCCTTGTGGCTCCTATCTGACCCAGTTTATGCCCGCCTGACCATCGCTCTGGCATTGGGAACCCAATCTTGTGATCTCTTTGGCATTCCGGGAAAACCCTAACTAGGACAGCCCCTCGTTCTTCAGATGGAAGGTAACAAATTCAATACACTGACACAACAGGAAACAAGTTCAAAGGTTTTTTTTACTTACAGATCCTGGGTGGGGTGGTTACAATGAGTTGGGAGGGTAGTCCTCTCTCTGTACCTGGGGTCACACGAGGCAGGTATGAAGAGTCATGCAGAGAGAGAGAGAGAGAGACATGTAACAACTATTAGCATGTATAAGGGAATAGGGTGTGTGGGTTACTTTGAGTTTACAGTGAAATGCCTGAAAGTTCTCTTTAAAGGAAGCTGCAGGAAAGTAGAAGCCCAGTCTGCTAGGTGGTAGAGATGCCTCTACGGTCTTATCTCTGGCCATTGGCTTGAGCCATTTGGGTGTGGCATAGAACTGGAAACTGTTTTGGGTGACTGAGCCCTGCTTCTGACATGAGAAAGTAAAACTTGTATGCAAAGTGGATGATGAGGAAAATAAAATGATGAGAATTAACCGTACTCTAGGACATAGATGAAAGAGAAATCTTCAGATTTCTCTGGAGGTTGTTGGCATGGGAAGCTGGCGGTGGGCATCCTAAGTGATTGATCAGTGTAGCATATTTGGCATTCTCTGGTCCTGAATTGGAAGAGGGGGACAAAAAATAGGGAAGCTGGCAGTCATTGACCATTCCGGGCTTAGTACTCCAGGGGTTGTGGGTCAGAATTCTCTTGTCATAGGTGGTCTGACCATTATCATTTGTATATTCAGTCTCTCAGGGTCTCAATGCTACTAGCCCACTCTGTTTTCAGTGGTTGCCTCAAATGCTACGTCGTTTCCATTTTCTCACTACCCTTCCACATTTCCTGTTTAAATCCCCTGGGATACAAGAGAGCGTCAGTGGATCCTTGGCAGAAGCAAATAATGTCTTTTTCTCCTCACATTCCTTCCAAATTATTCTATTGCTCTCCTGAATGAAAGAATACTTCTCTCTTTTCTTCCTGTATAATAGACGCTTCCTCCACATTATATCCCTTTCTTCCTTACTCTTGGATTACTATGTTCCAGATCCACTTTTTTTTCCTCCTACTGTCGTAATCCTGTTGGCTCTCTCTTAATGGTGGCGGTAGTAGTGGTAAAGAAGGGGTTACCAAGAGGAGAAATATCACTCATGAGCTGGAATATCATTGCAACCAGCATAGAAATTCTTTACCTCTCAAAGAAATTTTAAAATACATACAAATTCAGGTCATCTGATTAAACAACAACAAAAAAATGTGAATATTCAGTATGCATGAAAGCCTCTGAATGTGTTTGAATTGTAAATGTTTGTGGATGAGCATTTTCTCTGGTGTCTTCACTTATTCAATAAGTATTTATTGGGCACTTCCTGTGTTCTAGCTTCTGTCCAGAGCACTTGGAGATATCAGTGAGCAACATAAAGACCCCTGCCCTCATGCAACTTGCATTCTAGTGAGGAAGACACACAACAAATAGTAAGCAGAGTAAGAAAGTTTAGTGTGTTAAAGGGTGGTAAGTGCAATGGAATAAGGAAAATGCAGAGCTAGGGGTGGAGGATCAGGAGTGGAGGGGTAGGGAGCAGGTTCATCTGACTCTTTATCTTTGGTGATGCCTGACTTTGCCTCTTCAACAGCAAACTTACTGCTAATACCCAGTGAATAAGATCATGACAATTAAAGTCTCCCACAGGATTCGAGGATTGTTATGAAAAAGAGGCACACTCACACGCGGGGCCCTGGTTGAATTTCTGGGCATTCCTGCTAATTTTATTAATCCTCAGCACAGCTGTAGGTGAGTCAGCTGCCACGGATCTCAACCAGTTCAGGATTCAGAGAAGCATTGTAATCTTATTTGGTTATAGAGGTTATTAACCAAGCCTGGGCTTTGTTGTAAGAACCTGATTAACAGTAAGAAAAATTATAAGAGGAGAGAGTCACAAATCAAGATTCTGTAAGTCAGTAATCATGTTTCCTTCTGTATAATAATATTTTTATTATCAGAATCTCTCAGCAGCATCAGGGACCCTTATTGGATACCCTACTCAGTGAATGACAAGATTCGATTATATTTCTGCATTGTCGTTCCAAGATAGAATCAACTTTACTAAAGAAAGCAGCAAATATTTTAAAAAGCCAATATTTAGTAGGGAAGGAATAGTTGTATAATAAAATATTAATTGTTCTAAAAAGACTCAGAGAAAAATGCCATACTTACCAGAAACAATATTTTCCCTCCACATTTCTATTTTTATTTCTATTTAGTCCAGAATGATGTGCTTTATCAACTCAAGATAGACATATGATCATATCTTTATTTTTAAAATTAATTACTGCTGAAGAGCAGAACATTCAGAGTTTACCTTTTGAAGCTTAGTCCAGTGGTGTGCATCCTGTTTTTTCACACATCAAGCAGAATGCATTGAACTATGTTTCCTATTCATCTGCTGCTTCATGGTGGGGCTGTTGAAGACTGGTCTTGTGTGGTTTGGATAGCCCTTGCTGGTCTGGAACACAGTGGATCCCTGTGTTGAGGGCCAAGTTTGCAGCTCTGTTTGATCACATTCCCATGCTTAAGCACTGTTCCTGGGAGACTTCCAGCTACACTCTCGGGTTCTGGGCTCCCTCCCTTTCTTCCCACTACAATTGCAATCACCTCGGTCCTCAGGTGGAGCCTATTCACAAGCTTAGCTTCCTCATTTCTCAAAGTAACTTTATTTTAGTGATCTCCTTGCCCTTCTCTGCACTGGACCTTTGTTGGATCAGGGTCACTCTGTCCAGTTGTGTAGTTGTTTGCTGCATACAGGTGTCTGGCTGGGAGGACAAATGGAGGCTGAAATTCAGCTCACCCTCTACTTGCCAAGTGCATGCCCCTGAGTTGAGCCCACCACCTTCTAATATATCCAGCCAGTGGGTGAAATGGCCCTCATTCTTAGAGAAGGGCTGGTAGGAACCCTAAGTGGGGTCATTCTGCTCCTCGCCAACTGGTTTTCATAACTTTAAATTTCAGGTAGCAAGGTTAGGGCATCTACCCACTCTTCATATAAATTGAACCATCTCCTCTTTATGGACCAGCTTTCAAATCTGGTAGAGATGGCCTCCATCTGATTAAAAAGGTTTTGTTTCACGAGAATTCCTCTTGCCCTTTTTACCCCAAGACTCAAGAGCCATATACAGTGAGTGCGTACTCACCTTGCTTTTTATATAACTAATGTTCCCTTAAGGTATCTGCCCAGATCCCCTTCACCAGGCAGGCACCCTCAACCCCAGGTGCTGTGAGTGTTGGTTGCTAATGATGCTCAGTTGCCCCTTTCTTTGGAGAGTTATCTTCTCGGGGAGCAGGAGCTACTTCATTCAGGAGGATCTCATCCTGACCACCCCAAAAGAAGACAATGCTACTAGCCCGCTCTGGTATAAGAATGCTAAGGGCTGGTCCCACTTGCTTCAAGATGCAATTAGTTCTATGGTGAAATTCATACTCCAGAGAAATAACTCCATGGTATCAATCCAGAGGCTAGTTTCCAGTGAGACCACATTCTTGCTCACGCAGATCCTTCCCTTGCCTTATCCTGCTCCCATCATTCCCATTCTCCCGAGAGCATCTACTCAATAAATCCTGTGCCGGTGAATCCTCAGCACTGGACCTAGAATAACAAGTAAAGAAGTCTCCTCATAGCTCTCAGAGAAAAATCTGATCTGTTTTGGGATAGCTTTCTTTCCCTGTTCCTCCTGAGAACACCATTTTCTTTCTTTTTTTAATTTAACTTTTATTTTAGGTTCAGGGGTACATGTGCAGGTTTGTTACATAGCTAAATTGCATATCATGTGGTTTGGTGTATAGATTGTTTCATCACCCAGGTAATCAGCATACTACTTGATAGGTAGTCTTTTGATCCTCGGTGTCCTCCCACCCTCACCACCCTCAAGTATGCCAGATGTCTGTTGTTCCCTTATTTATGCCCATGTGTGCTCAATGTTTAGCTCCCACTTATAAGTGAGAACATGTGGTATTTGGTTTTCTGTTCCTGCATTAGTTCATTCAAGATGATGGCCTCCAGCTCCATCTATGTTGCTGCAAATAACATGATCTCATGCTGTTTCATGGCTGTGTAGTATTCCATGGTGCATATGTACCACATTTTCTTTATCCTTTCTATTGTTGATGGGCATTTAGGTTGATTCCATGACTTTGCTATAGTGACTAGTGCTGCAGTGAACATATGTGTGCATGTGTCTTTATGGTAGAATGATTTATATTTGTTTGGGTATATACCCAATAGCAGGATTGCTGAGTCAAATGGTATTTCTGTCTTAAGTTCTTTGAGAAATCGCCACACTGCTTTCCACAGTGGCTGAACTAATTTATATTCCCTCCAGCAGTGTATAAACATTCCCCTTTCTCTGCAACCTCATCGGCATCTGTTGTTTTTTGACTTTTTAATAACAGGCATTCTCACTGGTATGAGATGGTATCTCACTGCAGTTTTGATTTGCATTTCTCTAATGATTAGTGAGATTGGGCATTTTTTTTTTTTTTTTTTTTTTGGTGATGAAGTCTTACTCTGTCGCCCAGGCTGGAGTGTAGTGGTGTGATCTCAGCTCACTGCAACCTCCACCTCCTGGGTTCAAGCAATTCCCTTGTCTCAGCCTCCCAAGTAGCTGGGATTACAGGCACTTACCACCATGCCCGGCTACTTTTTGTACTTTTAGTAGAGATGGGGTTTCGCCATGTTGGCCACGCTGGTCTTAAACTTTTGACCTCAAGTGATCCATCTGCCTCGGCCTCCCAAAGTGCTGGGATTACATGCATGAGCCACCATGCCCAACCTGAGCATTCTTTATATGTTTGTTGCCCATGTGTGTGTCTTTTTTTGAAAAGTGTCCGTTCATGTACTTTGCCCACTTTTAAATAGGGTTATTTCCTTTCTGTTTGTTAATTTTCTTAAGTTCCCTATAGGTTCTGGATATTAAACCTTAGTCAGTTGTGCAGTTTGCAAATATTTTCTCCATTCTGTAGGTTGTCTGTTTACTCTGTTTATAGAAACACTATTTTCTTAAGAAAAGAAAGAATGCCATGCCTTGGTGTTTTGTTTTGTTCCACATAGATATATATGTAGATATAGGCATATATAAGTAACAAAGCAAAATACTTTGTTTTGTAAGGGAACAAGTAGTTTTTATACATATAAGTACCTTTTTCCTCACAAATACAAGCCTATAGTATATCCTATTTTATAAGTCATCCCTCAACTCCCACCTTGAACCTGGCCATCTTACTTTAGACTATGGTCAACTTTCTGCGTATTGGTATGTATAGATTCACCTTTCTAGTAACTGTATGGAATTCCTTATTTTAACCTGTTGCCAATTCAGACTTGAAAGTGTTTGCATTTTTCAGTATTATAATTTATGCAGAAAAGGGCATGTGCAAACATTTTTGAACCTTGTGCTAGTATTTTGGTAGCACAGAGTTCTAGAAATACAATGTATGGCTCAAACAGTTTGTATGTCTTAAAATAAGTAGAACTCCAAAAATCTCCCACCAATAGAATTTGAGAATACTTATTTCCCCATATTTTTACCAATGTAAATATTTTCAATCTTTTTTTCCTTTTAAAATTATAGTTAACAAAATGTGTCTTAATTTTCACTTTGTGCATTATTTGCAAGGTTGAGCATCTTTTCTAAGTTTGTGGATTACCTGTGCTTTACCTCTGTGTGTGGACTAGTCACATCCTTTGCTCATTTTTTACTGGCTGTTTTGTCAAGCTGATATATCTTAAGCTGTTCCAATTCTCAGGGTATATATGACATCCCTCCCTGGCTTCCAGTGCTGCTCCTCATTTACTCTTACTTATATCCTTTTATTATGTGACAAGGATTTAGGGAGGAAAGTATAGTTGGCACTGCTGGTGCCATTCCAGATGCCCTTTCCTGGGCTTGTGCCCCTTTCCCAGCTGGTCTAAGTGTTGGCACCTAATGGCTCATGACTGCCTCTTTCAGATAATTGCTTTCAGCTAAACAGAAGCCACCTTGCGTGAGAGAATGTGCTCCAACCAGGGGCAGCAGGTAGATCATGACTGATTTACTAGGATTACAAAGGCCAGCCCCTTGCCTCAAAGGGGGATAACTGTGTGGCATAATTCATCCTTTGAAGCTCCCCATGGGCTCAGGCTGAAGCTGATCCCTTTTCAGACCACTTCCCCCTGTTTTTTTACGCTTCTCTCCCTTCGTTTTTCCCTTGAGCACCTACTCAATAATTCACATGTCCCCAGATTCCTGTCTCAGACTCTGTTCCTGAAGAACCTAACCTAAAACAGGCAGTGATATAAATGCATGAGCTCAGAGAAACATCTAATATAAACATCAGGAACCATTTCTTTTTGTGTGGACAATACAAAGTGGTGTACTTGTATGACAAAATCGAATGTTTTAGTCAGTGCTTACTTAATTATCTAGCCTCATTAAAAAACAGAAATAGATTTATGTGTAAAAAAGCCATGACAGGCTGTCATGTTGAGGTTATATAATGCCCAAATCTGCCTAATATTTGCAGGATGGTAGAGAAAGAACCATTCGATATTGAGAGATCTTATCTAGGCTTTATATGGTAGTCAGGAGGCCAACCTGCCCAGGAGGACATCAGAAGCCACAGACCTGCTGTGTACTCTGCACTCTGGAACTTTTCTGTATCTTGAGGACAAAAATTTTTACAGATCTCATATCTAGTCTTTACTATATTATAGCTGTCACAATATTCCTGGATATTTTTGTGCATGACATGCTTTCTGCATGTGTGGTTGATATGAGGCCAGGGTGAGAATTATCTTCTTTCACAAATATTAGTTGAAAACGTTGCTCACTATAAAGAAGTTTCAAACTATAGACTTGAATACAGTATTATAAGATGTGCAATATACCGTATTATTATGGTGCTGGATGTACCTCTTCCAATTTCAAGTGGAGAAATGTATTCATTTTTAATTCACCTTTAAAAACGTTTTTAAATTATGAAATACTTAAAGATTCACAGGAAGTTACATGAAAATGTACAGGAAGATCCCATGCAAACTTTCACCAAGCCTCCTCTAATGTTAACATCTTGCATAACCATAATATAATATCAAAACAAGGCAATTAATATTGGTAAAAGCCACAGAGCTTATTCAGATTTCAATGGTTACCTATGCACCCACTAGTATGTGCGTGTATATAGTGCTACACAATTTTATCACATATGTGGCTTCATGTAACTACCACCACAATCAAGAGATGGAACTGTACTGTTACTGAGAGGTGAAGCCGGCTTGGCTTCTGGGTCTGGTGAGGACTTGGAGAACTTTTCTGTCTAGCTAAAGGATTGTAAATGCACCAATCAGCGGTCTGTGTTCTAGCTAAAGGTTTGTAAACAGACCAATCAGCACTTTGTAAAATGGACCAATCAGCATTCTGTAAAATGGACCAATCAGCGCTCTGTAAAATGGACCAATCGGCGGGGCCAAATAAGGGAATAAAAGCTGGCTACCGCAGCCAGCAGCAGCAACCAGCTGGGGTCTCCTTCCAGACTGTGGAAGCTTTGTTCTTTCGCTCTTCACAATAAATCTTGCTGTTGCTTACTCTTTGAGTCTGCACTACCTTTATGAACTGTAACACTCACTGGGAAGGTTTGCAGCTTCACTCCTGAAGTCAAGTGATACCATGAACCCACCAGAAGGAAGAAACTCTGGACACATCTGAACATCTGAAGGAAGAAACTCCGGACACACCATCTTTAAGAGCTGTAACACTCACCGTGAGGGTCCGTGGCTTCATTCTTGAAGTCAGCGAGACCGAGAACCCACCGGAAGGAACCAATTCTGGACACATTACCACAGGACCCCTCGGTCTACTCTTATATAGGCATACCTGCTTCCTGTTCCACCCACCCCCATCCCCAATAGTTGCTAACTAGTAGTCTGCTCTCCATCTCCATAATGTCATTATTTCAAGAATGTTATATAAATGGAACGAGATAGCATATAGGCTTCTTAGATTGCTTTTTGAAAATACAGCACAATGCCCTTAAGATCCATCCAAGTTGTTGCTTTATCAATAGTTTGTCTTATATGTGAGTAGTATTCCACAGTATGGAGATTCCTCAGTTTAGCTATTTACTTTTGTGTAGTTTCTAGTTTTTCCGTTATGAATAAAGCTGCTATGAACATTCTTGTACAAACTTCTGCATGAATGGAAGTTTTCATTTCTGTAGGATAAATGTCCAAGGGTTCAATTGCTGGATTGTATGGTTAGTCTCATCTTAGTTTTAAAAGAAATGGTGAAACTATTCACTGGAGTGGTTGCATCATTTTACATTCCCACCAGCGATGTATAAATGACACAATTTCTCTGCCTTCTTGCCAGCATTTGGTGTTGTCACTATTTTTTTTTTTTTTACAGATTTTGGCAGGTGGGTGTGTATTGATCTCATTATAGCTCTAATTTGGATTTACTTAATGGGTAATGATAGTGAACATCTTTTCATGTGCATATTTCCCAGCAATATTTGGTGAAATATCTCTTCATTTTTTTCCTGTATTTTCTAATTGGATTGATTGGGTGGAGTATCTCTTCATTTTTCTCCCATTTTCTAATTGGTTTTTTTTTTTCCTGTTGAATGTTAAGACTTCCTATGTGGAATGCTTGTACACTGTTGGGAGTGTAAATTAGTTCAACTATTGTGAAAGTGCAGCAATTCCTGAAAGAATTAAAACCAGAAATACCATTCAACCCAGCAATTCCATTACTGAGTGCATACCCCAAGGGATATAAATTGTTCTATCATAAAGACACATGCACTCATATGTTCATTGCAACACTATTCACAATAGCCAAAACATGGAATCAACCTAAATGTCCATCAATGATGGGCTGCATAAAGAAAATGTGGTACATATATACTGTGGAATACTATGCAGCCATAAAAAGAGAGATTATGTCTTTTGCAGGAACATGGATGGAGCTGGAGGTCATTATCCTTAGCAAACCAATGTAGGAACAGAAAACCAAGTACTGCATGTTCTCACTTATAAGTGGAAGCTAAATGTCGGGAAGACATGGACACAGAGAGGGGGACCATATACACTGGGGCCTATTGGAGGGTAGAGAGGGGAGGAAGAAAAGGATCAGGAGAAATAACTAATGGGTACTAGGTTTAATAGCTGGGT
Source organism: Pongo abelii (assembly GCF_028885655.2). Classification (NCBI taxonomy): domain Eukaryota; kingdom Metazoa; phylum Chordata; class Mammalia; order Primates; family Hominidae; genus Pongo; species Pongo abelii. The sequence goes on along the minus strand of NC_085928.1, from coordinate 114,694,200 downwards.
GATGAAGTAATCTGTATAACAAACCCCCATCACACAAGTTTATCTATATAACAAACGTGTACCCCTGAGCTTAAAAGTTAAAAAAAGAGTTCCGTGTGTATTCGAAATACAAGTCCTTTGTCAGTTATATGATATGAAAATATTTTCTTCCAGAATGTAATTTGTCTTTTTGTCTTCTTAATAGGGTCCTTCACAAACAAACATTTTAAATTATGATGGGGTCCAACTTATAAATTTTTCTTTTCACTTACTTTTTAGTCAACAAATAATTATTGAATATCAACAATTTATTAAGATATTGTTCCAGGCACCCTGTAGAGATAACAGATGTGACATAGCTTTAACTTTAGGGTACTTAGAGTCTAGCAGGGGAGATTGGAGATCTATGCAAATAACTAATACTACATAGCAAGTGCTAAGTGACATGGAAGAGGTCGAGATACATTTTTGGCTGATAAGGAAGCAGTGAGTGAAAGCTTTATTTCACCACTTATACGCCAGAAATGTCACAAAATAGCATAGAATCTTCATTTATAAACTCATTTTTCAGGTTGAAAATGCTAGTTTTTACAGAAGTAACATATAATAAATCTCATGTACAAAATGATTCCACATACATTGTATCAATAACAATCTTACAGGATGGTGGAGAGGATTACAACATATTTTATATGTGAAAAAATCTTGGATTCAGCCAAGTTAAGCAACTTGCCCAAGGTCATGCAGCCAGGAAGTGGTGAGTTCAGACTGGCATCTCAGTCTTGTGATTAATGTTCTTTTAATTCTACCCAGGATCCTCCTGAGACATGTCCTTTTCTTGCTAGTATAAACTCATCAATCTTCTGGCTAAGAAATGAACTGTCTGATTCGCATTTTAAAAGAAGACGTGGTACGGTTCCTTGTGCACACAAATGTCAAAGAGCTCTTATTGATAAAGGAGGAATCCATTAATACTCTTACGGTGGTCAAGATTATGCAGAAAATGGAAAAACAAGCGCTGCCTGTGAGTCATGAGGTGATGCTATGGTTGGATTCAACGACATTTTGCTGGATGACTGCTCAGGATGGGGGAATTGAGAACATGGTATTTTAGGTCATCTGTGCCAGGCACATTGTTATCCAAAATCATCTTCAGATGCCAGACCTTTCACAGAGAACATTAAAAAGCAGTCAGTATTAGCGCTGGTGAAGAAGGAAAGATGGGCCTGTTTCTAACCCAAAGGACTACCTACCAATAGGAAACTGGGGCTCGTTTTCATTCCTCTGTCTCTGGGCTTCCATCTGTACTTCCTGCCTTATTTGTGAACTTGCTGGAATCACTTAACTATTCTGTATTTATTTGTCTTTCTTTTAAAGTGTTTATAACTTAGGTAAGATGTTAGGACTTTGATTCTGAGAGTCTGTAAAGAAGTGAATTGACTAATTAAGTCAGCTTTGCAGACATCTGCATAATGCCAAATAAACTTTGAACCCAGCACCCAATCATGTCATGATGCAGCCCCTGTGGGGCCCATGTTGAAAGTACCCTTTGACATTCTACATTCAAACATTTATCCTGTTGGCCTGGCATCCAGCTGAAAAAGCTGAAATCTTCACTGGATCTGGACAGAAATGAATTCTAGTGTTTACATGTGGCTTACTATGTACCAGTTGGGAGGCACGTGTAGGAAAGTATGTGAGCTGTGGTAAACTTTTCAGCTGATTTACTCCAACCACTGTGTCCATCTTACTGTCTTTGCTACTCGCAAACATAACACTCCAGTCTTTACACTTCTCAAGGGCTGGACTTAATGATTGGAGCAAGACAAATAAGTTTTCCTCGGCAACTTAATGTGCACTGTGGAAGGGAAGACTTGCCTCATTCTTAGGTGCTGGCCACTGAGTAGAAGATAATTCTGGAGCTGTCAGATGCCACTACATTAAGTAAGTCAGCTTAATAATAAAACCCAAGGGGGAAAGCAGAGAGGAGTAGTGGAGAAAGAGGGAAAGAGAGAGCAAACAAACTAGAGAGAGGCTGAGACTATAGTTCTGCTTCTACTGACATCACCTGAACCCCTGAATCCAAAAGTGCCTGACGTTAGACCTGCATCTGGACTTTGCATTTAAGTAAGCCTATGTATTTCTTTTCATGTCTAAGCCTTTTAGAGTTGGGTTTCTGCCACTTGTAACTAAGAGTTCTTGAGACCTCTTAAATAAGTTATAATAAATCCTATTCAGTAGAATATCATATAGCTGGAAGAAAAGAAGGAAAGAAGGAGGGAGGGAAGAAGGGAGGAAGGGAGGAAGAAAGGAAGAAGAGAGGGAGGGAAGGGGGAGGGAGGGAGAGAGGGAAGGGAGGGAGGAAGGAAGAAGGGGAAACTCCTTATAATGACAGGGAATGATTACATGATACATTGTTTAGGGGAAAGGCCAATCGACTTGTTATTGTAATTTGCACTTATTGATTGCAACAATTCAGAACAATGAACATCATTTAACATAAGTTTATTTTGTCTGTCCAGGTGGATTATCAACTCCTGAACATTCTTATCCTATTTTTTCTTATCCTATTTTTTCTGTGAGCAATCAACAGGCTCACATTACTGTTTTTTATTGGACACTGCTCCCTGAGGTAAAATCATGTTGAAAACCTAGTTTCAAACAAATGTTTTTATGAAATGTTTCACTGGCAGGACTTGGTTTCACAATCAAGAATCTATTGGTCTGACAAAAATAAACCAAAAAACGGGCAAAGGATATGAACATAGAGTTTAAAAGGAAATACAAGTGTCTCATAAACATATGTAAAAATGTTCTACCTCACTTTTAATAATAGCAAGTCAAGCTATCGAGACCATTTTATATAATTGGCAAAGATCTGCAAGTTGAATAATGTACTGTGTAAAGGGATATGTCACTGTATCAGAAAAATACCAGTCAGGTACAACTAGAAAAACAGAAACTACTTGGAATATTTGAAATGGGGGGAAGTTAAAACATAGAGTTGGTTACACAGAGGATGTGAGAGGCTGAAAGACTCCCAGGAAACAGTGAGACCACTGGAGATTAGCAACAGTAGGACATCCTGCTACCTCCAGGCCAAAGGGACAAGAGTGGGGGGTGTTGCCAGAACCCAGGGAGCTGAGCCCATACTGAGCCTGTCCTACTGGACTTGGGACCACCCAGGAGGAGTAGCTGCTGCCATAGACACCCGTCTGTTCCCACCACCCAAGCTGAAAGGGAAGAATGGGAAATACCCTGGCTTCTCCCTTTCTCCCTCCTATTCTCCTACTGCTGAATCCCATCGGCCAGTTGATAGGGGAGTCTGGGAAATGAAGCCTCCCACGAAGCAGTCGGAAGGACTAGGAATGGATATGAGAGCTAACAGGCTCAGAACCATCAGAGGGGTGGGTGTGTGAAATATGCACTCACATACCTTGTGTGAGATCATGAGTTTATATCTTTATGAAGGGCATTTGACATTATCCAAATTACAAATGCACATCACCTTTGACCCCATGATCCAGTTGTACAGATTTATTCTTCATATGTACCCCCACACATACACAGTTACATAAGAACAAAGTTATTCACTGCATAATTGTTATTAACAGTGATAGATTGGAGACCATTTAAATGCCCATAATTGGGGGCCCTTACATAAATTTTGGCATATCTTATTCAATGGAATATCATACAGCTGTAAAATAACAAGAAAAAGTTTTTGGTAATGATATGGAATGACTCCACGATAATATCTTGTTAAAGGAAAAGATCAAAATGTAAAACAATGTGCATAGTTTGTACAACAAAAATAAAAATAAGAGCATTAGACAAATATGTTTGTGTATATGTCAATTTCCTTGAGGAGGGTACACACTGGTTGCCCCCAGGAAGAGGAATTGAGAGACAAGGGTGGGAGGGAGTCTTGTTAACTGTGTTCCATTTGTAGTTTTAGAATTTTGTGCCACGTGAATGCTAATCAAGCACAGCTAAATAAAATTTAAATTTAATGTAAACAAAAGAGAAACAAAATAACTTCCTTCCACTTTACCAGTTTGTAGACATTAAGATCCCTTTAAAGGAGGGAATAGAATCTTTAAAGAAATTAACTCCTTTACCTTCCGAGTTCCTTTCTTTAAGGTTTTCTCTTGTTTTGTTTTGTTTTCTGCTGTGGACTGATCAGCAAACAAGCCATTTATTTCTACTGCGCAAATTTACACGGAGAGAACAGCCTCAACCCACCGGCTTGAGAGGATTTCCAGGGATTCAGAAATCACCAGTGTAACTCCATAAATGCTTTATTTTCATGGAGCGACTTCCACCCTGCAGCTAAAATTGACAAAGTGTTTTCACAGCCGAGTTGTTGGGGCTGAGGCAGTCGGTCTCAGGAAGATTCCTGGCTTAATGGATGCAAACGCGCAATGAAGTCCTGGCCTGGAGTGGAACCTTTCAACTCCCAGTCATTCTTCCAGGACCGGGAACTCCTGGCACGAGCCCGAAAGCGTTCCTCACTTGCAGCAGTCTTTGGGAGTCTTTCTGACAGCGCGGGCTCACTAACCCGGTGGTTCCGCAGCTGTGGGGGGTCTGGGAGACTTGGGCGCGCATTAGCCTGGACAGCTCTCTGATCGCTAACCCCTTTGATGTGTGTTGAATGAATGAGAGTCGTTAGCGTAGTCAATTTATGGGAGAATTAAAGCAATCCACATAGTGGTCACTACGGCGACTTTAATTACCCAGGCACTGTGAAGTGGGGAAGAGCTGTCTGTGGAGGAGCGCCACACCATGTCTTAGATTCAGGCAGGCCCCGGATTCTGGTGACCCATCACTCTACGGTCACTGAGGGTCTGGGCCCCCAGGACTCAGAGGCAGGGGACAGGAAAAGCCTGACTTAGAATCGGGGAAGGACCTGGAGTCGCACCTGGGGGCTCCCGAACCGCGGCCCCAATACTGCACTGCGCCGCAGGGAAGAGCCCCGGGAGGGGTGCGGGTCCCCGCCCCGGGCGCGCGCAGCCCTGCCCCGCCTCCTCCCGGTGCGCCCCGCCCCTCCCGGCGCGTGCCGCCCGCGCGCCGGAGGTGCTCTGGAGGAACCGGCCCGGCGGGCACCCCCTGCCCCGGCGCAGGCGCGATAGCTGGCGGCCCCTCCCGCCGGGCGCCCTGCACGCGCCCCCGCCCCGCCTCCGCACGCTCCCCCGCTCCGGGCGCCTCTGATTGGCTGTCGGCCGGGCCAGCAGGTGTCGGCGGTGGCTGCGGCCAGGCTGGCCCTGGCTGCCTGCGGCGCGGGCGCCTCCCTCGCAGCCGCTGCTGCCGACGCCGCCGCGCTCCCGCCTCCTGTCGGTTCCCGGGCTCCCGCTGCGGCTGCGGTTCTGGCAGCCGAGCCCCCGCGGTGCTGCAGCCCAGCTTTAGCGCGCAGACCGACCCGCGCCCCTTCCTCGCCGCCGGCAGCCTCTAATCCACGCGGCGCGTTGCGGCAGGTGCCCTGGGCGTACTGAGGCGCGGTGGCCTGAGCCCGGCCGCCATCGATGACCCCGGTCGCGGACCTGCTTCAGGCTGGGCCACCCGGTGTGAGTACCGTCCGCCTCCCTCTTCTCCCCTCTGGCAGCTTTGCGCCACTCTCCCCTCAACGTTGCCGCAACTTCGGGGTGGGTGTGTGAAGGTGTGGAGGTGTCTCTCACGCTCCCCCGCACCCTGTGCGCGTCCGGAGCCAGGAACCCTAGGCGCGGTCAGTCAGCCTCTGCGGAGGGGCGAGGGGCGCGGGTACTTGAACTTGCTCAGGGATCATCGCGGAATCAGAATCGCCTCTTTCTCTCGCTGCTGGGGCGGGAGCTCGCCTCTGCGTTTCCCTCGCGTTTTCCGATCCCGGATGGCCACGTAGCGCTTGGGCTGCGGTTCACCGCGTACCTACTGTGCTGCGGGCGCACCGGCGGGACGCCTCAAACCATCCGTTAAGCGCCCCGCAAGCAGCCCAGCGCGGCGGACCTGACTCAAACTCTTAATTTCTGTAAAACGGGGCTAATCAGGGACTCTCTCAAGGTCACAGCTGGTGCTCAGAGTTAGAACACAGGTGGATTGCGTCTGGCCCTCGCCCGCGGGCTGCCTGGGGAGGGGAGCGTTGTTGGCGGGGCGGTCACTTCAGTTTCATCCCGGGTTCCTCCTCATACTCCCTTTCCGCCACAGCCGCCAGACTTGAAGAGGTAGGGAGCCAATCCCAGGGGGCTCTACATAGATTTGGAGGTAACGGCGCAGGATCTTCCTGATGGACCCGTGGAGCGGAAAGATTCAGTGGTGGGAACCCCAAGACCTGCGGCTTTTTGGAGCACTTGCTCCCCTTCTTGTTCCTAATTTACTGACGTCTTGGCAGGGTAGGGGAACTTGTTCTTATATCCGTCCTGCTCCTCTTTTCTTTTTCCAAATAAGCACCGTCCCCAAGGATAAGTACGTATCCCAAAACTCTTAAATGCACACACCGGTTTGGGCCTAGGGACTTCCTAAGAGAAGCGAGTACGCTGTGGGTTTGGTTCGCTAACGTTGGCTCCTATCCGCTCCTAGAAAATGCCTTGAGTCTGGCTTCATTTCCATGCTCTCCATCTCCCCGACCATGATCTCGATTTGTTTGATTTTCTTGACACTTTCTCAGGGGAGGAAGACTGAGACGGGGGGCTGGCCAGTCTTGGGGTATGCAAATGATGTCGGGTGTGATTCTTTTACTCCAGGTCCTTTGAGGTGGCTCCAGTGGGGCCGCCTGTGGTGTTGTGGGCGCTTCTCAGAGCTCTGGGCTGGGGAGACGGTCACCTAGCCTCTCTTGCTATTATCACCTTGTCCCTTCAACTCAGCCTCCCCCACCCCAACTCTGAAACTCAGCCATGAGATCACTGCTTAGTTTTGTGATGACTGACCAGCATCTTTGAACCTGAACTTTTTCATTTATGAAATGAAATAATCCCCACCGCCTTTCAATCTTCCCAAGGAACTTGGAGTTCAGAGGATATGACAAATGTGAAAATGCACTGGGGTTTTATTAAAAAGTCGAAGGAAGATGGTTCAAGGCGTCTGGGGCTATGGTGGAAATGGAGATAATTTTTAAAAATTTACAGCAATATCTGGGACCCTATTTGCAGATTTCAAAATCGTTTTAGAGAAATTTAGTTTGCCAAGACTTTGAAGATACTGCTTTCCATCTTCCTTGCTCACGTTCCTTTGCCTGTCCATGGGCAGCTGCATCTCTCCTAATTACCCACCACTACCTCCATCTGCGAGCTGTCTCTGTGGGCCAGAAGCTGTGTCTGTGGGACTGTTTCTGGAGAGTGGGGGGAGGCTGTGTGTGTGTGTGTGTGTGTTGTCTCTGAGGAGTCAAAGTGTGTCTCTGTAGAGGTGGTGTGTATCTCTTGGTGGCGCAGTGTTCTGTGTGGTCTGGGTTTCGTTTGTCTGCGTGTATGGTGGTAGAAGGGAGAGTTATCTGGCTGCAGAATTTGTTCACTTTTGAGAAAGTGAAGTGTTAGCCATACTCAGCTCAGTCATTTAAACTAGCAGTAGCATAGATTATGTTCTGTCTCCTTCCTCCCTGCCCAGAGGGATTCCCAATGGCTGAAAAATATCCCGTAGAAAACAAGGCTTCCCCCTTTTGCCTTCGAATTATTATTGTGTATGCACAGACTCTTGTCGGAAAGCCAAGTTAAAGGGAGATGACTGATCAGACCTTGGTGAATTTAACAGTCTGTTGAAGGATAATTCCAGAAAATAATGCAGTTCTGAAGGATACACTCAGTGGATTGTCACAACTGAGCACACCTGTGTAACCAGTGCCCTGATTAAGACCCAGAATATTTCCAATCTTCCCATTACTCCTACCTACAGGCATTATCTTCCAAGGGTAGCCATCATCCTGCTTAGTTTTATCAGGTTAGTTTTATTTTTATTACTATTGTTATTTATTTTATCATTTTAGTTCCCAAGCTAAAATGAGACTTCTTGATGATTTTCTACCTCCTTTTTAATAAATGCAAACCAAGAGTAGTTATACTTCAGCCAATACAGAAAAATAGAATGAATAATTTAGCCTTACAATCTGGGTGAAGAATGACTTGGTTGTCCTACCACACCTTGATCATTAGTTATCTGGTGGTGTAACAAACCTGATCCCAGATGTAACAGTGCTGACATTGGTCAATGGAGGCTGGTTTGTTCCCATAAGAGCTTTTTCATAGGGTGAATTAAGGTAATGCAAACATGAAATTATGTGATATTAAAATATGAATGAAGAAAAAATGAATAGATTCTCATTTGATATATAAAAATGAAATATTTTGAATTCCTCAAAGATAAAAAGTTGACAGAATCAGAATTTGAAAGCTGACTGATTTATGAACTGTTGGTGGTGTTGCCACATGGTGGCACCAGGTTGGCTGGAGAACTGAAATACCTACCATCTTTTCCCAAGCCCTCAGAAAGGAATCCCAGGAATAAAATCCAACAACTCAGTATCTCCGAACATGATTTCCAACTACTGTTTTCCATATCTAGCAAGTAGATCCCTTGTGTGGTCCCTACTACTAAATCCATGGGTAGAACTCTATCCCAGCTCTTTATGAAGATGGCCTGTGAGATGGGGGCAGGTGCTTGCTGGAGGGAGCTGGAGGTGGGACACTGTTGCCTTTCCCTCAGCAAGATGGAGTTAAGGTGGTGTGTCCTTGTGATTTTAAAGAGGATTAACTGAGAAGCAAGCTTAGGTCGCCTCATCCTACCCCAGAATCTCTTCAGAGGTTTGAGGGAAGGAGTTCTCATTCCGAAGGCTGGTATCTCTTTTCACAGAGCCCTGTCGATGCTGAACCTGGAGGAATACATAGGCCTGGCTGTAGCCACGCTACTGTTGCTGGAAGACATGTCCCAAAATCCCACAGAGCATGCCTAAGTTACCCGGGAGATGTGGGGATGTTGTATCCAAATATGGAGAAGGCTAAGTGGACCCAACTGGTGCCCTTCTCCCATCCATCACCTTTTGTTTTTATTGTCAGCACGACTGAGATGCTGTTTAGAAGATTGTATTCATTTGGTGGCTTCCATGCTCATAATCACTAAGAGTGTTGAGTGTTTGTCATGTGCTGGACACTATAATTATATTTATTTATTCTTCACAATAGGAGGAGGATGGCTTTCCAATTTTATAGATAAAGGAGCTACTCCTTGAAAGTTGCACACTCTAAGTTTACACACTATGCAAGCTGGAGTGAAGGTTAAGAGCCAAGTCCCTGAAACAACATCCCTAGCTGAGTTGTACTCTTCTGCAGCGGCCAGGAGCTGGAGTGGAGTCTTATATATAATTCTTTTGTCCTCCCTGGCACCTACTCTAGCATTTTACATGTAGCCACTTAAGTGTAAGTATGGAATTGCTGAAAATAGAAAATTCTGTCATAAGCAAGAAGGACAGTGAAAGATGAGAACTTGGGGTCAAGTCCATTCAGCCTGCAGTGTTGGGACTCAGCGTGCCTACTAGAGTGTGTAGTTTTATTATGTGTTTAAAACACCATGTTATGGACACCTATCTTATCTATTTTTGTGATTTTTTTCACCTAACTTTTTTTACATGTGTTGATAACATATATTGATCATTGTAAATCTAGTTGATTCATTTTAGCTTAGTATTCCTTTGATATGCCACGGTTTATATATTGATAGATAAAGGATTTTTCTACCTCTTGCTATTATTAAATATATTACAAGGAATATTCTTGACAAGAGCTTGTAGAAATGTACAAGAGTGTGTCTTGGGCATATATCCGCAGAAGGGGAATGACTGAGTAGTAGGATATGTATGCTTAAATCAACATTCATCTGTTATTTTAGCTCTCCTAGGTTTGGCAGGTTGCCCTCCTCCTGCATTGTGTTGGAGTTCCTTGTATTCCCGTATCTTTGGCTGTGACTGGTATTAATCAGATGTTTTGATTTTGGCTAATCTGAGAAGCATGGAATGTATTTTACTGCTCTTTTACTTTGCATTTCCCTTAGAGATTATCTTTTTAATATATAGTTTTAATATAGTTTTTCAATTTTCTTTTTTGTGTATTGCCATTGGTTTTTTTACTGGCAAAATTTTGTTTTTCATAGTTGGGTCTTTGAACTCCTCTGAAATTTATATATCTGTGTTGTTGAGGCAGGGGTATAATTGTTTTCCATATTGAAAACCATTTACCACATTATCATTTAAAGAATAGTTTACTACTTTCTCACTTATTTTGTTGGCATCTCTGACATATGCTAATTTCTGTTGTATCCTTGGATCCATCTCTTGACTCTCTGTTCTACTCATCTTTTTGTGATTCCTGAACTAATACCATTTCATTTAATTATTAAAGCTTTATAATAAATCTTCTCTTCTTACCCTTTTTCCTTAAAACTGTCTTGGCTATTCTTGATGCTTTAGGCTTCAACATGAATTTTAGGATCTATCCCTTCCTATGAAAATTCCTGTTATAATTTACATTGAATCTAAAGGTTAATTAGAGGAGACTTTTACTTTTTCACTATTGGTATGTTCCTTTCATGGACATGGCCTATCTCTATACGTTATTTTTTAGGTCATTCTACAAGACTTTATAATATTCTCCATAAATGTCTGAAACTTGTATTAGGCACCTTATGGGTTTTCATTATCATTTTTCAATTGAGGTATAAGTCACATACTATACAATTCACTCATTGAAAGTTTACAATTTAGTGTTTTTAGTAAATTTGCAGGGTATGCAGCCATCAACACAATCTAATTTTAGAATATTTTTGAACCCTGCAAAATAAACCCTGTACGCATTAGCAGTCATTTCTCAGTTCTCATCACTCCACGCACCCTGCCACACACCCAGCCCTAGGCAACCTTACCAATCTGCTAAGTCTATACATTTGCCCATTCTGGATATTTCATGTAAATGGAATCATACAATAATACAGTATGTGGCATTTTGTGTCTGGCTTCTTTCACTTAGTGTAATGTTTTCAAGGGTATCTATGTTGTTGAATGTGTCATTGCTTCATTCCTTTTTATTGGTGTATTTCATCGTGTGTGTGTGTGTGTGTGTATGTATGTATATATATATACACATACATATCACATCTTAGTATCCCTTCATTAGTCATTAGAAGTTTTATTGCTCTTGTGAATAGGATCATCTCTCCTCTAGCCACATTTTTAAAATTGGTTATTGCCAGTATATAGTAAGGGGGCTGTTTTTTTATATTCTAATTTTCTATTTGGCATCTTTGTTGGTTTGTAGATTCTCTGGATATTCTGTAGAAAGCCATAGGTACTACAAGTAATGGTGGTTTTGTTTCTTCTGTTTTAAAACTGTTTATATATTTTTTCCTTGGAATATTACACTGCCTAGGGCCTCTGGCATAATGTAGAGGAATAGTGGTGATAGTGGACCTCCCAGTCTGGTATGACTTTGATGATGCTTTTAAATATTCACCAAGAGTATGATGGTTACTTTAGGTTTGTGGTAGATTTGCTTTAATGTGTTAAGAAATTGTAAACTTTTGGTATTCTAATAGCGTTTTTTTTTCAATTATGCTTATGTTAAATTTTTATCATATTCCTTTTTTATATCCTCTTTAACAAAGTTGAATTATTAGCTATGATATCAATTCATTTTGTTTTCCTTCCAAAGTTTGTATTATGAAAACGTTATATTTCCAAGTGTAAAATTGTATTTTAATATTGAATTTGCTTTTCTTTTTTTTTTTTTTTTTGTTTTGAGACAGTCTTGCTCAGTCACCCAGGCTGGAGTGCAGTGGTGCAATCTCGGCTCACTGCAAGCTCTGCCTCCTGGGTTCACACCATTCTCCTGCCTCAGCGTCCTGAGTAGCTGGGACTACAGGCGCCGGCCACCACGCCCAGCTAATTTTTTTGTATTTTTAGTAGAGATGGGGTTTCACCATTTTAGCCAGGATGGTCTTGATCTCCTGACCTCATGATCCACCTGCCTCGGCCTCCCAAAGTGTTGGGATTACAGGCGTGAGCCACCGCGCCCAGCCTGAATTTGCCTTTTCAAATCATACTGACACCCTATCCTGAGAGTAAACTCCCCTTGTAGGTATTTTTCTTTCTTCTCTTACTTGAGGATCAGTGTCTTGAAGAAACATCAGACTGACTGAAGAGTTTACAAAGGCTAATAAATATGAAGCACTCTGAACAGTGCCTGGCACTTAAGTCTTAGTTATTATCATAATTATACAATGTAGTTAGTAATAAATTATGAAAGAGCATTGATTTGGAGTCCTGAGGAGGAGGCTTCACTAGGGGGAGGCCGGCCCAAATGGAGTGGCTAATGGAGAATGTGATATTTGACCTGGCAATTGAAATTAAATTAAACTAAGTGTGTTAATATAAAACATAATAATTATAGAAATATAGGCAAACAGAAGAAAGTAAAAATCACCTATATTCCCACCACTTACTTGCTTTTGAAATTTTTATATATTTTTTTCCAGAGGTCATTTGATATTGTACACGTAAATCCAAACCTTATAAAATATTAATTTTCTGAATCTCACTAGTTATTAAGCCTTCATAATGATAACAGCCTTCACATCATCACATGAAAACATTCATTAATGAATTGCCCACTTATATGTAGGTCCCCATTCTGATGTCTTAAGATAGCACTAACGAGTGTTTGCCTACTAAGCATCATTTCCTTTATGGGCCAGTTGCTCCTCAGTTATATATGATTTTACTGGACATGATAGTGCAAATTCATTGTAGAGTAGAATTGCAAATCTTGCAAAAGATGGAGAACTTCGTGAAACTGATGAAACTAGGTTGACAATCTGCAGAAAACACTTGCTGATTGTTGAACACATTGATTGCTGACAGCCGTAAACCTGGTAAGGATCGGAAAATAGACAGTATCTGCATGCTCCAGAAGAGAATGAGTTGAATGACAAAATAGGGAGAGGTCCTTTTGATGCTCATCCTCAAATAATTTTGCTCAAAAGTGATACTGTTTCTGAGCTTGTCAAAAACGTCAAATGCTCGTTGAAGGATGTTTTGTGCTCTTAAGTTTGCTGGGGAATTTATGCCCTAAATATGAAAACATGATTTATTTTAAGGTAGCATTTTCCAGAAGAAATATGCTAGGAATACATGTAGTTTAAAATCTTCTCATGGGCACATTAAAAATTTTTTTTTAAATGGTGGAACTAATTTTAATAATATATTTAATTCAATATATCAAATATACTTTTGTATATATTTCAAGATAAAATCAATATAAAATTATCAATGGAATGTGTGACATTCTTTTTTCTATACTAAGCCTTTGGAATCTAGAATGTATTTTATACCCACAACACATTTCAACTGGACTAGTCACATTTCAAGTGCTCAGTAGCCACATGCATTGGATAGTGTGGTTCTAAGAACTAGTGTAAAGTTATATATCAAAATTTGCTAAAAGATTAATAAAATGTATCCTCTTGTTTTTTTCCCTTAAAATGTAATACTAATCAAAGCTTTTTATTTCCCATTATTTACTGTGATATTTTAAGTGGGTTTACTTTAACTGACTTTTCTCTGGTAACAAGTGTCCTTGAATAATATGGACCATATGAATATTATTTTTTAAAAGTAAAGTGATACTGTAAAAAACTTAACAACACATCAGCAACTTTAATGCCAGTATTTATTCTTCTGTCATTACTTTCATCCTTCAAATAATCTGTTTAATCTATGTACTGTAATTTGTTCAATGAAACCATTCTTTTAAGACATTAGGCACTTTAGACTTTTATTAACTTCAACTTTGTAGACATTCTTTATTTTCTTGAGATGAAGTACTTTGTCAAAGTTAGTTTACTTGAAGCTTTTTATATATATTTTCAAATAACCCTTCAGAAAAGTTTATAAATTTATCTTGCCATTAGTAGTATATGAGTATGCCAAATTCCCATGCCTTGCCTTTGATAAGTATGATTATTCAATAACAGTGCTAGTTTCTTGGGCAACAAGAAGAACCCCAGAACCTTGCTTTTTATTTCACCTTTCTCTACTTGTGAGGCAGAATGTATCTGCATATTTATTGGCTCTTCATGGCCAACTTCACTATAGAGTTATCCATGGAGGTTGTTTTTTATTTCCTGTGCATTCTGTAACTTGCATTTATTATTTGATGTTTTTGAAAGAATAGTTAAGTTGTTTTACCCAGGTCATGTTCATATTTTTAACTACTAAATACCTTTCCATCATATGAAATAATATGTTTTATTAATATGTTTTTCTATGATAGACTTTTGATTGTTTCTTTAATTTTTGGGGAGTATTACATAGATGCATTCAGTAAACATCCTTGAAATTTATTTATGCACATGTACAAGAAACTCTTGAAGATATATGCCTAGAAGTGAAATTGCAGGGTCTTATTTTATGAAAACTTTGAATTTGATCATTTGTTGCCAAATTACCCCCCAAAGTGACAATACTAATTTAAATTTCTATAGCAATGTAGATGGATAGTATGTCACATTAAGGAGATAATAGTACAGAAGGAAGAACAAAGATGTTAAAGGAGAAAATATATAGGTATATATTTTTGTGTATATATAAATACCCTAAAGTTCAATTAGAAAGCTCAGAGGTTTTTGACCTTTTCATTTTGAATATTGCATCATATAAATGATTGTACATAAATATATCATAAACCTCATATAAATATTTACCAGCCAGGCGCGGTGGCTCATGCCTGTAATTCCAGCACTTTGGGAGGCCGAGGTGGGTGAATCTCCTGAGGTCAGGAGTTCGAGACCAGCCTGACCAACATGGTGAAACCTCGTTTCTACTAAATACAAAAAATTAGCTGAGCATGGTGGTGCATGCCTGTAGTCCCAGCTACTTAGGAGCCTGAGGCAGGAGAATTGCTTGAACCCAGGAAGCAGAGGTTGCAGTGAGCTGAGATTGAGCCATTGCACTCCAGCCTGGGCAACAAGAGCAAAACTCCATCTCAAAAAAAAAAAAAAAAATTACCTAGCTGGGGAAAACTGGTAAGAGTTTAAATGGTCAGCTATTTAGTAGTGCCTTTAATGAGGACAGACTACAAGAGGAAGTAAACACCTGTTGGGGAGAACCAGGAAAGCACCTCTGTCCAGCTCTGCCCCTGTCTCACCCATCCTAGGGTGTAGATTCTACCGTTGGACAATTATTCCTTTTTGTCTTCTATTCTGTTAAAATTTAGAAGACTTTTGTTGGGGTAACTCCAAAGTAACACTGTGATATTAACACCCTAATGTGAATGAATATATGTGATCAATTGCTAGTGATAGGCAGATCAGAACAGCGTGACACCACCAGAGGGTTAGTGAGGAAATGGCAGTGAGGTGGACATGGTTGGGGGATGGGCTGGATGATTTACTAAAAGAAACCTCACCCACTTCCAACTTACCCTGAGGATGAATTCTGCATTTCTGCCGGGAAAGTAAAAAGAACTTTGTGAAACCATGTGCCTAAAAGCTTTCAGAAAACTGTTTTTGGTTTTTTATTCAGTCATTATCTTCCCTAGATAATTATGAGTTAAATTTTCCGTGTATATTTATATATCATCATCTGGGGCAAGAAAAAACACTGTATGGAATTCCATTTTGTGGCTATGATTTACAATGTGATACCACTGATGAGACAGATGTGTGATCTGCAGCCGGGATACACAAATCCATGCTGTGGGCTGACAGTTTAATCTTACTGAGCTGACACTGGGGAAGAAAATGCAAAACGTGTGTGCCCCAGGAAGGGTGAGTGCCTGGAAAACAGGTGCCTGTGACCTCGGGATCTAATGTGGCTATTTGCCAAAAGCCTCAAATAATCTTCTGACACTGAATCGTGGTGGCTCAGATAACAGTATCCTGTGATATGGTTCCCTCTTTTTTGGTGTGAAATGTAATTATCTCAAAGTGTGTTGGGTCATTTTCTAGTCTGGCAAGCCCAGATGACAGGACTCTGGTGAAATCTTTGGGGAAAAGAAAAATACCCAAACCTCTTTACATGATGGTTTTGTTTGTTTGTTTGTTTTTTTCCTGAAGAGATCCCAGTATGTGTAAGCAGTGCTTCCAGTTCCTAAAACCTTTCTGACTTCCTCTTGAAAACCTCTGTCTCCAGCATCATTTCATTTTACTTATGTAGCTCCAGCCTCAGAAAATATGGCAGGTGCTGCTTTTGTGTTTGTGTTACATGAATATGGTTTTGTTGCTTTGCTTCTTCTGAAAAGCAATTTATTAATCATTAGAGATTTTGATTTACTAGAAAGATACGTAAATAGTATTATGTTTGAGATGAGTATCTTTCTTTTACAGCTAATTATAAGAAAAATCAGAAATGCTGTTTTAATTGTTTTAATCCTTGTTCAAAGTCTTTCAGAAACCCACCAATCAATTTTTCAGCTCTGTGGTCCAGCGGATGTCAGGTGCCTCCCTGGAACTGCAGATCTTGCAGTGTGGCACTGGAATGTTGCTGAGATCCCCTAAAGGCTCCTTCATGCTCCCAGGTCTGAATCCTTCCTTTTGCAGGTTCCAGGTACCTGATGCATGTTCTTCCCACTGCCCCTGCCACCATCCACTTTCTGCTTGGGTTGCTTTTCCCTCAGGCTGCTGCTGATGGTGGATGGGGATGCAATGCTGACGTTTTCCCCTTCTCTTTTATAAATGATCCAAAAGCAACAAAGAGAATGAAAAACAAAAGACCAAACATTTTTCACAAATCTGAAAGATAGTTAAAATTGCTTCCCCAAAAGGTGGAAACATTGCTAGAAAAAGTGGGATCATGGGATGCATGGGAGGTACATGGAAGGAGGCAGAAGGATGTGCTCTGCATGTTCAGTCAAGAGCACTTGAAGGTGAGATTTCCTACTGGAGTGCAACACCCAAGTCCCTTGTACATAGTGGGATAAGGAAGCCTGCAGAGGCAGCGAACACTTCCTGCTGTCCACCACTGCCCACCCCCGACCCCTGCACCACCCCACCCCGACTTAGTGCCTTCTTTGCCTCTTGGCCAATCTCACCAGAGTTTTTACTGGTTCTTTTCAGACTTTCCAAAGAACCAACTTTTGGCTTTGTCTTCTCTATCCTATCATTGTTTCGATTTATTAATCTCTGTTCTCATCTTTATTCTTTCCTATTTCTTTGTTTTTTTTCTCTAATCTCTTAAATTTACATGATTAATTCATTAACTTACAGCTTAGCTTCTTTCCTATATATGCATTTAGGACTATAAATTTTTCTCTAAGTATTGCTTCAGCAATGTTTTTATTTCACAAGTTTTGATATAAAATGTTTTTGTTATTGTTCACATGTAAGTTTTTAAAATTTTCATTATAATTTCTTCTTTGACTTATGACTTATTTATATGTTTTTTCCTAGAACTTTTTAATATATTTTTTTCTATTTTAATTCATGGTGACCAGAGACTATGGTCTACATGATTCCAGTTATTTGAAATTTGTTGATGCTTGTTTTGTGGCCTGGTACATAGTTATTGTTCACAAATATTCCATAACTTCTTGAAAAGAAAGTTATTGGTTGCAGAGATTCGTATCTGTTTATTAGCTGAAGTTGGTTAATTATGTTATTCAAATATTCCATGTTTTTACTGATTTTTTGCAGTTTGGTTAATCAGTTATTGAAGGAGAAGTATATGAAAGCCAATTTATTAATTTCATCTTTTGCTTTCATTTTGTTTTGTATATTTTGAAGGTGCATTTTAGTTTAAGTGTATACCATTATGAGAAACCCTCTTAGTCTCTAGTAATACCTCTTAAGTCTGTGTTTAAGAGAGCTATACTATATTATATTTTTAAGTTGACATATAATAACTATACATATTTACAGTATGTAGTGATGTTTCAATATATACGGTATACAGTCATCAGATCAGGGTAATTTGCATGTCCATCATTTCAAACATTTATCATTTCTTTGTGTTAGATACATTCAATGTCATACTTCTAGCTATTTGGAACTCTGTAACAAGCTTGTCTGTGCCCCACGGGCTGCATGCGGCCCAGAATGGCTTTGAATGTGGCCCAACACAAATTCGTCAAATTCGTAAACTTTCTTGAAACATTATGAGTTTTTTTTTTTTTGCGATTTTTTTTTCTCATCAGCTCTTATTAGTGTTAGTGTATTTTTTGTGTGGCCCAAGACAATTCTTCTTCCAATATGGCCCAAGGAAGCCAAAAGATTGGCTACCTCTGCTCTACAGCATATTATTATTAACTATAGTCATCCTGTAATGCTGTAGAACACTAGAATTTGTTACTCTCATCTAGCTGTAATTTTGTATCCTTTAACAATTCTCTCCCTTTCTCTACCCTTCCCAGCCTCTAGTATCCTCTGTTCTACTTTCATTTGTATGAGGTCATCTTGTTTTAGCTTCCACAAAGGAGTGAGAACATGCAGTGTTTAACTTTCTGTTCCTGGCTTATTTCACCTAACGTAATGTCCTCCAGTTCCATTCATGTTTCCACAAATGACAGGATTTGATTTTTTTTTTTTATGGCTGAATAGTATTTCATGGTGTATATATACACCTCATTTTCTTTACCCATTAACCTGATGTTGGACACTTGGCTGTTGTGAATAGTGCTGCAATAAACATTGGAGTGCAGATGGCTTTTCTTTTCTTTTCTTTTCTTTTTTTTTTTTTTTTTTTTGAGATAGAGTCTGACTATATCACCCAGGCTGGAGTGCAGTGATGCGATCTTGGCTCATTGCAACCTCCGCCTCCTGGGTTCAAGTGATTCTCCTGCCTCAGCCTCCCCAGTAGCTGGGATTACAGGTGCCCACCACCATGCCCAGCAAATTTTTGTATTCTTAGTAGAGATGGGGTTTTGTCATGTTGCCCAGGTTGGTCTTCTGACTTCAAGTGATCTGCCCACCTCGGCCTCCCAAAATGTTGAGATTACAGGCGTGAGCCACCGTGCCTGGTCAGATGTCTTTTCAATACACTGATTTCTTCTCCTTTGAATAAATGCCCAGTAGCCCAGTAGTGGGATTGCTGGATGATATGGTAGTTCTACTTGTAGCTTTTTGAGGAACCTCCATACTGTTCTCCATAGTGGCTGTCCTATTTTACACTCCCACCAACAGTGTGTAAGTTTTCTTTCCTCCGCATCATTGCCAGCATTTGTTATTTTTTGTCTTTTTGATAATAGCCATCCTAACTGGGATAAGATGAAGACTCACTGTGGTTTTGATTTGCATTTTCCTGATGATTAGTATTGTTGAGCATTATAAATATATTTGTGGAACATTTACATGTCTTCTTTTGAGAAATGTCTACTTAGAGCCTTTGCCTTCTTTTTAATGGGATTTTTTTTTTCTGTTGAGATGTTTGACTTCATTTTATATTCTGGATATTAATTTCCTGTAAGATGAATAGTTTGCAAATATTTTTTTCCCATTCTGTAGGTTGTCTTATCACTCTATTTATTATTTATTGTTTCCTTTGCTTTGGAGAAGCTTTTTAGTTTGATATAATCCCTTTGCTTATTTTTGCTTTTGTTTCCTATGCTTTTGAAGTCTTATCCATAAAATCTTTTTCCACATCAATGTCCTAAAGTATTTCCTCTATGTTTTTATCTAGTAGTTTTGTGGTTTTGTGTCTTACACTTAGATCTTTAATCCATTTTGAATTGATTTTTGTTTAAGACAAGAAGTGGAGGTATAGTTTCATTCCTCTGCATATGGGCATCGTTTTCTCAGCACCATAATTTAAGAGATTATCCTTTCCTCGGTGAATGCTCTTGGTGCCTTTGTCAAAAATCAGCTGGTTGTAGATATGTGGATTAATTTCTGGGTTCCTTATTCTATTCCACTTGTTTATGTGTTTGTTTTTATGGCAGTATTATGCTGTTTTGGTTATTACAGCTTTGCAGTATATTTTTAAGTCTGATAGTGTGATGTCTCCAGCATTGTTCTCTTTGCTCTGGATTGCTTTGGCTGTTTGGGGTCTTTTGTGGTTCCATACATAGTTTTGGATTTTGTTTTCTATTTTTGTGAAGAATGTCACTAGTATTTTGATAGGGATTATTTCATTGAATCTGTAGGTTGCTTTTGGTAGTATGACCATTTTAATTATATTCATTATTTTGAACCTTGAACGTGGCATATTTCTCCATTTGTATTCTCTTCAATTTCTTTTTATCAGTGTTTTATAGTTTACTTTGTAGAGGTGAAAAACCTTTTTCACCTCCTTGGCTACATTTATTTCTAGAAACTAGGTATTTTGTTTTATTTTTTGTAGCCATTGTAAATGGGATTGCCTTCTGGATTTCTTTTTCAGATAGTTGATTATTTGTGCATATTAATCCCACTAATCCTACTGATCTTTTTTTTTTCTTTTTCTTTTTAACAGACAGTTTCTCACTCTGTTTCCCAGGATAGAGTGCAGTGGCATGATCATAGCTCACTGCAGCCTTAAACTCCAGGGCTTAAGTGGTCTTCTTGCTTCAGCCTCCCAAGTAATTGTGACTATAGGCATATGCCACCACATCTGGCTAATTTTTTAAAATTTTATATAGAGACAAGGTCCAACTATGTGGCCCAGGCTAGTCTCAAACTCCTGGCCTCAAGTGATCCTTCCACCTTGTACTTCCAAAGTGCTGGGATCACAGGCATTGAGCCACTGTGCCCAGCCAGTGCTATTGATTCTTGCTTGTCGATGTTGTATACTGCAACTTTATTGAATTTGTTTATCAGTTCTAAGAGCTTTTTGGTAGAGTATTTTGATTTTTTGCTATATAAGATTATGTCATCTGCAGAGACAACTTGACTTTTTCTTTTCTATTTGGATGCCCTTTCTTTCTTTCTGTTGCCTAATTGCTCTTACTAGTACTTCCAGTACTATGTTGAATAAAAGTGGTGATAGTGGACATCCTCATCTTGTACTAGTTCTTGGAGAAAAAGCTTTTGACTTTTTCCCATTCAGTATGATGTTAGCTGTGGGCTAGTCATATATGGCTTTATTTTGTTGATGCACTTTCCTTCTATACCTAATTTATTGAGAGTTTTTATCATGAAGGGATGTTGGATTTCATTAAATTTTTTCATTGCATCTATTCAGATAATCATATATTATAGTTTTTGCCCTTCATTCTGTTGATGTGTTGCATTTATTGATTTGCATGTGTTGAACCATCGCTGTATCCTTGAGATAAATCCCACTTGATCATGGCGTATTATCTTTTTGACATTTTTTTTTTGTTAAGGATTTTTACATCTATATTTATTAGGGATATTGGCCTGTATTTTTCATTTTTATTTTTCTGATCTGGTTTTGCTATCAGGGCTATGCTGGCCTGGCAAAATGAGTTAGAAAGAATTCCTTAAGGCTTCAATTCCTTTGAACAGTTTGAGAATAGTTGGTGTTAACTATTCTTTAACAGTTTGGTAGAATTTGGTGCTGAAATCATCTGATCCTGAGATTTTCTTTTTTGGGAGGCTTTTTATTACTGATTCAATCTTGTTACTTTTTTAATTGATCTGTTCAGGTTGTCTATTTCTTCTTGATGCAATCTTGGTAGGTTATATGTGTCTAGGAATTTGTCCATCTCTTCTAAGGTTTTAAATTTATTGGTATATAGTTGTTTATAATAGTCTCTGATGAGCCTTTGCATTTTGGTGATATCCATTGTGACATCTTTTTTGTTTCTGATTTTATTTATTTAGGCCTTCCCTCTTTTTTTCTCAGTCTAGCTAATGGTTTGTCAATTTTGTTTGTATTTTTTTAAAAAAACAATTTTTTTTGTTGATCTATTGTATTTTTTTAGTCTCAATTTTGCTTATTTCTGCTCTTTATTATTTTTTCTTTCTACTAATTTTCAATTTGGTATTTTCTTGCTCTTCTATTTTCTTGAGATACATCATTAGGTTATTTATTTGAAATCTTTCTACTTTTTTGATGTGGGCATTTATTGCTATAAACTTGAGTCTTTATACTGCATTTGCTGTGTCACATTGGTTTTGATATGTTGTGTTTCTGTTCTCATTTGTTTCAAATAATTTTTAAATTTCCTGCTTAATTTCTTCCTTTACCCATTGATCAGGAACATGTTGTTTAATTTCTGTGTATTTATATAGTTTTGAACATTCTTATTAATTTCCAGTTTTATTCCATTGTGGTCAGATAATGTATTTAATATGATTTTTTTTTAATTTTTTGAGACTTGTTTTGTGTCCTAACATATGGTCAGCCCTTGAGAATGTTATATGTGCTGATGAAAAGAACATGTATTCTGCAGCTGTTGAGTGAATAAATATTTATTAGACCCATTTGGTCTGGGGTGCAGTTTAAATCCAATGTTTCTTTGTTGATATTCTGTCTAAATGATCTGTCTGATGCTGAGAGTGGGGAGCTGACATCCTCAATGATTATTGTATTGAGGTTTATTTCTCCCTTTTGATCTAATAATATTTTCTTTATGTATTTAGATGCTCCAGTATTGGTTGCATATATATTTACAATTATATTATCTTGCTGAATTGATTGGCCTCTTTATTATTATATAATGTTCTTGGTCTCTTTCTATTGTTTTTGGTTAAAGTCTGTTTTATTGATATTATATCAGGCAATATATAGAAGTATAGCTACTCCTGCTCACTTTTGGTTTCCATTCCCAAAAGGGAATATCTTTTTTCACCCCTTTACTTTCAGTCTATGGGTGTCTTTCCAGGTAAGGTGAGTTTCTTGTATACAGCATATAGTAGGGTTTTGAATTTTAATTTTTAATTTTTTTTGTTTTGTTTTTAGAGACAAGGTCTTGCTTTGCTGCCCAGGCTGGAGTGCAGTGGCATGACCATAGCTCACTCCAGCCTCAAACTCCTGAACTCAAATGATCCTCCCACCTCAACCTCCTCACTAGCTAAGAGTGTTCGCATGTGCCACCATGCCCAGCTTTCTAAAAATTTCTTTGTAGAGATGGGGCCTTACTGTGTTCTCTAGGTGAGTCTCAAACTCTTAGGCTCAAGCGACCCTCCCATCTTGGCCTCCCCAAATGCTCAGTTTATAGGCGTGAGCCACAGCATCAAGCCAGGTCTTATTTTTTTAATCCATTCAGCCAATCTGTATCTTTTAATTGAGGAATTTAATCTGTTTACATTCAAATTATTATTAATAGGTGAGAACTTACTCCTGTCATTGTATTGGTTGTTTTCTTGATTGTTTTGTATATCTTTTATTCTTTACTTCCTCTGTTATTATTTTTGTCACTGCTTGGTTTTCTATAGCAATGAGGATTGATTCCTTTTTTTTCTTCTTTGTGCATTGCCTTTACCAGTGAGTTTTGTAATTTCACATTTGGTGAATGTGATGATAATTTCACACTTGGTGAATTTCACATGCTGGTGGTTACTGTCTTTTCACTTCTCCATGGAAGATGCCCTTGAGCATCTTGTCTAGTGGTGATCAATTCCCTATTTTTACTTGTCTATGAAAGATTTTATTTATCCTTCAATTCTGAAGGATAGCTTTGCTGAATATAATATTCTTGATTGGCAGGTTTTTTTTTCTTTCAGTATTTTGAATATATCATTGCATTCTCTCCTGTCCTCAAATTTCTGTTGAGAGGTCTACTCTTAGTCTCATGGGATTCCCTTATATGTGACTTGATGCTTTTCTCCTGCTGTTTTTAGAATTCATTGTCTTAGACTTTTGACAGTTTGACTATAACTTGCCTTGGAAAGGACCTGTTTGAGTGGAATCTATTTGGGGTTCTTTGAGCTTCTAGGTCTCGATGTCTATCTGTCTTCTAGGAACTTATGGAGTTTTCAGCTATTATTTTATTAAGTATATTTTCTACATGTTTCTTCTTCTCTTCTCCTTCTGGAATGCCCATAATGTGACTATTTATTTGCTTAGTGGTGTCCCATAAATCCTGTAGGCCTTCTCCATCCTTTTAAATTCTTTTCTCTCTCATTTTTTTGTCTGCCTGACTTATTTTTAAAAACTTATCTTTAAGTTCAGAAATTATTTCTTTTGTCCTGTGTTGTCTGTTGTTGAGGCTCCCTATTTATTAGTCTGTTATATTGTCTTGTATCTTACTGAGTTGTCTAAAGATTATGATTTTGAATTATTTCTGGCAATTTATATATATATATATAATATCTTTTAATTTTATTTTTCCATAAGTTATTGGGGTACAGGTGGTATTTGGTTACATGAGTAAGTTTTTTAGTGGAGATTTGTGAGAAGCTGGTGGACCCATCACCCGAGCAGTATACACTGCACCATATTTGTTGTCTTTTATCTCTCGCTCCCCTCCAACTCTTCCTCCCAAGTCCCCAAAGCCTATTGTATCATTCTTATGCCTTTGCATCCTTATAGCTTAGCTCCCACATATCAGTGAGAACATACAGTGTTTGGTTACCAACTCCTGAGTTATTTCATTTAGAATAATAGTCTCTAATCTCATCCAGGCCATTGCAAATGCTGCTAATTCATTCCTTTTTATGGCTGAGTAGTATTCCATCATATATATCAGAGTTTCTTTATCCACTCGTTGATTGATGGGCATTTGGGTTGGTTCCACGATTCTGCTATTGTGAATTATGCTGCTATAAACATGTATGCAAGTATCTTTTTCAAATAAAGACTTCTTTTTCCCTGGGTCGATACCCAGTAGTGGGATTGCTGGATCAAATGGTAGTTCTACTTTTAGTTCTTTAAGGAATCTCCACACTGTTTTCCATAGCAGCTGTACTAGCTTACATTCCCACCAGCAGTGTAGAAGTGTTCTGTGATCGCCACATCCATGTCAACACCTACTGTTTTTTGATTCTTTGATTATGGCCATTCTTACAGGAGTAAGGTGGCATTGCATTGTGGTTTTGATTTGCATTTCCCTGATCATCAATATGATTGAGATCTTTTACTGTAGAATTATTGTGTTTCTTTAGATGTGTCATGTTTTCTTGCATTTTTATGTCTGATGTGTCCCTAGGTTGATGCCTACACATCTAGTGGAACAGTTGCCTCTTCCAATTCTATGGAGTATGTTTCATAGGGAAAGACTTATTTGTATTGATAGGTCTTGGGGTTTTGGTTGGGTGGGATGCATTCACTTTGGTTTTAGCCAGACATAGTAATGTAGTTCCTGTTCTGTTTTTTCACTTGTAGTCTACACTAAAGATGTTTGCAAGTTTCTCAGTGTCCTAGGCTGTGAGAGGTTGTGGTGATTCTGGTGAGGCTGCTGCAAGTGGGCTTGCTGGGGTGTTTCTCAGGAGAGCTTTCATGCACATCATGTGTTGGCTAACTTGAGTCCTGGCTCACTGGGGTTGGGGCCATGGGGCTGTTATTCTGGCCAGGGACACTACTTTTTTTTATACATAATACCGTTGCACACCTAATAGATTATAGCATAGTGTAAGCATAACTTATATGCACTGAGAAACCTAAAAAAAAATTGCATGAATTGCTGAATTGTAATATTGCTTTATTTTAGGGGCCTGGCACCAAACCCACAGTTTCTCTGAGGTATGCCAAATTGTGAATGCAACTGTACATAGGCTGTTTCTAACATCCTGGCCTCTAAGTTCTTTACCTTTGCTGCTCAAATTTTCTCTCCTCCACCTGGCCCTGCCACTCACTTCCACAGTTGTAACCTAGACTTTGTCATTCCTAGTAACTTCCAGCTTCACAATCTGTTTCCTGCTTATGTTCTCTGACAACCAATCTTCAATTTCTAACCCTCTCTCTCTGGCTTCAACTCTAAAAGTTCCTCAGTGTCTCTTTCAGTCTCTAATCCCAGGTGCTTGAGATTCTCTTATTTTGCCTTTTCCAGCTTCTATTTTGTGGTCTACCCTATCGAAAAACCTTCATACACCCTCACTTCACTTATCTCTTTAGGGCAATATTCTATTCACTTGGATGACCCATAGCACTGGTCAAATCCTGATCTTTACCTACTCCATACCTGCGTTTAGGATGCTGAATGTGGCTGGAGAAAAACTTACAATTAACTGGCCTCATGTGACCATGAACCTCAGGTGGATCCTTGTTGCTGCCTGATAGTTCCCTAGTCCTTGTACTCTCTTATTCTCTTCATTGATGTCTCACATTTTTCTCCTGTCTCCTCAAATATCTATACCTCATCACCATCCTCACTCTTACACATTGTCCCGGTTTCCTCTCTCACTGAGAAAACCAAGGCCATTGTGAGGAACTTTCACAGGCCTGCACTGCTGTCTGCTCACCTGCCATATCTGCTGCCCTTTGTTCTGTGACCAACATGAAATGTAGCTCCACTCCCTAGCCCTGGAGCCCACCTTCTTCAAATATTCAAGCATATCACCCTAGTAATTTTCTTCTCTGAATTTCACTTTCCTTCTGTCTACCACATGTTTCTCATGGGCTTACAAATATGTTATTTTTCCTTTCTTGGAAAAACTCCCTCTTCAGCTTACTTCCACTCCTAGCTATGGCTCCCATTTCTTTGCTTTCCTGTATAAAAAATAAAAAAAAAAACTGCTAAAAAAGAGTTGTCTAGACTCGCTGTATGCAAATAATCTTCTCCCATTCTCTCTTAAACCCATCCCTGCAGATTGCCAGCCCAGTTTCATCAACTTTGCAAGAAACTTTCAAGATTATGAATGACCACCACCTTATGGAATATAATGTCAATTCTTAGTACTCATGATACTTAAAATGTTAGCAGCCTTTGAAGCAACCAATCTGTTAATCCTACTTGATGCACTTTCTTCACCAGGTCTCAAGGATATACTCTTGCTTTACCTTCTAAATCTCTGGAAGTTCTTTCTCATATTCTGCTTGACCTCTTAGTGTCGGACTGCCCCAGGACTCAGGCTTTAATCTTCTTTACCTGTTTATTTATCTTACTTCCTATAGACTCATCTTGTTTCATGGTTTTAAATACCATTTATGCCAGTGATCTTCAAGCATATCTATTTAGGCTGGACCTCTCTCCTGGACTCCTTGAATGACCTACTTGACATCTCCCCCTGGATGTGCAATAAATATCTCCAAATCAACCTTCTAAAAGCTGAACTCCTGCTCTTCCCTCCAAAACTGTTCCATTAGCATTTTTTGCATCTCTTAGTTGCCTAGGTCCCAATCAATATAATCATTATTTTCCTGTGAATACAATAAATTTATTTGTGGCTTAAAACTTTTTCTTAATATAAAATTATTAATCCCATATTTTACCTTCTTTTTAATACTTATTTTTGAAATCTGATGCATATTTTTCAATCATGGCACATATCAATTTAGATATAAATTTTTTTAAGAATTTGATTTATATCTATATTTCATGAAATACACAGTTGAAAAAATAAATCAGTATACCTATGTCATTCTACATATATTTACACATTTCTAATAGCTGAATTGAATATCACTTGAAATTTTAATTAATTAAAATTAAATTCAATTAAAAATTCAGTTTAGTTGCATTAGCTCTGTTTTACACACTCAATAGCCACCTATGGCTGGTGGCTCTCGTATTGGACAGTGCTGGTAGAACCATCTTGTGGGATGGTTTATAAGTTTCTGGGTTTCTCATGTATGTAAAGAAAAGATAACCTAAAATTAAATATTCACAACCAAGTTAAAGGAAGAAGTTAGAGTTGCTTGCATTGCACCTGGCACTCTGTTGGTCAGAAGGAAGTTGAGAATTTTAATGTGGGAAATGTTGGAATGTAGAAAATAAGCAGATCTGCAAGGAATCTCTTTCTGCTCCTTCTGCACTCTTCTTCCTCTCACCCTGTGTGCATTCTCTGCATCACGAGAACATGGCTTTATTTATGTTCTTGAAATGTTTTTAGTGTTTCCTTTCTGAATAGGGAGGAATCTTGGGTTACAACACAGAATATGTTTGTAACCACCTGGCACAAATTTTCTTCAAGTTATTCTTCTCCAAATTTGTTAAAGAACTTCTCAAATAATTATCTTTCCAGTGGAAATGAATGTCTTACATTGCTTCTTTTCTTCCTATTAGAAATGTGAGAAATTCACTTGATTGCCAGAGAGAGGCACAGAGGCTGAGACCTTGTATTTTTTACCCTTTTAGATTCGTTAAACTGAAGTAGGTCTCAAAAAAGCTTTTTGGACTTGAGATGACATGCATTCAATACTTAATATTTACCATCAGATAAATTTGATAAGGAGGACAAATTTTAAGAAAACACTAGCAATCTCTAGCATGGGGAGTTTGGAGCATATAACACTCATTTCTTAAGTAGGAAAAAATGAAAACCTAATTAGCATCAAAAGCAAGTTTTGTTTTTTAAAGACTTTATACAATTGTTTAGGGTTCAATCTGGAAGGAAAGAAATAATTTTAGTGTAAAGCAATGCCCTCAATGAACACACACAAGTAAGATGATTGAGCAATAGGAATGTTGTCCTCTATGCCAATTTTTCCCCATTCAGGTGACTTCACTGTTTATATATTGCATTTCAGTCAGGTGCCTGAATATATATCTTTAGGAATATATATCTTTATATTCTTAGCCTTAGACCCAGTCATCTTGTTTCTGGGAACCTACCCTAAGGGAAGAAATTCATTAATGTGGAAAGCCATTTATGCACAAAAATGTTTATCATAGTCCTCTGTGAAATAGCACCAAATTGGAATCAACCCAGATACACAACACTAGGAAACAGGTTAGTAAACAGATCCACTTGATAAAAGATAATACAGCTGTTAGGAGTAATGCTTAAAGGTAATCAGACTAACATGGAAAATATGCTTGAGATAAAGTGTTTAGTGAAAAAAGCAGCATGCTTCTGTGTATAATAGGATGACAACAACAACAGGAACACCTACCAAGAGAGAGAAGTGAGACATAAATGAACCAATATGTTAGCAGTGGTTGTATTTGTTTGATGGTGTCAGGGTGATTTTCTTTTATAGCATGTAATATCTTTCACGTTTTATAAATGGGAATTTTTTTGGGTTGGGGGGGGTCAATGAAAATCTTATAATAATCAAAAGGAAAAAATCACAAAAGAATGAGAGGGGTAGAGAGCTATTATAGGCTCTTTCTGGTGCCTACTACCCAGGAGGTGGTTCTTCTTTGACAACTGTTTTGTAGAATTGAGACTCCAAAAGAAAGAGATGACAAAGAGATGGGATAGGAAAGGTGCCCTGGCTGGGCTAGATGGAAGTAAACTTGTTAGGGGTTGTCACTCACCACTGTCTATAGAAATTGAGAATCAATGCTGTGTTCCTGACTTTCAGGTTCTCCTTTGCCTGGCGTAGCGTTGGGTACAAGTGGGCACTTAAACAGTGTTTATTGAATTTAGAAAAAATGGGCAGAGACTGCACAGATTCCATTGGCCACATTATTTATCTTATGCTTTTAGGGTGTTACCTTCAGAATTTGAAAAACTAGGGCCAGGCACGGTGGCTCACGCCTGTAATCCCAGCACTTTTGGAGGCCGAGGCGGGTGGATCACCTGAGGTCAGGAGTTCAAGACCAGCCTGGCCAACATGGTGAAACCCCATCTCTACTAAAAATACAAAAAATTAGCAATTAGCTGGGCATGGTAGCAGGTGCTTATAATTCCAGTTACTTAGGAGGCTGAGGCAGGAGAATCGCTTGAACCCAGGAGGCAAAGGTTACAGTGAGCCAAGATCGCACCGTTGCACTCCAGCCTGGGCAACAAGAGCGAAACTCCGTCTCAAAAAAAAAAAAAAAGAAAAGAAAAACTCAGTGAAGAAAATTTGTTGTTCTTTTCTATCCAGTTTGAAGTAAATACCCATGGGCATGACTGCTCAGTACAAAACAACCTTCCCAGCCTTTGGTAGTTCCTCTCAAATTGCTGAGCCACTTTATTTAAGATGAAGCTGCAGCTATTTTGGTTAGGTTATGCTTAACCTTGTCTGTAGAATTTGCTTTTATTTTGAACTTTTAAAAATATTGTAATTTTTTAGTTTTCAAAAATAGGCTATTTGTATATTTATTAGGACAATTCTCTGACCAATCAAGTAAAGTGTCATTTATAACAGAGTAGTTAGATATTTTGCTTTAACTCATGAAGAAAGGAATAAATTTAACAAACAAAAGACTTTATCAATGTAACTATAAATAATGTTTCTAATATTGGAAGCTACTTTTCATTCATGTGGTTCTTAGAAAATACCTTAAAATAAAAAAAGAAAAAATCTATTGGTAAAGTTTAACTAAATTTTGTGTTTCATTTTGTAGTTCATAGCAGTTGCCATTTGTTTATTTTACTAAAATGATGCTGTGGCATTTCCAATTTAAGTCTCAGAATATTTTCATATGACATAAATTATGCTGTAATATAATAAGTAATATTCCTTTACCATTACCACAAAATAATCTAATTATAGCAATCATTTATTGGTAGCTGTGAAAATTTTATCACAAAATGGTAATTGCTGTTAAAGTTTAATGGCTCATTATATAAATATAATTTATATTATACATTCCAAGATAAATGTACTGTACAATCACATTATTTCTACCCAAATATTTGAAAGATAAGGAAACAATATATCACAATCAGGAAAACTGAAAATGAAAAGTCACTAAACAATACAATGAGAAAATATCATTTTAATCATTGAATGCTAGGAGTAAAAAGGACAGGAGACAACTAGTCTCCACAGAATTTAGTATGTACAGGACAATTCATAGAGGGGACAGTGGGTGAATTTATTCTCTACTTCCATGTCAATAAGAATGGATGAATTCCTTAAAAACCACTGAGACAGAAAAAGACATTGAGGATGAATTAAATACAATATGCTTGTTATTGATCTACTCATGTGTCCATGTAATTTGAATATGAAACAGCAGAACCCTGTTGTGACGCTTATCCATCTTAAGACAGAAGGAAGCACAGATAGAAAGTTTTGGAAACTTCTTACACAAGAATTCTGCCAAATAGTGAAAATAATTTCTAAGTCCTGTTTATTATTTTTCTTAAGGACTAAAATCTTTGTTTTAAAAACTGTATTCTGCAAACTCTTTGAGAATTGCTGGGGGCGGGGGGTGTGGTGAGGGTGGGGAACCAACTGAATAAAAGAATAGAGACAAAGATTGGCAGACTTTTTCCCCTCAATCTTGGCAAAATAGAAATAAAGTGAAACATACCACAAATATTTTATTAAGTATTTAAAATTAAAATCTGTTTTGAATAAATATTATAATTTTTGATGCTACATAAAATGTTATTTGAAGATGAGAAAATAACATGCTGTTTGTGAAGGTACACTATAAGTAAGTTTTTTAATTATACTTTAAGTTCTGGGATATATGTGCAGAATGTGCAGGTTTGTTACATAGGTATACATGTGCCATGGTGGTTTGCTGTACCTATCAACCTGTTATCTACATTAGGTATTTCTCCTAATGCTATCCCTCCCCTTGCCCTCCATCCCCCAATAGGCCCCAGTGTGTGATGTTCCCCTCCCTGTGCCCATATGTTCTCATTGTTCAACTCCCACTTATGAGTGATAACATGAGTGATTGATTTTCTGTTCCTGTGTTAGTTTGCTGAGAATGATGGTTTCCAGCTTCATCCATGTCCCTGCAAGGGACATGAACTCATTCTTTTTTATGGCTGCATAGTATTCCATGATGTATATGTGCCACATTTTCATTATCCAGTCTAACATTGATGGGCATTTGGGTTGGTTCCAAGTTTTTACTATTGTGAATAGTGCTGCAGTAAACGTATGTGTGGATGTATCTTTATAGTGTAATGATTTATAATCCTTTGGGTATATAGCCAGTAATGAGATGGCTGGGTCAAATGGTATTTCTGGTTCTAGATCCTTGAGGAATTACCATACTGTCTTCCACAATGGTTGAACTAATTTACACTCCCACCAACAGTGTAAAAGTGTTCCTCTTTCTCCACGTCCCCTCCAGCATCTGTTGTTTCCTGACTTTTTAATGATTGACAATCTAACTGGCATGAGATGGTATCTCATGGTAGTTTTTATTTACATTTCTCTAATGAACAGTGGTGATGACCTTTTTTGCATATGTTTTTTGGCTGCATAAATGTCTTCTTTTAAGAAGTGTCTGTTCATATCCTTTGCCCACTTTTGGATGGGGTTGTTTTTTATTTCTTGTAAATTTGTTTAAGTTCCTTGTAGATTTTTGATATTAGCCCTTGGTCAGATGGACAGATTGCAAAAATTTTCTCCCATTCTGTAGTGAGGCAGTGCTCCTTTCAAGAGGGCATTAGCTGCAGGGAGTCTGTCCCTTGCAGACCCCTGACCCAGTGACAGATGATTAAAGTACACTGGCACACAGATATTCTGCTTTGCCAGTCCAGCTGAGGGTCCGAGGCCACTCACAGACTCCGAGGAGAGTCATGTAAAGAATGGCAGCCGCCGTCCTGAGCAGCTCGCACTCCAAGCATTTATTTAGTATAGAATTAACAACAGAAACGTTGAGTAAACACACTTGTGGATAATTAACATGGTTAAGAGAGTAGTTCTAGGAATGATTAAAGCTCAGGTACCATGCTCTAGAGTAAATACCATTAGGGGGCAATTTTCCTGGTTGACCTCCCTGCCAGAGGGCCATCTGGCTCAAAAGTTAGTTAATGGAGGTAGGGTAAACAGATTTAACTGGGGAAGACTCTATTGTCCCTAGCATTTACCCTATGACCTAATGCTATAAGGTAAGACCCAGCTGCCTTCAGCCTGTTCAATTATTACAGCTATGTAACCTTTCAGCCTTCCAAAGAGGATTGTGACTATTCCCTATAACTTTCCCTAATATTTCCCTTTAATATTTCTGCCACCAACCTGAGTGAATCCCAACACTGTAGGTTGCCTCTTCACTCTGATGATAGTTTCTTTTGCTGTCCAGAAGCTCTTTAGCTTAATTAGATCCCATTTGTCAATTTTGGCTTTTGTTGCCATTACTTTTGGTGTTTTAGTCATGAAGTCTTTGCCCTTGCCTATGTCCCGAATGGTACTGCTTAGGTTTTCTTCTACAGTTTTTATGGTTTTAGGTCTTACGTTTAAGTCTTTAATCCATTTTGAGTTAATTTTTGTATAAGGTGTAAGGAAGGGGTCCAGTTTCAGTTTTCTGTATATGGCTAGTCACTTTTCCTAACACCATTTATTAAATAGGGAATCCTTTCCCCATTGCTTGTTTTTATCAGGTTTGTCACAGATCAGATGGCTGTAGATGTGTGGTGGTATTTCTGAGGCCTGTGTTCTGTTCCATTGGTCTATATCTCTGTTTTGGTACCAGTACCATGCTGTTTTGGTTACTGTAGCCTTGTAGTATAGTTTGAAGTTAGATAGCGTGATGCCTCCAGCTTTGTTCTTTTTGCTTAGGATTGTCTTGGCTATCCTTTGGTTCCATACGAAATTTAAAGTAGTTTTTTCTAATTTTGTGAAGAAAGCCAATGGTAGCTTGATGGGAATGGCATTGAATGTATAAACTACTTTGGGCAGAATGGCCATTTTCGTGATATTGATTCTTCTTATCCATGAGCATGGAACATTTTTCCATTTGTTTGTGTCCTCTCTTATTTCCTTGAACAGTGGTTTGTAGTTCTCCTTGAAGAGGTCCTTCACATCCCTTGTAAGTTGTATTCCTAGGTATTTTATTCTCTTTGTAGCAGTTGTGAATGGGAGTTCACTCATGATTTGGCTCTCTGTCTATTGGTGTATAGGAATGCTTGTGATTTTTGCACATTGATTTTGTATTCTGAGACTTTGCTGCAGTTGCCAGCTTAAGGAGTTTTTGGCCTGAGACAATGGGGTTTTCTAAATATACAATCATGTCATCTGCAAACAGAGACAATTTGACTTCCTTTATTCCTATTTGAATACCCTTTATTTCTTTCTCTTGTCTGATTGCCCTGGCCGGAACTTCCAATACTATGTTGAATAGGAGTGTTGAGAGAGGGCATCCTTGTCTCGTGCCGGTTTTCAAAGGGAATGCTTCCAGCTTTTGCCCATTTAGTATGACATTAGCTGTGGGTTTGTCATAAATAGCCCTTATTACTTTGAGATATGTTCCATTAATGCCTAGTTTATTGGATGTTTTTAACATGAAGGGGTGTTGAATTTTATCAGAGGTCTTTTCTGTATCTATTGAGATAATCATGTGGTTCTTGTCATTGGTTTTGTTTATGTGATGGATTACGTTTATTGATTTTTGTATGTTGAACCAGCCTTGCATCCCAGGGATGAAGCTGACTTGATCTTGGTGGATAAGCTTTTTAATGTGCTGCTGGATTCGGTTTGCTAGTATCTTATTGAGGATTTTCGCATTGATGTTCTTCAGGGTTATTGGCCTGAAATTTTCTTTTTTTGTTGTGTCTCTGCCAGGTTTTGGTATCAGGATGATTCTGGTCTCATAAAATGAGTTAGGGAGGAGTCCCTCTTTTTCTATTGTTTGTAATAGTTTCAGAAGGAATGGTACCAGCTCCTCTTTATACCTCTGGTAGAATTTGGCTGTGAATCTGTCTGGTTCTGGGCTTTTTTTGGTTGGTAGGCTATTAATTACTGCCTCAATTTCAGAACTTGTTATTGGTCTATTGAGGGATTTGACTTCTTCCTGGTTTAGTCTTGGAAGGGTGTATGTGTCTAGGAATTTATCCATTTTTTTTCTAGATTTTCTAGTTTATGTGCATAGAGATGTGTATAGTATTCTCTATGGTCAGTGGTGATACTCCCTTTATTATTTTTTATTGTGTCTATTTGATTCTTCTCTCTTTTCTTCTTGATTAGTCTGGCTAGTGGTCTATTTTGTTAATCTTCAAAAAACCAGCTCCTGGATTCATTGATTTTTTTGGAGGGTTTTTTTGTGTCTCTATCTCCTTCAGTTCTACTCTTATCTTAGTTATTTATTGTCTTCTGCTAGCTTTTGAATTTGTTTGCTCTTGCTTTTCTAGTTTTTTTTTTTTTTTTCTCAAGATGGAGTCTCACTCTTGTGGTCCAGGATGGAGTGCAGTGGCGTGATTTTGGCTCACTGCAACCTCCGCCTCCCAGGTTCAAGTGATTCTCCTGCCTCAGCCTCCTGAGTAGCTAGGATTACAGGGATCCACCACCATGCCCGGCTAATTTTTGTACTTTCAGTAGAGATGGGGTTTCACCAAGTTGGCCAGACTGGTCTCAGACTCCTGACCTCAGGTGATCTGCCCACCTTGGCCTCCCAAAATGTTGTGATTACAAGCATGGGCCACTGCGCCTGCCCTCTAGTTCTTTTAATTGTGATGTTAGGGTGTCAATTTTAGCTCTTTCTTGCTTTCTCTTGTATGCATTTCGTGCTATAAATTTTCCTCTAAACAGTGATTTAGCTGTGTCCCAGAGTTTCATGTACATTGTGTCTTTGTTCTCATTGGTTGCGAAGAACTTATTTATTTACCCAGTAGTCATTCAGGAGCAGGTTGTTCAATTTCCATGTAGTTGTGTGTTTTTCATGTGTATTTTGAGTGAGTTTCTTAATCCAGAGTTCTATTTTGTTTGCACTGTGGTCTGAGAGACTGTTATGGTTTCCGTTCCTTTACATTTGCTGAGGAGTGTTTTACTTCCAATTATATGGTCAATTTTAGAATAAGCGCTATGTGGTACTGAGAAAAATATATATTCTGTTGATTTGGGGTGGAGAGTTCAGTAGATGTCTATTAGGTCCACTTGGTCCAGAGCTGAGTTCAAGTCCCAAATATCCTTGTTAATTTTCTGTCTCATTGATCTGTCTAATATTGACAGTGGGGTGTTAAAGTCTCCCACTATTATTGTGTGGGAGTCTAAGTCTTTTTGTAGGTCTCTAAGAAGTTGTTTTATGAATCTGGGTGTTCCTGTATTGGGTGCATGTATATTTAGGATAGTTACCTCTTCTTGTCACAGTGATCCCTTTACATTATGTAGTACCTTTCCTTGTCATTTTTTATCTTTATTGGTTTAAAGTCTGTTTTATCAGAGACTAGGATTGCAACCCCTGCCTTTTTTTTTTTTTTTTTTTTTTTTTTTTTGCTTTCCATTTGCTTGCTAAATCTTTCTCCTTCCCTTTATTTTGAGCCTGTGTGTGTCTTTGCACATGAGATGGGTCTGCTGAATACAGCACACTGATGGGTCTTGACTCTATCCAGTTTGCCAGTCTGTGTCTTTTAACTGGGGCAGTTAGCCCGTTTACATTTAAGGTTAATATTGTTATGTGTGAATTTGACCTGTCATTATGATATTATGCTAGCTGGTTATTTTGCCCATTAGTTGATGTAGTTTTTTCATAGTGTTGATTTGATATGCTTTTGCAGTGGCTGGTACCAGTTTTTCCTTTCCATATTTAGTGCTTTCGTCAGGAGCTCTTGTAAGGCAGGCCTGATGGTGACAAAATCCCT
Source organism: Pongo abelii (assembly GCF_028885655.2). NCBI lineage: Eukaryota > Metazoa > Chordata > Mammalia > Primates > Hominidae > Pongo > Pongo abelii. Next base: position 114,657,888 of record NC_085928.1, on the reverse strand, counting down.
CAGCATTTGCTTGTCTGTAAAGGATTTTATTTCTCCTTCACTTATAAAGCTTAGTTAGGCTGGTTATGAAATCCTGGGTTGAAAATTCTTTTCTTTAAGAATGTTAAATATTGGCCCCACTCTCTTGTGGCTGGTAGGGTTTCTGCAGAGAGATCTGCTGTTAGTCTATGAGCTTCCCTTTGTGGGTAACCCAACCTTTCTCTCTGGCTGCCCTTAATATTTTGTCCTTCATTTCAACCTTGGTGAATCTGACAATTTCGTGTCTTGGGGTTGCTCTTCTCAAGGAGTATCTTTGTGGTGTTCTCTGTATTTCCTGAATTTGAATGTTGGCCTGTCTTGCTAGTTGGGGAAGTTCTCCTGGATAATATCCTGAAGTGTGTTTTCCAGCTCAGTTCCATTTTCCCCGTCACTTTCAGGTACACCAATCAAATGTAGGTTTGGTTTTTTCACATAGTCCCATATTTCTTGGAGGCTTTTTTCCTTTTCATTCTTTTCCTGTAATCTTGTCTTCATGGTTTATTTCATTAAGTTGATCTTCAATCTCTGATATCTTTTCTTCTGCTTGATTAATTTGGCTACAATGTATGCTTCACGAAGTTCTCGTGCTGTGTTTTTCAGCTCCATCAGGTCACTTATGTTCTTCTCTAAATTGGTTATTGTAGTTAGCCGTTCCTGTAACCTTTTGTCAATCAAGGTTCTTAGCTTCCTTGCATTGGGTTAGAACATGCTCCTTTAGCTCGGAGGAGTTTGTTATTACCCACCTTCTGAAGCCTACTTCTGTCAGTTCATCAAGTCATTCTCCGTCCAGTTTTGTTCCCTTGCTGGCGAGGAGTTGTGATCTTTTGGAGGAGAAGAGGCATTCTGGTTTTTGGAATTTTCAGTCTTTTTGCGCTCGTTTTCCCTCATCTTTGTGGATTTATCTGCCTTTGGTCTTTTATGTTGATGACCTTCGGATGGGGTTTGTGCCATTGGGGTCCTTTTTGTTGATGTTGATGCTGTTGCTTTCTGTTTGTTAATTTTCCTTCTAATAGGCAGGCCCCTCTTCTGCAGGTCTGCTGGAGTTTGCTGGAGGTCCACTCCAGACCCTGTTTACCTGGATATCACCAGCAGAGGCTGCAGAACAGCAAAGATTGCTGCCTTCTCCTTCCTCTGGAAGCTTCGACCTAGAGGGGCACCCCCCAGATGCCAGCTGCTCTCCTGTATGAGGTGTCTGTCAACCCCTGCTGGGAGGTGTCTCCCAGTCAGGAGGCACGGGAGTCAAGGACCCACTTGAGGAGGCAGTCTTTCCCTTAGCAGAGCTCGAGCACTATACTGGGAGATTCGCTGCTCTCTTCAGAGCTGGCAGGCAGGAAAGTTTAAGTCTGCTGAAGCTGTGCCCACAGTCGCCCCTCCCCCCCAGGTGCTCTGTCCCAGGGAGATGGGAGTTTTATCTATAAGCCCCTAACTGGGGCTGCTGCCTTTCTTTTAGAGATGCCCTTCCCAGAGAGGAGGAATCTAGAGAGGCAGTCTGGCTACATGGGCTTTGCTATGCTGTGGTGGGTTCTGCACCCAGTTCGAACTTCCAGGTGGCTTCGTTTATACTGTAAGGGGAAAACCACCTACTCAACCCTCAGTAATGGCTGATGCCCCTCCCCTGACCAGGCTTCAGTGTCCCTGGTTGACTTCAGACTGCTGTGCTGGCAGCAAGAATTTCAAGCCAGTGGAGCTTAGCTTTCTGGGCTCTGTGGGGTTGGGATCCGCTGAGCTAGACCACTTGGCTCCCTGGCTTCAGTCCCCTTTCCAGGGGAGTGAACGGTTCTGTCTTGCTGCCGTTTCAGGCACCACTGGGGTATGAAAGAAAACTCCTGCAGCTAGCACAGAACCTGTTCAAAGGGCTGCCCAACTTTGTGGTTGAAACCCAAGGCCCTGGTGGTATAGGCACCCGAGGGAATCTCCTTGTCTGTGAGTTGCAGAGACCATGGGAAAAGCCCAGTATCTGGGCTGGAATGAATGGTACCTCATGGCACAGTCCCTCAGGGCTTATGTTGGCTAGGAGAGGGAGTTCCCTGACCTCTTGCACTTCCCAGGTGAGGTGATGCCCCACCCTGCTTCTGCCTGCCCTCAGTGGGCTGCACCCACTGTCTAACCAGTCCCAATGAGGTGAACCGGGTACCTCAGTTGGAAATGCAGAAATCACCCACTTTCTGCATTGGTCTCGCTGGGAGCTGCAGACTGGAGCTGCTCCTATTTCGCTATCTTGCCAGCCTCCTCCAATAATTCTTGTGTGTTGAATTCTGCAACACACCTTTAATTATTTTTGAAGTTGCTAACTTTAATTAAAGTTTGTGTCTGAACCTCCTGCTGATGGAGGATGAATTACCAGAGTATAGATGGGTTTGTGAAACCCGCAGTGGATCAGACAATGTTAAAGATGATTAAACAATTTCCCTCCTTCCATGGTACTGAATTGGAGGCTTCTTTTTCTTATTACCTAAAGCAGTTTCACACTCCTTTTTGTTATCTATCTAATAGAGTATTATCTAGGGTCAAATTTCTTTATAGTGTTATTGCTTATATATGCTTGAATATAGTCACAGTTTGAAAGACTGAGCTAAGCATAATAATTTATTTTAAGCTTTTATATTTGAAACTATTTTCCTTTTGAAAATGTACACTCCAGTCTAGTTCAAACATTTATTTCAACTTTCACTATATTGAGGCTTCAAAAAAAGACAAGAAAGAAAAAGAAAAAAAGAAACTTATTTATTGCATTTGGGCCTTGGATTGCTGAAGAAACCACAGCACAGAAAAGGATCAGATTAGAGAAGTGTTTTGAAAATATCTTGTCCAGAAGGAGAAAATTGGTGGAACCAATTTTCCATGTGCATTCCATGGATATGAGTCCATGGCCAAATTGCTGTAAAATGAGTTCCTTGGTTAATGGGAGGAACCTGGCAGTTAAGTATTCTCAAGTGATGGATAACAGTGCAAACAGGAGCATTACAGGCAGAGATGGCACATCCTAAGTGTCTATTCCAGGGAGAAATCACTGCCCCCTCTGTATCAGAAAGGGGTATAGTGTAATCACTCTGCCACCATGTGATTGACTTGATTCCTGCCCTCTACACCCAATAGTGCTAGCCTCTGCTATTGGAAAGATAGATCCTCATCAGTGGAGATAGATTAGGTCAGGACAGGGGAAGTCCATGAAGTTGGACTCATGCATAACCATGTTGGCCTCATGGGGACAGGCTACCATGTCCATTTTGTATAAAGACTCATTGAACAAGCACTGGGGAAGAGGCTGAGAGACCTCCACAGATGTCATCTTGTCTACTTGATTATTGAGAGCTTCCTCAACAGAGAGTGTTCGAGCTTCCACATAGGCATTCAAATATCATCGCATTATGCCCATTCTGAAAGGTTCACCCACATGCCTCTTCCCCAGACCTTCTTATCCTTGATATTCCAATCCTGTTATTTCCCATTCACCATGGTGTTAGCTACTGCCCACAAATTGATGTAGGTCCATTTTTCTAGGCATCTCTCAGTCCAGACAATGTGGAAAATCAATACACTGCTGGAAATTCTGCCTCCCAGAAGGAATTCCCTTTACTAATATCCTGCGGAGCTACCCTGAGTGGGACTGTCATGCTACAGCTGCCCAATTCTAGTTAGTGCCAATTATATCTCACAGAATCACTCATAAATGAGACGTGAGGTTTCCCCTGCTTATATTGGTTGATTATAAGGAATTTCCCATGAAGACGCAGGTGTGAATTGAGGAAGAGGAGACAGAGCAACAGGCATAGGTGGCATAGGCATCTGAATGCCTGGCCATGCAACTGATATCTTCTGGAACTGCTTGGACCTGATTCCTTATATGCCATTACCACTTGACAGTGGGCACCTACTATAAACACCTAGCATGAGAAGAAGCAGAAATCTAGGCCACATGGTCACTTTATGTCCATAGTCAGAGGTTCAATGCCAGGGCCTTGTAGCAAGCATGAGCTGTTTCTCAAAAGAACAGTTATCTGTAGAAGAGGGTATGGCTCTGTTCTAAAACCCTATGAGCATTTGTGGTACTTCTACAATTTCCCAAAGGTCCAGCGTAGCATCTCTATTTATTATAGACACTTTGCAAATCATTGGATCCATTGGGTTATGCATACGGGACAGAGCAGCTTATGCCTCAGGGACAGAGCAGCTTATTCTGCCACCTGGACTTGCTACCCAGCCTTTTCTTGCTTCGGGCCCCACTCAAAACTGGTTGCCTTATGGTTTACTTAGTAAATGAATGAGAGCAGGATACTCATATGTGCTGTATGTCATCTCTAAAATCCAAAAGAGCTCATTAAGCATCAAGCCTCTTTTTTGACTGAAAGGCTAAATGATGATTATAACAACAACAGCAATAAAAGCAACAGCCCTAGACTACCTAGGACAATCCATTAGAGAAACAGTAGACTCTACTCTGGTGGTTGTGACTGAAGACGCAGCTGGAGAGGTAGAGTGCTACCTCTGTTTCATTGCAGGGCCTGGATAGGGTGCTGCTGGGCTGATTTGAACATTTACTTTGGGCACAGATGTATGCCCTTGGGATGGTTGGTGTGAAGTTCAGTGGCAGCTGGTTTGGAATTTGGCTTTTTACCACATATTTAAAAAATACCCCTCATTTGGGAATTTACTATTTATATACATTTTATTTTCTCATTTTTAAAATTATCTATATTTCTGTCTGCTTTTCAATTGAAAGCTGTAGTTGGGGTACTTTTCTATTTAGGTGTAGAATGTATCCCTCAGTTTCAAAGTCATGTATTGAGCATTAGGCACTTTTTGGGCACTTTGCACATCTTATTTAGTACCGAATAGTTGACGTTGTTTTAGTAACATCACTGTGGCAGGACTTGAAATTTTGCAAGAGTTATTTTTAATAGTCTGCTTTCCAATAAATCAGTCAACAAATAAATGCCGTCTATCCACCAGTAATTGACTGGAGGTGGAGGCTCAAGGGACTCCTGGATGATAAGGGAATTGTCACCCACTTTTTTTCTAAGCACAGACACTGATCCAGGCAGGCCTTTTCCAGTCAGTGCAAGAACAGTTGCCCTGCGGCACTAGGTCCATTACAAAGAACTTTCCCCTACCAAAAAAAAAAAATTCATGCTTCCAGTAGTCACCTGAAACTGAATGAACAGGTAAAAACACTTAGATCAAATTTAAATTATTTACGTTCACTGCAAAATGAGATGGCCTTCCTGAAGTCACAGAATGATTCTAGAACTTGCAGATCAAATATAAATTTTGTGCCTTCTAAATGATGTACTAGAAATTAAAATACATGCACATTTTGGAAAAGTTTGTTTTGAAGCATTTAAAATGACAACATGGATGACGATTAGCATAGAAGTTGGAAGAGTTCCCACTGTTCAGCAGGAGTTAACAAAGGTGGTCCTCTGAACTCTCTCAAGTCTTGGAAAAGCTTCATTCCTTCTCTCCTATCCCAGTCATCAAAGCTTGCAAACACCATCTGCCTTGGTACCATCAGGGCCAATGTTATCATTCCTTTAATCTTAGTTCATTAATTTCCACAAGAATCCCAGGTCTCCTAGATCACCCTGCATTCCCTTGGACTCTGATCCCCACTTACCTATGTACACTCCTTCGTCTGACCCTGTCTCCCACCTTTCCTTTTCCCTATGAGGGCTGTGAAGGTTGATCATCAGCAGTATCCCCTGGATCATCTTCCCAGATGTGCATTTCATTTCCTTCCATTTCTCTCTCCCAAGTAGGTGCTGTTTCTATCCAGCTACCACTGGGCCTGCAGGTGTTAGAAGTGCCTTCCTTGTTCCTCATTGTTGCTTTGAAGTTGTTCAGGCTGCCACCTCTATATAGCAAAACAAAAGCTGTGTCATCGGATGCTAGTATCTACTTTCCTCCCTTATTGCACTTCCCTGCTGATCCCTAAATCCTTTCCTCTAATTCTGTTAAGATTAATGTTAGGGTTCTTGAGAGAAACAGAACCAATACAATATGCATATTTATAGAAATAGATTTATTTTAAAGACTTGGATCCCATGATTATTGAGGTTGGTAAGTCCAAAATTTGCAGTGTGGGCCAGCAGCTTGAGACCCAGGAGAGCTGATGGTAAAGTTCCCATTGGAAGACTAGCAGGTGGACACCCAGGAGAGCAAATGGTGCATATGAAATCTGAAGGCAGTCTGCTGGAGAATCCTCTCTTGCTCAGGGAGCTCAGTCTTTTTGTTCTACCCAGGCTTTCCACCAACTGAGTGAGGTCCATTCACATTAAGCAGGGCAATCTCTTTTACTCAAAGTTTAATGCCAATCTCATTCAAAAACACCCTGCAAATTGACACATGAAATGAATAATCACAAGTCCATCCTTTATCAACTTGGCAACCATATGCATCTCCTTAACCCATACTTAATCTCCAAATAAAGACAATAACAAGGTCATACTTCCACCTTTTACGATAAAGATATCCTGCATGCAACTGAAAACTCACTAACCCTTTCCCCAGAAGAGGATGCAAAGTCTTGGATGATGTTCACTCTTGTGTATCCCATAACTTTAAATACTGTGATGTAAAAAGTTAACTCTACTTAAATGCTATGCTATAAAGTCAGTACATGATAAGGAGGTAAGAAAGAGAAAAAAACAAAGATATTTGTTTTCTTCTCTTCATATTCATAACAAAATAAGGAAGAAATACTCATGATAGTTACACTTCTTGTTTCTGTAACTGGTTGTATAGTCATAGCTGGTACTCATAACTACCCTCTTCCACTAGCAAGCCCATATGCTCCTTGCCCTCAACAAGTACCTCAACAGGTCATAGTTCTTTACCTTCTTTTCTTGATGGCACTGCTTCTGGGTTAATTCTCAGTGATTTTGATACCCACAGAGATGATCCTTTTAAGGCCCAGGCCTCTTGGCTGCCTGGCCTCCTCTCTCCAGTGGCATTGTCCTCATCTACCATATTTCTGGAAACTCATTCCTTCTTTTGTATGAATGCTTCCATATATGCCCTCCCTGAGCCTCTCTGGCTGGAGTTCATAGTAGTGTTTGCTGCCTTAGTAGTTTCTATGCAGGACCATGTTATCTATTATTCCCCGTGCCCCCCAAGGATTTCCCTGAATCCCAGTCTTTCTCTGAGTCTTTCTCTATGTTTATGAGTAAATCCGGGCATGATTAGGGCTGCAGCAATCACACAGCTCTCTGAAGAACTGCTCTGACTGATACTCATGGTAAGCACCTTCCTGCCCTCCAAAATTGTAATACCGTTGAAGGCTAGAGGGTACTGCAAAAGCTTCCTCCAACATGCTGGTTAGAAGTGGAGAAGAACAAATGAGCAGCCTTCTAGTGTTGTAGATGCCAGACTGTGAGTCCCATCTGAGCCTCACAGATAAGCTTCTCTGCAGTGTTGGAGCCACACAGTGTAGTGTTGTATCCTGCCTTCCCACTCAGCATCATTTAAATGTTTCCTCATGCTATTGCAAATGCTCATCATAGATGTTCTTAATGGCTGCTTCATATGTCATTGAATGATTGTACTGTATTTGCATAAAATTGGAAATGTACTTTTTATTTTTTTAAATAAACCAGAATACAAGCCTAATACTTCAATCATTTATCAAAATATAGAGTTCTATGTTCCCCTTTAATAAGTTACACTCATTTTTAAGAAAGAAAGTAGGATATTAAATAGTTTCCTTTTGCTTATTTTGACTCTTTACTTTTTCTGCTATTTCAGTGGAGAGGCCTTGCCTTTCCCTTGTAAGGGAAGTTCTACTGATTATTGTTCATACATAGTCACATGACACTGCTAAGAATATCTGCATGACACATGTAAGAAAGGAGGCTAAGCTACTTAAGAGCTCTCATGAGCATGTACTTTCAGATTACAAATATTTAAGGGTGAAATAAAAGGTATATCAGAAATCCATGTCAGACATGTAAACATATTATACACTTGAGATTCATCAGTATTTTGATTAATAGATACTTTTCCTTATTTTTGAAGGCAAATGCACAAAACTTGGAATTTTTAATTAAGATGACCTCTTCCCTAAACGTGTTGCTAAATTTTTATGCCATGAGAGAGGGAAACATTGTGAGTTTTAATAATTTATAGCTCTGTGGTAGGAAGGAGTTGGAAAACAAAGAGCAGACCTAGGAAAAATATGCCATAGCATGTTCAGACCTCTGTATCAAATGTGCACAGGAGTAACGTATTTTGAAAGAAGGGAATTAATTCATTTTAATGTATTCTTCCAGTTCTGTGAGTCTCTAGGAGAATTTTTTATTCTATGGAACACATTACTAGGATGTAGAGGGAATAGCTGTCTGTCCTATAGGTAAACCACAGCATTGAAGTAGGAGCAGACAGAAAGGACAAAGGACCCAAAATGATGGGCTACAACTTGCCTCGTCCTCTTTCCACAACCACACTGTCCACTGTGATCCTAAAGTGGGGTCCCATATTCCAGTACCAATGGATGATGGAATAAGGAAAGAGAAAAAAATTTTCCCAGGATGCTTTGGGTAGTCTGAAGTTGGATACAAATAGATAAAGCCACCTCTGTGCTTCTCATTTATTTCTGAGTCTAATACTGAAACCATCAAAACAACTACATTTTTATGAAGTAGTTTTAACCATCCAATGGAAAAATTGTGCCAGGGTAATACTGGCAAATTGTTTTCTCCAGTCCACGGGATGTGATGGATGACCTGGGGAGACAGAGGTCCAGCCTTCCCGGAGTGGAGATGGTGAGGGGTTCATCAGTAGCTATGGGCATGTCATGGTGATCACACTGGTAACTTGTAAGTTATAAATGTGAACTTGTAAGTTGTCTCTTAGTTGTGTAAATTTGTTAAAAGGAGGATTTTTGGGGACAGTAAATTGAAGATTTTGTGTTCTTGGCAGTTGCTAGTCCTCGGATTTTCTACAACTCACTGTCATCTAAGTCAGATGAGAGTTTCTTCTACAGTGTAGAGAGAGGATGACTCTCCCATAAATAAAACTGAGCTCTGAGGCTCTAGGAGGAAAAAGAAAGCCTGACCCTTTTGACTTTATAAGTGTGGATAGGAGAGGATTAGTGACTGCCACGAACAAAACATTGTCAGCTACCTGTTCCTAAAATGTCCTCCCTCTAACAAACTTAATGACTAAGAGACAACTTTAAAAGTTTGGATTTATAACTTAGAGATTATCAGGATGGTCACCTTGACATGCCTGTACCTCCTGAGAGGGAAGGCACAAAGGTCAAGAGTGTGTGTTCTGATGTTCCTCTTCCTAGAGTAGGGTGTCAGAGAGTATGAGTGTGTGTCTCACAGGGAGTCGAGTGGAGGACTAGTCTAGGGGGAAGCTGCAAACCTCTCCAGGAAGCTCTATTTGTAACCACATGCTCTGTGACCCAAGAACAACTGTAGTTCATTGACTGGGAAGCTGTCTATCAGGTTTCTGCCAAGCATTCTCTGGCTCCTGCCCTTCTGCCTCCCCTGTGGGTCAGCCCACATACCCTCAAGGCACTAGCCCGTTCTCCCGGTAGCCATTACCACAGTGTCCACTGGTGCTTTCCAGCTGTCCTGAGCTTTATTCTAAAAGTGAAAATGTGAAGGAATAAAATTTATCCTGGGTCCTGGGATTAAGTTCCACCATTTGTGACTAGGAGAAACTTCTGAGGTTTACATATAAAAACCGAGGCTCTGCAGCTGTTATTTGCTTACACTGTAATTGTAGTGTTTACATATAAATTCTAAGTAAGTACCTGATAGTAATTTGCTGTCTTTGGAATGTAAATATTCTCCTTAAAAAAATCTACTATTAGTTGTCTTAATCCCTTTATTTTGAGAACAAATGGAACAGTAAATTTGAGTCTACTGTGTTTGATCACAAATTCAGAATTGGTGAGGTCTAAGTTAGTGAAGTTTTAATGCATATTTTTTTCATGATCTTGTGTTCTCTAGTATAATTATGTGGTCTAATTTCAAATGTAGCCAGCTGCCAGCTCTTATATTGACACACTTTTATTACAGAAGAAACATACCAGACTTTTACGTAGTAGAGAGAGCAAAGAGGATCATTATCCAGTTGAAACTGAAAGGGAAATTCTCAGTGGGCTGAAGAGCTGTGTATTTTTATTGAGTGTTCATTAGTGGTCTGTGCAGGGGATCCACATTAAAATACCCGAAGAATGTGAAGCAGACAGAGAAAAAAACCCAAAAGGCAGGAGAGACTTATACTGTGTCCAGACAGTCAGGAAACAAAAGCAGGGGATTGCAGGCATCTCTCTAATATCAAGATAACAGGGAGATATTCTGGGCTCTGATACAAACACTGGCCTTTTTTGTTTGTTTGTTTGTTTTCTCTAAGACCAGTCATTGCAGATAAAGCCAGAAAAATGAATCAAGATTTATAAGCCAGGTTATTTAGTTGTCAATAATCTATGATGGATGGATGTATGTGTGTGATTTCAGAGCCCAGACTCTCTGCAGTGATGACAGCAATGAAGTCTCTACCTCCTGGGAGCCATTAGCACACCCACAGTTGTGACCACTAGCTATTTCTCCAGACATTGTTAAATGTCTCCTGGGAGACAGTATAGTTCCTGCTGAGAATCACTAGTTTAGTCCACAGTTCTCAATTAGGGAAGTCACAACTCCTGCTCCCTTGCCCCACTCCCACACTCCTGCTAATTCTAGCCACTTTTTTCCTCAGGGTGTGTGTATGGGTCTCCATCTAATGCCATTAGAAATGATTTTGCAGGACCTTCTGTCACCAAGTATGGCCAACAGAAGTCATGGAAGCTGTTCTTCCACCTTCACCATGTTCACTTCTGAAGAAGGTTCTACCAGGATCTAATAGAAAATACAATCAAAGTTTACAATACAGGGATAATGAGATCTCCCTCACCAGTTTTCAACTTCTAGCCCTGTTCTCATTTGTCAGAAATAAAATCATAGTGTCACTTCTGGTGGGAAGAGGATGTTTTGCCTAAGACAGCATGAGCTTGGAGCCTCCATGGGGGCATCAGAAGAGGCAGTGGTTCAAATAGAGGTCAAAATGCCTATAGGAGCTGGTGCTTGGTAGTTTTGCAGTGATGGCATTTAGACTGTAGAAAGGAAGGTTCTCTGCACAGCTAGACTGGAGCTGGTCAGGCTTCTCCTGCATTGCAGTGATCTTTGGTAGAATATAGATCTATAGAGAGTGACTGAGGAGAGCCATTTGTGGGCTAGAGTGCCCCTGGAGCCAGAGGGGACCTCTTTGTTCATTCTTTCATTTACTTAGCAATCAACAATTTAGCCCACATGTACTATGAACCAAGCATTAGACAAAGGCATGAGAATTGAACATTTATGGAGATAGATTTTTGAAACAGGAAAAAATCAAAAGTAGGGAGCCTGGTCAGTGATCCCACCCAAACTTGGAGCATAGCCAGCAGCCCTTCCCAATTGTGGAGCCCAGTCTGCAGTTCTGCCCAACTATGAGGCACAGCACACAGCCTCACCTGACTTGGAAGACTAGTAACAACCTGATGGGCTGCAGAGCACACCTCTGGTCCCACCCAGGCAGGGAGTACAACCAGATCCTGCTCAGTGACAGGCCTCAGCCTGTGGCCCTGCCTAATTTTGTTTTATTTTCAATATAAAATAAATTTATGGAACAGGTGGTGTTTGGTTACATGGGTAGGCTCTTTAGTGGTAATTTTTGAGATTTTGGTGCAACTGTCACCTGAGCAGTGTACACTGTACTGAATGTGTAGTCTTTTATTCCATCACCCCACTCCCCCCTTCCCCCTGAGTCCCCAAAGTCCTTTATATCATTCTTATGCCTTTGTGTCCTCATAGCCTAGCTCTCACAAGTGAGAACGTATGATATTTGGTTTTCCATTTCTGAGTTGCTTCACTTAGAATAATGGTCTCCAACTCCATCCAGGTTGCTGTGAATGCTGCTATTTCTTTTCTCCTCTTCTCTTCTCTTCTGTTCTCCTCTTCTCGAGATAGTCTCACACTGTTGCCAGGCTGGAGTGCAGTGGCAAGATCTTGGCTCACTGCAACCTCTGCCTTCTGGGTTCAAGCGATTCTCCTGCCTCAGCCGCCATAGTAGCTGGGATTACAGGCGTGCGCCACCACACCCGGCTAATTTTTTATATTTTTGATAGAGATGGGGTTTCATCATGTTGGTCAGGGTGATCTCGAACTCCTGACCTCAAGTGGTCTGCCCACCTTGGCCTCCCAGAGTGCTGGGATTACAGGCGTGAGTCACTGCGCCTGGCCTATTTCATTCTTTTTTATGGCTGAGAAGTATTTCATAGTGTATGTATACTACATTTTCTTTACTCACTCATTGGTTGATGAGCATTTAGGCTGGTTCCGTATTTTTGCAATTCCAAATTGTGCTGCTATAAACATGCATATCAAGTGTCTTTTTAATATAATGACTTCTTTTCCTCTGGGTAAATACCCAGTAGTGGGATTGCCGGATCAAATGGTAGTTTTGCCTTTGTTTCTTTAAGGAATCTCCATACTGTTTCCCATAGTGGCTGTTCTAGTTTAAATTCCCACCAGCAGGGTAAAAGTGTTTCCTTTTCACCACATCCATGCCAGCATCTATTTTTTTTTTTATTTTTTGATTATGACCATTCTTGCAGGAGTAAGGTGGTATCTCATTGTGGTTTTAATTTGCATTTCCCTGATCATTGGTGATGTTGAGCATTTTTTCATGTTTGTTGGCCATTTGTGTATCTTCTTTTGAGAAATGGCTATTCATGTCCTTAGCCCACTTTTTGATGGGATTATTTGTTTTTTTCTTGATGATTTGTTTGAGTTCCTTGTGGATTCTGGATATTAGTTTTTTGTCAGATGTACGGCTTGCAAATATTTTTTCCTATTCTGTGGGTTCTCTGTTTTTTCTGCTGATTATTTCTTTTGCTGTGCAGAAGCTTTCTAGTTTAGTTAGGATCCATCTATTTATTTTTGTTTTTGTTGCATTTGCTTTTTCATTCTTGGTCATGATCTCTTTGCTTAAGCCAGTGTCTAGAAGAGTTTTTCCAATGTTATCTTCTATAGTTTTTATGGTTTCATGTCTTAGATTTAAGTCTTTGATCCATCTTGAGTTGATTTTTATATAAAGAGATAGATGAGGACCCAGTTTTACTCTTCTGCATGTGGCTTGCCAATTATCCCAGCACCATTTGTTGAATAGGGTGTCCTTTCCTCACTTTGTTTTTGTTTGCTTTGTTGAAGATTAGTTGGCTGTAAGTATTTGGTTTTATTTTGGGGCTCTATATTATGTTCCATTGGTCTGTGTGCCTATTTTTTATACCAGTACCATGCTGTTTTGGTACTGGTATAAAACAGTATCAAAAGTGTTTAAAGTCAGGTAATGTGATCTAGCAAGGCCAGAAAAGTTTTCTTCAGTTGTTCCCTCAAAAAGGTTTCCAAACTTTTAGATTTATTTTCTTCCTCAGGAATACCAATTATTCTTAGGTTTGGTCATTTAGCATAATCTCAACTTTTTTGGAGGCTTTGTTTATTTTTTATTCTTTTTTCTTTGTGTTTGTCTGATTGGGTTAATTAAAAACTTTGTCTTCAGGCTCTAAAGTTTTCTTTTCTTGTTCTAGTCTATTGTTGACATTTTTCAGTGCATTTTGTATTTTTCCAAGTCTTTCATTTCCAGAAGTTGTGATTGTTTTTTCTTTATGACATCTATTTCCCTGGAGCATTTTTCATCCATATCCTGTATCATTTATTAAAATTTTTTAAGTTGGTTTTCCTCTTTCTCTGGTATCTTAATAATCAATCAATAATCAATAATAATCAATAATAATCAATCAATTGAATAGCTTAATAATCAACCTTCTGCATTCTTTATCTGGCAATTCAGAGATTCCTTCTTGGTTTGGATCCATTGCTTGGGAGCTGGTGTGATCTTTTGGGGTGTTAAAGAATCCTCTTTTGTCATATTACCAGAATTACTTTTCTGGTTCCTTCTCATTTGGGTAGACTATTTCAGTGGAGAGGTCTTAATCTCAAGCCCTGCTGTTCAGATTCCTTTGTTCCATAGGGTGATCTCTTGATGTGGTGCTTTCCCCCTTCTCCTAGGGGTGGGGTTTCCTGAGACCTTGACTGTAGTGATTGTTATTGCTCTTCTGGGTCTAGCCACCCAGAGGGGCAACCAGGCTCCGGGCTGGTGCTGGGGGAATGTTTGCAAGGAGGTGTGTGATGTGATTCATCTTCGGGTCTCCCAGCCATGGATACCAGCATCTGCTCTCATAGAGGTATCAGGGAAGTGAAGTAGACTTCATGAGAGTCCTTGGTTATAGATACATGTACTATGCTGGCTTTCTTGAATGCTGGTTATGCTAGCAGTGAAGTTGTCACATGGACACATTCAAAATTTCTGGTTAGCCAAGATATTGCAGTTAGGGAAATTAGGTGTTGCCTTCTTCCTGGTGTCAGGTTTATTCTGTCATGATTTGCTGTAATGGCCTAAGTTGGTTATCCTCCAGCCAGGAGGTGGTGTTTTCAAGAGAGCATGAGCTCTAGTAGTAGTAGGGGAATCCAAGTTTGCCCTAAGATGGCCAGGGTAATTATTTTGGTATCTCAGGTGATGGGCAAGATTGTCAAGCTCCGAAAAGTTTCTATGTTTTGTGTTCGGCTACCAGAGCAGGTAGGGAAATGCATCAGGCGGGGGCAGGGGTAGGAGAGTCTGGGCTCAGACTCTCCTTGGATGGGGCTTCCTGTGGCCACTATGGGGTGTGAGGGGGTCGTTCTCAGGCCAATGGGGTTATGTTCCAGAGGGGATCATGGCTGCTTCTGCTATGTCATATAGTTTTCCAGGGAGGTGGGGGCAAGAGCCTGGTAGCTGGTAGCAAGAGGCTTCACCCAGCTCCTACACAGTTGGTGAGGCCAGTCTCACTCCCACAGTGCCCCACTCAGACGTTGTCCTGGGTTGTGAGCTACCCCACTGAGAAAGCAAGCATGGCTTTTGGACCTTGCCTATCCCTGTCTTCTCACTCTGTTGGCAGCTCCTGCACTTCTGCACTTGTGTCTGCAGCAGCTCCCGCTTCTCCCCAAGACTCTGCTCAAGAAAATTTGTGTCCAATCAAAACCACTACCAATTTCAGTTGGGAGATTTTTCACCCTGTAACCCCTCCTCAATCCTGCTGGCTGCCTTCTTGAGGCCCCCTGTGAGATATAGTCAGAGATGGCTTCCTGGGGTTTGAGCTGGAGACTGGGAGTGTCTTCAAAGCATTTCCTGCTGCTACTTCTACTATTATATTTTGTGCAACTCCCTAAATTCATTTTACCTCTAGGTAAGGTTAAATCCTTCTTTCATGATTTGGATTTTCAGATTCCCCAGTGGGGATGTGTGTTTGGAGGCAGATTTCCCCTCTTACACTTTGGGAACTCACAGTTTTTGGCCTGTTTCACAGAATTTGCAGTGGTGTGCCACTTCTTTCAAAGGATTTGTGAATTCTTTCAGTTTTTCTGGTACATTCCTGTGGTGGTTCTTGGAGCAAACAATCACAGTGTGAGTCTCTACATGCTGCTCTGTTCATACACTTGGGAGCTGCACATTAGCCCTGCCTTCTATCCACCTTCTTCCCCGCTCTCTGCCTGATTTTAGAGCCCAGCCTGTAGCCTTGCCCAATTGTGGAACACAGCCAGAGTCCTAGTCCAATTGCATAGCCCAGCCTGCAGCCCCATTTGAATGCATAGTAGAACCAGAAACATCACTCACTGGAAAAGCACAACCTGGGGTCTCACCTGGCCAGGAGCAATTATACAGCCCAGCCAAAAGCCCTTCCTGACCACGATCCCAACAAGCAGCCTCTTCCAGAGCCCAACCAGCAGAGCTACCCAGCCACAGATCAAAATCAGCAGCCTTGCCCAGCTTCAGATCATGGGCAGCAGCCCTGCCCTATTAGATACCTTGTCAGCAAGCCCCCCATGCCCACAGAAACAACTAGATGATCCATCCACCTGATGGCCCCTGGACTAACTAGTGAAGGTCCGTCCCTGCCCAAGTGAACATGTAAAAGCCTTGAAGAGATAATAACTCCCCGATATGCAGACATTGATGTAAGGATATGAGGTTCATAAAGAATCAAGGAAACACGGCAAGCAGCAAAGGAAATGTACAAAGCACCAAAAAAACACTAAAGAAATAAATATCAATGAGATGCGGTGGCTCATGCTTAATCTCAGCACTTTGGGAGGCCAATCGCACCACTTTGGGAGGATTCTTTGAGCCCAGGAGTTTGAGACCAGCCTGGACAACATAAGACCTTATAGATTAAAAAAAAAAAATTATCCAGGCATGGTGATGTATGCCCATAGTCCTAGCTACTTGGGAGGCTGAGGTGGGAGGATTGCTTGGGCTTGGGAGGTCAAGGAGGCAGTGAGCCAAGACCATGCTACTGCACTCCAGCCTGAGTGACAGGGTGAGGCCCTGTGTCAAAAACAAAAGACAAGAAAAGATAACACAGGAGGCAGGAAGGAAGGAAGGAAGGAAAAATGAGTATCTATGAACTGATTGACAAAGAATTAAAAATAATCTCAAGGAAGTTTAGTGAATGACAAGAAAAAGACAGCTAAAGGAAATTAAGAAAACAATACATGAACAAAATGAAAAGTTCAACAAAGAGAAATCATTTTTTAAAATTCTAGAGCTGAAGAATTCAGTGACTGAACAAATAATTCAATAGCTTCAACACAATTCTCAATCAAGCAGAAAAAAGAATCCATGAACTCTAAGACAGGTCAATTGAATTATCCAGCCAGAGGAGCAAAAAGAAAAAGAATGAAAGAGTGAAGGAAGCCCAGAGGAAGTTCTAATACTATAATGGTGGTGTATAAATCACTTTCAACTCTGATATAAAAGTTAAAAAAACAAACATATTAAGCATAACCATAATTACAATAATTTGTTACTGGATACAGAATATGACAAAAGGTATAAATTGTAACATCAATAACCTAAAATGTGAAGGAGCAAGAGCAAAAGTATAGTTATTATATATGATCAAAATTAAATTGTTATAAGCTTAAAATAGGATATTATAGCTATAAGATATTTTAAGTAAGCCTCTTGGAAACCAAGAAGGAAAAACCTGTAGAAGATACACAGAAAATTAAGAGAAAGGTATGAAAGTATACCATGACAACAAATCATCAAATTGCAAAGGCATGCAGCAAAAGAGAAAGAGAGAAACAAAGGAACTACAAAGCAGTCAGAAAACAATGAACAAAATAGCAATAGTAAGTCCTTACCTATGAATAATTATTTTAAACATAAATGGATTTCATTCTCCAATCAAAAGACATAGAGTGAGTGAATGGGTTTTTAAAAGACAAGGTCTGCTGATTTGCTGCCTTCAGGAGATTCACTTTAGCTTTAGGGACACACATAGACTGAAAGTGAAAGGATGGAAAAATATATTCTGTGAAAATGATAACCAAAAGAAATCAGGAATGGCTATACTTATATTAGACAAAATACACTTTCAATAAAGCAAAATGGCCCCAAGAGACAATGAAGGTCAGTATATAATATAAAGGGGCCAATTCATCAAAAAGATATTATAATTTAGGCACCCAACATTGGAGAACCTAAGTATATAAAGAAAATAGTAACAGAGTTGAAAAATAAATAGCAATGCAGTAACAGTAAAAGATTTTAATATCCCACTTTCAACAACAGATAGATCATCCAGACAGAAAATCAATAAAAAATTAGCAGATTTTAATAACACTATAGACCAAATGGAGTTAACAGACATATGTAGAACTTTCCATCCAATAGAAGCAAAATAGACATTCTTTCCAAGGGCACACAAAACATTCTCCAGGATAGATTATATGTTAGGCCACAAAAACAGTTGTAACAAATTCAAGAAGTTTGGAATCATTTCAAATGTATTTTCTGACCACAATGGTATGAAACTAAAAATTAGTAACAGGAGGAAAATTGGAAAATTTACAAACACAAGAGAATTAAAACACTCCTGAACAACCAATGGGTCAAAGAATAAATCAAAAGGGAAATTTTTAAATACCTTGAGAGAAACAAAAATGGAAACACCATAAACCAAAACTTAGAGGAGGCAGTAAAAGCAGTTCTGAGAGGGAAGTTGATAGCAATGAATGTCTACCTTAAGAAAAAGAAAGATTTCAAATAAACAGAGTTACTTTACACCTCAAGGAACTACAGAAAGAATAACAAACTATGTTCAACATCAACAGAAAGAAAGGAAGCAATAAATATTAAAGCAGAAATATAGAAAATAAAGACTAGAAAAACAATAGAAAAGACCAATGAAACTGAGTTGGTTTTTTGAAAAAAAAAGGACAAACCCTTGGCTAGACTAACGAAAGATGGAGAGGACTTGAGTAAATAAAACTCTAAATGAAACAGGATACAACTGATACAGTGGAATTACAAAGGATCATAAGAAAGCACTGTAAACAATTATAAACCAACAAATTGGATAGCCTAGAAAAACGAGTAAATTCTTAGGAACATACAACCTGCCATGACTGAATTATGAAAAATGACAAAATCTGAACAGAACAATAATGAACAAGGAGATTGATTTAGTAATCAAAAACCTGCCACCAAAGAAAAGCCCTAGACTAGATGACTTTAAAGGTGAATTCTGCCAAGCATTTAAAGAACTATTGCCAGTCCTTCTCAAACTCTTCTGAAAAACTGAAGATGAGGGAACACTTTCAAACTCATTTTATGAGGCTAATATTACATGGATACCAGAGCAAGATGGGGACATGACAAGAAAATTACAGAACAATAACTCTGATGAACATAGATGTAAAAATTCTTGAGAAAATATCAGCCAACTTAACAGCAATTAGAAGTATCATACACTATGATTAAGCATGTCAAGGGATCTTACCCTGCTGTGCAAGGATGGTTTGACATATACAAATCAGTAAAGGTGATGCAAACACATTAACAGAATGAAGAATCATAAGATTATCTCAATAAAATGCAGAAAAAGCATTTCACAAAATTCAACATCCTTCTGAGATTAGAAAACTCAACAAATTGTTTATAGAAGAAAATGTACCCCAAAATAATAGAAGCCATATATAACAAGCCCACAGCTAACATCATACTCAGCAGTGAAAAGCCGAAAGCTTTTTCTCTAAGCTCAGAAACAAGACAAGGGTGCCCACTCTCACTGCTTCTATTCAACATAGTACTAAAAGTTCTATATGTAGGCAAGAAAAGGAAATACAAAGCATACAAATGCAAAAAGAAGTATAATTATTTCTGTTTGCAGATGACATGATCTTATATATAGAAAACTCTAAAGACTCCACACACACACACAAAACTGTTAGAACTAATAAATAAATTCAACTATACACTGGAACTCATTCCTGGTCCTGAATGACTCCTGGGGAAGGTGTGAGTTGAGCAGGTGAGCAACCTGCTCTTGCCACAGACCTCTGGAATCCTGGCAGCAGAAGACCCGAAAACCCCCATGAACACTTGAGCTTGCAGGGAGAGCTGCTTAGCAAGGCGGTAGGAGAAGAACTCCAGCTTGTACAGAGCCCAGAGGGTTTGATATGGCAGTATCTGTAGTGGAGCATGATCATGAATGCCCATTGCCCAAGGCTTGTCTTGCTCCCTTAGGAGACTTTAGCCTTAGGGGAACTGTCAGACCTGAACAGATCAGGGTGATCTTGTTCATGAGATGGGGCTAGTTCAACCTGAGGACCTCCCTGTCTTCTGGCCTCTCACGGGGGCCCAGCCTGGCTGCACCTTCTTGCGGTGCATCCTTAGATGCCCAGCTGGGGTGTCTCCCAGAAGCCCACACTATATCTCCTGTGCTAGAAGACCATGCCTGACCATTGAAGAGCTCCAGCAAAGTGGCCCTTTCTGATTTGCACTAGCCCACCTATTCCCTGCCCCAACTACAGCCTCCTCTGTGCTGCATTGCTAGTATACACTTGCCCACGGCCACTCCCCACATCACTTCACTGATGTATGTGTACGTGGGTTGACCTTGCCTTCCTTTCCCATTGGCATGTGTAGGCATGTATACCCCACTAGTGTGAACATGCGCACAGAAGGCACCAGCCCCATACCTGCCAGCACCCCATTCCTGCACTGATTCTGCCACTGGAGTGAACATGCACACGGATGCTAGCACCCCTGCTCCTGCCAATGCCCTATCTCAGCCAACAAGCATGCATTCTGCTGCACTGCTGCTACTGCTGGCACATGTGAATGAGCACAGGTCCCACTGCAACCCACTAGTGGAGCACTTTGGCTGGCACCACCCATCAGGGTGTTGTGACCAGTGGTCCAGGAACATGTTGGCCTCTTCGGTGCAGCAGGTTGCTAACCTCAACAGACTAGGAAGCAAAGCCATGGCTTGATACTATCCCCCCAGAGTTAGAGCATGCAGCTCACGAGTCCTCAGCTGACCCTTGGTCCCCTAAATCTTCCAGAAATGAAGCTAGTCAACCAAGCTTACCTTATACCATAATCAAACCCCCAAGGACATCAAAGAAGATAAATAAAAACCCATCTAAAGGACAGCAACTTCAAAGATTAAAGGACCATCAGCCCACAAAGATGTGAAAGAACCAGCATAAGAACTCTGGCAAATCAAAAAACCAGAGTGTCTTCTTACCTCCAAACAACCATACTAGTTCCATAGCAGTGGTTCTTAACCAGACTGAAATGGCTGAAATGACAGAAATAGAATTCAGAACATGGATAGAAATGAAGATATCAAGATTCAGGAGAAAGTTGAAACCCAATCCAAGGATGCTAATTAATTCAATAAAATGATACAGGAGATGATATATGAAATGGCCATTTTAAGAAAGAACTAAACTGATCTGATAGAGCTGAAAAATCCACTTTAAGAATTTCAGAATACAATCAAAAGTATTAAGAGCAGAATCAACCAACCTGAGGAAAGAATCTCAGAGCTCAAGGACTAGCTCTCTGAAATAACTCAGAGAAAAGTAAAGCAAAAAACAATAAAGAAAAATAAAACCTTCAAGAAATATGGAATTATGTAAAGAGATCAAATCTACAACTCATTGATGTCCCTGAAAAAGAGAGAGAAAACAAGCAACTTGGAAAACATATTTCAGGACATCATCCATGAAAAGTTCCTTAACCTTGCCAGAGAGGCCAACATTCAAATTAATGAAATGCAGAGAATCCTTGTGAAATACCACACAAGAAGGCCATCCCCAAGACATGTAATCATCAGATTCTCCAAAGTTGAAATGAAAGAAAAAATGTTAAAGCCAGAGAGAGAGAGAAGGGGTGAGTCACCTACAAAGGGAACCCCATCAGGTTAACAGTGGACATTTCAGCAGAAACTCTGTAAGCCAGAGGAGATTGGAAGCATATATTTAGCATTCTTAAAAGAAATTCCAAACAAGAACTTCATTTCCAGCTAAACTTAGCTTCATAAGCGAAGGAGAAATAAGATCCTTTTTAGAAAAGAAAATGTTAAGAGAATTTATTACCATCAGCCCTGGATTATAAGAGGTCCTGAAGGGAGTGCTAAATATGGAAAGGAAAGACTGTTGCCAGCCACTACGAAAACATGCTTAAATGCATAGACCAGTCACACTATAAGCAACCATACAAACAAGTCTGCATACTAACCAGCTAACAACAGGATGACATAATCAGATATGCAAAAAGCAGGGATTGCTATTCTAATTTCAGACAAAAAATACTATAAGCCACTAAAGACAAAAAAGTCAAAGAAGGCATTTTGTAATGATAAAGGGCTCAATTCAACAAGAAGACCTAACTATCCTAAATATATACACATCCAACACAGGAGCACCCAGATTCATAAAGCAAGTTCTTAGAGACCTACAAAGAGATTTAGATAATCACACAATAGTACTGGGAGACTTCAACACCCCACTGACTGTATTAGGTCATCAAGGCAGAAAACTAATAAAGATATTTGGGACTTGAACTTGACACTTGACCAAATGGACCTGATAGACCTCTACAGAACTCTCCACTCCAAAACAACAGAATATCCATCTATTCTTCTCATCTGCACATGGTATGTACTCTAAAATCAACCACACAATTGGGCATAAAACAATCCTCAGTGCCTTAAAAGAAAACAACCAAAATTATACCAATCATATTCTTGGACCACAGTGCAATAAAAAATAGAAGTCAATGCCAAGAATATTGCTCAAAACCATGCTAATTACATTAATTACATGAAAATTAACCCTTCCCTTGAATGAATGACTTTTGGGTAAATAATGAAATTAATGCAGAAATCAAGAAATTCTTTGAAACGAATGAGAAAAAAGTTACAACATACTAGAATCATTGGGACACAGCTAAAGCTGTGTTAAGAGGGAAGTTTATAGCACTAAACACTCACATCAAAAAGCTAGAAATATCTCAAATTAACAATCTTACCATACCTAGAGAAACAAGAGAAACAAGAAAACCAACTCCAAAGCTAGCAGAAGACAAGACGTTAACAAAATGAGAGCTGAACTAAAGGAATTTGAGATATGAAAAACTATGCAAAAGATCAACAGATCCAGGAGTAGTTCTTTGAAAGAATTAATAAAATAGGCCACTGCCTAGACTGATAAAGAAAAAAAAAGAGAGGATCCAAATAAACACAATAAGAAATGACAAAGGGGACATTACCACCAATGCCACAGAAATACAAAAAACAAAAACAAAACCTCTCAGAGGCTACTATGAACACTTACTTCTGTGTATACTATTTAGAAAATCTAGAAGAAATGGATAAATTTCTGCAAATGTACAACCTCCCAAGATTGAAACAGGAAGAAATTGAATCCCTGAACAGATCAATATGAGTTCTTAAATTGAATCAGTAATAAAAAGCTTACCATCCAGAAAAAGCTCAGGACCAGATGGATTCACAGACGAATTCGACCAGATGTATAATGAGCAACTGGTACTATTCCAAGAAATTGAGGCGAGACCCACTCCTTAACTCATTCTATCAGGCCGGTATCATCTTGACACCAAAACCCAGCAGGGACACAACAACAACAACAACAAACTGTAGGCCAATGTTCTTGATGATCATAGATGCAAAAACCCTCAAAAAAATACTAGCAAACCAAATCCAGCAGCACATCAAAAAGCTAATCCATGATTATCACGTAGGCTGTATCTCTGGGACGCAAGGTTGGCTCAACATATACAAATTAATAAATGTGATTTATCACATAAACAGAACTAAAAACAAAAATCATATGATCTCAATATACGCAGAAAATGCTTTCAATAAAATTCAACATCCCTTCATGCTAAAAAATCTCAATAAACTAGGCATTGAGGGAACATGCTTCAAAATAGTAAGAGCCATCTGTGACAAACACACAGCCAATATCATGCTTAATGGGCAAAGGCTGGAAGCATTCCCCTCTGAAAACCAGTACAAAACAAGGATGCCTTCTCTCACCACTCCTATTCAACATACTGTTGGAAGTCCTAGTCAGAGAAATTGGAGAAGATGAAAAAAAATACATCAAATAGGAAGAGAGGAAGTCAAACTACTCCTGTTTGCAGACAATATGATTCTATACTTAGAAAACCCAATAGTCTCTGCCAAAACCTCCTTAATCTGATTAACAACTTTACAATAAAGTTTCAGGATACAAAATAAGTGTACAAAAGTCACTAGCATTCCTATACACCAACAACATCCAAGCTGAGAGACAAATCAGTAATCCAGTTCCATTAACAATAGCCACAAAAAGAATAAAATACCTAGGACTACAGCTAACCAGGGAAGTGAAAGATCTCTACAATGAGAATTTAAAAACACTGCTAAAAGAAATCTGTCTTGACACAAACAAATGGAAAACATTCCATGCTTATGGATAGGAAGAATCAAAACAGTTAAAGTGGCCATACTGCCCAAAGCAATTTACAGATTTATTGCTATTCCTATCAAACTACCAATGACATTCTTCTCAAAATTAGAAAAAGCTATTTTAAAATTCATATGGAATAAACGAAAAAAAGCCTAAATAGCCAAGGCAATCCTAAGCAAAAAGAACAAACCCAGAGACATCATATTACCCAATTTCAAACTATACTCCTAAGATACAGTAACCAAAACAGTATAGTGCTGGTACAAAAACAGATACATAGACCAGTGGAATAGAATAAAGAGCCCAGAAATAATGTCACACATTTACAACCATCTGATCTTTGACAAAATGAACAAAAGCACGCCATGGAGAAAGAACTCCCTATTCAATAAATAGTGTTGGGATAACTGGCTAGCAATATGCAGAATATTGAAGGTGGACACCTTCCTTACACTATATACAAAAATCAGCTCAAGGTGGATTACAGACTTAAATGTAAAACTTAAAACTATAAAAACCTTAGACGATAACCTAGGAAATACCATTCCACATATATAACCTGGCAAAGATTTTATGACAAAGATGCTAAAAGCACTTGCAACAGAAACAAAAATTGACAAATGGGACCTAATTATACTAAAGAGCTTCTGCCCAACAACAGAAACTATGAACAGAGTAAACAGACAACCCACAGAATGGAAAAAAAAATTTGCAAACTATGCATCTGACAGTGGTCTAAAATCCAGCATCTATAAGGAACTTAAACAAATTAACAAGCAAAAAATAAACAATCCCATAAAAGGCAAAGGATATTAACAGACACTTTTCAAAAGAAGGCATACCCATGGTCAACAAGCATATGAAAAAATGCTCTGCATGACTGATCATTAGAGAAATGCACATCAAAACTGCAATGAGATACCATCTCACACCAGTCAGAATGGCTATTAAAAATGTCAAAAAATAATAAATGCTGGTGAGGTTGCAGAGCAAGTGGAACACTTATACTCTGATGGTGGGAATGTAAATAAATTCATCTATTTACTGGAAAGCAGTGTGGTGATTTATCAAAGAACTTAGAAATACCATTTGACTCAGCAATCCCACTATTGGGTATATACCCAATGGAATATAAATCACTCTAGTATAAAGACACATACAGGCATATGTCCATTGCAGTACTGTTCACAATAGCAAAGTCATGGAATCAACCTAAATGCCCATCAATGGTAGTAGACTAGATAAAGAAAATGTGGTAAATGTGGTAAATATACACCATGGAATACTATGCAGGCATAAAAAAAGAATGAGATTATGTCCTTTGTAGCAACATCAATGTAGTTAGAGGCCATTATCCTAAGCAAACTAACACATTAATAAAAAACCAAACACCACATGTTCCCACTTATCAGTGGGAGCTACACATTGAGTACATATGGACACAAAGATGGGAACAACAGACACTGGGGCCTACTTGAGGGTAGGGAGGGTGGAATGGAGGTTAAGGATTTAAAAAAAAATCTAGCTATCAAGTACTATGCTGATTACCTGGGTGATGAAATAATCTATACACCAAACACCCACGACACATAATTTACCTGTATAACAAACCTACACATATACCCCTGAACCTAAAATAAAAGTTAAAAAAATAAGTGAATTCAGCAAACCTGCAGGATACAAAGTTGACATACAAAAATCAGTTACATTTCTATATCATAACAAAACTATCTGAAAAAGAATACAAGCCCATTTACAATCACATCAAAAATAATAAAATTTTTTTTTTGGGGACGGAGTTTCGCTCTTGTTGCCCAGGCTGGGGTGTAGTGGTGTGATCTCAGCTCACCGCAACCTCTGCCTCCCGGGTTCAAGTGATTCTCCTGCCTCAGCCTCCTGAGTACAAAATCCTAGAAATAAATTTGCCCATGGTGGTAAAAGATCTGTACATTGAAAATCAAAAGACATGGATGAAAGAAACTGAAAACAACACATGGAAAGACTTCCTATGTTCTTGGATTGGAAGAATTAATGTTGTAAAAATATGTATACTACCCAAAGCATTCTTTAGATCCAGTGCAACCCCTATCAAAATTCTAATGGCATTTTTATAGAAATAGAGAAAAACTTTTAAACATTTATATAGAACCACAAAAACCTCCAAATAGCCAAGGCAATTCTGAACAAAAAGAACAAAGTTAGAGGCATCATACTTCCTGATTTCAAACAATATTACAAAGCTGTAGTAATCCAACAGTATAGTACTGACATGAAAACCAGTACATAGACCAATGGAACAGAATTGAGAGCCCAGAGATAAACCCATGCATATATAGATAACTAATACCTAACAGTGAAACCAAGCATTCACAGTGGGCAAAGGATAGTTTCTTCAGTAAGTAGTGTTGAGAAAACTGGATATCCACCTGCCAAAAAATAAAATAGGGCCCCTCTCTTACACTACTTAGAAAAATTAACTCAAGGTGGATTAAAGGTTTAAATGTAAGACCTGAAACCATAAAACTCCTGGGAGAAAACATAAGGAAAAAGCTCCTTTATGTTGGCTTTAGCAATGATTTTTTTCACAAAAGCACAAGCAACAAAAAAATAAACATGTTGGACTACATTAAACTAAAAAGCATCTGCATAGCAAAAGAAACACTGAACAAAGTGAAAACGCATTCTACAGAATAGGAGAAAATATTTGCCAACTACATATGTATCTAATAAGATTTTAATATCCAAAAATATAAGGAACTTATATAATGCAATAGCAAAAAGCTCACAAATAATCCCATTTTAAAAATAGGCAAATGATGAATAGACATACAAATGGCCTACAGGTATATGAAAAGGTGCTCAACATCACACATCACAGAAATGCAAAGAAAACCATGTTGAGATATCTTGTCACCCCTATTAGGATGGCCATTATCAAGAAACAAGAGATAACAAGTGTTTGTCAGGATGTGGAGAAAAGGGAATCCATGTGCACTGTTATTGGAAATGTAAATTGGTACAGCCATTATGGAAAACAATTTGGAAGCTCCTTAAAAAATTAAACATAGGACTGCCATATGATCCAGTAATCCTACTACTGGGTATATATCCAAAAGAAACAACATCATTATTTCAAAAACATATCTGCACCTCCATGTTCATTGCAGCGTTATTCACAATAGCCAAGACGTGGAAGCAAACTAAGTGTCCATCAGCAGATGAATGGATGAAGAAAAGGTGAGATTGATATCAAATACAATAATATAATAAAATATTCAGTCATAAAAATGAGGGGTATCCTTCTCTCTCACTGTCTTTTTGTTTATTTGCATGTGTGTGCACACCCACATAGTAATGTGTAGTTCAGGGGAACACTCCAAGGTAAGGAGGGACCCTAGAAGCATGAAGTACCATATACTCTTGGGCCCTGCTCCCTGGTGGGCTGAGGTCCATCACGGAGGATGGTACCTAAGCATGGGAGGTAGAAAGCAATGGCTCTGTCCTGCTTCTCTGAGAACTGGGCCAAATCTACAGGCAAGAAATTTACAATTGTGGTAGTTCTTTTGCTAGGAGCCTTCTTGGATATTGTATGTTCTTTACAAGGTTGTGTCCATTTGACTTTTTGTGGGTATTGAGGTCCCTAAAAGATAAATTGTGAAGCCATCCTCAGAGGCAATTTGTGTGGATTTCACTGGGTTTTCCTTTTCTCCTGCAACACCAATTAAGTGCTTTTCTTGGCTCTGTTGGATAAGGGACTGAGTTCCTCAGATTCAGAGTTCTTTGTGTTCTGCTTGGGAGTTCTGCCCTGGCTACCTCCCCAAACCCTTGACATTTATTGAGCACTAATTATATGCTAGGTAATATGCTTTATCTGGGAGTTTAAAATGCCAAAATAGAGTATATTAACCATATCTTTTATTTCCTGTATTCTGATCCTTTGACATCTGGAGACTTGCTGACCCTAAAGGGTCTGCTCCTTCAAGAATTTGCCTGTTCCTAGAGATAGTAAACAACTGGTCCAGGGAGTATGCCTTTCAAGTGCAAACCAACCAATCCAAAGCTCACACCCCAAACACCTCCTTTACGGAGCTCTCACACTGAAGTGTAAGTCTTTTTGGATGTAAAATTCTTGGTTGATAGTCTTTTTCTTTCATTTTCTTTGAATATGTCAACTCATACCTTCTGTCCTCCATGATTTCTCGTAAGAGGTCAGCTGTTAACTTTATTGAGGATCACTTGTATGTGATGTGTTACTTTTTTTCTTCTTGAAAAGACAGAATTTAAAATATTCTGTCTTTTCTTCGGTTTTTGACAGTTTGACTGTGATGTGCCTAGGCATGGATCTTTTTGAGTTTATCCTCCCTGGAGTTCTTCAAGCTTTCTGGATGTGCAGATTAATACTTTTCATCAAATTTGAGAAATTCTCTACATTATTTATTCAGATTATCTTACATCCCTTTTTAAGATCACTTCTGTTTTTCTGAGTCTTCCATTAGAAATATTTCGGTGTGCTTGATGACCTTCCACAAGTTTCTGAGACTCTCTTCATTCTTTTCACATTCCTTTTTTTAATTGTTCAGACTAATCTGAATTGATTTATCTTCAAGTTACCTGATTATTTCTGCCAGTGCAGATATACTGTTGAGCCCTTCTAGTGATTTTTTTTTAAATTAGTTATTGCACTTTTCAACTCCAGAATTTTAATTTGGTTATTTTTCATAATTTCTCTCTCTCTATTGATATTCCCTGGTGATGCATCATTCTCATACTTTCACTTAAGTCTTGAGACATGGTTTCTTTTAGTTCTTTGATAGTATTTATAATAACTTATTTAAAACCTTTGCCTGCTTCTCTCAAAGTAAGGGAGTAGAGAGCCTAGAGTTCAAACTCAACCTGGATTGAAGTCCCCTTCTTTGACTTCCATTGCCATTACATGTGGCAAGTAGTTTAATTAATCAAGCTGAGAATCTGTTTTACCATCTGTAACATGGGACTATGATTCCACCTTTCATAGTTTTACATGACATTATCCATAGCACTTACTGCTGTCTCTGATAAACCAAGGTACCATCCCCTCCCCCAAACTCCTCATCTCCCTCAAAAAACATGTATTCAGTATCTTCTTGGAATGGAGGGAAGCAAAGACTAACAATGTATGGCTCCTCATCTCACAGAGTTCTGCCATTAGCAAACAGTTGCATGCCAACAGCATGAGATATGTCAAGGTGGAGGGGTGGGAAGTAGGAAAGGGGGCACCTAACTTGGTCACGGAAGCTTTTTTAGTGTATAATGCATATCCTGGCTCTGGGTAGGTGCCTAGGTGAAATGCCAAGGAGAGAGGCCTGAAGCACACAGTATTTGGAGGGAACTGCAGGAGGGTTGCCATGACTGGAATGCAGTCACACCCAGGGCAAGGGCAAGGACAGGGGCAAGGGCATAGCAGGGGTCATTCAGACAGGAAAGGCCTAATACTGCAAGCCAGGAAGTTTGGCCTTCTCTTATTCCTGGGAAACCTCTTTAGCTAATGACTGTACTTCTAGACATCCTTACCCTGCCCTGAAAGAGGGAAGGAGAGACCTGACACAGACTGAATAATGTGCAGGTATGTGAGTGCCAGGAAGGACTGGATTAGGTTGCAGCAGGCACCATTGTTCCAATTTGTTCCATTCTTCCAAACTGACAGGTGTCATGGGAGAGAATTCTCAAATGATGCAGATAGATTAATATTTTCGTTTAGCTAGAGCTAAGCCTGAGTTTAATTATTGATATTTTCTTCTGGCTATAGAACTGCCTTAAGGTTAATAAAGTCTTTTTTCTTTTATTTTGGGTTTTACTTTTCTGTCTGTTTTAGGAAATACTTCTCTAAAAGGGCATTTTCACTTAGCATTAATGTTTTTTCCCATATCCTGTAAATGAAGGAAGTCAAAGGAAATCAAAATATAAACTTGGATGCAAAATCAGATTTAAATTTCTAGATTAAAAAATAACTGTTTTCACCCCCTTTCTCTGTAGCTAACTTGTGTTTTTCCAATGAAAACATTAAATACAACTAGGCATTATTTATGAGCTTAATTTCAGCAGATGTTTCATTATTCCTTGTGCAAAGGGAAATGTGATCATAGGGCTTTCTTTGGGTCTCAGCACTAACTTACACCAACTGATACTGTAGTTCATGACATAGTGACTGATGAGTAGTTCAGTATGGAATGAACGATGTCATGTCTTCAGGTTTTCTGATCTTAATTCCTGCCAAAGAAAAGACAAAGTGTATATACTAGCTGAGGGTATTATTCTCTCCAGTCCGTTTTCCCATGTAGGTGGGCTGTCAGACCAACAGGAGATTTACTGTGATTCAATGACACACGCCTCTGGGACCTTTCGTTTCTCTGTAGCTGCATCCTATGCTAGAAGGTGGTGAGGGTTATTCTAATTTGAGAAGCAGATACCTTTGGGAGAGGCAGATTGTATTTAGAAAACCCCCAAATAGGAACATTATAGAACACAGTGCTTGAATATGGACCAATTAAGTTAGATCTTTTGGTTTAGCCAAGGGCTTCAAGTGTATAGAACTGTTTGCAATTCGGAATGTCAGTCACTTAAAATTTAAATAAATGTGGGCTTGTGATTTGAGTTCAACTTTGAAAACAGCATGGACTTTAGGGATATCCTTTAAAAATAGTTTTTATATGCATGGAGGAAAATCTTTAGTCAGCATGAGTTCTTCTTATAATCAATCTTTGAACAGCAGAGTGGGATGGCAAACAGGTTAGGAACATAAATTCAGGAGCCAAATGTCTTCAACTTGTAGCCATTTACTTGCCCAGTGACAGTGGTCAACTTATTTAACTGTCTTTTGACTCAATTTCTCTCAATTAAAGAAGAGAAAATATAATAACTGTAAAAGGGTTCTTGAGAGACTTTAGAGCAGAGCCTGCCAAAATAACACATTCCACAAAAAATGATAGCTACTATCATTATTATTAATGATTATCATCATCATTAACATCACTGACACCTGCATGGTTGTCTAATGGAGATAGTGTTTTCAGAGGTTGTGATGATGTGTAGAAATTATGTCTGAATTATCCAGAATTATTTTTTAATTTTTAAAAACAATTTCAAGTGTTATTAGCATGAAGCGAATAATAATAAACAGTGCTTACTGAGTGCCAAGCATTATATATGTATGCTATAATATATACAAAATATATAGAAAAAACTGAACCCAGTACAGTTGTTGTATATCTTGAAAACGTGACTGCAGCTGTCACACACCATAGATGCTTGAAGCTATTATTTAAGATATTTTTGTATCTCTGCATAGTTGGGCCTGGAGGTTCATTTATGAAATAGACAACTGATGAATTTTTTTCTCAGGTTCCAGCTTTATTTTTTAGAAATCATATTATTTTTCATTTGCTTTTTTTCTCCTAATGTGAATAGTATAAATAGTGCTTCTGATTATAAAGTTAATGAATACTTACATAGAGAAA
This sequence comes from Pongo abelii, assembly GCF_028885655.2. NCBI lineage: Eukaryota > Metazoa > Chordata > Mammalia > Primates > Hominidae > Pongo > Pongo abelii. Next base: position 114,626,483 of record NC_085928.1, on the reverse strand, counting down.
TGTAAAGACTATTATTGTCTTAATAATTCCAACAGTCTCTATACACTTTAGGTCTGATTTTTCAACAGTATGCACCTGGTACTTTCAGAAGGTGTTGAATGAACATTTTTGAAAATATAAATGTGTATATATATATACACAGATGTGTATATGTATACATCTGTATGTATAGACATGTACATATATATCTTTTTTGCTTCTATTTACTCATCAGCAAATAATAGTTTCTAGCTCCTTATGTCTATGACAATGAATCGGATCAATATACATAAATTTGTATTTTTTGTAGCAAATTGACTTAGATAAAAAAATACTACAACTTCTTTTTAAAATATTGTTTGGGCTGGACACAGTGGCTTACACCTGTAATCCCAGCACTTTGGGAGGCTGAGGTAGGTGGATCATGAGGTCAAGAGATAGAGATCATTCTGGCCAACATGGTGAAACCTCGTCTCTACTAAAAATACAAAAAAGATAACTGGGCATAGTGACGCACGCCTGTAGTCCCAGCAACTTGGGAGGCTGAGGCAGGAGAATCACTTGAACCTGGGAGGCGGAGGTTGCAGTGAGCCAAGATCGCACCACTGCACTCCAGCCTGGCAACAGAGTGAGACTCCGTCTCAAAAAAATAATAATTTTATATATATCTGTATATCTATATATATCGATACATAGATATATATGTAGAGAGAGTTTGATAAGTTTTTGTGTATTTTATTCTTTGAGTTCTTTAGTTTTAAATATGAAGAACATAAAGTCAGTTGTTATCCTTTCTTATTCTAACTTGAGAGTCATTTTGGGGAAATGTTTTTATTTCATTTATATGATAGCTCTTATAAATTACCTGTTGGTCTTATTTTTGTGTCTTATTTTTTTCTGCAAATCCCAACATCTGGGTTATCTCAGGGTCTGTTTCCTTTTTCTCTTGACCTTGGGTGACTTTTTTTTTTTTCTATTTCTTCACATGTCTAGCAATTGTTGACGGTATATTGAACATTGTGGAGGATATAGTACAGAGACTCTGGTTTCTGTAGTTTTCTTTCTCCTAAAGCGTATTGAGTTTTCTTTTTTAAGGCAGTTAAATCATCTTCATTGTACAGAGCTTCATTTTACATTTTGTTAGAAAGGAGCTCTTTCAGATTTTGTCCTTAGACTTATGGTGAATATCTTAATCCTGGGAAGTAGTCTGTACTCATAAAATGTGGTTCTTCTCTGGTTTCATAGGAAAGCTTGAGATATTTATTAAGACCCTCTAACTTGTTGGGCTTCAACTCCACACTCTTCTTTCCTATGAAGGGCAGCAGCTGAAATCTCTGCTCAGATTTTTCACGGTTCACTGGCCTCCTTGGCATCTCTCCCACACACACACAGGTCTGGGATCAGACAAGGATTTGAAGGAAATTTGTAGGTAGATTTTTTAGCTCCTCTCTGGGCTCCTTTCTTTCTGGGTCCCCACTACCACCTCAATTTCCAGCCACCCTGGCAACCCTGAACTCCATTCTCTGATACTTCATGACTTCTAGCCACACAAACTGGTGACTGTTTTCACTGGAGAAGCCTTATAAATATGGATCTTACCCAGTGCATATGGTTCCCCTTTTATTTTTTTATTATTATTATTTTTAATTTTATTATTATTATACTTTAAGTTTTAGGGTACATGTGCACAACGTGCAGGTTTGTTACATATGTATACATGTTCCATGTTGGTGTGCTGCACCCATTAACTCGTCATTTCGCATTAGGTATATCTCCTAATGCTATCCCTCCTCCCTCCCCCCAGGGTCAAATTCCTTAAATATTTGTCGTCTTTTGGCTTCTCTCTAGTGCCTTCAATTACTTATTTTATATTTTTCCATAGTTTATAATTGTTGTCTGCACAAGGGCCAATATATGCAATCTACTTTTCCATTGCTGGAACTCACTTGGAATAACTCAGTTTTAAAGCTGCATTTTAAACTTTGTTGATGTTGTATAAAAGATGATAAAAGCTGCATAATTTTCTAAGGAGTAGGTATTCTCAAATTTATTCAGCCATTTCTTCACTGAGAAAAATTCGACTCTGTTTTTATATTTGTTTCCAGTGAAAACAATGCTGATGCTAAGAGGCCTCTCTGGAACCAGACAGCTTGGTTCATTTCATATTACTATCTCCTGCTTCATAAATGTGTTAGCTTCAACAAGTTACTTGGCCTTTTTTTGCTTCTATTTACTCATCTGCAAATAATAATTGTTTCTAGCTCCTTAGGTCTGTGACAATTACATGGATCAATACACATAAATATTTAAGCAGTTCTTTACCCATAGAATGCAATAAATGGTAGCACATTTTGTTGTTATTATTTATCCCAGGTGTTCGGAAATTTTCTTTGATATATTTTGATGTCACATTTCATTCATTGTGTTGGAGACTCAGTGGGTCCTTTTAATCTGGAAATTAGCATTTCTCAGTTTGAGGAATTTTTGCATAATTTTAAAAATAATTTATTCTTCTCAATGCTCTCTGTTGTCTCTTTCTATATCTCTTTTAACTTTCTTCTTTTAACTATTTTCTCTTTGTTTTGGGGAAGTTGCCTCAATTTTATCTTCCAAGCTTTCTATTGAATTATTTATTGTCATTAGCTTTTCAACTTCCATGATTTTATTCTTGTTCACTAACTAAATATTTGTTTTTAATTTAGCATCCTGTTTTTTTTCATGGATAAAATCAGTATCTTCTGACATATCTAGATATCATAGGATTGTTTTAGGTTTTCTTCAACTCTGAGCATTACACCTATTTCTTCTATTATCCTGTTTGTTAGTTTTGTTCTTTGTCTTTCAAGTTGGAGATTTCCTCAAATATCTGATAATCTTGGGCTGTTTACTCGTATTTAAGAATAAGCATTGTTCTTTTGGCTTAGGATTGACTTGGCGATGAGGGCTCTTTTTTGGTTCCATATGAACTTTAAAGTAGTTTTTTCCAATTCTGTGAAGAAAGTCATTGGTAGCTTGATGGGGATGGCATTGAATCTATAAATTACCTTGGGCAGTATGGCCATTTTCATGATATTGATTCTTCCTTTCCATGAGCATGGAATGTTCTTCCATTTGTTTGTATCCTCTTTTATTTCATTGAGCAGTGGTTTGTAGTTCTCCTTGAAGAGGTCCTTCACGTCCCTTGTAAGTTGGATTCCTAAGTATTTTATTCTCTTTGAAGCAATTGTGAATGGGAGTTCACTCATGATTTGGCTCTCTGTTTGTCTGTTATTGGAGTATAAGAATGCTTGTGATTTTTGTACATTGATTTTTGTTTCCTGAGACTTTGCTGAAGTTGCTTATCAGCTTAAGGAGATTTTGGGCTGAGACAATGGAGTTTTCTAGATATACAATCATGTCATCTGCAAACAGGGACAATTTGACTTGCTCTTTTCCTAATTGAATACCCTTTATTTCCTTCTCCTGCCTAATTGCCCTGGCCAGAACTTCCAACACTATGCTGAATAGGAGTGGTGAGAGAGGGCATCCCTGTCTTGTGCCAGTTTTCAAAGGGAATGCTTCCAGTGTTTGCCCATTCAGTATGATATTGGCTGTGGGTTTGTCATAAATAGCTCTTATTATTTTGAGATACGTCCCATCAATACCTAATTTATTGAGAGTTTTTAGCATGAAGTGTTGTTGAATTTTGTCAAAGGCCTTTTCTGCATCTATTGAGATAATCATGTGGTTTTTGTCTTTGGTTCTGTTTATATGCTGGATTACATTTATTGATTTGCGTATATTGAACCAGCCTTGCATCCCAGGGATGAAGCCCACTTGATCATGGTGGATAAGCTTTTTGATGTGCTGCTGGATTCGGTTTGCCAGTATTTTATTGAGGATTTTTGCATCAACGTTCATCAAGGATATTGGTCTAAAATTCTCTTTTTTTGTTGTGTCTCTACCCGGCTTTGGTATCAGGATGATGCTGGCCTCATAAAATGAGTTAGGGAGGATTCCCTCTTTTTCTATTGATTGGAATAGTTTCAGAAGGAATGGTACCAGTTCCTCCTTGTACCTCTGGTAGAATTCGGCTGTGAATCCATCTGGTCCTAGACTCTTTTTGGTTGGGAAGCTATTGATTATTGCCACAATTTCAGATCCTGTTATTGGTCTATTCAGAGATTCAACTTCTTCCTGGTTTAGTCTTGGGAGAGTGTATGTGTTGAGGAATTTATCCATTTCTTCTAGATTTTCTAGTTAATTTGCGTAGAGGTGTTTGTAGTATTCTCTGATGGTGGTTTGTATTTCTGTGGGATTGGTGGTGATATCCCCTTTATCATTTTGTATTGCATCTATTTGATTCTTCTCTCTTTTCTTCTTTATTAGTCTTGCTAGTGGTCTATCAATTTTGTTGATTCTTTCAAAAAACCAGCTCCTGGATTCATTAATTTTTTGAAGCGTTTTTTGTGTCTCTATTTCCTTCAGTTCTGCTCTGATTTTAGTTATTTCTTGCCTTCTGCTAGCTTTTGAATGTGTTTGCTCTTGCTTTTCTAGTTCTTTTAATTGTGATGTTAGGGTGTCAATTTTAGATCTTTCCTGCTTTCTCTTATGGGCATTTAGTGCTATAAATTTCCCTCTACACACTGCTTTGAATGTGTCCCAGAGATTCTGGTATGTTGTGTCTTTGTTCTCGTTGGTTTCAAAGAACATCTTTATTTCTGCCTTCATTTCGTTATGTACCCCTTCATTTCGTTATGTACCCAGTAGTCATTCAGGAGCAGGTTGTTCAGTTTCCACGTAGTTGAGCAGTTTTGAGTGAGTTTCTTAATCCTGAGTTCTAGTTTGATTGCACTGTAGTCTGAGAGACAGTTTGTTATAATTTCTGTTCTTTTACATTTGCTGAGGAGAGCTTTACTTCCAACTATGTGGTCAATTTTGGAATAGGTGTGGTGTGGTGCTGAAAAAAATGTATATTCTGTTGATTTGGGGTGGAGAGTTCTGTAGATGTCTATTAGGTCCACTTGGTGCAGAGCTGGGTTCAATTCCTGGGTATCCTTGTTAACTTTCTGTCTCGTTGATCTGTCTAATGTTGACAGTGGCGTGTTAAAGTCTCCCATTATTATTGTGTGAGAGTCTAAGTCTCTTTGTAGGTCACTCAGGATTTGCTTTATGAATCTGGGTGCTCCTGTATTGGATGCATATATATTTAGGATAGTTAGCTCTTCTTGTTGAATTGATCCCTTTACCATTATGTAATGGCCTTGTTTGTCTCTTTTGATCTTTGTTGGTTTAAAGTCTGTTTTATCAGAGACTAGGATTGCAACCCCTGCCTTTTTTAATTTTCCGTTTGCTTGGTAGATCTTTCTCCATCCTTTTATTTTGAGCCTATGTGTGTGTGTCTGCACGTGAGATGGGTTTCCTAAATATAGCACACTGATGGGTCTTGACTCTTTATCCAATTTGCCAGTGTGTGTCTTTTAATTGGAGCATTTAGTCCATTTACATTTAAAGTTAATATTGTTATGTGTGAATTTGATCCTGTCATTAGAGGCATCATGCTACCTGACTTCAAACTATACTACAAGGCTACAGTAACCAAAACAGCATGGTACTGGTACCAAAACAGAGATATAGATCAATGGAACAGAACAGAGCCCTCAGAAATAATGCCACGCATCTACAACTATCTGATCTTTGACAAACCTGAGAAAAGCAATGGGGAAAGGATTCCCTATTTAATAAATGGTGCTGGGAAAACTGGCTAGCCACATGTAGAAAGCTGAAACTGTATCCCTTCCTTACACCTTATACAAAAATTAATTCAAGATGGATTAAAGACTTAAACGTTAGACCTAAAACCATAGAAACCCTAGAAGAAAACCTAGGCATTACCATTCAGGACATAGGCATGGGCAAGGACTTCATGTCTAAAACACCAAAAGCAATGGCAACAAAAGCCAAAATTGACAAATGGGATCTAATTAAACTAAAGAGCTTCTGCACAACAAAAGAAACTACCATCAGAGTGAACAGGCAACCTACAAAATAGGAGAAAATTTTCGCAACCTACTCATCTGACAAAGGGCTAATATCTAGAATCTACCATGAACTCCAACAAATTTACAAGAAAAAAACAAACAAACCCATCAAAAAGTGGGCAAAGGATATGAACAGACACTTCTCAAAAGAAGACATTTATGCAGCCAACAGACACATGAAAAAATGCTCATCATCACTGGCCATCAGAGAAATGCAAATCAAAACCACAATGAGATACCATCTCACACCAGTTAGAATGGCAATCATTAAAAAGTCAGGAAACAACAGGTGCTGGAGAGGATGTGGAGAAATAGGAACACTTTTACACTGTGGTGTGACTGTAAACTAGTTCAACCATTGTGGAAGTCAGTGTGGCGATTCCTCAGGGATCTAGAACTAGAAATACCATTCGACCCAGCCATCCCATTACTGGGTATATACCCAAAGGACTATAAATCATGCTGCTATAAAGACACATGCACACATATGTTTATTGCGGCACTATTCACAATAGCAAAGACTTGGAACCAACCCAAATGTCCAACAATGATAGACTGGATTAAGAAAATGTGGCACATATACACCATGGAATACTATGCAGCCATAAAAAATGATGAGTTCATGTTCTTTGTAGGGACATGGATGAAATTGGAAATCATCATTATCAGTAAACTATCACAAGGACAAAAAACCAAACACCACATGTTCTCACTCATAGATGGGAATTGAACAATGAGAACACATGGACACAGGAAGGGGAACATCACACTCTGGGGACTATTGTGGGGTGGGGGGCGGGGGGAGGGATAGTGTTAGGAGATATACCTAATGCTAAATGACGAGTTAATGGGTGCAGCACACCAACATGGCACATGTATAAATATGTAACTAACCTGCACATTGTGCACATGTACTCTAAAACTTAAAGTATAATAATAATAATAAAAAGAAAAAAAAGAAGCAATAAAATGCTGATTGGAGGCACCTTAACGAGTGGGGAGATTGGGGTTCGCCATAGAATAAAGCAAGCTGTTTCCTTGCTGCTCCCCAGTTGTTAAAATTTCCGGTTAGTAATATCTCCAGGGCTTTCATTTAAACGTATCAGTTTTTTCCTCAAAGAAATGTTTTAGTCTGCTGCTCAGGTATAACCTAAATGCCACTATCTTGGGAAACAAGCGTGGACAGTGAGTCAGAGGCCTCAATGTTCTTGATGTCAATTTTTAATGAATCTTCCTCTTTTTAGTGTGACATTACACTGCTCAGCTATGCCTAGTGTCTTTAAATCCAGAGCCTCTCTAGCCCAGTCTCTCCTGAGAGGAAGTTACCTTTCTACTTCACCCTTTATCTTCATTTTTGGAGGATGCTGGTGACTCCTGATATTTTAACCTTTTTAGCTCTTATGGAACAAATAGCCATTATCTTGTTGTATTTCTACTCTGTAAGCTTAGATTTCAGTTTTTTTCACTCTACCAAGTCAGTTTTCCTTCCTACGTACTTCCATCTTTTAAAATTTTGTTGACATTATTCTTCTTCATGTCTTTTTTTCTCGTTTCTTCATCTCTGAGGATTTTTTTAAATGACTTTTGAGGGTTTTTTTCCCATCTTTTTTCAGAGTTTTGAGAGACAGCATAGGAAATGAATGTTTTAATCCAGTACATTTTACTAGAAGTATTTTTGTTAAAATTAATCCTTAGCATTTTATAATATTTAATCTGATTTGTGAATATTAAACCTGATACGTGAACATGCTTCCTTTTTTCTTGTTAGCTTTTTTTTTAGTGAGCTGTAGTATAATGAGTGATGCACTGAAGTCATCCTTTGCAATTTGAAGGCCCATGGGTTTATGATCATGAAAGGTGGAAGTGGTTGGTGTTTTGCATGTTAATTCTTTTCCCTGTGGCCTAGTTTCAGTTTAGATGTTCAGAGCAGATTTGATCCTCTCCAAAATATCCTTCCCTTTTGCAACTCATCAAAGGATATATTAGGCTTGTACGTTGGGCAACTTTGCATGTCCAGCTGGACGCAAATCTTATCACCAGTCTTAAGATAGTTTGCAAAGGTGGGTATCAAAATAGAGATTTAGAACCCATAAATGACATTTAAGATTATTTTAAATATTATTTTAATTTTTCTATTTTTGTCAGAACACAATTATGCATCATTTCTGGCTGACTGATTAATATGATTTTGAGTAATTTTAACTAGGCCCAGTTTTCCTTAGTGGCGAAGAGCATGGTCTTTGGAGGCAGTTAAGCTGGATGATCCTTGGGCATGTTATTTACTTTCTCACAGCTTAAATTTTCTTCTTTGTAAAAGAAGGTGAATAATAGTACCTGCTTCCTAATGTTATGAGGAATACATTAGTTAAATATGCAATGTGCTTAAAACAGTGCATGACTTCTAATAAATATGGTATGTTTGCTATTATATACTTTGAATTAGGAATACAGGGTTGGAAAATCCAAGGACCATAATCATATAACCCTCCGCATTGCACCTGCCCCCCCTCCCCATTAATATAGCAGAAGAGTATATCTGTTAATGGCAAATCATACAATTGGGATATCCTTCCACTGAGGACATCTATAAAAGCTGAATAAAATATGAGAGAAAAATAATAAGATACGTCTCTTTAAAGCCGTTATAGAGATAAAAAGATACTGAAGAGTCATTGGGCCAGAGCCCATTATGGGGCACAACAGTCCAAGAAGGTGAGAACAGCATTTGAGGCCAGTTTTTTCCTCAACTGCACTTTGAAGAAACAGCACTTTTGACAGTTCCTTGGAGATAGGGAGATAGGAATTAGAGGCCTGGCAAGGGGAGGGATCCTATTGACAAACCCTCACTTTGGGTTGAAATCTCAAAAAGTCTTACCTATTAAGTAAGAGTGAACTGGATGTGGAAGGCCTGTGCAGGAACTGCAGCTTAGCTTCAAATTGTCCCAATCCTGAAATTGCTAATGCATGCAAGCTTGCTGGTACCGTCAGCACCTGACGGAAACAAACGTACATCCTCTCTAGAGGAAAATAACTGTACAAGTGTAGATGAGAAGAAATAAACATAAAGCAACAGAAGAAATGGAAAACATAACAGACCTACAGAGTCCCCAGATACTGAGTTATCAGACACAGATTTAAAAATAACCATATGTTACTACATTTAAGGAGATAAAGGAAAAGATTAGGAATTTAGGCAGAAAAACCAGTACCACTAAAAAATAATAAAGCAGAAAATTTATCGTATAATAAACCTGCACATCTACCCACTGAATCTAAAAGTTGAAATTATATAAAAAAAGAAAATTTAGAATTGAAAAATGCAAAAAAACTTAAATATGTGTTTAATGGCAGATTTAATATACATGAAGAGAAAATAAATAAAAAAAGAATTTCTTATCTAGGTCAGAAAAATATCCAGAATGACATATGAGAAAACAAAAGGATATAAAACCAGAAGAGAGAATATCTGACCTGAACAATACAGTAAGAAGGTACAACTAATGTGTGTGATTGGAGCCACAGGAAGAAAAACAGGTTCAAAAAGAGGTATTATTCGAAGAGAAGGTACCTCAGAATTTTCCAAAGCTGATGAAAGTTTATGAAATCTACAGATTGAAGATGCTCTCTCTATAAACTCTCTACAAATCAGGACAAAAATATAAGACAAATTCTAGTCACATTATATTAAAACTGAAAATCAAAGCAGAATCCTTAAAGGCAACCAGAGAACAAAAGGCAGACAATGGATTGTAGCTGATATCTTACTAGAAACCAGTAGAATATCTGGAAGACCATGGAATACTATCCTAAAGTGCTAAAAGGAAACGGCATCTACTTAGAATTTCAGAACAAGCAAAACCACCCTTAAGAAATGAGAGGGAGAGATCACAATTCAGACAAGATGGCATGGACTTGTCCCTCCCCGCTTCTCCCTGCTGCTTAAAGTTATAAACCCAAGAAAGAAAACACAATTGTGATGGTTAATGTTTTGTGTTAAGTTGGCTGGGCCACAGTGCTCAGATATGTGGCTGAACATTATTTTGGATATTCTATGAGGGTGATTTTTGGAGAAGATTAACATTTAATGGTTGGACTTTAAGTAAAGCAGGTTACCCTCCACAATGTGGATGGGCCCCCATCCAGTTAGTTGAGGGCCTTAATATAAAACACTGACCTCACACAAGAAGTTCTGCCAGATGACTGCTTTTGAACTCAAACTACAAGGTGTATGTATATAATAGAAACAAATATTTTGTTTCTCCCGTTTTATCCAAATGATAACATACTATACCTACTTTTCTGCATCTTGCTTTTTGTACTTAACCCTTTAAATATGTAAGTTCTTGAAGAACTTTCCATATTCGCTCATAAATAATTTTTCCTCCTTTTTTTCCTTAACAGCTACATATTTTTCCATTGTATGGCTTACAGTCATTATTTTATTTTTTTTGCATGAATGTAAGTGCATTGTCTTTGTAGGATAAATTCCTAGAGGTAGAACCACTAAAAATCAAAGAAAATCAATCTCAATCAATGTCTCTCTCTCTCTCTCCCCCTCCCTCTCTCCCCCCACCCCCCTCTCTCTCTCCCCCCACCCCCCTCTCCCTCCCTATCATATTGATATTGACAAATTGCCCTCTATAGAGGTGGTATAAATTTACATTCCTAACAGCAAGATATGAAAGTGACTATTTCCTCACAGACTTACCAGCACAATATGATACAAGCTTTTCAATCTTTTCAAAGCCAATAGGTTAAATAACAAAAAGTCTTTAAGTCTGCACTTATCTTTTTATATATTTGATAGATTTATGAACCATTTATGGTTCTTTTTGTGAACTCTATTTCCTTTACTGTTTTTCTCTTTGTCTATTTTTATATGAGTTTTTGCTGTTTTTAAAAAAACTCCAGTTGTTGAAATTTTTATATTAGGGGAAATCATTCTTTTGTCTTTGATATGAAAAGACAATTTTTTCTTCATTTGACTTTGCTTATAATGTTGTTTATTATGCAGACATTTAAAATTTATGTTGAATTTATTCAGTGTTTTTAATGTCTTCTGAATTTTATATCATATTGAGAAAGGCATTTCCTACTCTGAAATTATAAAAGAATCATCTCATGTTTTCTTTTATTAACCTTTATGGTTTCATTTTTTAGTCTTTGACACTATAACCATGCCTTACAATCCACACCAGGACAATTCCAAAACTGAATCAATAACTTAAAGATTGTTTCTATAGTTGTAAAATATCTAAAATTTTTTTAAAAAATCAGTTTTCCTTGAGACTCATTGTTCTCTACTCCTCCCAGATAATCTCAAATTTTTCTATTTTTGTTTATTTATTTCATCGTTTATTTGTTTCATCTCTCCATTTCCTTCTTGAAGGGGTTCTCTTCTACTTTTCCTCCATATCTAAAATATTCTTCCAACCTTTTAAACTCTTTTTTTTCTCCATTTTCCTTTGGCTCCTTTCCTCTTGTCTCTTCATCCGCTGTTGCCACTATGTTTCTTACTTTGTTTTAGTAATTTCTCACTTCCCGTGCATGCCTTTTGGCATAATTTTTGCAATGGTTATTATGTTTCCCCACAACTTCCCCAAATCCTACCACGTCATATTTTATCATTTTTTTGATATTTCCCCTATTTCTTCATTCATGGATGTCATTTATCATTAAGTTTTTAATTTCTTAAAAAATATTTGGTCACTCTTTCCAGTGCTCCAGTAAGTCTTATAATGAGAGATCTTCTCCTGTTATTTTACTTTTGTGCTTATTTTTTAAAAACTTAATATTTTTGTATGGTTTCTGAGTTCTTATTTATTACTTATTATCAAAAGAGTTTAATTTTATCATGAATAGCTATCTATGGAAAGTTCATGGGGTAGGGGGTGTGGTCCAGGCTAGCTGATTTTTTTTTTTTTTTTTTTTTTAAATGTTTGGTCAGCAACTTTATTTCACCAAAGCCAGTGGAGAAAGGAGTATTTTTTGTTTTGATTTTTTATTTGAGGGCTGGGGAGTAGTGAAAAGGAAGACTGCTTATAGTAAATATGCCTTCTCTGTGTATGATTCCTTGTATAATTGTTGCTATTTCTTTTTGGGAAACAAACAAACTGGGTTTATTTGAGCCAGCTGATCAATGCTTCCTCTTTCAAACAAGTGTTGGCACCTCAGGTGGTGTCCCTTGCCTTGAAGAAGAGTAGTTTTGCTGGTGTTTGCTGATGTCTGCAGCTTCAGGAAGCTCTCTCTGCAGCCTTTTATCTCCTCTTCCTCCCACTCCACTTCTTCTGTTTTAGATGACTTTCCACGTATATTTGGTCTCTGTCATTTTTTATTGTCTCCTGGTTTAGCTGAAATGAATTTTACATTTTTGTTTCTCATTTTCCCAGTTGCTTTTTAAAAAATTTTCAATATAAGGGAGAAATACTGACTTTTACCCTGCTAAGTTCAAACAAGAAATCAGCCTGTTTTTTTTTAAGCTGCCTAAAGGTAATGCATATTTATTTTTAAATGTCAGATAGTATGAAGAAAACTTTCATAATCTTCTCTTGCCTTATTCTAAACACAAATATAGGCTTCACTGTATATATAAAGTTTGTGATATTCATATTGCTCAGATTTTGTTTTCTTTTAACTATGTATAATGAGCATCCCCTCTGTATTGGTGAAAATTGATCTAATTCTTTATATCTGCGTGATATTCCAGGGAATAGGTGTACCACATTTAATGTAATCATTCTCTATTGAAGATTTTCAGATTATTTCCAGGTATTTGCAACTATAAAAAGTGGGGTAGTAAACATTGATTACACATTCCTTTACACTCATGTGCTTTGTTTTTCTAAGCTCACTTTCCAAAATTAGTGTTGCCGGATCAATGGTATTTAATTTAAATACATTACAGTCTACTTTTTGAAAAGTTGCATCAGTTCATCTCTCTACTGAATGAAGGAGCTAATTTCCTCACATCTTTGCTACCTTTGGAATTACCAATATTATTGCATTTTACTAATTCAGGGTGGAAATATGTTATGCCATCAATAGGTTAACACGAAGAATAAAAATATATCTTTTTAATATCCTTTGTCAATTTTTAATTGTGATCTTCTTGTTATTTTGTAGAGATTCTTTTAAATTTTAGGACTACAAACCATTTTTCTTATGTTACACATACCTTTTCTGTTTTTTTTCTTTTGACTTTATTTATAATGACTTTGACTTTGTTGACTTTATGATATCCTTAGTTATAGTACTTCAAATTTTTATATAGACAAATACATCTCTCTTTGCAGTTATGGATTTTCCGTCTTCCTCTAGAAAGCTACCCTAAAGTTATAAAAAGTTAATAAAATAATTCTATTTTTATTATTTTTAAAAATTTATATCTTTAATCTGCTTTATATGTGAAGAGAGATCATCATCCTGTCTCTAGGAGTAATGACAATAGGGTGAGGATTTAGAATGTAAAGTAACTGGGTACATTCTTGCCTAGCCCAAGTGAAAACTGGTGAGAACCTGAAATCAGGAGAGGTTGTGGGATGGAGATGAGTAGTGATGGCATACTGAAACAATAGAGGTGGAATTTAAGAATTGAAGGCTGACTTCCTGTGTGTGGTTGAGTGAAAGGAAGGAAAGTAAGGTCATCTTGGATACTGGATGGCGGCAGTTGGTACTCACTAAGGCAGGGGCCTTAGGGGTTAAGCACATATGGGTTCGGTGTGGACCAAGTTGGGGACTGAGAAGATAATCTTACATAAGTGCATTGCTAGAAATTTAGATTTTCTATTAATCTATGTAAGTTATGTAAATTAAATTTGGCCTAACTCTTGCCTGGTGAGCAGACAGACTGTTTCAGAGTGTGAATTTTTTTCTATTAAGTTAAAGAAGTGCATTGTATCATGATCCGAAAGTTGAATAATCAAATGTGAAGAATGATCATTTGACTAGCCTTAAAAGTAAGTTTTAAGTTGTAAAATTAATATAATGATATTATAGAGAACTTGGAAAATATAAGAAAAGCCACTCATGAATGACTGCTCTTAAGCATCCACCACTTCATAATAACCTACTTCCTGCTTTGGTTTTTGGAATGGAGGGCATAGATAACTTTCTGTAGCACTTGCAATAAAATGCTTCTCACATAATGTCTCATGGGTGCTCAGATAAATAAATGTGGTCAGCATGCTGCTTTTCTTTTTGTCACCTGGCGAAACTTTAAAGGGACACATCCCCTTTGTGTTTTAAGAGGTTCTTGCAAGCCAAGTATGGTAAGACTTTGTTTTGGTTCCTATCTCAGCTGATGTTATCGAACTTGACCAAGTGGGTTGTATGGCCTTACAAATAAAACCCAAAACTCTTTTATAGATGGTTTTATGTCTTCCAGATTTTGTAAATTGTGCAGTTTACATAAGGCCTGAGGCTGAACTATATGTTTTTATTTTTTGGCCTTTTCAGATTGGAAGGATTTACCCACCTTTGCATTAATTACACTGAGATCTGCAATTATCCTGTGCTCACCTCCAGGTTTTTTGAAAGTTTTCCAAGTCTTTAAATATAATTTTCTTTTTGATTCTTGAAGCATAATAGGAACCTGAGTAATTGTTAGTTTGTTCACCAATTGATGCTAATGGAGTAGCCATTAAGCATTATTTCAAGTCCTTTATATAAAATGGAAATTTTTAGTAGCTGGTATTGTACCACCTCTTGTTTTATGGTCTCTGCAGCTATAAATTAATGTGAAATCAATTATAATTCAATAGGGACCAGTTTTCAGGCTGTTTCCTATAACATGATAATAACATTTATTTTCATTAAGAAAGCAATCCATGTTCATTGTGAGAAAAATTGGAAAATATAAGTAAACAAGAACAATCAATCACTAAAAATTATAAGAAATCCTATTGCCCAGAGATTAGCACTGTGAACATTTGGCATGATTAGTTAATTATTTTCAATGGAAATCACACACACACACACACACACACACACACACACACACGCACACATACATTTTTTAGAAAAAAAATTGAGGCAATTTAATATAGTTTTTTAATCTATAATTTTTATTTATAAATATGCTTTGAACATTTTTATGTCAATGCTGTATCCACTTCATAGCAGTGTGGTATTCTATCTTAGAGCTATATAATAGCAAATTTAATCAATGTTTTATCATTAGACATTTTAGTAACTTGAACAATTTTGCTATTGTAAATAACACTAAAATGAATATCATCATATATATCCTTGATACTTTTTATTTATTCAAATAATGTTTATTTTAAAAGGAAGAGAAAATATGTGCAAAAGCAAATTTTTAAAAATTGCATCATATAAAATTTTATCACTCAAAGATTACTGTTGGTAATTTTTTTGTGATTTTCTTTCAGTATATTTCTATGTTATTTATTTATACAAGATTGTACTATTCATACTATTTTACTTCTTATTGAGCCATGACATGCATGTAAATGCATAAATCATAAGCATATAGTTAAATTAATTTTCACAAATTGAACACATCAATGTAACCAGCACCCAGATCAAGAAATGTCACCACTTCCCAAGCCTGGCCCCATCTAGCCACTGCCTTCCAAAGGGTAACCACTACCCTGCTTCTAACATTCTAAACTAGTTTTGCCTGATTTTGAACTTTATACAATTGGGATCATCCATCTAACTTACTTTGCTCAATACAATATACCTATACCATTATATGTTATTGAAGTTTGTCTGTGTTTATTGCTGCGTAGTATTCCCGTGGGTGAATATACCATAGTTTGTTTTTCTGTTGATGGAAACTTGCATAGACAGGTTCATTTGGATCTGTTTTAATAGTGTTGCTGTATACTTTCTTGTATTGTATTATTTTGGTAAACTATGTGCTGTATTTTTCCTCTGACTTTTTACCTTAATATGTCATAAATGCCTTTCTTTTAAATACATTTTATTGACATAAAATATTGTATTGTGTGATTGTACCACAACTTAACCCGTCCTACTTTTGGACTTTCAGTTTATTTACAGTATTTTTCTGTAATAGACAACACTGAGATGAACATCCTGGTACATAAGTCTTTGCACATTTTTTCAATTTCTAGAAGAAGATTCTTATGCAGATTGAAATGGCTGGCTCAGTATTTAAGGATGTTTGATAATTACTGCCACATTGCCATCTAAACATTTATACTTACTTACAGCCCCTCTGCTAATGTATATAAGTACCTGTGTTCCCAGAATCTTATTAAATGAAAAATTGCAACTTAGTATAATTAGCAGCATTTGGTTATTAATGATATGTGATATTTTATTAAACTATGTGTTGGACATAGATGGTAAATTGCTTTTTCTCTTGAACTTTTGTCATTTTATCTTTTAGACAGTTCTATATTTTTCTTGTATTTTATGAGGGTGCTTAATATATTAGGATATTATCTTCCCTGGTTTTCCCTAGATTTTTGCTTGCATTTTTTTTTCTTTTTTTTTTTGAGGCGGAGTCCATTCTGTCGCCCAGGCTGGAGTGCAGTGGCACGATCTCGGCTCACTGCAACCTTCGCCTCCTGGGTTCAAGCGATTCTCCTGCCTAAGCATCCTGAGTAGCTGGGACTACAGGTGCCTGCCACCACACTTGGCTAATTTTTTTATATTTATTAGAGATGGGGTTTCACCATATTGGCCAGGCTGGTCTTGAACTCCTGACCTCAAGTGATCCACCCACCTCGGCCTCCCAAAGTTCTGGGATTACAAGTGTGAGCCACCGTGCCCGGCCAATTGTTGCTTGCCTTTTAATTTTATCCATTTTTATTATTATTATTATACTTTAAGTTTTAGAGTACATGTGCACAATGTGCAGGTTAGTTACATATGTATACATGTGCCATGCTGGTGTGCTGCACCCATTAACTCGTCATTTAGCATTAGGTATATCTCCTAATGCTATCCCTCCCCCCTCCCCCCACCCCAAAACAGTCCCCAGAGTATGATGTTCCCCTTCCTGTGTCCATGTGTTCTCATTGTTCAATTCCCATCTATGAATGAGAACATGCGGTATTTGGTTTTTTGTCCTTGCGATAGTTTACTGAGAATGATGATTTCCAATTTCATCCATGTCCCTACAAAGGACATGCACTCATCATTTTTTATGGCTGCATAGTATTCCATGGTGTATATATGCCACATTTTCTTAACCCAGTCTATCATTGTTGGACATTTGGGTTGGTTCCAAGTCTCTGCTATTGTGAATAGTGCCGCAGTAAACATATGTGTGCATGAGTCTTTATACCAGCATGATTTATAGTCCTTTGGGTATATACCCAGTAATGGGATGGCTGGGTCAAATGATATTTCTAGTTCTAGATCCCTGAGGAATCGTCACACTGACTTCCACAATGGTTGAACTAGTTTACAGTCCCACCAACAGTGTAAAAGTGTTCCTATTTCTCCACATCCTCTCCAGCACCTGTTGTTTCCTGACTTTTTAATGATTGCCATTCTAACTGGTGTGAGATGGTATCTCATTGTGGTTTTGATTTGCATTTCTCTGATGGCCAGTGAAGATGAGCATTTTTTCATGTGTCTTTCGGCTGCATAAATGTCTTCTTTTGAGAAGTGTCTGTTCATATCCTTCGCCCACTTTTTGATGGGGTTGTTTGTTTTTTTCTTGTAAATTTGTTTGGGTTCATTGTAGATTCTGGATATTAGCCCTTTGTCAGATGAGTAGGTTGCAAAAATTTTCTCCCATTTTGTAGGTTGCCTGTTCACTCTGATGGTAGTTTCTTTTGCTGTGCAGAAGCTCTTTAGTTTAATTAGATCCCATTTGTCAATTTTGGCTTTTGTTGCCGTTGCTTTTGGTGTTTTAGACATGAAGTCCTTGCCCATGCCTATGTCCTGAATGGTAATGCCTAGGTTTTCTTCTAGGGTTTCTATGGTTTTAGGTCTTATATTTAAGTCTTTAATCCATCTTGAATTAATTTTTGTATAAGGTGTAAGGAAGGGATCCAGTTTCAGCTTTCTACGTATGGCTAGCCAGTTTTCCCAGCACTATTTATTAAATAGGGAATCCTTTCCCCATTGCTTGTTTTTCTCAGGTTTGTCAAAGATCAGATAGTTGTAGATACGCGGCATTATTTCTGAGGGCTCTGTTCTGTTCCATTGATCTATATCTCTGTTTTGGTACCAGTACCATGCTGTTTTGGTTACTGTAGCCTTGTAGTATAGTTTGAAGTCAGGTAGCATGATGCCTCCAGCTTTGTTCTTTTGGCTTAGGATTGACTTGGCGATGAGGGCTCTTTTTTGGTTCCATATGAACTTTAAAGTAGTTTTTTCCAATTCTGTGAAGAAAGTCATTGGTAGCTTGATGGGGATGCCACTGAATCTATAAATTACCTTGGGCAGTATGGCCATTTTCATGATATTGATTCTTCCTTTCCATGAGCATGGAATGTTCTTCCATTTGTTTGTATCCTCTTTTATTTCATTGAGCAGTGGTTTGTAGTTCTCCTTGAAGAGGTCCTTCACATCCCTTGTAAGTTGGATTCCTAGGTATTTTATTCTCTTTGAAGCAATTATGAAAGGGAGTTCATTCATGATTTGGCTCTCTGTTTGTCTATTATTGGTGTATAGGAATGATTGTGATTTTTGTACATTGATTTTGTATCCTGAGACTTTGCTGAAGTTACTTATCAGCTTAAGGAGATTTTGGGCTGAGACAATGGGGTTTTCTAGATATACAATCATGTCATCTGCAAACAGGGACAATTTGACTTGCTCTTTTCCTAATTGAATACCCTTTATTTCCTTCTCCTGCCTAATTGCCCTGGCCAGAACTTCCAACACTATGCTGAATAGGAGTGGTGAGAGAGGGCATCCCTGTCTTGTGCCAGTTTTCAAAGGGAATGCTTCCAGTTTTTGCCCATTCAATATGATATTGGCTGTGGGTTTGTCATAAATAGCTCTTATTATTTTGAGATACATCCCATCAATACCTAATTTATTGAGAATTTTTAGCATGAAGGTTGTTGAATTTTGTCAAAGGCCTTTTCTGCATCTATTGAGATAACCATGTGGTTTTTGTCTTTGGTTCTGTTTATATGCTGGATTACATTTATTGATTTGCATATATTGAACCAGCCTTGCATCCCAGGGATGAAGCCCACTTGATCATGGTGGATAAGCTTCTTGAAGTGCTGCTGGATTTGGTTTGCCAGTATTTTATTGAGGATTTTTGCATCAGTGTTCATCAAGGATATTGGTCTAAAATTCTCTTTTTTGGTTGTGTCTCTGCCCGTCTTTGTTATTAGGATGGTGCTGGCCTCATAAAATGAGTTAGGGAGGATTCCCTCTTTTTCTATTGATTGGAATATTTTCAGAAGGAATGGTACCAGTTCCTCCTTGTACCTCTGGTAGAATTCGGCTATGAATCCATCTGGTCCTGGACTCGTTTTGATTGGTAAGCTATTGATTATTGCCACAATTTCAGGCCTCTGGAGCCAAGATGGCCGAATAGGAACAGCTCCGGTCTGCAGCTCCCAGTGTGAGCGACGCAGAAGATGGGAGATTTCTGCATTTCCATCTGAGGTACAGGATTCATCTCACTAGGTGGTGCCAGACAGTGGGCGCAGGACAGTGGGTGCAGCCCACCGTGTGTGAGCGGAAGCAGGACGAGGCATTGCCTCACTCGGGAAGCGCAAGGAGTCAGGGAGTTCTCTTTCCTAGTCAAAGAAAGGGGTGACAGATGGCACCTGGAAAATCGGCTCACTCCCACCCCAATACTGCGCTTTTCCAACGGGCTTAAAAATCGGTGCACCAGGAGATTATATCTCGCACCTGGCTCGGAGGGTCCTAAGCCCACGGAGTCTCGCTGATTGCTGGCAGGGCAGTTGGAGATCAAACTGCAAGGTGGCAGCGAGGGTGGGGGAGGGGTGCCCGCTATTGCCCAGGCTTGCTTAGGTAAACAAAGCAGCAGGGAAGCTGGAACTGGATGGAGCCCACCACAGCTCAATGAGGCCTGCCTGCCTCTGTAGGCTCCACCTCTGGGGGCAGGGCACAGACAAACAAAAAGACAGCAGTAACCTCTGCAGACTTAAATGTCCCTGTTTGACAGCTTTGAAGAGAGCAGTGGTTCTCCCAGCATGCAGCTGGAGATCTGAGAACGGGCAGACTGCCTCCTCAAGTGGGTCCCTGACCCCTGACCCCCGAGCAGCCTAACTGGGAGGCACCCCCCAGTAGGGGCAGACTGACACCTCACACAGCCGGGTACTCCTCTGAGACAAAACGTCCAGAGGAAGGATCAGACAGCAGCATTCACGGTTCATGAAAATCCGCTGTTCTGCAGCCACTGCTGTTGGTACCCAGGCAAACAGGGTCTGGAGTGGACCTCTAGCAAATCATTTGGATTTTTACTTCTACCTTAGTAAAATGATTTTAAAGTTCACCTGGGGACATAAATGGGCAATGTCAAAAAGTCAACCAGTTTTGAAAAATAAAAATGATGAGAGATGATTTGCAATACTAGGTTTTAAAGTATGTTCCTGACCTGAGATCAGCTACCAAGTCACCAGCTTAGAACAGGTCAGGCCAGAAAGTCCTGAGAAAAACTCGTGTGTGTGTGTGTGTGTGTGTGCGCGTGCGTGCACGCACACACATATACATGCCTATCTATCTCATCCATGGATCATCTAAGTCAGATAGATTGGTCAATGAATGGTGTTAGGACAGTTGGCCAACCACAGCCAGCTCTGTGAGAATTCTAAGGAGCGTGTGTTAGTGACTTAGAGAAACTAAAGTGATAAATGGAAACAAAAAACAAAATGGAAAATGTATTTCAGTAATAAAAGGATATTTGGTGCTATTCTCAGGCAGGAGAGAAATAGAACACCAAGACTAACATCTACTCACTGAATATCAAATATGAAATTGACAGGACAGAGGCTCTGACATTTTGCATAAGTTGAGTGGCACACTTGGTCCAATCAGCTGTGCTCCATTGGTGTGACCCTGTCTGCTCTGGGCCCACTCCTGTGCATAGGTCAGGGGTGAATTTCAGAGATGGGCCAGTTCTTGGTAGGGTGACACCCTTGAAGGTGAAAGAATGAAGATCAGTGAGCCATACAGCCCAAGCACCACTTGCTGCAAAGAACGGTCACAGTGGAAGCACATCTCTCATTATTAGTGTTGTTGCTTTTGTCCTTTGCAGGCCAAGTTCATTTTATCCCCCTTGCCTTAAATGTGAGAGTCTTAACATTTAGGTTTCTCTATAGTTGTAAGAAATTTCTTTTCAGTTCTAACCCAAACCACCATGGTCAAAGTGCAAAGCCCCAGCAATAATTACCCTTTATCACTCTTAGGACTTTATAGTTTTATTTTTCTCTTTATATTAGGTGCATTATCACACAGACAAAAATGTACTGTGGTTTTTTGAAAATCCCATTTAAGCATTTGTCCTTGACCCTTCTAGGTACTTTAATAGAATGTCACTTATGTACACATTGACCTTTTATAATGAATCTTCCATTATGTACTAAGTATTCTTGTAATTTCTCTTTGTTTTTGCTTTTTTTTCATTTGCAAGGGTTGTATTAACCAGTACCTGTAGACATCTGTGTCCTTCCTCATGTTAGTTATTTTAGCCAGGAATAACATAGACAATTCTGCCTTTGTTTTGGTCTCCTAGCTTTAAAGTTTCATCCATCATCACCTTCTTCTAAAGCTCATCTAACTCTGTTGCTTCTTATGATAATTAAATTTGAAAAATAGCTAAATCAATTCAGTAATTATGTTGGAATAGCTACTGGAGTTTGTCGTCATTGCTTTGACTTAGTGTAGAGTTTACCAGATAGTCATTTCTTTGGATGTGAAAAGGTAGATGTTATCAAAGAAAGAGGTTTCTGCAGACATATATGTTTGAGAAACACAGAGTTAAGCAAAAGCAAACTGATTCTGATAGACTTCTTAGAAGCTCCGATAAGCTAATATGTCTTGTGTAAGCCCCATGAAGGCAATACAATTAGAAGCATTTCTCATATTTATTTCACCTCAGAGTCCCTTTCTCAAACTGCTTGTGGGAACAATAACCTGAGAAACACACTTTAGGGAAATGGTGATATAATTAAATGTTGACATATTAATTTTCTCATTAGTAAATTTAAAAACATATCCTCTCTGTTGTCATGTTGGTTGGCTATAAACCAGAGAACTCAAGGGTTAGGGGCACGGGTCTGGAAGTCAGGAGCACCTGAACTGGCTATGTGTCTTTGCTTCTCTCTCCTGGGACTGATTGCATTTTCTCATCCTTAAATGAGATTGTCATACCTATGTGACCTCTTATTCATGGACACGAGCCTTCTCCACTCTAGGATGCTATTTCATTTGTTGCACAGGGACTCTGATTGTGTTTGTTGTAGAAAAAGGAAGAAGCTTTTACCAATTTAAAGAAAGTTTTCTCAGTCTCTGACTTGTCCATTTCGAGCTATTTTATTTATTTCTTTACAAAAACAAGTCCTGATCTTTTTTTTTTTTTTTTTTTTTTTTTAAGGTTCGATATGATCAAAGCTGTCACTTCAGTCTTTCACTAACTGGGCTTCTTAGAATCTCATTTAGAATTCTCAGAAACCAAAAGCCAGTGAAATAAAGTCAAAGGAACAGAAATGTCACCTTCCAGGAAACTCCAAAATGCCATTAACACCTTTAATGAGGCTTTTTAAAGGAAGAATCAGTCTGCATTTTCAGTGGGCCCTCTAGTCTGTTTCTTTTTGCTCATCAGGAAGCTAGAAGATGGCAGCCCATGAGCTTCTTCCCTTGCCTTTGCAGTCTGTGGGTAGGATGTTACTTCTAATTGACTTAATTGAAACCTAGTGCAAGTACATTAGGTTTCTTCCTGCCCTCAACCCTAACATCACTTGGGCAAAGTGGACTGACAATTTATTTTTGAGAAATAGCATTAATGGAGTGAAAAATAAAATTTTTTTAAAAAATAGTTGGAATTCCTGTTGTGATTTGTTGGTTAAATCTTGAGATTGTTCGCATTACGCAGTCATAAGGTTTTAAATCATCTAGCAAAAGATTTCTGGGGATTGAGCTGTTCCTTTCTCTATGTTTACTACCATTATTTGGAAATGAAAAGGGCAGATAACCTTCTTTTAAATAGCAACCATGCTTGGGGTCTCCTATTCTTAATCATTACATGCTAGAAAAAGGGGGCAGGGAACTCTGGACATCAGATTTTAAAACCTGAGGTTTTAAAACTAGAAAGCATTTACATGATATTAAGGCAGGGACTCTGAGTCAGACCAAGACACAGTCAAATCCCAGGTTGCCATCGTCTTAGACGATATAATTGGCCTGTTTTCTCATTTGTAAATGGTGGTGGTAGTGACTGTCAATAGGATTTTATGGGAATGTATAAATTTACATATACATTTATAAATGTAGTTTATATGTATGTATAAAGTAGAGTATCTGGAACGTAGTAGATATCCAGTCAAATAGTGATCTATTATAATCATTATTATTTTTATTGTAAATAATAAGCATATTCATTGAGCAATGCTTCAAGTATTTGCTTTAGTTATGATTTTTTATAGATTATATTATTTTTATTTAGTTTTAGGTTTATTTTATGCTTATGAAAGATACCTTAAGGATAATAGTATGCATGACTTCAACCTTTTAATAACAAGATGAAGCAGTAGCAGCAATTCTGTGTCTCTCTAATGAGATGGAATATTACTGATAGCTCTGAAGCCCCTATGTGATTATTCCCAATGAAATCCTCTCTCCTCTCCTTAGAAGTACCACATTCTACTTTGGTTTTACCACACTTATTCCTAGACAATAATTTTTTGACATTCTATGTTTTTGACCCTTATGATCTAAAAAAAAAAAATCATACTTGTATGCATGCTGTACATGTATTCTGCACATGTGGTGTGCTTCTGTGTCTCAACATTATGTTAAGATTTATCCCTGTTGATGAATGTACCTATTGTATGTTGTTTGCCACTGTGGTAGAATATTCTATTGTATAAAACAAATATGCCCTATTTTTTAAATCATTCCTCCTATTTATGGATGTTTAGTGTTTTTCCAGTTTTATTTATTTATTTTTTTGCTATTTTGAATGTGACTATTGTTACTATTCTTCTGTTAGGTTAACTACGTGAAATTGCCATTTTTATAGGTCAATGATCCAAACTAAAAATTTCATATGATTCAACCCAGTTGATGTCTGGTGTGTATTTTTAAGATTATATCTGAAGCATATACCTAAGTGTGGCAGAAATACTGATTTATAGAGTATAAAATTTTCAACTTTTAAAATAAAACCTGATTGTATTACAAAAAGATTATACCAATGTATACCCCCAAATGAAAACTGTCATTGTCCCACTTCCCACCAACATTTGATATAAATTTTTATTTTGGTGGATGTGAAATATAGTTTTAATTTGAAGTTCTGTAATTACCATTGAAATTAAGCATTATTCCATATGCTTATTTGCCATTTCTATTTTTTGAGAAGGAGTCTCACTTTGTCACCCAGGCTGGAGTGCACTGGCGCGATCTCAGCTCACTGTAACCTCTGCCTCCCAGGTTCAAACGATTCTCCTGCTTCAGCCTCCCAAGTAGCTGGGACTACAGGCACCCCTCACCATGCCCAGCCAATTTTCGGATTTGTAGTAGAGACAGGGTTTCACCATGTTGGCCAGGCTGGTCTTCAACTCCTGATGTCAGGTGATCTGCCCACTTCGGCCTCCCAAAGTGCTGGGATTACAGGCTTGAGCCACTGCACCCAGCCAACAATTATTTTTAAAAATAGAGTTTCCCATAATTTTTAGGTATGTGCTGCTTAGAGGTGTTTCCCTACAATATCATCTTTGCTGCTGCTGAGAAAATGGCAAAATAAGATTATTTATGTTTTTATCCTTTTGAAGAAGATAACTTATTGATTTTTAGTTTGTATTTCATAGTCATATGGTTAAAACTTTAAGGGATATATTATACATAGGATTTTTTTTAAGTATTAGAATTTTTTTAATAAATTAACATTTTTATTTTTATAAAATAATTATTTTGTTTGTATTATTTTATTTTGCAGTTACATATAATACTTAACATTTGGAACTTCAAAGCACAAAAGTTTAGAACTTTTAGATATTGCCTTTTGGCATTTTGCAGAAATCCATACTAAGTCTTATGTATGGTTCATTTTGTAATGAAGAATTTTTTTTTCTTAATTTAAGAATTGGGATATGAAACTGGCAGATGACCCATTATTTTCTCTTTTTCTCTGTGGCCTTGTTGAGGTCATTTGTAAATATTTGCTGAGTCTGAGTCCAGAGAAAGATACTACCTTACAGAAACACTTACATATAAACACTATATTTAACTCTATTTTAATAACAAAATAGGTTGATTTTGTCCATGTAGAGCTTTTATCTTGCTTGTATCATTTTGGTTTCCCAGATCTTGTTTCATCATCTGTGTTGAATAACCATGGGGAGGAAGCTGGACCTGTCTGGTTTGACTGATGATGAAACAGAGCATGTTCTTCAGGTGGTTCAAAGAGACTTCAATCTTCGCAAAAAAGAAGAAGAACGACTAAGGTGAGATGCCTGTTTTGCTCAGCAGGGTACAGCAAACCACATGTGGACAAGCGAAACAGGTTTCCTGAGGGTATTCCCTCCTGCTAGCCCTGAGTTTGGACACACACTTATGTTTGTCAGAAGAATGTCCTGTCCTTTGTAGAAAGGTTTGCCAGTTTCAGAAATGTCAGTTCAGAAATGTGTTGCTCACAGTCCCAATCAGGGTTTTGTTGGGACTTCTGACCCTGTATGTCATTATTAGCTATAGAATGAGTGGAGCTTGTGGTGAACACGCTGCCTTGAGCTTCCTCTTGGCCTTAGTTTTTTGTTGGCAAGTCTTATTGAAGGATAACCAAAGTGTTAAGTGAACAGTTCTTGTGAGAATGAGTCTCATGCATGTACAATGTTCTGTTTAAACTCTAGCTACTGTGGCACAGGAAAAGAGCTTTGAAGATAAGATACAAAGAAACTGACCACCAGGCTGGGATGGGATCACCTGGCTTAGCACCACTTCCCTCATTTTATAGAAGAGGAAACTGAAGCCTAAAGAGGTAGTCTCCTGACTCCTCTGCAGTTGATATTTCCCCATGAAAGGCTCTTGGAAATACTATGGCAGGTCAGTTCCAGCTATGCCTACGTTGGAAGAAGTCAGAGCGATAGAAATGAGGTCATGTATTAGGCCTAATGTATTGAAACTGATGGTAGGTCAGTATTAGTCTCCCTCATCTATAAAACCTATTATTCCTTGGGATTCCGTGGGTTTATTCACAGCACCATCTTCTTCCTTAGACACTAAGCAAAAACCTGTTTTGCTCACTTTGATTATCCAACAGCTAGAACAGTGCCTAGCACAGTTTTTAAAAATCAATTAATTATTCATAGATTTCTTTCATCAAACAAGTATATATTTAATATATACTATATGTGAGACCAAAAAATGGTGGAAATAAAGATGATTATACTAAGGTGCTTATAGCCTAGCAAGGGAGATAACATTGCCAAGAAGTATAAAGTCTGAGGTACTCCAAGGTAGAAGGAAAACAATCCCTTTTTGGTGGTAGGAAAGATTTACCAGTTTTAAGCTGAGTGAGAAAGGGCATGAGTAGAGCTTTGGCATAATCCTGAATTTCCGTATTTACATATGGAATATAAAAGAGAACAAAGTCAAGGATGTCCCCAAGGTTTTTTGGCATAGGAAACTGGAAGAATGAAGTTGTCATTCACTGAATATGAAGACAGGAGCAGGGTATTTGGTAGCCAGGTAAAGTTGAGAGCTCTGTCTCAGGCATCTTCAATTTGAGATGAATATTGGACATCCAAAGGAGATGCCAACTTGGCATTTATGTATTTGCAACTAGGAATCAAGTGGGAGGTCCAACTTGGAAGTTAAAATGTAATGGAAAAGGTCACCAGAACAACAGGAGAGTAGATGGAGCAGGGAAACTAGTACAGTTGCTTGGCAGCGCTAAGACCAACTTGAAGTTTGTGGTCACTATTTTACATTGAGACCAGTTTCTACATGGTAGTGTTTTCCCTGTATCTTTCAGCCTCTTTCCTCTACTGGACCATTGGAAAGAACCATGTCTTGATCAGTTTTGTGCCCCAATCTCTGGGCACAGGGCCTGGCACACAGTGGGTGTGCCCTAAAGCTCTGTGGAATGGATGGATACATGTAAATTGATTGTCAATCCATATGACTAACTTCATGTGTGGTTTGAAGAATCCACCTTAATATTTCCTTTAAATCATAAAGACCATCTGTGTGTCACGCTTTGTCTCCTAGAAACTCACATATGGATAAGCCAAGACCTTGTTTAATGTCCTTTTCTGACTGTGGAGACTTGCCTTAGCTCCACTGCAGAGTCAGGTGCCAATGCATGTGGAAGAGCAGTTTTAGGACTTGGTTTGAGGAGGAAAATTTTAAAGAAAGAGCAGCTCTCACTGTAGTAGACCCAACAGAATGGGCACCATCTTTCTCATGAGGACAGGTAGTCTTAGTGGACAGCAGTCAGTAGCCTACTGTAATTCTGTGAAAATGCATGGTCATGGGAACCTGCTTGTAATGGAGAAAATGATGCTTGAAATCACCAGTGGCCAAAGAGGAATGACTGCTTGCCGTGGCAGCTCTTGTGGCACTGGAACTGGACATTTTTTTGCTGAAGACAGTTGTTACTATTGTCTCCTGCCCATGACGAGTGACATGCCTCGATAGGTACCTAGCAAACTGAGGTGACACTCTGAATGATTCCAGCAAAGAATATTACTATCGAATAAAAAGAGATTATGACACTGCAAAACCACTGATATTGCCAAACCTTTGCCTCATTTTTTTATATTGCTTGAATTTTGGGTATGTGAAAGAATCTAGGAGGTAGTATTATTGAACTGAACTTTGAAAGTATTTTAGAATTATAGAAAGTATTTTCCTTTAATGAATGTATAACTCATAACAGACGACTTTTTTAAATTTTACAATCTTGAATTAGTTTCCTTTTCCCCCGACCAGCTGTTCTTTATTTACCTAGTTTCTCTGGCTAGGTTTTGTGAGGGTAGGTCTTGAGTGTAGTAGAGCTTATCCAGTGTTTATAATGATCTGTTCTTCAGTGCACATTAAGTGTAATAGTAAATAGGAGGTAGAAGTGTGAATTAAGTGTCCTCAGAACACATCATGGTAATGTAAAGAGGGATAATGGGGATGAAGAATTCATGGAAAGAGAACTAAAATGTATAAAGCAGTCAGCGTGAACTGGCACTGCCCTGGGTACTGCACAATTTATCTTATCGATTCCTCACTAAAGTCACTGTAATGTTAGCACCAGCTTACACGGGGGCATCCAAGAACAGAGAGATTACGAAGCTTGCTCAGAATCACACAGTTAATCGGAGTAGGGCCAGTATTTTGTTTTCCAGATTCTCTCCATTATGTAGACTGGGTTAAACCATTTCAAAACTGTTTTACTCTCCCTCCCTCCTTAAAATAATTCCTTAGTATCATCTAATGTCCAGTAAATTTATCCAACTATCTTATTTCTACAGTATGTTCAAATCAGAATCCAAACAAGGTCCACCCATTAGTCTGGTTGTTTTGAATCTTAAACCTCTTAATTTTGTCATTATTTCTGAGATAATTCAGAAGGCAAGCATGGTATTTGGTGTTTCTGAGAATATTTTACTTTTTTAATTTGTCATTTTATGGTTAGGCTGATTAGAGTTGGAGCTTAGTTTTGTTGTAATTTTCTCCCCCGTTAATAAGGTCCTTTTATAACAATTTAGATCTTTTCCAAATTCTGCTATTTAAATTTTTAAAAAATTCACAGCTAAGTGTTTTTCTTTGTTTGTTGTTTGGAGATGGAGTCTTGCTCTGTTGCCCAGGCTGGAGTGCAGTGGCACGATGCAACCTCTGTCTCCTGGGTTCAAGCAATTCTCCTGCCTCAGCCTCTTGAGTAGCTGGGATTACAGGCGCAAGCTGCTACACCTGGCCAATTTTTTGTATGTTAGTAGAGATGAAGTTTCACTATGTTGCCCAGGTGGGTCTCAAACTCCTGAGCTCAGGCAATCTGCCCACCTCGGCCTCCCAAAGTGCTGGGATTACAGCCGTGAGCCACTGCACCTGGTCATGTTTTTTTTATTTCCCAAAAGCATGTATTTAGAATGGATGTGATGTTGTTACCCAAATGGAAGGGGCAGTGTGACTGTCCTGGCTCTGGCAGGTGAGTGGAGAAGGACACTGGGGAAAGCTTATAGCCCTCATTCTTTACAGGACTCCTGCTATCCCCCACTCTCTGCTACAGCTCACAGTGAGCAGAGGCACATCGTGGTTGGTGTGTAGATATCAGCTGCTGTGTGTAGGTAGTCACAGGCCTCACTATGTAAAGTGATTCTGTCAACCCCATGTCAGTAAGATGAGACACTTTCTCAGCACTGGGAATGTGATGCATTGAATTTTTAATGTCATTAAAGCTATATGTTTATAGCAGGACAGTTGGGGGAAGATAGAGAATTGATAGGCCTGAGAATAGTAGACAGGCAATACCAGATACTGGAGGTGAGGACTTATTTACAAATTCAGTAGAGTAAGTGTTGATTCCATTTCTCCAAGACACACAACAGGATTAACACTATGGATGGAGGATGCTGGGAACAAAAGGCATAGTGACTCCTGCTCCTACCTCCAGGTGCTTTGGGTTTTATCTAGATGACTCAAGTAAATGTGTCAAAAAGTTCATATTGTACTTGGTTAATTTTATTTTCTGTTTTTCTTTTTTATCAGATGATTTCAGGCAAATAGTAAAATTATGCAAATGGTAAAGAAGACCTTATAATGAAAAGCCTAAGTCCTCTGCTCCATATTTAGTTCTTTGTCCTTTAGACCTCCTGGCATGACCTTCATAAATCTAAACATGTGCTTCTGTTGCTATATTTCAATGTATCAGTATTAGACATTCTTTCAGTTTTCTGCTCTGAAATTGAGGACTTAGCTCACTTACTTATATTACCGTTGTCTTTTGTTTCTTGATGATTATATTATTATTTTTGGCTTGGTTTTCTACTGGTCATCTTTCAAACTTAAATAATAGATGGAAACCTCTGAGTCTTGTTCTGTCAACGTTTGCCATTCTTTTTCAGTTCTGACAGTGGAACATTCAAATAGTGTCTCTGTCTTTACCTCTTTACCTCCTTCTGCCCTGTGTCCCAGCTTTCCCTATAATAGCTTTAGTCTCATACATACAAGGTTGGGGCATTCCCCCGCTGTTCCAAAAACATATTTGAGTCTCCTGTTTTGTTCATAGGATGATTCTAACTGTTGTAGCCCCTGTATAGTTACGATTGAAAATATTAACATTGTTTACCGCTGCCTCTCCATCTTTTTCAGAGCTTTATTGAAGTTAGCAGGTATCTGATTGTTCTTTTCCTTTTCTCTTTACCATTATGAATTAATTATGCTTTTATTTCTTTGCTGTCATTGGAAAGAGGTCTTGAGAGGGAGCAGAGGCCATTAAGTGTTTGCTTTGTCTGTCATCTGGAATCTAAATTCCACAGTAACTTGCTTACTAGTCAAGGTCATGTAAGGATCCTGGAGAGCATGCAGAGGTGGAAAGCACTCCCAGTGTGTAGCATATGTGCAGAGCATGCTTTGGGTCAAACAGATACGGGTATGAGTCCTTCTATCATGATTATCATGATTATGTTGGGCTGTTTGACCTCTGAGCCTCAGAGGTCAAAATGAATCCAGGAAAGGCTGGGTCATTGCTGCACATTAACCATGTCCCATTTGTAGGAAAGTTGACATTTCTGGAAACTTCACCCTGACTTTTCCTTCATCTCTGTTGATAGAGCCTCTACGGGTGAGGTACCCCATGCAATGGGCTCTCTTCTCTCCGTAACAGCTCTATCCCCAGGTTCTATGATTCCAGGCATTGGTCTTGCCTACTGAGAACATATCTTTTCGTGAACTTTCAGGTTTCTACACTTTGCTTTGATTGCCCTCTCTGCTTCTAGTGTTCCTCCCTTTAGGAGAGTATGGCTAAACATATTGAGTGCCTAAACAGAATTCAATGGAAATAATAAATTAGTATAACAACACAGCATCTTCAACTTTGTCTATAGCAGTTATGCTTTCCCAGTAATGAAATATATCATCTATGTCATATGACTTTTTCCATACCTTTATTCTCTCAATTATGTAACTCTTGAGAAATTTTCAAATAGTAGAAGAAAATAACCAGGCACTTATGCCACATTTAAATCCATGATGTTCAAAAGTCTTACCCAACTACCAGATTTCTACTAGTATTTGAGTCGGAGTGTGGGGCCCTCAGCTGGGATCAGTGTGGTATTTATAGCTGCACCAGGTACTGTTGGACAGCTTTTGGACAAGCATGTTTTTGATGACATTGTTCATGGCAGAAATAGTCTTGGAGAAGAGAAGAGGCCCTGACTGGAGGAAGAAATGCAAAATACAGCTTCCTAGGCTATCAACAGACTAGCAGGCAGACCATCCAGGTTCAGTGTGATTAGGGGTGGGAGAGGTTAAGACTTGTTTCCCTCTGTTGGACCCCAGTGCTTCCTGTGTGACTCAGAGGAGGCCTGGCATCAAATTGAGTGCATTGGTCTCCCCATGGTAACTCCTGAGTACCCAACTCCTCAGTACCCCATGGACTGTGTCTGCTTGGGTGTTGGGCATTTGGTTTAGTGTTCATTGTCAAAGGCCATGTTCCCTCCTCTCCGTCTGCCTTTCTGTGTATCTGGCAGACAAAATTTTAAGAACTTTTTCTTCATATCTACAGTGTAGCACATCATGATATTTCGTCAGTATAAATATATAGATAGATTAAATTATTAAAATAAGTAAATAGACTGTCACCTGTGTGGCAGAGATAAACAGTGCTCACCAAATATCTTATGTGCTCATGCATATTCCCAGTGCCTCCTGCAGTTAGATTGCAGCCATGTGATTAGGTATGGATAATTGACAGTGAGAGGAAGGGCCTGTATTACTTCCAGGTCAGGGCACTTAACAGCTGGTGTGACTCTACTACCTCTCCCCTCGCCTTCTGTGGTGTCCTTGGAGGCCTTGTGTGGAAACTTGGCACCACATGACGGACAGAGCCTGATCCCTTTGACACTGGATGGAGGAGAGTTTCTGATGATCAGCAGGAGACTTTGTGTGGGTTTATTGGGTTAAGTCATTGAGGCCTTGGGGTTTATTTCTTACAGTGACATAGCCTAGTATTACTCTAAGTAATATAGTTTTTGAGAGCTAAAAGAGAGCCAAATATTTATTATGCCCCAACCTTTGACTTGTAGATGAAGAAGCATGCTCAGAGGGTGCGTAGGCAGTTAGTGGTAGAGTCTGGATGCGACCTGAGTTTCCTGATGCCAGGGCTCCATGTCGTCAGCCATTGGGCCTCTCAGGTAGTAGAAGACACCTGTAGCAAGATATCCAGACCTAAACTGGAATCACAGTTCATGCCCTATGATTTTATATCATCAGGAACATTTACAAAGTGGTTTTAAAAATGACTGTTAATTGTACAATCCTCTGGTGTTCAAATTGAGTCTTGGAGTCATTGATGAGATAGCCATAGGCTTTAAAATTTCTCATTTACTATGTGCTTGCCAAAAGCTAGTTAGCATTTGGATAACTTTCAAAGGTTGCTGGTGCTCTAATGGACTTGGTCTGTGGAGTAGCAGGGGTTAGATTGGATGCAATTGTTTTCTGTAACTGCGACTGGCGCCTAGGCTGGGCCAGGGGAAGGAAGGGAGAGCAGAGGGCAGTGAGTGTGAGATAGCACTTCCTGCTGTGTCTTTCCCAGGCACAGCTGCCACAGCCCGGCAGCTATGATGTGTCAGCTCCTCTTCTGGCCTGTGTTATGGAAGGGGAAATAAATGCTTTTGAGACCTGTTTCTGTTGCCCATAATGGTACCATTACTCACTTGCAGATGTGGCCCACATCTTCCTTGCCACCTCCAGGGGTAATCTTCCACCCCCCGTTGGTCAGGTCTAAGTGTTTTGAGAAAATAAATAAGAGCTGCCAGGGTTTGTTGGAGACCCACTATGAGGAAGCAAAGCCTTTCTCAAAATCTAGAAATAATTTGTGTTTCTAGTCAGTGACACAGAGACTCCTTTGAGGATTAATCACCATTTTTTAAAGTAGAAAGAACATGGTACTTTAATAAAATGAGTTAGTGATCTTTTTTCATTCAAGATTTATTTTCATTTTAAACAAAAATTTTATTATAAGAACTTAGTAGAAACTCAAAAAGTTTCTATTTCAAACAGTAACATTCCTTTGTTTTTACTGTCTTTTGTTCTGAACACTTAAATTGAGCTAATGAATTAGCAAATACTTCTGGTTATATCCTTCCCTGAAGCTGGAAGACAGATCACCTTGTCTTTAGAATAAATATGCCTTATGGTTTGTGAAATAACTGTGTGTGCACAGAGTGCATTTGCCTGAGGTCTCCTCAGGGCCTTTTGTAGCTCTTTGATATTCTGCACTAACACTGTGGCATTAACCTGCCCAGTTAATGAATCTGCTGTCTCAGTGGGGATGCTCCAAGGTAGTTCCTTCGATGGGATTGGTAGATCAGGTCACCTGGCAGTGCCCTGAAAAATCAGAGTTGAGAGCAGGTGCATTTAATGGTGCAGTGGGAGGCAGGACACAGCTCTGGTTGAGATCACTTTGTGATCTAGGCCTAGGAGGAGACAGAACTGGGAGACCTGGGGAGAGAGCCTGGAGACTCATGGAGGGCAGGTGTGCAGGCCGCAGAAAGTAGAGTGGAGAGGATTGATCTTAAAGCTAGAAGGTATCTCATGAGATTATTTTTAAAACTCTGTCTTAGTATTGGTATTTTTGTCAATAATGGAAGGCCAATATTAATCCAAAGCTGTTGGGTATTTATTAATTTGCTTCAAAATCATATTTTGAATGTCAGGACCCTTGTGGGCAAATATGAAGGGGGTGAAAGGGCAGTAGGGGACTCACAAATTTAGTAAGGTTATTAGCCCTTGAAGAAGAGTCCAAAAGATGAGCTAAGTCCTATATGAATAATTAGGATGCTATAGACAGTGAGAAATAAAGATATTAAGGCAGACTCATGGGAATACATCTGTCTTAGAGGAGGGGGCTAGGAAAAGGAAAAGACTTCCTGAAGGAGAGGTGTGTTTGATTTGACCCTTGAAGATGGACTGGATTTTTTAGTGGATTGACACATAGGTCTGAGCAGCAGGGAGCATCCTGGGTAAAGTAATATGGATAGAAAAGAGAACATGTTTTCACAACCCCAAATCAGGACCTGTGGTGGGTCAGGCAGGGGAGGAAGAGACCGTTTTGAAGATAATTCTACTTCACTGTTACTAATAGCATTGAATAGAGTGTGGGGTTCCAGGAATATCATCTCCCTTTATCCCAACAATCCTGGGAAGAGCACATTCTTTTTTTTTTTTTTTTTTTTTGAGACAGAGTCTCACTCTGTCACCCAGGCTGGAGTGCAGTAGTGGATCTCGGCTCACTGCAACCTCTGCTTGCTTCCCGGGTTCAAGCAATTCTCCTGCCTTAGCCTCCTGAGTAACTGGGATTACAGGTGCGTGCCACCACACCCGGCTAGTTTTTGTATTTTTAGGAGAGATGGGATTTCATCATGTTGATCAGGCTGGTCTCGAACTCCTGACCTTGTGATCCACCCACCTCTGCCTCCCAAAGTGCTGGGATTACAGGCCTGAGCCACCATGCCTGGCCGCATATTCTTATCTGTTTACAAAATGGGAGAACCAAGGCTTTAAGTGTTAAATAATTTGCTCAAGTTGTACAGAGTAAGAAGTGAATTCAAACTCAGGCAGAGCAGCCCTAGAGTGAGACCAGTACCAGGGCAGTACACTGCCCTTGGTACTGAAAACAAGGACATTCAGGTGCCATGGGATAGAATAGATGAAATTAGGACCATCTTGGAAAATCTGGCACCTGTGCTTGCTAAAACTTGGGATGTGTTCAGGGTTGGGAAAGTAGTAGGGTTTAAGTCAGTATATGAGAAGTGTGCAGTTGGGACAATACAGTAGCCAACTAGCCACATGTGGCATTAAGCACTTTGAATATATCTTATCCAAATTGGGGTGTAGTCTAAGTGTGAATGAAATAAATGCTAGATTTCAAAGATCAAGTATAAAAAATGTAAAATAGCTCAATAATTTTTATATTGATTACACATTGAAATGTTTCTAAAATTACATCTTAAATGTATTTTTAAAGTTAATTTCACTTTTTTTACTTTTTAAAATGTGGCTACTAGAAAGTTTTAAATTATGTATATGGCTCACATTATATTTTTATTGGACAGTGCCGGTCTGAAATGCAAGATTAAGCAGTTTGGGATTAATTAAACCAAAAAGTAAGCTTTCTTTCCCAATTTTGTTTAGGATTATTCCTTTTTTATATGTGGTTTTTAGGTATCTGTAAGAGCCAGCTAAAGTTTTAGCTAATTAGTTAGATATTGGCCTTTGCTATCAAATATTGTTGTCTCTGTCATGTGAAGGTGGTCTCTGAGTCATGCCTCAGTGTTGGGTTTATTACACAGTTCAAAAAAAAAAAAAGCATACTGTGTCCATCATGCCATATTCATGACAAAGAGTTTATGCATCTCAGGACAGAATGAATTCTTTCATGTTTCCCTGAAGTTAATGGTTGACCAAATACTTCATGACCTTTGAAATAACACATGGCTTTAGAATGGCCCACTATTCAAAATTTATATCACATCTTTGGCGCCATAAAGTTATCAGACATTCACCTGTGGGGTCCGCCTTTAGAAATGGTCAGGAGAGTTTGATGTTACAAGTGTGCTTGTAATGTAGAAAAAAGGGAATCATGCTGATGCTCTTATTTGCTTTTTAACTTGTGGTCCTTCAAAGATGTACAGTTACTAATTTGGAGATTCGAATACGTTCTCCCCATAATCCCACTTTCTTTAATAACAATTTTCTACTAGGTTGCTTTTATGGCTCCAAGTTCCTGATCTTATTTACTTTTCCACTGCAAATGTCAGAGACTCAGCTTCTGGGCCCTGATAAAGCTTTTGTGGCATTAATTCTTGGCCTGACCTTCATTTCTTAGACCTCTGGCTGTGGAAAGCATTTCTTTGGCATTACATGTGCATAGAATTCAGGACTTGAAAGGGAGCACGGAGGAAAGTTTCCACAGCAATTTGAAAAAGTAGCTTTTCTCACTTACAGTAATTTAGGAATGCACAAAATCCTTTAGCCAGAAATGGCCTGAAAACGCAGAGGAGGTAAGAACAATGAACAGCCTGGAAATCAGAGTTTCTTCCTCTCTCTGTGCTGTGCTGGTGGCGTTGACAACTTACTTGTTCTCACGGGCTCCTTCAGTGCCTGGGGGCAGTTTCCTGCCTCAGGGTTAAAGGGCTGCCTTCCCCTCCTTACTCAGCTTCTGAAGCCAACAGGTCCACCTCTTGGTCCATTTCTGAACCTGATACCTGCAGAAGGAAATTCATCAACAACCTCTCCCTGACTGTCAGGGTGACTTATAATGAGCTGCTTCTCCTTCTCCCAGATGGGGATATTCCTGTCCTAGCCCAGAGACTTTTTGGCTGGAAACCAGGTTGAGGCCTTAAATCGCCAGGAGAGCCAGCCTCCCTGGCCTGGTCCCAGCCCTCTGTGCTCACCTTCCCCCTGCTGGTCTGACTTACAGGCTCCCATTTTGTGTCAGCTTCTCCTCTATTGGTGGGTGTGGGCCTAAGACTTAGGACCCCTTCCCTGGCTAATTCTTATACCTCAGGCTGGAAGAGACTAGCTCCTGCATACCCAGCTGGATCTGGCTCTCCAGATATGGTGATGTGCCCAGTAGGTTGGCAAGCTGTTTGGTTCTGACCACCTCTGGAATTAGTACTAGAATAATACGAAAACAGAAGACACCAAATAATTCAGTGATAAAAAGTTACAAAAACTGCTAAATGTAGTACCTAATCAATTATGGTCAAAGTCTTCCACTGATGTTGGAAAAATTATCTTAGCTGCTCCAATCAAAATTCAAATATATCCAATAAAACCTCTTCCAAATCTTAAGCAATATCCTTTAAAACTAGAAACTTCAGAAGGAATAAGATGTATAGTTTTAGACTGTATAAAAGAGGCTTGATTATTCCCTGTACAACCCCATATGACACTTCAGTCCTTCCTATAAGAAAACCAAATGGTAGAGGATGGAGGTTTGTGTGAGAACTTAGAGAAATTAATGATATTCCTCATCATCTGGTAGTGCCAAACCCCCATACGTTGTTGACTGTAGTATCAACTAAAGGTAAATTCTTGGCTGGGCATAGTGGCTCATGCCTGTAATCCCAGCACTTTGAGAGGCCAAGGCAGGCAGATCACCTGAGGTCAGGAGCTCGAGACAAGCCTGGCCAACATGGTGAAACCCTGTCTCTACTAAAAATACAAAAATTAACTAGGTGTGATGGCATGCACCTGTGATTCCAGTTGCTCAGGAGGCCAAGACAGGAGAATCACTTGAACCCAGGAGGTGGAAGTTGCAGTGAGCTGAGATTGTACCACTGCACTCCAGCCTGGGTGACAGAGAAACACTCCATCTTAAAAAAAAATTATTTACTGTGATAAATTTATATAATACATTCTTCAATATTCCTGTAGATAAAGACGATTTTTCTTTTCCTGCACTTGGGAAGACAGAAAATACACACGGAGAGTCACGCCTCAGGGATACACTGAGAGCCCTACTTATTTTTCACAAATATTAAAAGGTCTCTCAGATGTTGACTTCTGTAAGAAATCTATTTTAATGCAATACATAGATGATTTGCTTCTCTGCTTAGAGGATAGGCAAACCTCTAGAGAGGATGAGATTCACTTGTTATAACCATTAGCTCTAAAGGGACACAAGGCCTCAATAAAAACAAAACACATTAGTTTTGTCACACAAAGATATTTGGGTAATTTAATATCAAAGGAAGGTCTTTTCATCCAGCTAAACAGTATATTGGCCTTCCCTACCCCCAAAACTATAAAACAACTAAAAAGATTTCTGGGGGTGACAAGATACTATCAGAATTAAATTTCAAACTTCTGCCTAAAAACTCAGCCTTTATATACTCTTCTAAACAAGGTAAACTAGACCCCCTGAAATGGACTAAGAAAAATCAGTTAACATTGAAAGAAGTTAAAAAAAGCTTTATAAATGCCTCAGCTTTGAGACACCCATGTTATGATATTCCATTTTCATTGTTTGTTCATGAAATCATAAAATGCCTTAGGGCAGTCTAACACAAAAACGTGGAGACCAAAACAGACCAGAAGGATACAAGACTCTGTGACTAAAAAATGGCCACCTTGCATGAGGACAATAACTGCTACTGCTCTATTAGTAAGAACAACTGAAGAAATAGTGATGGGCTTTCCCATCACTGTCTTTGTTCCACATTCTATGGAAGCACTTGTGAATTCACACCACACTCAACATTGTTCTATCAGCAGATTAGCTTCTTATGAAGTTTCTCTTCTTTCTATACCTCACATTACAATCTCTAGGTGCAGTCATCTATACCCTGCCACTCTTCTGCCTCTGCCTTCAGATGAGATGCTGCGTGGTTGCATAATCTTAAGCAACCAGCTTTGCTCTTCTAGAACAGACATACAAGAGATTCCTCTTAGTAACACTGATGTTATGTGGATTACAGATAGATCCTACTTAAAATTA
Organism: Pongo abelii; assembly: GCF_028885655.2. Classification (NCBI taxonomy): domain Eukaryota; kingdom Metazoa; phylum Chordata; class Mammalia; order Primates; family Hominidae; genus Pongo; species Pongo abelii. The sequence continues at coordinate 114,587,678 of NC_085928.1, read as the reverse complement.
ATTCTGGAACTTATCACACAGATTACAGTACAATATCTTTAACTGAAAAAATAAAACCAGAAGTCACCTTGGCTCAACAAATAAGATGGATAACATTAATTAGGGCCTGTTAACTGACCAAAAAACTCTGCTAATATGCATCCAGACAGCAGAGATGCTTTCAGAATAGCTCAAAAATTTTAAATGCTATAAAACAAAGATCTTCTGATCAATCCATTAAAAAAAGATACCTTATTATACAATTGTTAAAAGCTATATTATTACCAAAATGTCTGGTCATTATTAAAATCCCAGTTCATTCCAAATTAGATACTCCAAAAAACAAACAAAACACTAGCCAATAATATAGTAAAAAAAAAAAGCTGCTCTAAATACATCTAAACAATAAAATAATCTATATTAACTTCAATCTATATTAACTTCTAACATCAGTGACCTAAAGAACATTAAATTTGACATGAAACTTTTTAAGTATAGAACTCCAAAATCCAAGCAAGCAAGCAGAAGACTAAACAGAAGGAGGAACATATTCTCCCAAAGATGAGGTATATGGGCCAATGCGCCTATACTTCCTGCTACATTTCAGTCATCATTTGTAAACCTACATATATGACTTAACTCACTGAAGACCTGATAAAATAGTTGAGAAAAATGGTATTTCTAAAACATTTCTCCAGCCATAGATCATAAGATATATAATGACTATCACATTTGCCCAAAATGTAATAAAAAAATTTATACAGTTCCCAAAGACATTTTCCCCTTCCTAAACGCCCCTTTGGAGCATGACACTTAGATTTTATTCAGCTACCACCGTCACAAGAATGCAAATGTGTTCTAATGGTGATTTACATATTTTCTCATTGGATCATAACATTTCTACATGGAAGAACAAAGGCCTTAACAGTAAGTAAAATTATCTTTAAAAAATTATTCTAACTTGAGGAATTTCCCTGGAACTTCTTAGCAACAGAGGCACTCGCTTTACTAGACAGACAATTCAATCAGTACAATCAGTATATAAAATCTGGCTCGTCCTCCAACATATCCATTATACTTATTATCCCCAGTCATCTGGTTAATAAAAAACACAAACTAAATAATAAAACTCAATTGACAAAATTAACTGAGGCTTTAAAAATTCCTTGGCCAAAAGCTCTTCCATTGATTTTGTATAACCTAAGATCAACCCCTTTTAATAGACATCAGTTGTCTCCATTTAAAATTATAACAGATAAACCTATAAAATTCACTCAAAAAATTATACATCTCTGATATTAAATGGAGACATATTCAACTATTACAATGGCAGCTAACTAAAAATTGTATACTAATAAAAAATTATTTTCATGGTGAGCTTCTGCGAGACAAAAATTTAAAGACCATGAATTTCAACCAAGATTTTATTTACTAAAAGCAGTGTCTTTTAAAAGACTCTCTCCAACCAAAGTAAAAGGGATCTTATCAGGTAATTCTTACTAGTAACCCTTGCACTGCAAAATTAGAAGACACAGACTCTTAAATTCATATATCTTATCTCCTAAATAGATGATTTCACCAGAAGGTAATCATTATTAGACAGGTCAATGCCAGGCCAAAAAAAAAAAAAATGACATCTGAGACAGCCAACCTTCCCAAGACACTAGACAAGGCCCAAATCTAAACAAATCCTTGATATTAATAATCGTTAATGATGAAAAATCTTTTCTTTTATAAGTTCTCATTAAATTTATTTCTTTTCACCCCTCCCCTAATTCTTATGTTTTAATGCTACTATTATCAACTGTTACCCATAACACAATCTCTTCTTACAGTGGGCACAAGACTATGCTAATAGCCAGAAAAAAGACACTTGCTAGTTATGTGGCCTCATGCCCTTTCTAGGGGTTCTGTCCTACCATGATAGATATCTCCTCTCCAAAGACTAAATAAAATATCAAAAATATATCTTTATTTTTCAAGAACAGTCACCAGTACTTAGCACTAATATGTCTAAAGATAATATATATCACTCATCTATTAATGAAACCTTACAAAATAAGACATTAAAAATTTTTCAGTAAAAACCCCAGTTCATTAGCTTTAACAGTGGCACTGCTCCAACTAAGAGGTAAGACAGTAACACTGTCTCAACTAAAAGATAAGACAGCTCAATTCAAGATGATACAACACAAATTATAGACAATTTTATCTGATTTACTTGCTCCTCTGGTCAGCATAGTCAGCTTGTCCCTTTATATTGAGAACAAAAAAAAAAAAAAATCACACCAAAGATACCTGGCCAACTAACACTAAGAAAATAAAATAGATAACCCCCAAACAGTATATTCATGCCATTATATTACAAAGTACTGATTGACATGCCACTAAATAGACACAATGAGCAAGCATTTATTGGCTGCTCCAAAAAGAACACCTTGGCTGTGTGATACCAATCTATGGCCATAGTTACCATGTTCTTTGGGTTATATTTGGACATAAGCATACCAAAGTATACCATTTCAAACCCCACAAACCTTCCTCATTTGTAATCTTATTGGGTTTATTCTAAACTCAGTTGATTAAATCATTTAGCTTTCATCTTTATGCCACAACTAGATATTAAAAATGTCATTTAGCATATAGAGGCCCTAACCAAATATAAAACAGGCCATAAATGATAGCCACATAGATATCTTATTATTAAACAATAAAGTAACTCCTATAAAAAAGGCTATATTACAGAACCATATGACTTTAGACATACTACAGCCCAAGGGAAAACTTGCACTATCATAAATTTTAGTACCCCAAATCAAATAACATCACTAAATTAATGGCTGATATAAAAACCCAAATAACTAACCATTTAAAGCCAAAACTCTCCCTGAGCAATTGACTAAGCAACTGGTTTAAGTCTCGGGAAACTTTGCGACAAAAGTTATTACTTATTCTAAAATTATGATCATATACTATATTTTATCCTGTTTTTGTCTTCTATTACAACATTCATTTACAATAGAGTCAACATACATATGACTAAAAAGAATAACATAATGGTTAGTCAAAAAGATTACATTAATTAAAGATACAGCCACTTAGTCTGACTCATGTAACAAAGTCACTTCCTTCACGTTACTTTAAATTCAGCCTGTACTCCATCAACTTTATAACTTATCCAATTATTCATTGCCAGGAACATGACATTCTGGAAATGAGCCTTCATAGCAAAGTGAAACTAAACTCAAACATAAAAAGAGTCAAAACCATTGGGTTTATCTAGGATGCTTTCTTTGAAAGAAAATTTTAAAAAAATTTAAAAAAAAAATAGGAAAATTAAAAAAAAAAAAAAAGCTGTTGAAACTCCCAAAACACTTTAAGCCTTGAGAGAGATGTGACTGTGATCTGAGTCACATAACATGTAGTTGCAACTTCTGCTTCTTAGATTATGAATTAACTCTCTCATTGTTCTCATTCTGTAAATGACTAAGAGAGATTAGAGACTAGACCTCCTCCCCTTCAAATCACTGACCTTTATTATAGATTAGCTGCCTTCTTTATTGTCATATGCCTAACTCAGACCAGATGATGCCCAAGACCCCAAGTCTGTTGCATCTGTAGCATAAAATGCTAAATATACCTTTCTCACGAAAAGATCTTCTTGACCAACTGGATCATTATAGCTTAATGTTAAGCCTTGTATTAAAAAGTGTTAAGATTCTGTTAAACTTTCCAAACTTAATCTATATAAATAACCTCCAAAACTTCTCCACTTTGGATTACTGACTTCAATTCTTTTTTTTTTTTTTTTTTTTTTTTTTTTTTGGAGACAGAGTCTCGCTGCTCTGTCGCCCAGGCTGGAGTGCAGTGGCGCGATTTCGACTCACTGCAAGCTCCGCCTCCGAGGTTCACGCCATTCTCCTGCCTCAGCCTCTGGAGTAGCTGGGACTACAGGCGCCCACCACTGCGCTTGGCTAATTTTTTGTATTTTTAGTAAAGACAGGGTTTCACCGTGGTCTCGATCTCCTGACCTTGTGACCCACCCTCCTTGGCCTCCCAAAGTGCTGGGATTACAGGCGTGAGCCACCGCGCCCGGCCCTGACTTCCATTCTTTAAAAATCTATATTCCCAAGGAGGCCAGCATCAAATTTGTGCTCAAATAAACTCTATATTTAATCATATTTTCTAACTCTCATTATTTAAAGTTAGCAATGGCAGACTGTTATAAATCAATGCCTTAGCCTCTGCCAGAGGACCCTCTTCCCTGAATGCTCATGTGTGGTCAACACCTGAAGCTGTGAGAGTTACCCCTAGTCATCCATTTTGCAGTGCCTAACTTGTCTTTTATATCTTGAAGGCTGAGTATCCCGCAACCACCTGGGCCTCATTCCCCATCCTGCCTAATGAGGCCTGAGCTGTGCCATTGCTTCATTCTATGTGTAGGGGCTCAGGGAAAACTTCCCCTTCACCCTCTGAAGGTTTGTTGAAAATCAGCTAACAAAGGACAGATTAATAGGGGAAATGGCATACAAATTTATTAATGTGCACGAAAGTCTTATGAAGATCTCAAGGAAAGATAAGATGGTTGATGCTTTTATATCATCTTGAGATTACAGAAAGAATGGGGACTCAGAGCATGACCAAAAAACAGGTTATGGTGGTAAGTGAGGTTATGGTGTCAAGATAGGTCATAGGAGGGAGAGAAGAAGAGGGTGGTAGCAAAGATAGTCTTGTTATGCAGACTAACTACAGCTGTAGCAGCCCTCAGGGAGACTAGATGGTAAATGTTTCTTTCAGACTGTTAAAGTGTCAGACTCTCAGTTAATCTTTCTTAGACTTGGACAAGGGAGGGCCTCAGAGAAAGCATGGCTACATCAATGCAGATTTTCTCTACAGATGCAAATCTCTCCCACAAAAGACAGCTTTTTAGCTATGCCTATATTTCCAGCCCTTCTGAAAGGCAGTCTCTAAATGTATCAAAGACATGTATTTTTAGGTGAAATATTTTGGTTTTCTTCACGTGCGAGAAATGTACCTGGAGTGGGGGCTTCACCACTTCCCAGGCTGGTCTCAGTCCTGGTTTGAGGGGCCTGGTTTTGATTGTTTTCAGAATTCCATGTACGCCCTACCTGCTGCCTTATTTATCAGGCTGGAGACTACCTGGGTGCCCCTGCCAGATTTCCCTCTCCTGCTCTAAAGCCCAAGGCTCAGGCAAGGTCCTAGGTCAGACTGCAAGGTCCTAGCCACAGGCCAATGGCTTTGGCTTGTCTCCCTTCTTGTGCAGTATCTCTAAGCGCTGAGAGGAGGTAGGTACCAGCAATCTGCATTTCTCCAGGCCTGGGCTTTTGCCATGCAGCCTTGCCTTGCCCTGTCCATCTGCCACTCCCACTTCCTTTCCTGCCTTCTTTTTTGTCACCTCCTGGGTTGGCCCCTCTGGTACCAGTTTTATCCAATTGTGTGGGTCTGGAATCACATCTAAGAGCTTATGTAGCTGTAACAATATAAACAGATTCATGTGATCCTGAAGTAGGCCTGTAATGGCCCACATTCTCTGCCATGTGTGCGGGTATGTGTGGGGTGCGTGTGTGTGTGTGTGTGAGAGAGAGAGAGAGAGAGAGAAATTCATTGATGACTGTATTTTTAATCCTCCTTCCTTGGTACACTATTTATTCATTTTACGTGAACCTCAAAGCAGAGGCACAGAGCTGGTATTGAATGCCAGATCCTTGATCACACTATCTATCTTACTGAAAATGTAAGAGCTAAGGGGTTCATTGATGCCAGTTTGTTTTGTAGCTAGAGTATCCTTACCTGACTTGTGACCTTGGGCATGTACCTTCATCTTTTTGTGCCTTCACCTTTCTCACCATACAAGGAAGATGATGGGGCATCTGACTGGAGAGTTATGAGGATTAAATGTCTTCATCCTCATTTAAAATGAAAGCCCTATATTAATAAATGTTCCTTTGACTATGAAAAAAATAAAGTAAAATAAAATGAAAGCCCTTTGAGCAACCTCTGGAACACAGTAAATGCTCATAAGAACCTGAGGTAAGAACTCTTACTGGCTTAATAGTGACTGGTTGATCTAGTCCCTGAATTCCATAATTACAGACACCTTTAAATTTTTATATCTGTTTAGTAAATTCAAGTGTTTTTTATGGTTTGGCTTTTCCTAAGGGAAAGTATATTGTTTTATTATTATTAGATTATTCTCTACAAGCAGAAAGAAATGCTAGTGTTTGTTTTACAACTGATGTTTAATTGTTTAGACCTTAGATGTTTCTCTTTATTTTGTATATTCACTCACGTACTGTCTTGTGGCTAGAGAAAATTCTTAGCTGCCGAGACATTTTGTTTTTCATTTGAATTAGAGTCTCAGATGTCTTTTATTTAGGGAGGTTTTTTCATACATTTTCTGTTTCCCTGCATACCTTCTGCAGGAACTGTACAGTGGCTTCTGCTTTTTTTCTGATTAAAGAAACAAAGCATTTCTATATAGAGAATGGATCAGTGGGCAAATGAGTGAATTTCTGAGAAAACAATAGTTTCTGCTTTGATAGCTTAAATACACAGGGGAAGCTTTTTCAATATGTAGTGGAAGCTTTGCAGCTACTGAGAATGTTTGTTTTCTCCTGGAGAGACATTTCTGTCTTAAAGGTGGTTCCAAAGCAGTGCGCATCCTAGCAATAGTGAGGGAGAGTCTCCCTCCTGGGCTGGTTCTTCCTGAGTCACAAGGGCCAGTCCTCCTATACCAGCCCCTTCACTTTTAAGGCATTCTGCTCTACTGTGTCATTAGAGGCTTCAGTATTGCTGATGTGCTCAAAAGATCACTGGACATAGAGATGATTCTGGTCCACTGTTGCCATTTTTGGGAATGACAAAGGATCCCTCTGGCAGTAAAACTCTACTTGAATTTTATGCCTCCCCTTTACCTGTGGGAAGCCTGTCACTAAAATTAACGTTATCAGACCTTAGTTTCCTCTATGAAGTAGAGAGAATATTCAAAAATAAATGATGGAATTTTGGGGCTAAAGTGGAATTTAGAAATTAGTCTTGAATTTAGGTAAAAATAACTTGCTCATTTTCTAAATGTAGATTCTTAGTCCCCAGGAATTAAGCATGTTGCAAAAATCATCCAGCAAGTGAGCACTGGTGAACTCTTCCTGTTTCCGCAATTGTGACAGTAAGCCTTTTGCTAAGTTTTTGTCTTCCAGTGTACATAGTAGACAGTTAAGTGACAGGAGCTCTACTCCACTCCCCTAACTGTTTTCAAGGGAATATTTAAACTCACTGTGTTGCCTAAGTACAAACAATCATCATTTAAACCATTTGTTTTTTTGAGAGAGGGGGTTGAATCTTGAAAACTGAGAGATGAATTTGCAGCCTGTGTTACAAAATTTGCACATATTCAGGTGGGAAGTTATACCCCAACTCCAGGTACATTGTAAAGATGTTGACAGCTGGCTGGGTGCAGTGGCTCATGCCTGTAATCTCAGCACTTTGGGTGGCCGAAGTAGGTGGACGACTTGAGGTCAGGAGCTCAAGACCAGCCTGGCCAACATGGTGAAACCCTGTCTCTACTAAAAATACAAAAATTAGCCGGGTATGGTGGCACATGCCTGTAGTCCCAGCCTACTCAGGAGGCTGAGACAGGAGAATTGCTTGAACCTGGGAGGCAGAGGTTGCAGTAAGCCAAGATTGTGCCACTGCACTCCAGCCTGGGCTACAGAGCAAGACTCTGTCTCAAAAAAAAAAAAAAAAAGAAGTATTGACAGCTGTCTGACTTCCCCTTCTGGGAAGATGGAATAGATGTACTTTTTTCCATTCTTCTCATTAAGTATAACTAAAAACCCTGGGGGCTCACCATATCTAAGACAAACATAAGAAGACTGAACAGTGGACAGAAGAAGGCAGACTGGCTGTGTTCCCTGGGTACTGAGGAGTGGCATGGTGTTGAGTTCTCTTAGGTTTTTGTTTTGTTTTGTTTTGTTTTGTTTGCTTCATATATTTCAGTCTTGAAGGTGAAAAAGTTGGCAATACCAATTGTCACAGACGAAAATGTTCCCATCTCCAAAACCAGCAAAAGCCAAAGGACTAGGAAAAGGGCAGCCAAACAAGACAGACAATTTTTACATGATAACTGCTCTACTCCATCCAAACAACACAGAAAAAAATCTGTGGCCTCCACCTCTACCTGGAAAAAGCTAAGCAGGAAGCTGAGACTTTTATCCTTAATGGCCAGTAATGAGCCCTTCACCTCTCTTGGGGTGTAAGTGGGGCCACTTGGAGAGCCAGACCAACAAGCACCTGGAAGAAACAAGGAAGCTCCCTCCCAGCCAGTGTGGTGTCAGAGGAGGCCTAGTGGAGAGTAAAAATATTCACCACTGCCCAGTAACAATGAGGCCACCTCTCCTGTAGAGTCAGCAGAGATCTTGTGGGAAGCTGGAATTTCTATCCAGCAGCAACAAGGAGCTCCCTCCTCAGGTATCAACAGAGGTCAAATGAGGATCCTGGACTTCTGACTCTCTTTGGCAGCAGTAAATCCGGAGTGTTGTCAGAGAGAGCCAGCTAAAACAGAGGTTTAAATAAGATTCAGAGTTTCAGAACATAATACAATAGTACGCAAGTGTCAATACAAATTTTCTCATCATACCAAGAACCTGGAACGTCTCAAACTGAATGAAAAAGACAATTAATATATGCCAAGACTGAGAGGGCAGAGGTGATGGAATTATCCGGCAAAGATTTTAAAGCAGCCATGATTAAAAAATACATTTCAATGAGCAATTTCAAACATACTAGAAACTAATAATAATAATAATAAACCCTTAACGAGGAAGTACAAAGTCTCCACAAAGAAATAAAGGATATAAAGAAGAATCAAGTAGAAATTTTAGATGTGAAAAATGCAATAACTGAAGCTCAATAGCAGAACAGAAGAAAAAAAACCAGTGAGCTGGCAGATAAAACAATAGAAATTACCCAATGTGAACAACAGAGGTAAAGTAGAGTGGACTGAAAGTGAATAGAGCCTCAGGAAGCTATAGGACTATAATACAGGATCTAAATTTATATTATTAGAGTTACAGAAGAAAAGGAGAAAGAGAGTTGAAAAAAATACTTGAAGAAATAATGGCTGAAAACTCCCCAAATTTGACAATAGACACAAACAAACAAACAAAAACCTGAGTGAATACCAAACAGGATAAACCCAAAGAAATCCACACCAAGACACATCCTAACTAAACTCTTGAAAACTAAATTGAAAACAGAGAAAAATGATACCATACCTGCAGAGGGAAAACAATAAGAATGACAGCTTTCTCTACAGAAATTATACAGGCGAGAACAAAAAATAGCATGTATTTTTTAGGTGCTGAAAGGGAAAAACTGTCAACTCAGAATCCTATATTTTGTGAAAATATTCTTTAGGAATGAAGGAGAAATCAAGGCATTCTCATATGAAGGAAAACTAAGAATCTGTTACCAGGAGACCTTTGCTAAGGAAGTGATAACAGAAGAAATCCTAGAACATCAAGAAGGAAGAAAGAACATGGCAAGCAAAAATATCGATAAATACAACAGGCTTTCTTTATCCTTTTCTAAATATATTTGTAAAACTATGTTTCACAGTTGAAGCAAAAATTATAATACTGTTTGATGTTTTAAATGCATGTAGAATAAATATTTAAGACAATTATATTGTGAATGGGGTAAAGGAACATAAAGGAAGGTAAGTTTGCTATACTTCACTTGAACTGGTAAAATGATTATACCAGTAGAGCATGATAAATGTCATGGCTATAAAATGTCATACCTACCAACCACTAGAAAAAGCTATACAAAGAGATATATTCTAAAACACTCTACATAAATCACAATGAAATTCTAAAAAATGTTCAAGTAATCTACAGGAAGGTAGAACAAGTAATCTACAGGAAGTAAACACAGAAATAAAAAATAGTAAAAAATTTCATATTTGAGCCCTAACACATCAATGACATTAAATGTAAATGGCATAAATACACCAGTTGAAGATACAAATTAGCAAAGTGGATTAAAAAACATATCCTAGTCATATGCTATTTACAAGAAATTCACCTCAAATATAACAATATAGATAGGTTGAAAGTAAAAGTATAGAACTGTATATATGATATAAAAATTAATTTTAAAAATCAGGATTAGCTATATGAATATCTGATAAGCTAGATTTCAGAGCAAAGAAAATCACCATAATCAGAGAGGGGCATTACATAGTGATAAACAGGTTGATCAACGAAGAAGGCATAGTGATTCTAAATGTTTATGCAGCAAACAACAGAGCTTGAAAATATGTAAAATTTAAATTGGTAGAACTAACACTGAAAATAGACAAGCCAACAATTACAGATGGAGACTTCAACAACCTCTCCCAACAACCGATAGAACAAACAGGGAGATAATCAACAAGGCTGTAGAAAAAATCAACACCACAGTCAAGCAACAAGATTTAATGGGACATTTATAGAATACTTCCCCCAACGACAGCAGAACTCAAATGGCAACAGAATATATATTGAGACCATATTCTGGGCTATAAAACAAACCTTAACAAATTTAAAACTTGTGAAATAATAGAGCGTGTTCTCTACATTATAATCAAACTAGAAATCAACAGAAAAATAAACAGGAAAAATCTACAAACACACTGAAACTAAATAGCACACTTCTAAATCCATAGGTCAAGGAGGAAGTCTGAAACAAAATAAAAATTCATTGAACTGAATTAAAATGAAAATACAATATTTCAAAATTTATGGGAAATTGCTAAAGTAGTGCATAGAAGAAAATTTATAGTACTAAATGCACACATTGGAAAAGAGGAAAGTCTCAGACCAATAATCTAAGTTCCCATCATAAGAACTCAGAAAAAGAGCAAAATAAACCCAAAGCAAGCAGAAGGAAGGAAATAATAAGGATCAGAACTGAAATCAATTAGGTTGTAAACAGAAAAACAATAAAAATAAAACAAAGTCTGGTTCCTCAAAATGATTTAAAAAATAAATCTTCAGCAAGACTCACAAGGGAAAAAAAAAGAAAACACAAATTGTCAATATCACCGAGGACACAGACAATATCAATATAGACCTTGTCTGCATCAAAAGAATAATAAAGTGAATACGATGAATATTTCTTTTTTCATTATTTCAACTTTTATTTTAGATTCAGAGGGTACATGTGCAGATTTGTTACGGGGGTATATTGTGTGATGCTGAGTTTGGGGTAGAAATGATCCCATCACCCAGGTAGTGAGCATAGTACTCAATAGGGAAATTTTCAGCTATTGTTCCCTCCTCCTCTTCTCCAGTGCTCCCCAGTGTCTATTGTTCCCATCTTTATGTCCATGTATACCCAGTGCTTAGCTCCCACTTATAAGTGAGAACATGTGGTATTTGGTTTTCTGTTCCTGTGTTAATTCACTTAGGATAATGCCCTCTAGCTGTATTCATGTTGCTGCAAAAGACATAATATCATTCTTTTTAATGGCTGTGTAGTATTCAATGATGTATATGTACCACATTTTCTTGATTCAATCCATCATTGATGGGTGCCTAAGTTGATTCCATGTCCTTGCTATTGTGAATAGTGCTGCAATGAACATATGAGTGCATGTGTCTTTTTTGCAGAACAATTCAATTTCCTTAGGATATATACCCAGTAATGGGATGGCTGGGTTGAATGACAGTTCTGTTTTTAATTCTTTGAGAAATCTCCAAGCTACTTTCCACAGTGACTGAACTAATTTACATTCTCACCAACAGTGTGTAAGTGTTCTCTTTACTCCACAACCTCTCCAACACCTGTTATTTTTTGTCTTTTTAATAAAAGCCATTCTGACTGATGTGAGATGGTATCTCATAGTGGTTTTGATTTGTATTTCTCTGATGGTGAGTGACATTGAGGATTTTTTTATATGCTTGTTGGTTGCTTGTATGTCTTCTTTTGAAAAGTGTCTATTCATGTCCTTTGCCCAGCTTTTGATGGGGTTATTTGGTTTTTGCTTGTTGAATTGTTTAAGTTCTTTATAGATTCTGGATATTAGACCTTTGTCAGATGCATAGTTTACAAATATTTTCTCCCATTCTGTGGGTCATTTGTTTACTCTGTTGATGGTTTCTTTTGTTGTACAAAAACTCTTTAGTTTAATTAGGTTCTACTTGTCAATTTTTGTTTTTGTTGCAATTGCTTTTGAGGACTTAGTCATAAATTCTTTGCCAAGGTCGATGTCTAGAATGGTGTTTCCCAGGTTTTCTTCTAGGACTTTTATAGTTTAGGTCTTACATTTAAATATTTAATCTATCTTGAGTTAATTTTTATATATGGTTAAAGGTAGGGGTCCAGTTTCATTATTCTGCTTATGGCTAGGCAGCTATTCCAGCAACATGTATTAAATAGGGAGTCCTGTCCTCATTGCTTATTTTTGTCAACTTTATCAGAGATCAGATGGTTGTAGGTGTGAGGCCTTATGTCTGGGTTTTCTATTCTGTTCTGTTGGTTTTATGTGTCTGTTTTTGTACCAGTACCGTGCTGTTTTGGTTATTGTAGCTTAACTGTATATTTCAAAATTGGGTAATGTGATGCCTTTGTTCTTTTTGCTTAGGAATGCTTTGGCTATTTGGGCTCTTTTTGGTTCCATAATAATTTTAGAATACTTTTTTCTAATTCTGTTAAAGCTAATATTGGTAGTTTGATAGTAGTAGTGTTGAGTCTGTAGATTGCTTTGAGCAATATGGCCATTTTAACAATGTTAATTCTTCCAATCTATGAACATGGAATGTTTTTTGATTTGTTTATGTCATCTGTAAATTCTTTCAGCAGGGTTGTGTAGTTCTCCTTGAGAGATCTTTCACCTCCTTGGTTGGAAATATTCCTAGGTGTGTGTTTGTGTGTGTCTATTGTAAATGTGATTGCTTTCTTGATTTGGCTCCCAGCTTTAACATTATTGGTGCACAGAAATGCTACTGATTTTTGTGCATTGATTTTATATCCTGAAACTTTACTGAACTTATTTATCAGGTCTAGGATCCTTTTGGTGGACATTTTAGGATTTTTTTAGGTATAGAATCATTTTCAGTGAAGGAATATAATTTGACTTTGTCTTTTCCTGTGTGGATACCTTTAATTTGTTTCTCTTGCCCAGTTGCTCTGGCTAGGGCTTCTAGTACTATGTTGAATAGGACTGATGAGAGAATGGGCATCCTTGCTTGTTCCTATTCTTAAGGGGAATGCGTCCAGCTTTTTTCTCTTCAGTATGATATTGACTGTGTTGGATAAATTCCTGGAAATGTGCAACCTCCCAAAATGGAATCAGGGAACAAATTGAAACTCTGACCAGTGCAATATCAAGTTCCAAAATTGAATCGATCATGCAAAACCTACCAACCAAAAAAATCCCTGCAGCAGATGGATTCACAGCCGAATTCTGCCAGACATACAGAGAAGAGCTGGTACCATACTGAAACTATTCCAAAAAACCAAGGAGGAGGAACTTCTCCCTAACTCATTCTACAAAGTCAGCATCACCCTGATACCAAAACCTGGCAAAGACACGGCAAAAAAAGAAAACTACAGGCCAATCTCCCTGATGCACATAGATGTGAAAATCCTCAACAGAATACTATTAAACCGGAAGCACATGAAATATTTAATTTACCACAATCAGGTAGGCTTTATTTGTGGAATGCACAGTTGATTCAACATACATAAATTAATAAATGTGATTCACCACGTAAACAGAATCAAAAACCATATGATCATCTCAATAGACGTAGAGAAAGCATTTGAAATCCAGCATCTCTTTATGAGAAACACCCTCAACAAACTAGGCATTGAAGGCACATACCTAAAAATAATAAGAGCTACATACACATACAAATTTGACAACTTAGATGAACTTAGAGAATTTCAGTTTCTTGAAAGTATAAGTTACTATAACTCACTCAACATAAAATAGATTATTTCAATAGCCTTATAACTATCAAAGAAATTGAAAAATTAGCCCCTGTCCCCAAAAATAAATCTCCAGATCCAGTGGCTTCACTGGAAAATTCTAACAAATGGGTAAAGAAGAATTAAAACCAATTTACATAATCTTGCAGAAAATATAGAAGGATGGACTACTTCTCAATTTATTCCATAAAGCTAGTATTACCCTGATGCCAAAGAAACAAAGACAGTACAAAAAGATAAAGGGAGAAAATTATAAATCAATATGCCTCCCGCATATAGATGCAAAAATCTTGTACAAAATATTAACAAAACTTAGCAATATATAAAAAGAGTTATACACTATGAGCAAGTGAGGTTTATTTCAGAGATGCAAAGCTGGTTCAGTTTTAAAAAAATCAATGTAATTCACATTATTGAAAGAGTAATAAAGAAAAATTATGTGATCATATCAACCAATGCAGAAAAAGCATTTGACAAAATTCAACACACATTCCTGATAAAAATTATCAAAAAAATAGGAATAGAGGTAACTTCCTCAACTTGACAAACAGCATGTACAAAAAACCTACAGCTACCACTGTACTTACTGGTGGAGGACTGAATGCTTCCCCCATAAGATCAGGAACATGTCAAGGATGTCTACTCTCTCCACTCTTAATCAGCTTGATACTGGAAGTTCTAGATTATTCAATAGATGAGAAAAGGAAATAAAATACATATAGTTTGGAAAGCGTGACACAAACTACTCTTACTTGCAGAAGTCATGAGAGTCTACATAGAAAATCCCAAGGAATCACCAGAAAACTCCCCGAACTAAAAGCAAATTTAGTTTTAGACCCAAGATAAACCTACAAAAATTCATTGTGTGTGTGTGTGTGGTCTGTGTGTGTGTGTATGTGTACACACTAGAAACAAACATGGACACATATGGATACTGTGATAAATTGTATCAAATTAAAACATATGGACACATGGATACTGTGATAGATTGTATCAAATTAAAATATATTGTTTAGAGTCACTCAAAAACAAATGAAATATTTAGATGTAAATCTAGCAAAACAGATACCAGTCTTATATGCTGAAATAAACTAAAGATCTAAATAAATGGAGAGACATACAGTGTTCATAGATTGGAAGACTCAACATATTAAAGATCTCAATTCTACCCAAATTTATATGTAAATATAATGCAATTCCTATCAAAATCCTAGCAAGAAATCTTAGATATCAACAAGATTATTCTAAAATTTGTAGCGAGAAATAAAGGAATTAGATAGCTAAAACAATTTTGAAAAAGAATAAAGTGCAACCAATAGGTCTAGTACATTTCAAGACATTGTATAGCTACAGTAATCACAACTGTGATATTGGCAGAGTGATGGATACATAAATCAATGGAACATAATAGAATCCAGAAATAGGCCCGTACAAATATTCCAAAATATATTTTTAATTGAACTATAATTTACATAGCACAAAAGTCATCCTTTTAAAGTGTAAAATTCAGTGGTTTTTAGTATATTCACAAGGTTGTGCAAATATTACCTCTGTCTAATTTTAGAAAAGTTTCATCGCTCCAAAAATAAGCCCCATTCTCTCAACCTCTAGCAATCACTAAAATACTTTTTTTTCCCCTATGGATTTGACTATTCTGGACACTTTATGTGTCCAGGTAGAATCATGCAATGTGTTGCCTTTTGTGTAGGGCTTTTTCAACTTGGCATGTTTTCAAGGTTCATCCATGTTAAGCGTGTATCAGTATTTCATCCACTTTTATGGATGAATAATATTTTCATTTTTTTGTTTGTTTACCCATTCATTAGTTGATGACCTGAGTTGTTTCCACTTTGTCTATTATAAATAATGCTATTATGAATATTCATTAACAAGTTTTTGTGCAGAAATATGTTTCATCTCTCTTGGGTATATACTTAAGAGTGGGATTGCTAGTTTATACGGTACTTCTGTTTAACCTTTTGAGAAATCGCCAAACTGTTTTCTAAAAAGGCTGTATCATTTTACATTCCCACCAGCAATGTATGAGGGTTCCAGTTTCTTCACATCCTCATCAATACTCATCATTTCCTGTCTTTTTGAGCATAGCCATCCTGGTGGGTATATCATTGTGGTTTTGATTTGTATTTTATTAATGGTTAATGATGTTGAGCGTCTTTCCACAGGCTTATTGGCCATTTGTGTATCTTTAGAGAAATGTCTGTTCAGATCCTCTACTCATTTTTATTTGGGTTACTTGTCTTTTTATTACTAAGTTGTAAGCATTCTTTATGTATTATGAATACAGTTCACTTACTATATATATGATTTGTGAGTATTTTCTCCCATTCTCTGGATTGTGTTTTTACTTTATTAATAATATCCTTTGAAGTACAAAAATATTTAATTTTAATTTATCTATTTTTGTCTGGTTGCTTTTGCTTGAGTTATCATTTCCAAGAAACCATTGCCTAATCCAAGGTTGCAAAGATTTACACCTATATTTCTCCTCTAGGAATTTTATAAATTTATCTCTTAAATTGAGGTCTTTGGTCCATTTTGATTTAATTTTTGTATATGAAGTAAAATAGGATTCCAACTTCATTCTTTTGCATGTGGATGTCCAGTTGTCTCAGCACCATTTATTGAAAAGACTACTGTTCCTTATTTAATTGTCTTGGTATCCTTGTCCATAACCAATTCACTATAAATTTAATGGCTTATTTCTGGATTTCATTCCATTACATTGAACCATGTTTATCCTAAGGCAGTACAAGAATGTTTTGGTTATTCTAACTTTGTAGTAAGTTTTGAAATTCTGATGTGGAGTCCTCTAGCTTAGTTTTTATTTTTTAAGATGATTTTGGCCATTCTTGCCTTTGTATTTCCATATGAATTTTAGGATAAGTTTATACATTATGCAAAAATCGATAACAAAAGAACAAAAACAGCTGGAATTTTGATGGGGATTGTATCAAATCTGTAGATCAGTTTGGAGAGTACTGACATTTTATTATTGAATAATAAGTGATTTAATCCACAAACATGGGATATCTTTCCATTTATTTGCATCTTTAATTTATTTCAATGATGTTTGTAGTTTTCCATGTACAAATCTTGTAATTTTTTGTTAAATTTATACTCAGGTATTTTTTTTTCTTTCAATGATATTGTAAATAGAATTTTTAAAGTTACCATTTTGGCTTGTTCATTGTTAGTATATATAAAGACAATTGTTTTTTATATTGATCTTTTACTTAAACCTTCCTGAATTTATTTATTAGTTCTGACAATTTTTTATGGACTCCTTAGGATTTTCAGTATACTAGATCATGTCATCTTTACATAGAGATAGTTTTACTTCTTTTCTTCTCTTAATTCCTTTTTTTCCTTCTTCTTACCTGTCCAGGATCTTCAGTACAATACTGAATAGAAGTGATGAGAGATCCTTGTATTGTTTTTTATCTTGGCAGGGGGAAAGCATTCAGTCTTTATTCATGAACTATGATTTTAACTGTGATTTTTCACATATGCCTTCTCTCAGGTTGAGAAAGTTCCTTTGTGGTCTTAGTTTGTGCTTTTATTTTGAAAGGGTGTTGGATTTTGTCAAATATTTTTTCTGCATCTATTGACATGACCATATGGTTTTCCTTCTTTAGTCCATTATATAGTGTACAATTCAGATAGACTTTTAGATGTTATACCAATTTTGCATTCCTCGAATAAATCCTAATTTGTTATTGTATATGATCATTTTTATATGTTGCTGTATTTGATTTTCTAATATTCTGTTGAGGATTTTTGCATCTATATTCATAAGGAATATTGGTCTGTACTTTTCTTGTGATATCTTTATCTGGTTTTGGTATCAGATTACTGCTTCCCCATAGAATTAGTTGTAACTTATGTCCCTGAGTTGCATAGTCCTCTAATATTTACTAGGTTGTGTTCCATAGCCTTTATTCTGTTTATGGCCCCATGCTGGTCCTCATTAGCCCTCCACTGAAAGCCAGGCATTCCAGAAGAGTGTATCACAAGATAGGATTGTGGTTTCTAGCCCTGAAAGAACCATTCCAAAACTCTTGTCTTACCTGGTGATGGAAAGAGCAGTAGGATCCTGTATAAGGAGGCTTGCACTAATGTTTAAAGAGACATCATAGAAAAGAACAGGAGTTTGGAAGATGCCTCCAAAATGGAAACTGGTCACTCTATCAGTCAGTCCTGCACCCACAAAATGAGTCTTTTTTTTTTTTTTTTTTTTGAAACGGAGTCTCACTCTGTCGCCCAGGCTGGAGTGCAGTGGCGCAATTTCGGCTCACTGCAAGCTCCGCCTCCCAGGTTCACGCCACTCTCCTGCCTCAGCCTACCGAGTAGCTGGGACTACAGGTGCCCTCCACCATGCCCAGCTAAATTTTTGGGTTTTTTGGGGGTTTTTTTGTTTTTTTTTTTTAGTAGAGATGGGGTTTCACCATGTTAGCCAGGATGGTCTCGATCTCCTGACTTCGTGATCTACCCGCCTTGGCCTCTCAACACAAGATGAGTCTTATCTCTCCCTTTCAGTGTTCATTGACCTGGTCTGTGCTGGGCCAGAAGTGGTCAGAGAGATCCATCGTCAAGAATTTTGAGAGTTCGTTCAGTCTTACCTGCACTCTTGTAGCCTAATAGCATTGAGGCTGCTTTCTACCTTTAGGGTATATGTCTTACACATTGGTAGTGCCTAGTGTCAGAGGCCAGGAGCCTCACTTCTCAGACATGTGCTTAAACTTTCCTTGGAGCAGTGGCACACCCTCTGAATTAGATATTTTAAAGTAATCATAATTTGCATTGAGTAATGTTAATTCTAATAATGAGTAGGCCAGAATTTAAATGAGGACAGAATGCATAGCATTTCTAGGACTGCTCTGGAATAACGGGTCCTCTGACAATCTAGATGAATTTAGATGCAGCAAAATGGGCAAAAGTCTCATGCATTGTGATCTTTCTGATTTCTTATTTATTCACCCATCATTGCAAAGTTGGTAGCTAAGCATTAAGAACCTTTTCATGCAGGGTTTGGCAAGATACATACTCATGAGCCAAATCTGGACTACCACCTGTTTTTGTAAATAAACTTTTTATTGGAACACAGCCACTCCACTTGTTTATGTTTTATCTATGGCTGCTTCAGTGCTACAAAAGCAGAGTTGAGTAGTTATGATAGAGACTGGCCCAAAAAGCCAAAATATTTACTATCTGAAATTTTACAGAAAATGTTTGCCAACATCTGTTAGAATCACAAAAATCACTCAAAATATTTCTTTGCTAAATCACATTTCAGGAGTTGCCCTGTAGGTTTATGCTTTCATACATCCTTGTCACTGGAAAATCCCTCATCATATGGTTGTGTTCTGCATTTCACTGTCTAAAATTTTGAGGAGAAACTCTGAGAAGAAGCCACTCAATTCCAAATCTCATTCTATAGCAAAAACTGTTATGTAAAATTCCCATACGTCTTTATTTTATGAATTTTAAAATGACATCTCATAAACTTGACCTTCAAGAAATATATTCAAGGTTTCAGGCAAGAAAATATCAAACTTTGCAAAATATTATTTAACTTGTTTTAAGATTAGGGAAAGGGATAAGATACACTATTTTGAGAACGACTGTGTACCAGGCATTGTGCTAGAGACTACATTCATTTATTGTTGTTCTCCTTTTATATCTTTTCTATTTTTTATAGATAAAGAAACTGAGGTTCAAGATTAAATGACTTGCTCAAAGTTACACCAGTAAGTCTGTCTGGTTCTCAAAAGTAAGCTTCTTTTATTACCTCAGTGGTTCTTAAAGGAAGACTCCTAGAAAACAACATTAGCACTGCCTGGGAACTTGTTAGAAATGTAAATTCTCATGCTTTAGACCTGTTGAATCAGAAACTCTGGAGGTGGCATTCAGCAATGTGTGCTTGAGTGAGGCCTGCATAAATGTCTGAGAACACCTGGATTATACTATCCTATCATGCAGTGGCTAATGTTGTGGTATGACAGTACTTAGTTCCTTTGTCTTCTCTGGGGAATTTTGGATGCAGTTCAACCAACATAACTTGATTCTGTGCCCATGTGCTGTGCCCATGTACAGAAATTCCTTCCTGTGCCTAAAAGTACAGGCTGTGGTATTTCAGTACATCAGCTTTGTCTGCAAGCCTGGAGCTAAGGAGGGCAGAAGAAGCAGATGTGATAGGCTTTGTTTTTCATGTCTACTCTCAGGACCTTTTTCTTTAGTGAGGACCCAAGATCACACTTGAGATATGGGCTTCAGAAAGCAAGATGAACGAATGCCATCCCCAGGTCGCAGAGACGAGTCTGGGACCCAGGCTGGGAGCTGGAGGAGAGCCCAAACCAGCATGCTATGCAAGCAGAATCATGGCAGAACAGGCAAGAGCAACCAGCTCAGGAAAGAAGAACAAGGTCCAAAGGGAACAAATAAGGGTTACCCTTCTTCTTTAGTTTTGCATGCCTCAGTATGCTGGGCTTCAGAATCTGATGAGAAGCTTTAAGATGTGCACAATCTGGCTTTGGAGTCCAGCTGGGGAAGAAACAGACAGCAGCAGTGACTGAGTTATTCTTTCTAAAAGTTAATGTTCTCTTAGATGAGAAATGTTATCAGTATACATCGAGGCATCCTGACAGGAATTGAGGGTGACAGGATATGTTAGAATAATCTGTTGTTCAGGTGTGTTTGAAGGCTTCGTCTCTTAGACTGTGGACAGATATAATTTGAAGGCAGATGGGCAGTGGACAGAACAGATAGAAACTGCCTCCCCTCTAGCCCCACACTGTGTTTCCCTCTTGCTGATCCTATGTCTTCCTCCCACGACCTGGTGACAACTTGTTTCATTCTGTTGCCTTACATGTTAGTGACAGCTTCCCTGTCTTCACTGGAGTTGCTTTCTCAGGAATTAACTCATGTAAGAGTCCTGGGGCTGATCTGCCCCTGGCATTCAGCTTCCTCCCTGGAAACCACATACCTTGAGTTCAGGTGATGCTTTTTGTGCCTGGATGTAAACACGGACTGCACTATTGTTTTAAGATTCTTTACATGTGCTTCTACAGGGTTCAGGGACGGGGCAGATAAAGATAAAGTGAAGGTTTTGGGACTGGAAAGTCTCAAGTGTGGGTGTGTTCAGGTGGGGAGGGTGACTGTCAGTTTTGAAGGTCATGGAAACACTGGAGCACAAGGCAGGCAGGGGTTCTGTAAATATGACAGTTGGTGCTCAGGGAACAATAGAATTGAAGAGTCAAGTATATTCATGAACTGGGTGGGTTATCAAAACACAGATCACCAATTACAAGGTCAGGAACCCTATAGCTTCGAGGAGAAGTGGATTAGGAAGTTAGGGCTATTGTTCTGCAGGAAGCAACAGGAAAGCTAGAGGTCTGGCATTCCACTGAGGACCTTGGCTCATGTTTCCATATGGGAATTTCTTCCCATCATTACTTTGGAAATTTGCACACTTCCCCAAATCCTAAATCCCAAGAAAAATGAGTAGAAACATCATGAAAATAAGGAAAAGTATTATAATTCTTCTGTGAGCAATATGCTTTACAGTCAATGCAGGGATGTTACTGGTTTAAAGGAATTCACCGATGTCAAGGACAAGCAGGAACAGGAAATGCTGATGTATGGAGTTGAAGGTGAAGGTCAACATTTCTAGCAATCAAGACAGGAGCACTTGGGAGAGAAATGGCCACTATTGCCATGTTATAAGTATGTGTTTCTAGCCTCCTTTGCTGCTAACATGAGTCATTTGTGCAAAAATCTACAAATATAGGCATGATATACTTTATACAAATCTTATGAATGATGTTTTGAAATATTAAAAAATTTCAGAAACAAAATAAGTCCTTAATTTGGCAATTTCAACACCTACACCTGTGTAATACTGTTAACCTTCCTAGGAGAGTCAAATATTACGTTATTCAAATTCTATTGAATAATGTTTATCCCCATTTTCCTGTGTTTGGATATTCACTATAGGCTGAAGTTCTTTATAAATACTACTAAACCAGTATTTCTTTTGGTTAAAGACATTTTTAGGTATCTGCAATAATGAGTGAAGAGTATACAGATTGTTGGAAGTGTTTAAGAAATTTATGGCTTTGGGATTTCCCAAGATTCTCAGGAATTCTAATTTCTTTCTGAATCCTCAAGATTAATATTTGTGGAGAATCTGGAAACACTAGCCTTGGCTCTAGTCCCTTCAACAGACGAGTCAGAACCATTGTGGGTAGTGCAGCCTCCACAGGGGAGTGATGGGGGATTTATGGGGCTGGAGGAAACAGGGATGGGAGAAGGGACCATGAAGGCCAACTCCATGGCTCAGATGTGCACTCACAACTTGAGAGCCACAGTATCTCCAAGCAGTAAACAAGATATGGTAGGGTGGACTTCCAGTTCTGGAATAATGATGCCTCTCTGAGAACGTTCACCTTGGCCTGTGCTGAGTTGCACAGCCACATGAGCTGCAGTGAGACTCAGGGAGACACTGCCACAGAAAGAATCAGAAGGCAGAGTATGCAACTATAGCATGCAGAAATATGCTTACACTGTAATGCACAAAAACTCCCCGACATGGAGCTTGCAGTTCTGGGTTGCTTCAATCTGGCAGATTCCTCCCAGGGCTCTAATTACTCTCTGATGACTTGTGACTTATATTTAACTTTAAAATGTATATGTGTAAATCTCTGTTGCACTGAAGCCAAGTTGTCATTCTCCAGGTCCTTAAATGTGAAACTCATCTGTCTTTGTGGTCTGGCTTAGTTTAGTGTTTTATGGAACTTGGTGTAACTTAGTCTTCACATTAGTTGTTATCCCCAATAACAGTTAATTATTTCCATTGAAACAAAGGTTCCATGAGGTAGGTCACTGATCCAAAGTCACCCAGCTTGGCAGTGACAGAGCAGGCGTCCATGCCCATATCTGCCTACCTCCCCATACACTTGGTCGTCGTGCTTCAACCCAGGTTAAATCATTTAGTGCTTCCAGTCCAGGTCTCTTGCTGGAAGGGCCTTCAAGTGACTATGGATGGCCCATCCCCTGCCTTCCTATAGGCAGGATGTTGTAATCTCCCTACTAGGGATGAGCTGTCTGAGATATTAACATTATGCATGTGCCTCACACAAGGTCAAATAGTAAAATGTGAAAGAGAAAGTAGAGTCATGAGGTTTTTTTCTGTCAAACCATGTTTTTCTTATTTTTGGCTTTTAACTTTCACCATTAAGAATGGATAGTTTAGCTTAAGGGATCAACAAATTTTGGACCAGGACATTCTGAACAGCATCTCAGGCTGGGGAAAGCCTCTGGACATGGGTGCAGACACAGTCCTGCTGTTTACTCTGACCAGTCTCTGTGATGTGGCCACCCGGTCCTTGTATATTTGAGGCCTGTCATCCATCAGAGGAACTGGAATTTGCCCAATAACATACAATGTGGCCTTTGTTTGGGCTTGGCCTTCATTTATTGGCCCAAATGAGAAGGGAGCTTATGAAAGGGACTCAAAGAAGAGCTACAAAGTGACCAGAGGCCCAAAAGATATGATTTAATAAGAAAAATAGAAATACTAATGACAGGTTAACTGCTAAATTATGGCTACTGCTGACTTTAACTTTCATAACAATAGTGAATTTTGTTTAGTGGCACTAAAAGCTTTTAGTATCCTTGAATTCTAACAAGGGAAGAATGAACACTCCACTGATACATACTTATGTGTGATAGGCATATGCTTTTGTGGAGGAAAAAGGACAATTTAGAACTATAGTGAATTAAATTATAGGTAGAATTATAAAGACAGAGAAAGTAAAATTCAAATGAAAAGGAGGAGGAGAGAGAAGTAGGGATGAGAGTCCAGAGATGCAGCTTTCAACCAGCTTTGGCTAAACTGTGGTCTCCTAGGAGAAAGCAGGAAGCTTGGCATCTCCCATGAAACTGAAACTGAACATGCCTGTGTAACCAGCACACAGATCAAGAAGTGTGAACTGAGTTTCATAAGCCACCTTGTGCTACCTTTTAATCACTATTCACCAAGGATAATGCCAACCTTGAATTCTAGTGACATAAATTAATTTGCCTATTTTTGAACTTTATATAAATGGAATCATTTATATTTATATAAATATATCCTCTTTTGAGTCTGGTTTCCTTTGTTCGGTCATGTTCAAAAGAGTCACCTGCATGTTGCATGTTGTACAGATTATTCTCTTTCCTCTATAGTATTCAATGTATTGATCTATTCTACTGTCTGTGGGCATTTGGGTAATTTCTAGTTTGGGTCTCTTATAGATACTTCTGCTGTGAGCATTCTATCTTCTTATGACCCTATGGCTGCATTTCTGCTATGTATATACCCAAAGATGAGATTGCTAGGTCATAGAGAATGCATGTATTAGGGCAGATATTGCCAAATAGTTGTCCTAAGCAGTTGTACCAGTTTACACTCCCACCAGTAACATATGAGGGTTCTGATTATTCCATATGGTCACGAAAATTTGGTATTATCTGTTTTAATTTTATCTTCCTATTTTTAAAAATATTTTAAAACTTTTTGTAGAGACGAGGTCTCACTATGTTGCCCAGGCTGGTCTCAAATCCTAGCCTCAAGAGATCCTCCTGCCTCAAACTCCCAGAGTGCTGGAATTATAGGCATGCACCACCAAGCCTGGCCCTTCTATTTTCATTTTAGCCATTCTGGTGGTGCTAATATAACAGATGAGAAAGCTAAGGCATGGAGAGGTGCCTAACATTCTACATCTCACAAGTGGCAAAGCAGGAGTTTGAGCCCTCTTGGCCTGGCACCAGGGCAATGCTCTTCCCACCTTGTTATCCTCCCTTCCTCATAGAAGATGCTTCATTTCCTGAGTGATGACCCACACCGTCCAGCCCTGGCCAGTCCTCTGTCCACCAGAGTGACAGTGCAGTCAGCCTCTGTGGGTCCTTGTGTTGAGCCAACTTTAGAATGTCATTTCCGGACCTTGGAAAACCATAGGCTGCCCCCAAATCTCACTTTGGCTTCAAATTAAAACTTGCCAATCCTATTAATGAATTTCCTAATGAGCCACAAACTCAGCTCACTTTTGGTTTATCTCCTTGTCTTCTGTGGCCAACCTCTAAGGAATTTTGACATGAAACAGCTCGAGAAAGAGCAGCCAGTTCAAAGCAGAGCTTTCAGCAGGAAAACAGCCAGAGAGGGCAACACTCTAGAGTAATCTGGCTCTTTCTGTAGCTCTTGAAAAGGATGCACTTGAAGACTATGTAGCTACATGGAAAAAAAGTCCATGCAGTTAAAAAAATAAACCAGGACATAAAATATCATGATCACTGAAATTACATCTAGTAAAACACACACATGTGCCTACCTGCACATGTGTGTAAGTTGGAAAGAAAAAACAAAGGCCTAATAGTGATTGTCTTAGGTTGATAGGATAGTGGGTGGAATTTGCAGAATTTTTGTATCTGCAGAATTTTTGCAAAGTGCCCATTAGTTTTGTAAAGAAAAAAACCTAAATGTATAACTTCTAACGAGATAATTTTTTCTTTCATGTTTTTGCTACCTATATCTAGGAAAATAACTTAGAATTGTAATTATTTTGAAGCTGTGGAATTATTACGTTCAAAAATTACAGAACCAAAATGTAAAGATTAATGGCAGGATAATCTGATGAAGTGAATAACAGCAGCCAATGTTCCAGTGAGGAAATGACTCTGAATCAATAAAATAGAATCTGTTCCAGAAGTAGAATTTAGGAGAGTATAATTTCTGGGTGTGTATAATATGTATACATCAATGAGTATGTATGTATGCATGCATGTGTATGTGTAGATATACACATATGTTATTTATCTGTTTAGAATTGTTTATCCTAATTATCTGTTTGTAAGATGAATAGAGGTGCTAAAGAACTGCAAGGTAATATATGCTTAATGTTTGTATAATAGTAGATACTACTCAATAAAATATATGTTAAAGTACATATTTTTATATGTGTGTGTGTTTTAACACACTTGAATCATACATACATAAATCTGCATGGAAATACACACAATGATATCATTAGCTGTTTTTTGGTGCATGCATTTTGAATCATTTTCCTTTATACTCTATTGTATTTGGAGAATTTTTAATGATGAACATACGTTTGTGTTTAAATGAAAAATATCAAATGATGCCAGGTAATGTCTGAAACTTTAGGGCCCCCTGTAAGGTGGGTAAAGATACTGGAAAGGAAAAGGAAGTGTTGTAGAAAGATAGTGCTATTTTCTATTTTCCAAAGGGACATTGGATTATATTATTCAAACCTCAATTCTTTTTGCTCTTAAGTAGCTAGTGTAGTGGAAGAATTTTGAATGTTGTACTAGATCTTTGGCTAATAATGAGAGTATGTTCTTAGCTTTGTTCTCTTTTCAATGGTATGTTTTATTTTCTGTAAAATTTATGAATTTAATAGCTTCTATTTCTTTACTTAATGGAGAAAAATTATTTTATTTTTTAATGGTACATGATTTCTTATTGCTCAAATATTTCACTGTACTTGGATGGATGGTGAGACATTCTTCATTGTTTGCACTTAATGTTTATTAAGTGCAAACAATAGAATAAAAATGCATACGAAAGCAAATAAGCATAATTTGGTTTATTGAAATTAATTTCTTTAAAAATGCTTTCTGGTTATAAATTTATGACAATATAGAAAACTAGGAAAGGACATAGAAGTTTAAAAAAAATAAAAATTATATCTAATTTCACACCTTAGAAATAACCACTGTAAAACATTGGTAAGTTGCCTTCTTACATATTCAGCATTTTATTACCAGTTACTACTTTTAATGGATATTTATTGAGCCCCATGGTATGCATTGCTGTACTTTGGAAAAAAAGTGAATGAAAAAAGGTAAATAAAATCCTGCCCCACATCATTTACTGTCCGGCTGGAGTCACTATATGTGTATGTGAGGGAGTGTACAAGAGGAAGGGGAGAGAATGGAAGGTAAAATAGAAGTACCTGGTGGGTAATTTAAAAACAAAAGAGGCTTATTTGGCTCATGGTTCTTCAGGCTGTACAAGCATCTGCTCAGCTTCTGGTAACACCTCAGGAAGCTTTTACTCGTGAGTGAGTGAGAGAGAGAGATGTCAGGCTCTTTTAGGAACCAGCTCTTGTGTGAACTAATAGAGTGAAAATTCACTCATTACTGTGGGGAGGGCACTAAGCCATTCATGAAAGAGCCACCTCCATGACCCAAACACCTCCTACTGGGCCCCACCTCCAACATTGGGAATCACATTTCAACATGAGATTTGGAGAGACAAACATCCAAACTATATCGAGAGGAAATATAGTCTTTTAATGTGTGTGTGTGTGTGTGTATATATATATATATAATGTACACACACACACTTTTTTTTTTTACAGTAGACTGACTTTTTTAAGCAAACTGGCATTCTATATATTCTATACAGTTTTCCCTCACTTAACATTATATTAAACAGTATCCTATATCATTAGATATGGCAGCATTAGATTATATTATAAAATCATGTCATAGCATACATTACATCACATCACATTATGCCATATCATATAAATACATATCAGTCTATTATTCCTTGATTGCTGGATATTCGGGTTATGATTTTTTATAATATAAATAATGCTACAGTGAACATCCTCATATATTATAAAATTTTATCTTCTCCAATTGATCTTCCTTAAAATTTATTTCTAAAAGTAGAATTACTAGCTTACATGTGAAAAATAAAACTTTTCCAGGCTACTGAGACACACCACCAAGTTGGATTTTACAGAGTCATGTTGGTTACCCATTCAATGTTTGCTCACTGGAGAAACATTTCATGTTTGATCCTTTTGAAACTTGCTTTGAGAAAATGTTGTGGACAGCATCCAAGAACATGCCCTGTGTTGAGTTCTTTATGGCAAGTGCTGTTTGGCAAGGGCTCTTTGGTTACTGTAAATTAAGCAAATAGAGCTGAGTTTTATGTACACTATAACAATGTTAGCAACTCTGTGGACTTAGTACCTCTCTGTGCGTTCAGAGTTGGAAATGTGTGTTCAGTGCAGGTCAGAATAACAGAACAGGGCCATGTCACTGCAGTTTCCTTTGATCCCATTGTATGTAAGGCATGGAAGGCAGAAAAGACCACCAATAACCATCTAAGAAGCAGTAAGCTCTTGGGACTTTGTGCCAAAATAAAAATATTGTATGAACCTTGCTGCAACCAGTATTTTATGTATCTCTTAGGAAAGCATCAATCCTTTAGGTCTGACAGGTCTGGTTTTTGGATTTTATAGAAATAGGAATTAGCAAATTCTCCTTCTATTTTAGGTATGTTAATCAACAAAGACACCTAGGTTTTTTCCTTTTCTGAAACTTTATTTTTTATTGATACATAATAGATGTGTATATTTTGGGGGTACATGTGATATTTTGATACATTCATATAATGTGTAATGATCAAATCAGGGTAATTGGGATATCTATCTCCTTAAACATTTATCTTTTATTTATGCTGGAAACATTCAAATTATTTTCTTCTCACTATTTTGAAATATGTAATAGATTATTGTTAACTATAGTCACCCTATTGATCTATAGAAGACTAGATCTGTCTTTTTCTGTCTACCTGTATATTTGTACCCATTAATCAACCTCTCTTCATCTCTCCCTCTGCTATCTCCTTCCCAGCTCTGGTAATTACCAATCTATTCTCTATCTTTATGAAATTCGCTTTTTAAACTCCCACATATGATATGAGTGAGTGCATGCGACATTTATTTTCCTGTGTGTGGCTTATTTCACTTAACATAATGACCTCCACTTTTAAAAAATTAAATGAGAGAGTTGTTTTCTCTGGAGCAGCTTCCAGTTGTGGATGTGGTGATGATAAAGTGATCACATGAGCACACTTTTAGTTCTGATGACCTTGACTCTTGTGTTCTCTAGACTCATCTGAGGCACCCATGACTGAGACCGGGTTCAAGAATGTGAAGTGATCTTAATGATCTACAAATGTTCTCTTTCTGATTTGGAAGAGCTGCATGCAGTGCATTAAACTTTTGAACCTAAGTGCTTTGATGGCTAACCATAACTTATGACAACACTCTCTTTTGCTCTATATTTTTAAACCCTATTTACTATTATTTAGTTCTATTTAATATTATTAAAGTTTTATGATGACCCCATCCATTGAGGAAAAACAAATGGAAAACAACTTGCTGTTGTTCTATGTCCTTATTCTCATGCAGTGGTCCTGATTTTAGAGCAGGTTCTTAGGATTAAAGTGGAAGTGAACATCCCTGTGCTTTGGCAGAGGATTCTGAGCTGATGATAGCTGACCCAGGGTGGGCTTGGGATGTCATGACTCCGTATGCTGTGGTGCCTCTGCCCTGTGCTTGAGTTTTGATAGCTTTCCTGTCTGTTTTCCATAAGTTATCCAGTAGAGGAACACTGTCCTATGAGATCAGTACATCCCCCTCTTAATTAAATTTTCTGGTGCTTAGTCATCAAAAGCCCTATTTAATATTTAGGCAGTGTGAAAAAGAGCTGGAAGGGATTTCTTTTATTCGCAATAAGATACAGACCCTTGGAGCCCTATTAAATCAATTCTCGTTAGATGTTGATTCATAGGGCCAAGAGTTCACTAGCTTTCCGCTGCTATTATGTTGCAGTTTGTATTTAAGCAGACTTTGTAGAGACACTCAAACTTAATGGATTATGGACCCTGATCAATTCAATACGTCCTAAATTTGTGAAGCTTTATAGCAGTAGGGTGTGTTTTGCAGTAGTCA
Source organism: Pongo abelii (assembly GCF_028885655.2). Classification (NCBI taxonomy): domain Eukaryota; kingdom Metazoa; phylum Chordata; class Mammalia; order Primates; family Hominidae; genus Pongo; species Pongo abelii. The sequence goes on along the minus strand of NC_085928.1, from coordinate 114,557,871 downwards.
TGTGGTCTGGGAAAGAGAGAGAAGCCAAGATAGTTTGGGGCATAAAACAGGGCCCATTTGACTCTTCACACTCTCATTCCACACAGGTCCACAAAACCAATCAAAAAAGAAAATCAGGATAGGAATTTGAAAGTACCATGTGGTATACTTTGGAACTATTAAAAAATCATACTATTGTAGGCTCATACATTACTGGGTGGGTGTTTAAACCGTTATTCCTTCTATGGAGAGCAAAGTAGCTATAACTCAAAATTACAAGTGTGTGTAATCTATAACCTTGCAATTTCATCCCCAGGAATTATCCTACAGATGTACTTCACAGATTTGAAATGGTATATATTTGAGGTTATAATTGTAACATTGTTTAAAATATACACCAATACAATATTAGGAAAATATACTATGGTATATCCAGATAATGGAATGCCATGTTGTTATTAAAAAAAGAATAAGGAAGTACTCTATACTGATACACAAATATCTCCAAGATATGGTAAGTGAAAATCAAAGTTAAAGACAGTTTTGTCTGTTTTGGGAGGAAAAAAGAGGAAGGGCGGGAGAAAGGGAGAGAGGGGAGGAGAAAGAGATATTCTGTATATGCACAAAATACCTCTAGAAGCATATATGCGAAGCACAGAACTTTGATATGGGGAAGGGAATTGGGTAGCTAGAGGACAGAATTTAAGAGGAAAACTTTTTATTGTAAAACTTTTAATACCTTTCTAAATTTTTGTTTGTTTGTTTCACTCTTTTTTTTATTATTATTATACTTTAAGTTTTAGGGTACATGTGCTTTGAACTATGTCATTGTAAAATCTAGCCAAACATTTGCAAATGGAAGCTAAGAAATACATGAGTGTGTGATAGTGTTAGATGAATACTGTGAGTTAATCAAAAGTTTTTTTCTTAGACTTTAAAATAACACAACTGTATATACAATTGCAAGAAGTATTGTTTATGAGTTTCTACTTTTACTTCTAAGTAGGCTACCAAGAGAAATATTAATTTTTACATTTTCTATCACTATATGACCCTGAAACTATAAATATATATACATAGACTTCATTAAAATATTACTAGAATTTAATCCTTCTGCTTTTATGGGATAGTATGTTGATAAAATATTGATTTTTGTATTAGTTTCCTAAGATCTTGACTGGGAGATCTGGAAAGAAAGTTAGAGATGACTTGGTTGAGCCCTGTTTCACCCAAGAGGAAAGACAGCCAAGGGAAATTAAGCCACATGCTTAAGGTTCACAGATAGTCAGGTGTGCCCAGCTGGTTTTATGTTTTATTTGGTTACCTTAAGAATATATCTTTCCCTGGGCACAGTGGGTCATGCCTGTAATCCCAGCACTTTGGGAGGCTGAGGTGGGCAGATCCCTTGAGCCCAGGAGTTCAAGACTAGCCTGGCCAACATGGTGAAACACCATCTCTACTACAAATAATAAAAAAAAAAAAGCTGTGCATGATGGTGTATGCCTGTAATCTCATCAGGAGTCTAAGAGAGGCAAATCACTTGAACCTGGGAGGCAGATGTTGCAGTGAGCTAAGATCATACCACTGCACTCCAGCCTGGGTGACAGAGCAAGACTCTATCTCAAAAAAAAAAAAAAAAAAAAAAAAAGTGCCTTTGACACAAGAGATCACAATTGAATTTAACTTCACCCCAAATGCCTCTTAATAATAGGAATGTTATCAAGCCAGAAGCAGTCGGAAAAGTGCCTTCCAGTCTGTAACCCAAAGGAATTCTCAGATCTTCAAGAACTTAGAGTTACTTAAAATATTTACTCAATTAAAAAGTTAATCAAAAGAGAGATCGCAGGTTAAAGGAAAATGACATTAAAATAAGTGGTAAGTAATGAAAGCTTTAAAATTTGTGTTAATTTTTAAAAATGTTAAATAATTGTTCTTATGATTGTACAACTTAATATGATGTCAAAAGTAGTTCTTAAAAGAAATTATAAAAAGTACTAATATTCTGAGTATAAAGGCTATGATTCTTTATTTGGTAGGGGAGAAGAGGAAAAGGGAAAATCCATAGGCATATCTTTAGCTACTGTTTTATTCTCTATGGTGATTGAGAAAATAGGATTAAGTTGTTTAAAAATATGCAGGTAATGGCCAAAAAAAAAAAAGTTGAGACCACATATTACTTCTGAATAACCAAAAAAATAGAACAAAGATCTAAGAAAGCTTTGATCCCTAGAATGTCAAGGGAGTTGGCAATTAAGCACAAAATAAAATGACACAGAAAGATCAAATACTGTGTATTGTCCCAGTAAATGTGAATTTGTTCAACTTCTTAAAAAATAAAAGCCCTCAAATTTAATAGAAAAGCAAAGTCAATGCGATTACCAGAGACCCACCTACACAAAGTGACATAGAAAAGATAAAAATAAAGAAATGAACATTGTGGTGGGCAGAATGTTACAATGGGCCTGAGGTTCTACCCTATCCAACCCTCTAACCTGGTATATGCATCTTACATAATTCTCCTGGGATTATGTAGTATGATATGAAGCAGTGGACTTTAAGAAAGGAAAATTATCCAGATGGGCCTGACCTAATCAGACAAGCCCTTTAAGAACAGAGTTTTCTCTGACTGCTCGGAACGGAAGGTCAGAGAGAGAGAAGTGTGAGAGGCTATTAACTGGGGGTTCTCCAGTGCTGAGACGGAGGAGCCACACGTCCAGGACCTCAGAACAGTCCCCAGCCAACAGCTGGAAGACAGCAGGGACCTCAGTCCTACTACTGTAAGGAAATGTGCTCTGCCAACAACCTGATGAAGCTTGGAAGCAGATCTTTCCCTAGTTGGGCCTCCCACATGAGGACACAGCTAAGCAACACCTTCCTTTCAGCCTTATGAGAGCCTGAGCAGACGATCCAGATAAAATGTGCCGAGCTTCTGACCCATGGAAACTGAGGGATAGTCAATTCAGTGGCAAATTGGTGTTGTCACTGAGTTTGTGGTGATTTGTTGCATCACAAGAAAAAACCAATACGGATATATCACCCACTAGAAGATTCTAAACAAGAAGGTTGGAGTGGTGCTATTAATGCCAAAAAAGTTGGAATTCGCTAAAGGCAAAAAGCATTAAGAGGGACAAAGTAGGATTTTAATTTAAAAAGGAATAACTTATAAGTATATAAAAGTAAACAATATTATATGGTTAAGATAGCCTTAGATTCAGCTTTTAATATAACAGTCTTAATACTAAGAGAAATAGGCAGATGCTTAGCTGGAGATAATAGAACATTTGCAACAGTGCAACAGGTCAAACAGACAAAAAGCAAGTAGAGTTGTGATATTTTAGGATGAGATTAAGCATAGCAATCATTAAACTAGGGATTTAAATGTTGGGAAATGAAAAGAGTAATAGAAAACTTGGGTAATAAAAGAAATTAAGAAAAGTAAAAGCAGAAATTAACAATTTAAAGAAAAAGAGTAGAATTAGCTAATTAAAATTCTGCTGGCTTGTTTCTTGAAAAAATGAATAAAATACAAAAAAGGAATAAAAATGAATAAAGTACAAACAAACCTCCCAATAAGACTGTTCAAAGAAAGAGAAATGAACAATTTTAGAACATCGGGGAGATATAAGCACTGGTACAAAGAAGATTAACATTTACAAGAGAAAGCTAGTCTAAATTCTTGGTACTCAAACTGCGGTCTACAGACCAGCAGCCATGGTTTCACCTGGGAGCTTGTTAGAAATACAGACTCACTGGGTGTGGTGGTGCACGCCTATAGTCCCAGCTACTCAGGAGGCTGAGGTGGGAGCATCACTTGAACCTGGTAATTTGAGGCTACACTGAGCTATTATTGCACCACTGCACTCCAGCCTAGCCTGGGCAACAGAGAGAGACCCTCTCTCAGAAATGAAAATGAAAATAAAAATAAACACTCTCAGGCACTACCCTAGACGTACTGAATCAGAATCTGCATTTTAGCAAGATCCCCAGGTGATTCATGTTTACTTCAATTTCTCTAAATCAGTGATTGTCAACTTTGGCTCCACACAGTAATCACTTTCAGAGCTACAAGAAAATGCTCTCAAAGATTCTTATTTCACTGGCCTGGACAGCAAGACTTTTGAAGACTACCAAGATGACACTAATGTAAAGCCAGAGTTGATAATCACTGCTCTAAATTATTCTATGCAAATTTTAAAATCTCAATGTAATGGATGACTTTTCAAAAAGTATAAATTTTCTGGGGAAAGGGGTAATTAAGTTAAAATGTGATACATCATCTGAATAAACCACCAGTCAGAACAATCTAAAAATGTGTCATATAGCCTCTCAAAAGACAATGGAGTCCTCTGGCTCCATTCTTTCTGGAAGGAACATACCCTCATCCCAGGACTCAAAAAATTTTTAAAAAGAAAGTTTTTATTATGAGTAGTTTATATTTTAAAATTACTAATCAAGGAAACAAAGCAATGTAAGTAAAAGCCAGAGGCAGTAGAACCAGAACTGTAAAATATATAGCCACTAGAATCAACAGCTACAGAGTAATAAGAAAATGCTTGCTGAGTTAAAGAAGTCAGGCAAATATGAAAATATGAATAAAGAACAAGCAAATTTAAAAACAAAGAACTCATTAAAATAAGTAATAATTTAAATAAAACTTAAACATTACATAGCAGATTAAACATTGGTGAAGGTTAAACACTGTAAGATGAATTTTTAAAAATCTAGAATTAAGAAGTAAGAAACAGATGATAATATGAAAGAGAGGTTAAGAGTCAAAGAGAGGATTGAGTGAGGAAGGCTAGCCAGAGTTCTAGAAGGAAAAAAAGAGAAAGAACAGATTAGAGCAATATTTGAAGAGATATTGGTTGAGAATTTCCAACAGTTGATGAAAGGCTCTGATCAAGATTTTCATGAAGCCCAGAAATTCCTAAGCAGGATAATAAAAATAAATATACATCTAGACTACTCTTAGTGAAGCTGTGGAACACTGAAGACAAACAGAAGGTCTCAAAAGCAGCTAGAGAAAAAAAGATTTGCTTCTAAGGAATAACAACCAGACAGATACTTGATTGTCAGCAACAGAGCAATAATACCCTACATGTGCTGACAGGTATTTTAGTGTAAAATTTGTAGGCTTTAGTGATGGATTGGGTATGAGATCATGAAGGAAGCATGTCAAGAATATCTGTCAAGTTCTGGAATACAAAAGATGCCTTCATTGAGATGCAAAAATACTGAAAGAGATCCAGGCTTGAGGGAGAAGTTTATGAATTTGCTTTTGGACAAGTTGAATTTGAGGTGCTTTTCAGACATGCAAAAGAAGAAGAGGTTCCTTTTCCATGCCATCTATCTCACAGTTTCTAGCTTGTCTGAAAGCATATTACAAGAAACTTGGTCAAATGTCTTGCTGAAATGGACTCAGTACTCTATAACAATCCCTTGTTCCGTTAGAAATGAAGTTTGGTGTAAATTGATTTTGAGTTGTAACTCAGCCACTTACTGTGTAACTTTAAACAATATACTCAATGTTGAAGAACCTCAATTTTTTCATCTGTATCATGGTAATAAAATTATATATTGATCACTTATTGAGGTATCATGAGGACTAAAAAAAGTCTGAGAAACATTTGCTACATAAAATGCCACACAAATCATTTTCTGTCAGTGATTTCTAACTTCTCAGAATCTTTTTCCCTCCAAGTGCTCATTCATCACCTGTTTCATAAACTGTCTTTCCAGAATGTTATTGGCATTGATTTTAAGCAGAATCTACTTCCTTTTCACTTTTGAAATGTGGAATGACCTTGATCTGACTTTGAGCTCTTAAGGCCTATCTTCAGATGATTTGCTATCATATTTGCAAGTTATTTCTGGGCCCTGGTTATGATTTGGCTCAACTGGCAACTTGAAGTCAGTACAAAGCACCTGTGTGCTCTCTTGTTTTAATTTTATCTATCTCCTGTCTTGGGTTCCAGTTTCTTATTTTAATTGGAAAATAGTCTCTTCCCTAGGAAAGGTGGAAGAAAAAAGATGTTAAAGAGGTCTGATTTTTCCACCAGCATCTGTTATCTAGCATTATACCATCTGCCCCAAGCAATTTTGTTATTCCTTATTTATATTACCCTGGAACATAATTTCAGACAGCATTTAGTTTGAATGTCTTATATAATTATGAGCTTTTCTATATATGTTCTTAATAGATCTCTGCCATTTAATTTTTATGTTCTTTTGTCTTTAGGGTATGCTTTTCAAAAATATGAATTCTTCCATCTGTAGTTTGTGCTTTTTACACATATAACCTCATTAGAGCACAGTACTTTGCACATGATAGGCATTCCATGTTTGTATGTTTATATGAATGAATGCACAGATGAATGAAATAGAATTTTCCATGTAGCCATATTTGTGGGGTTAAGATGTCTTTCCTTTTCCCTTTTATCAAGGTCATTCACAATTATATTATCATTTGCTTTCCTTTATACATTCTATTCCTTTTGAAGTTGTATTCCATCATGAATTTGACCTTTTGATAATGCATACATTTTTTCATGTTTTAGAAACATATGCTTTCCTGAAATCCTTTGCTGCATCTGATTATGCTCAGCTTTTCATTCCTTCGGTTTTATGAATTCTGAGGTGATTCCTTTCTCTAAAGGTTTCTGTCACTTCAGTGTCAAAGTGACTTTTTTATTTTTGGTGTCTGATCTCAGCTGGGACAGCTAGGATGACTGGGTCTCTCTTTCCATTTGTTCTTTTATCCTGAGATTCTTCACAGTGTGATGGCCTCCGGATTCCAAGAAGAACATGAGTAGAAGCTGCTGTTGAGGTCAAGGCTCAGGGTTAGGCTGATAGACTCCAGCTTGATAAGGGATGCTACAAAGAGCTGGTGGCCACATTTAATCTATATTATATGCTATTTGTCATTCATTTTCACTTACTTTTTAAATAGTTGTTGATTGTACTGGGCTACATGATCTAGAAACCTAAAATAAGTGAGAGCAGTGGAATAATCAGAATCTTGGCACTCTTTTATTTTCTGTTATACCTTTTTGTATTCAGGTTTAGTGATCTTCACAGAAATCCTCCTTCTGGCAGTGGTTTGTCACAGAGAAACTGGTTATTAGTGATAAACTCAGTTAACGTATTTTGGAAACACTGACTGAGAAACAGTGGCCATATGGGTCCCTTCTCTTCAGGAGACAGAACAACAAGTAGTTTTGTCACAGATAAGCTAATTACATCTGCCAGTGGTTTAGATAACTGATCTAAATTTGTTTTACTTACTAATTTTCAAATTTTGATGTGATGTCAGTGTATTAAAATAAAACTCAAACCGCCCTGGCTTTAGCTCCATGGATGATCTAGAACAGGGATCCCTAATCCTGGCTGGACACTGAAACCACCTAGAGAGCTTTTAAAAAACTACACTGTCCCATTGTTCAATTCCCACCTATGAGTGAGAACATGTGGTGTTAATAATAAAATAAAATAAAACTACACTGTCCCAAGATTGTCATGTAGTTGGGTGGGTGAAGGGGAAGGAGGTTTGTGGAATTCAGCTAGGAGTATTTTTTTCAAGCTTCCAAGTAAATCTAAAGTGCATTCAGAATAGAGAAGCACTACTTTAAACAGGGGTTTGAACATTTTTTCTGTAAAGGGCCAGATAGTAAATACCATAGACATTGCAGATCATAAGCTCTCTGTTGGAAGTACTCAAATTTGTAGTACAAAAGCATAGGTCTTAGGTTAAACTAATAAGCATAGCTATCTTTCAATAAACTTTATGAACATTAAATTTGAGTTTTATATATGTAATTTTCACATTATGAAATATTATTCTTTTTTTTTTCCAACCATTAAAATACGTAAAAACCATTCCCAGCTAATGGACCATACAAAAACAGGTGAGGGGCCTGATTTGGCCTACAGGTCATAGTTTGCTGACCCCTATTCTAGAGGACTCTGACAAAAGTTCTCTACTTTCACTAAAATGCTTCTCTCATAGACAGGGAAGAGGTTTTCATCATCTTTATAAAACTGTCACTTTTCAGTTGCTATGATGTTTTTCTTTTTAAACTCACTTTATGATGGTATAATGTACATGCCATAGATTTAAACTATTTTAACTGTATGATTTAATGATTTCTAGTAAATTTATAGAGTTATGCAATCATCACCACAATCAGATTTAGAATATTTTCACTATCCTCAAAAGTTCCCTTTGGACCATTTGCATTCAGCCTCTTCCCACCCTGGCCCCAGGTATCCACTACTCTACTTATTTTCTCTGTAGATTTGCCTTATCTGGACATTTCATATGTATAGGATATAATACATCATCTTTTGTACATGGCTTCTTTCATTTAGCATACCATTTTTTAGTTTCTCCATGTTGTAGCATGCATGAGTCATTTATTCCCTTTCATTGCCACATAGTAGTCTATCGCACGGGTATACCTCATTTTGCTTATCCATTCACTCAATGGATTGTTTTTACTCCCTAGCCATTATTTAATGATGCTGCTGTGAAGAAATTCCTTTCCATCCCATTTTTTGACAGTTGTTATCATGAAGGCATGTAGGATTTTGTGACATACTTTTTCTGTATCTATTAAACTGATGATGTAGTTTTTGCCCTTTTTTCACTAATATGATATATTACATTAATTGGTTTTCAAATGTTACAGATCCCACTTAATCATGGTGTATAATTTGTATCTATTTCTGTATTTGTTTTGTAATATTTTTAGATATTTTGTGTCTATATTCCTGATGGTCTCTAATTCTCTTTAATTGTGACATCTTTGTTTAGCTTTATATCAGGCTAATATTGCCTCATAGAATGAAATATGAAGTGTTTTTTCCTAAACTCTGTTTCCTCAATGTGATTGTGAAGGATTGGTAGTAATGAATTTTCCCCCTCTTTATTTATCTGGGAATGCCTTTGTTTTGCCCTCATTTTTGAAAGATAATTTTGCTGGAGGGTAAATTATTTGTTGACAGGAAAGTAGGAATAGCTAGGGACTTTGCAGTTGCCACTGAGTATGTGTGCAGCCTCCCACATATGTACAGCCTCCCAGACCACCAGGGATATATATATAGGAGCTTATCAGGGTTCACTACAGCTATCTCATTGCCCAAATATCCTTGTTAAATTTCTGGCTTGTCTTCATGTTGGTTGTCCCAAATAGGATTGCAGCTTCATTGTCTTCCCCCATTCTTTTGCCTCTGGAATTGCTGCTGTTTCTGACAATGCCCTGGGGCATGAGGTTTTGCTGTTCTCTGTTCCAAATCAATCTGGTTTCTTTCTGCAGCAAAAATTGCAGGTTTTCATGGCTTGTCTCACCCTGGTAGAACTACCAGCTGGCAGGTGTTGGGGATGTGTTGGAGGTAATAAGGTAATGGTAGCAGTCTCAAGCTAAAATTCCACAGATTCCCACTGAGGTTCAATAGTTTTACTTGAATAAATGCTTCTCAACTTGTTATGTGCCTTCGGTCTGTTTCCAGGGTCTTGAAATGGTTATTTTTGACAATTTTTCCTAGTTTTAAAAATCATTCACTTTTGGAGAGAATTTGCTGAGTTTTTTGGTCTGTCGTTTCAGATATCCTGCCTTACAATGTTTTTAATTCATTGATTAATGCTTTCATTGTTAGGCAACTTATGGAAAACCAATTTTTCTTCCGTTCCTATTAACAAAATCTGCAACAGGTTTATCAGCTTAAGAAAATTTACTGAATCTTGGAGGGTGGTTCCAAGATGGCCAAATAGGAACAGCTCCAGTCTACAGCTCCCAGTGTGAGCGACACAGAAGATGGGTGATTTCTGCGTTTCCAACTGAGGTACCCGGTTCATCTCACTGGGGCTTGTTGGACAGTGGGTGCAGCCCACGGAGTGTGAGCTGAAGCAGGGTGGGGCATCGCCTTACCCAGGAAGTGCAAGGGGTCGGGGAATTCCCTTTCCTAGCCAAGGGAAGTCGTGACAGATGGTACCTGGAATATCAGGACACTCCCACCCTAATACTGCACTTTTCCATATGGCATACCAGGAGATTATATCCCATGCCTGACTCAGAGGGTCCTACGCCCATGGAGCCTCACTCACTGCTAGCACAGCAGTCTGAGATTGAACTGCAAGGTGGCAGGGAGGCTGGGAGAGGGGTGTCCACCATTACTGAGGCTTGAGTAGGTAAACGAAGCAGCTGGGAAGATTGAACTGGGTGGAGCCCACCACAGCTCATGGAGGCCTATCTGCCTCTGTAGACTCCACCTCTAGGGGCAGGGCATAGCTAAACAAAAGGCGGCAGAAACTTCTGCAGACTTAAACGTCCCTGTCTGACAGCTTTGAAGAGAGTAGTGGCTCTCCCAGCATGGAGTTTGAGATCTGAGAACGGATACACTGCCTCAAGTGGGTCCCTGACCCCTGAGTAGCCTAACTGGGAGACAACTCCCAGTAGGGGCTGACTGACACCTCATACAGCCAGGTGCCCCTCTGAGATGAAGCTTCCAGAGGAAGGATCAGGCAGCAACATTTGCCATTCTGCAATATGTGCTGTTCTGTAGCCTCCGCTGGGGTGATACCCAGGCAAACATGGTCTGGAGTGGACCTCCAGCAAACTCCAATAGACCTGCAGCTGAGGGTCCTGACTGTTAGAAGGAAAACTAACAAACGGAAAGGACATGCACACCAAAACCCCATCTGAACGTCACCATCATCAAAGACCAAAGGTAGATACAACCACAAAGATGGGGAGAAACCAGAGCAGAAAAGCTGACAATTCTAAAAATCAGAGCACCTCTTCTCTCCAAAGGAACACAGCCCCTTGCCAGCAATGGAGCAAAGCTGGACGGAGAATGCCTCTGACAAGTTGACAGAAGTAGGCCTCAGACAATCAGTAATAACAAACTTCTCCAAGCTAAAGGAGGATGTTCAACCCATCACAAAGAAGCTAAAAACCTTGAAAAAAGATTAGACAAGTGGCTAACTAGAATACACAGCGTGGAGAAAACCTTAAATGACCTGATGGAGCTGAAACTCATGGCACGAGAACTACGTGACAAATGCACAAGTTTCAGTAGCCGATTTGATCAAGTGGAAGAAAGGGTATCAGTTATTGAAGATCAAATTAATGAAATAAAGCAAGAAGATAAGTTTAGCAAAAAAAAGAGAGAAAAGAACAAAGCCTCCAAGAAATATGGGACTATGTGAAAAGACCAAATCTACGTCTGATTGGCATACCTGAAAGTGACGGGGAGAATGGAACCAAGTTGGAAAACACTCTGCAGGATATTATCCAGGAGAACTTCCACAACCTAGCAAGACAGGCCAACATTCAAATTCAGGAAATACAGAGAATGCCACAAAGATACTCCTCGAGAAGAGCAACTCCATGACACATAATTGTCAGATCCACCGAAGTTGAAATTAAGGAAAAAATGTTAGGAGCAGCCAGAGAGAAAGGTCAGGTTACCCACAAAGGGAAGCCCATCAGACTAACAGCGGATCTCTTTGCAGAAACTCTACAAGCCAGAAGAGAGTGGGGGCCAATATTCAACATTCTTAAAGAAAAGAATTTTCAATCCAGAATTTCATATCCAGCCAAACTAAGCTTCATAAATGAAGGAGAAATAAAATCCTTTGCAGACAAGCAAATGCGGAGAGATTTTGTCACCACCAGGACTGCCTTACAAGAGCTCCTGAAGGAAGCACAAAACATGGAAAGGAACAACTGGTACCAGCAACTGAAAAAACATGCCAAATTATAAAGACGATTGATGCTAGGAAGAAACTGCATCAACTAACAAGCAAAATAACCAGCTAACATCATAATGACAGGATCAAACTCACACATAACATATTAACCTTAAATGTAAATGGGCTAAATGCTCCAATTAAAAGACACACACTGGCAAACTGGATAAAGAATCAAGACCCATCAGTGTGCTATATTCAGGAAACCCATCTCACGTGCAGAGACACACATAGGTTCAAAATAAAGGGATGGAGGAAGATCTACCAAGCAAATGGAAAACAAAAAAAAGCAGGGGTTGCAATCCTAGTCTCTCATGAAACAGACTTTAAACCAACAAAGATCAAAAGAAACAAACAAGACCATTACATAATGGTAAAGAGATCAATTCAACAAGAAGAGCTAACTATCTTAAATATATATGCACCCAATACAGGAGCACCCAGATTCATAAAGCAAGTCCTTAAAAACCTACAAAGAGACTTAGACTCCCACACAATAATAATGGGAGACTTTAACACCCCACTGTCAACATTAGACAGATCAATGAGACAGAAACTTAACAAGGATATCCACGAATTGAACTCAGCTCTGCACCAAGCAGACCTAATAGACATCTATGGAACTCTCCACCCCAAATCAACAGAATATACATTCTTCTCAGCACCACATTGCACTTATTCCAAAATCGACCACATAGTTGGAAGTAAAGCACTCCTCAGCAAATGTAAAAGAACAGAAATGATAACAAACTGTCTCTCAGACCACAGTGCAATCAAACTAGAACTCAGGATTAAGAAACTCACTCAAAACCACCCAACTACATGGAAACTGAACAACCTGCTCCAGAATGACTACTGGGTACATAACAAAATGAAGGCAGAAATAAAGATGTTCTTTGAAACCAACGAGAACAAAGACACAACATATCAGAATCTCTGGGACACATTCAAAGCAGTGTGTAGAGGGAAATTTATAGCACTAAATGCCCACAAGAGAAAGCAGGAAAGATCTAAAATTGACACCCTAACATCACAATTAAAAGAACTAGAGAAGCTAGAGCAAACACATTCGAAAGCTAGCAGAAGGCAAGAAATAACTAAGATTAGAGCAGAGCTGAAGGAAATAGAGACACAAAAAACCCTTCAAAAAATCAGTGAATCCAGGAGCTGATATTTTGAAAAGATCAACAAAATTGATAGACCATTAGCAAGACTAATAAAGAAGGAAATAGAGAAGAATCAAATAGATGGAATAAAAAATGATAAAGGGGATATCACCACCAATCCCACAGAAATACAAACTACCATCAGAGAATACTATAAACACCCCTACGCAAATAAACTAGAAAATCTAGAAGAAATGGATAAACTTCTCAACACATACACCCTCCCAAGACTAAACTAGGAAGAAGTTGAATCCCTGAATAGACCAATAACAGGCTCTGAAATTGAGGCAATAATTAATAGCCTACCAACCAAAAAAAGTCCAGGACCAGATGGATTCACAGCCAAATTCTACCAGATGTACAAAGAGAAGCTGGTACCATTCCTTCTGAAACTATTCCAATCAATAGAAAAAGAGGGAATCCTCCCTAACTCATTTTATGAGGCCAGCATCATCTTGATCCAAAGCCTGGCAGAGACACACCAAAAAAGAGAATTTTAGACCAATATCCCTGATGAACATTGATGCAAAAATCCCCAATAAAATACTGGCAAACCGAATCCAGCAGCATATCAAAAAGCTTATCTACCATGATCAAGTTGGCTTCATCCCTGGGATGCAAGGCTGTTCAACATATGCAAATCAATAAATGTAATCCATCATATAAACAGAACCAAAGACAAAAACCATATGATTATCTCAATAGATGCAGAAAAGGCCTTTGACAAATTTCAACAGCCCTTCATGCTAAAAACTCTCAATAAATTAGGTATTGATGGGATGTATCTCAAAATAATAAGAGCTATTTATGACAAACCCACAGCCAAAATCATACTGAATGGGCAAAAACTGGAAGCATTCCCTTTGAAAACTGGCACAAGACAGGGATGCCTTCTCTCACCACTCCTATTCAACATAGTGTTGGAAGTTCTGGCCAGGGCAATCAGGCAGGAGAAGGAAATAAAGGGTATTCAATTAGAAAAAGAGGAAGTCAAATTGTCCCTGTTTGCAGATCACATGATTGCATATTTAGAAAACCCCATTGTCTCAGCCCAAAATCTCCTTAAGCTGATAAGCAACTTCAGCAAAGTCTCAGGATACAAAATCAATGCACAAAAATCACAATCATTCCTATACACCAATAATAGACAAACAGAGAGCCAAGTCATGAGTGAACTCCCATTCACAGTTACTTCAAAGAGAATAAAATACCTAGGAATCCAACTTACAAGGGATGTGAAGGACCTCTTCAAGGAGAACGACAAACCACTGCTCAACGAAATAAAAGAGGACACAAACAAATGGAAGAACATTCCATGCTCATGGATAAGAAGAATCAATATCATGAAAATGGCCATACTACCCAAGGTAATTTATAGATTCAATGCCATCCCCATCAAGCTACCAATGACTTTCTTCACAGAATTGGAAAAAATTACTTTAAAGTTCATACAGAACTGAAAAAGAGCCCGCATTACCAAGACAATCCTAAGTCAAAAGAACAAAGCTGGAGGCATCACGCTACCTGACTTCAAACTACACTACAAGGCTACAGTAACCAAAACAGCATGGTACTGGTACTAAAACAGAGATATAGATCAATGGAACAGAACAGAGCCCTCAGAAATAATGCCGCATATCTACAACCATCTAATCTTTGACAAACCTGACAAAAACAAGAAATGGGGAAAGGATTCCCTATTTAATAAATGGTGCTGGGAAAACTGGCTAGCCATATGTAGAAAGCTGAAACTGGATCCTTTCTTTATGCCTTATACAAAAATTAATTCAAGATGGATTAAAGACTTAAATGTTAGACCTAAAACCATACAAACCCTAGAAGAAAACCTAGGCAATACCATTCAGGACATAGGCATGGGCAAGGACTTCATGTCTAAAACACCAAAAGCAACGGCAACAAAAGCCAAAATTGACAAATGGGATCTAATTAAAGAGCTTCTGCACAGCAAAAGAAACTACCATCAGAGTGAACAGGCAACCTACAGAATGGGAGATCATTTTTACAATCTACCCATCTGACAAAGGGCTAATATCCAGAATCTACAAAGAACTTAAACAAATTTACAAGAAAAAATCAACCCCATCAAAAAGTGGGCAAAGGATATGAACAGATACTTCTCAAAAGAAGACATTTATGCAGCCAACAGTCACATGAAAAAATGCTCATCATCACTGGCCGTCAGAGAAATGCAAATCAAAACCACAATGAGATACCATCTCACACCAGTTAGAATGGCGATCATTAAAAAGTCAGGAAACAACAGGTGCTGGAGAGGATGTGGAGAAATAGGAACACTTTTACACTGTTGGTGGGACTGTAAACTAGCTCAACCATTGTGGAAGTCAGTGTGGTGATTCCTCAAGGACCTAGAACTAGAAATACCATTTGACCCAGCCATCCTATTACTGGGTATATAAAGGATTATAAATCATGCTGCTATAAAGACACATGCACACGTATGTTTATTGTGGCACTATTCACAATAGCAAAGACTTGGAACCAAGCCAAATGTCCAACAATGATAGACTGGATTAAGAAAAAGTGGCACATATACACCATTGAATACTATGCAGCCATAAAAAAGGATGAGTTCATGTCCTTTGTAGGGACATGGATGAAGCTGGAAACCATTATTCTGAGCAAACTATCGCAAGGACAGAAAACCAAACACCACATATTCTCACTCATAGGTGGGAACTGAACAATGAGAACACTTGGACACAGGGTGGGGAACATCATGCATCGGGGCCTGTCGTGGGGTAGGGGGAGGGGGGAGGGATAGCATTAGGAGATATACCTAATGTAAGTGACGAGTTAATGGGTGCAGCACACCAGCATGGCACATGTATACATATGTAACAAACCTGCACATTGTGCACATGTACCCTAGAACTTAAAGTATAATTTAAAAAAATAGAAAACTTACTGAATCTTAGTTTATAATTAAAAGCAACACTAAAACAAGTGGATTGTATAGAATGAAAGTTTTAAGTATTAATTCAATATAATTAAATATTATATAACATATGTTGAATAACCGAGAGCAGAGTTCAACAGATTTATATCTGAAATCGTTTTTCTTCTGAATGGCAGTGCTCCTGTCTAGCACCATGGTGTTTGTGATTCCTTATCAACTTAGTGTCCCCCATGTGAGCAGGCTGAACTGAGCACTTGTGATACCAGGTACAAAACAGGTAGGAAAAAAGACTTTGTTGTGTATAGCAAAGAAGGAACTGGCATCAGCTTCCTGAGCCTTCATGCATCTCCCATTCCCAATCTTAAGGAAGGCCTTTCTCTTGGTTCTGGCATTATTCCTGGGAATGACTGGGATCAGCACTGGATATGACAGTGACTTGTTCCTCCAGTCCCCATCACTGGCTTAGGGAACATCATAAGAGCCAGTGAGTTTGGTTCTTAGAAATACGTAAGCAGTGAAACCCACTAGTGCCACCTCTTGCACCTAGTTCAATCTGTTTATAGTGTCACTCCCTCTCACCCGTTCTTTCCTGCACCTCCCCAAAGCCCATCATATCCAAAGTGAGAATCAATTCTCACTGAACATTTATCCCTGAGACTTTCTTGTAAAAAACACATGAGTCCTATTAATAAAACAATTGTTTAATTTTACTTAGGGAGGCAAAGTTTAATAATAGCATGCAGTAAACTTTTTGCTTTTTGCTAATGATTGTTCTTTTTTCCTTCTTTCCCTAATCATGGGGGAAAATGTAGTTCATTAGCAAGTTGACCTCCTCTCTTGTTTTTATTCACCGAACATAACTCTAAAGAATTGGTTCAGCTTTGCAGAGGAACAATATTATATTAAGACAGCACTATTTCTACAGTTAAACTAGCATGACTAGCTTATAAATCAAAGCAGCACTATTGGCGCCACATATATGTGTTGCGTATTTCTTTTGGCAAAGTTACAACTTTAAAGAATTGACATTTTGGATCACCATGTGGTACTTTAGCCATAACAGGTTGCTAATGAGGGAATCAAGACAGAGGCAGATGTTTCCTTAAATGTGAGCTTACATAAGCCATTTTAGTCGGTTCAGGTTTTAAACAATTGCATTTCTTGGGGACCAAGTTGTACACTGGATCTTCCTTTTGAAAATCAATACCTCCCCCTCATGAGTGTTGTGCTGTGCAGACAGGAACCTCATGGTGAGGAAAAGTGTAACTTTGATTGTTGCTGCTCTTTTAATGTCATGCTAAATGGAATGGCACTTCGCAATCTCTCAACCACAGCAGTTTCCTCTTCTCATTCAAATCTAAGATACAAGCATTTCCCTAACTACTGTTTGAATCTAAAATGTTTATTTGGCAGACTGGTGCAAGTTGAATTCTGGAAGGAAATCTAGTTTTAAAAAATGTCTTAGAACATTATGTTCAGGGTTAAAGTCAAGGACCGTATTTCCCACACATGTTGTTTTTCAGGCAATTTTCCTTGAGTTTTTTGCAGAAGAAGCCAGAATGGTGCTTACAGGTGGAAGGGAAATGGTAGCAGCAGACCCAGAGAGCAAAGAGATCCACACGCATTTCCCTGATAATTATTTTATTCATTTATACTTCTGTCTTACTTCAGAAAGGATTTGAAGTGGCTTACTGATATAACCACAGTTCTGCTAGAAGAGATAAGGCCAAAGGAAATAAAAGTGGAGAAACAAGAAAAGATCAACTCATGTTACTCTAAACTGAATCACTTGCAGTTCCCACTATTTGTAAGTCCCATTTTCCTTTCATGTTCTGGGAGTTCAACCAGGAAAGGAACATGTTGAGTCTGGATTGTTGAGGCCCGAGAGTAAGGCACTGGGTTTGAAGGACAAAATCAACCACACTGGCCTTACTTCCTGACCTTGCTCTCTGGAAGACCCCAGATTTGGATTTTGAAATAACCCATTACTAGTCAAGATATCTAATGTCAGAAGACCACAAAACTGCATCTTTTAGTCCTACTGCATTATTTTTACTCTTGAAATTAGCTCCCTCAACAAGATACATTTTCCTATTTTGTTTTGAGATATCTGCTTCTCATTATAGCATCAGCCAGCCACATGTCTTGCATTAGGACCTTTAAGTCAACAAGTAGGAGATTAAAGGGAATTAAATGCAAGCATTTCAGGTAGGCCCAGGGAATAAGGGCATTAGATGGCAGGTTACCTGGATGGTGCAGCAGGGTTAAAATTATCCCTATATGATCCTGTTTCATGAACAGAAGATGAATGGACTCTCTTAAAAGACTTTACAAGGCCAGTTAAGAGCAGGATAGTATAGCATGGTAATCGACACTCTTGTTGTCTAATTAATTCATCTGGATTCAAACTGGAGATTAGCCATTTTTTAGCTGTATGACCTTGAACAAGTGGCTTAACTTCTCAGAGCCTGTTTGCCCATCTATAGGATGGTTATAATAATACCAGCTATCTCGATTGTTATGAAGGTCAAGTAAAATTACGCACATAAAAATTTAGGCATCACCTGACACATGGTAATCCTTCAGTAAGTGTCAGTGGTTATTGTGCCTAAACCCCTGACCTGTTGTTATTGTAACTCTGCATCTTCATTGTTTAAGGAACTGAGTGACTATTAGGAGGAATTAAATTCCCTGTCAGTCTGCTGGGAAATAATTTGGTGATGGATAAGGACCCCAAAGCACTAATGGCTACATGGTCTCTGGGCTAGTTTTTTTTTTACTTGTTCAATGAAGGGATGGGAATTGAGGACCTATAAAGTTCATTCTCATGTGAAAATTGTCTCTGGGTGAAAGGGTGCTTCTTTGCTTGTCCAGAGATACATGTTTCCTCTGAGAAGGGCCTAAATTGCATTGCAAAATGAAGAGATTCAAGGGCTGTATTGCAGTTACTTATTCACAAAGCATTAGCCCAGAGTGTCCTCCCACTCAGGGCTTTTCAATCCTTGGATGAGGGTGTAAAGGCATCCCTAGGTCTTAGAGAATCAGGGCCTCATGTTTTAGAGCCCTAAGTTACTGAGTGTGGGCTGTGACTTAGAATCACTGTGTAGGAAGGTGAAAAAATCTGCCAGCCCATTCTTGGCCAAGATGCTGGATTTGGAAGCCAAGATTCACTTGACTTGCAAACAGTTTCTGTGTTACAGAGTGGTAGAATTATAGATGATTGATTTTTTCAATTTAGTTTTATATTTTCAAGTTATCATACATTGGTATTATGAGAGAACATACACATAAGACAAAGCAACAGTAAATAAAATTATGTGCAAATAATTCAATAAGTTCATGTATGAGAAGGGGCTCATATCATCTAGATGTTATAGAAACGTAAACAGAGAAGGCACACACTTTGGATTACAAAGGGTCTGGATTTGGATCCGGTATCAGCACTTTCCGGGTGACCCAGTACCAGGGTATATGGTCTTGTTTTCTGTAAAATGGGCAATGCTTACCTGATTTGGCAGCTGTGCAGATTAAATGAGATGATGTGAATGAACAGCCGGCAAAGTCAGTTGCTGTTTCCTCTCCCTGTTGGGGGAATATTTGATGGTGTGAGAAATGAGCTATGAACAGTTCATCAAGACTGATATTTAAGTGAGGATAACTCACTTTGTTGTCAGTTAAGCCTACCTAATCTCTTTTTTCTGATCTATCCATCCATCCATCCATCACCTCATTTATTCGTGCATACGTGCATGCATTCATTCACTTATTACTTCATCCCTGTTATATTGCACGTCCTACAGTGTGCAAGATGATATTGATGCAGAGATGAATGAAATAGGTGACTTTGTTTGGAACTTGTGAATTCATACGCAAATGCAGAGATGACCCCCTGCTTCTTAAGCACTATCTTGTTGTTGCTATTTAAACATAATAGTATGATCACAGTAAAAACGTAAAGCTTAGTACTTGAGTTAAAGATGCCAGAAGGTTGATATTCTACATGTCCAAAGTTGAAAATTTATGTATATGTGAACATGTGTATATTTGTATTTCTAATAATCATATATCTGTCTTAAAAGTAAAAGCAATATTTTTCATGTGATTTCTCTCATTTGCTCATTGTTTGCAGCTTATTTTACTACTATAGTGACATATTCATATTATATGTTAGAAATCTACATTTGCAAAGATCAGCTAAGTTTACGTTTAAGGTTGAGAATAGTCTGGAAGGATTGTGTCTAGCCAATTACATTTTTGTTCTTAATTTTAAAACTCAGTATTAAAATAGTTCACTGTCTTCTATTTTCTGTATACTATCTGGGGCAGTATGTGGTGCTGAGTGACTTAATATTTTAGATTTCTTTTTCAGCTGTACATTTAAATTCCTTTCTTATTTTAGTGCCTGACATTTCACCCAAGAATGCCACCTGATGCATTTAAAATGGGAAAATATTTATTTTCATCTTCTTTATCTTTCTTTTCTTTAATTTTTAGCCCTTAATTACCATTATGAGCAACTTGGATTCTATTTTGTTTCAATTCAGAAAAAAAACTTTGCTTTCTACTACTTCCAAAGTATTTTAAGCACTATGAAGAGTTTTAAATGGTATACATGATAATATAGCAGGTAAGAAGTTGCTGGCATGAGTTTCAAACCAAGAGACAATAAGATGTTGTGCAATGTACCATTGATAAAGAGGTGGCAGCTTGGGGCTCCTCACAATTGTGTTTGTTATTAGAGCCTGAACGTGAGAAGAAATCACTTCTCTGCTCTCTAGGAGCCTTCTCTATTAGTTATTAGGTTACTATAGATAAATTCTTAACACCTATCCAAGGTCTTAATTCTTCCCTTTCAAAACTGGATAAAGGTCGATTTTTGTCCATGGCAAAGTCTTGTTTCGATGTTAAACTCATTGCAGAATCACTCTGAGGCCTGGCTGCAGTGCTGTTTATAAAATCCTTGCTTCAGGGTCAGGCTGTAAAACATCATTTAGAAGAGCTTTTGGCCTTTCACAAAATTGTCATGAACCTTTGAAGAAGAACTTGGAATTATATACTGCTTTGAAGCATACTTCAGTAGAATTTCATAGTCGTTTTTATGGGCCATGACAATTTTTGAAGATGCTTAAAACTTATCTTATAATCTTCATTTAATATGTGTATTCATCTGATCATTATAACTGCTTGGAGAATCATTGGAAGTATAAATATATTGGGTCATTTTGATACAGACATTTTCTAGTTTTGAAAGGAAACTGGAAATCCACTGGAAGTCCCCAGATTTGGATTTTGAAATAACCTGTTACCCGGATGGTGAAGCAGGGTTAAAATTATCCCTATACAGGCATTAAGTAATAGTTTGATAAAGTATTTAATGTACAAGTATAGAGCAGTAATAATTCTTTATAATTTTTTCTCCATGTCTTTCCATAAATTTTCACAAATGCATACAGTGCATTTGTGAACATGTTACATATTAAACTGATTAATATTGTGACCCAATTGGGTTTTACCTTCTTTATGTACATACCTGTAGATCCCCAAAGCCTCCAAGTGTACTGATTTGGATGATTTTATATACATTCCTTAAGACCATTTTCTGGTAACCATGTAACTCTGAATTGCATTAAAAGAAAAAATAAAGCATTTTATAGAACTAAGTGTGATTTTTCTCAATTTAAACTCTACATTCTCCCTATTTGGAGCTACTTAATGATTTGCTGTGTCATTTCCACTCCTGAGTCAGTACAGCTTTATTTTTTTACTTAATTATAGCAATTAAGAATATATTTAAAATCTCAACTCTTTGATCTTCCTAGTAGATATTTTTATTGGTCAGGATCGGATAGAGAACCTGTAGGAGATATATATTAGGAGATTTATTGCAAGGAATTGGCTTATGTAATTTTGGGGACTGACTAGGCTTGACCGTAATCCATGAGGCAGGTCATCAGGAAGGGCAGGCTGGAACCCTCAGGCATGAACTTCCACTGACTTAATCAGGCTTGTTCAGATTATCTAGGATAAGTCCTCTTACTTAAAATCAACTGATTATGGGTTTTAATCACACCCACAAAATACCTTCACAGCTATACCTAGATTAACGAATACCTGGGAACTGTAGCCTAGCCAGGTTCACACATAAAATTGACAATCACAAAATTAATTGAAAAATATTTCAAATTTAGCAAAATAATATACATTTCTGCATAATTGTATATGTTTGATATCAGTTGAAACTAGTTGTTCCTTTTGTGGTTGCAATGAAATACACATTGTGAAAGTGAATGTTTAAGTCCCTATAATCTTGGGCCAGGAAAGGCCATTAGCAAGATGATGTGGGTGGCTGCCCCTGAGCTTCTGCCCCTGTAGCTAAGGCAGACAGGTGGCTACTCCAAGATCTCAAGGTAAGTACACCCCAGCCTGTTCTGTCTTCTCTCTTGCTTCTCAGAACTAGGCTTTCTGAAGGGCTCTGTCCAATAAGTGGAGAGGGATTTCCTTGGCTGTTTAGAGTGTATCTATTGCCAAATAATTATCAAAAACAGCCAGACCTAAGCCCAGAAACTTTGGAAGCCAAGGGAGGGCACCCTGAGTTTTACCAAGAACACTGAAGATATTAAAGGAGAGGTTCTCCAACGGTTACCAGAAAACAGGTTACAGATAATACACATTTGAAAACCCTGAGTTTTACCAAGAACACTGAAGATATTAAAGGAGAGGTTCTCCAACGGTTACCAGAAAACAGGTTACAGATAATACGCATTTGAAAACTCTGAATGACCACTATATTTTCTTGCTTCTGCTCCAACTTCAAGAATAATAGATTCTTAAAGGCACAGATTATATATCCTCAGAGCATGTCATAGTGAATAGCATGGATACTAGTGTTCCAGCAGGAAATAGTACACCAAAATTTAGGATAAGGTGTGGAGGGGTAAACCAAAAGTTTTGTTTAAAAAGGTGTGGGCCAGCTCTAGAGAAACCTGAAATGATAGCGTAGTACCCTGTAGCCATTATTATCCTCAGTCGGGGGCAGGGGGTGGGTAGGGAATGGAGAAATTACTGAAAGCATAAAGAGAATGCCTAGGACTGAGAGTTGCCCTCATAGGTGCTGTGGCCTTTGCTGAAGCAATGTAATTAGTCCTCTGGAGAGGGAACCAAGGGAGAAGAAATATGGTACACTGATTCTGAAAATCCACCTCACTCTCTCCCTCTAATCACCTGCCAGGGTTTCCAAATGGCTGAACCCACCAAATATCAGAGGGCCAAGGGCCCACCAGTGTGATCCCTTGAAATTAGCCACCTGAGGGCACAATGGAGAGTGGACCCAGAAGGGCACACAGGAGACAGAATGCCCTTCATTCACATTATACAGCAGCTCCAAGCATGTGAACCTGAACAAGCTATGTCATTTCTCTGAGCCTCAGTTTTCTTGCCTTAAAATAATATAATCGTAGTTATCTGGCAGGGTTATTTAGGGGCAGATAGTATATGTAAATGTAAATTACTCTTTTTTTAAACTTTTATTTTAGGTTTGGCATATATGTGAAAGTTTGTCATGGGGGTTTGTTGTAGAGATTATATCATCATGCAGGTATTAAGCCCAGTACCCAATAGTTATCTTTCTGCTCTTCTCCCTCTTCTCATCCTCCCTGCTCAAGTAGGCCCCAGTGTCTGTTGTTTCCTTCTTTGTATTCATAAGTTCTTATCACTTAGCACCCATTCGTAAGTCAGAACATGTGGTATTTGGTTTTCTGTTCTTGGATTAGTTTGCTAAAGATAATGGCCTCCAGCTCCATACATGCAAAAGAAAAGATCTTATTCATTTTTAGGGCTTCATAGTATTTCATGGTACATATGTACCATATTTTCTTTATCCAGTCTGTCATTGATGGGCATTTAGGTTGATTGAAGTCTTTGCTATTGTGAATAATGCTGCAATAAACATCTGCATGTATGTCTTTATGGTAGATGATTTATATTCCTCTGAGTATATACCCAGTAATGAGATTGCTGGGTTGAATGGTAGTTCTGCTTTTAGCTCTTTGAGGTATTAACATACTGCTTTCCACAATGGTTGAACTAATTTACACTCCCACTAACAGTGTATAAGTGCTCCCATTTCCCTGCAACCTTGCCAGCATCTGTTATTTTTTAATAACAACCATTCTGATTGGCATGAGATGGTATCCCATTGCGGTTTTTATTTGCATTTCTGTAATGATCAGTGATAGCTTTTTATCATATGCTTGTTGACCACATGTATGTCTTCTTTTCAAAGGTGGCTTTCATGTCCTCTGCCCACTTTTTAATGGGGTTGTTTTTCTCTTGTAAATTTGTTTAAGTTTTTTATGTATTCTGGATATTAGACCTCTGTCAGATGCATAGTTTGTAAATTTTTTCCCATTCTGTAGGTTGTCTACTCTGCTGATAGTTGCTTTTGCTGTGCAGAAGCTCTTAAGTTTAATTAGATCACACTTGATTTTTGCTTCTACTGCAATTTCTTTTGGTGTCTTTGCCGTGAAATCTTTGCCCATTCCTACGTCCAGGATGGTATTGCCTAGGTTGTCTTCCAGGGTTTTTATAGTTTTGGGTTTCACATTTAACTTTTTTTTTTTTTTTTTTTTGAGATATAGTGGCACAATCTCGGCTCACTGCAACCTCCACCTCCTGGGCATGCCTCAGCCTCCCAAGTAGCTGGGACTACAGGCACATGTTACCACACCAGACTAATTTTTAAGAGATGGGGTTTTAATGTGTTGGCCAGGCTGGTCTCGAACTCCTGACCTCAAGTGATCCGCCTGCCTTGGCCTCCCAAAGTGCTGGGAACACAGGTGTGAGCCACCACGTCTGGCCACATTTAAGTCTTTAATCCATCTTGAGTTGATTTTTGTGTATGGTATAAAGAGGGGGTCCAGCTTTAATCTTCTGCATGTGGCTAGCCAGTTATCCCAGCACCATTTATTGAATAGAGAGTCTTTTCCCCATTGCTTATTTTTGTCAATTTTCTTGGAGATCAGATGGTCGTAGGTGTACAGACTTATTTCTGGGCTCCCTATTGTTTCATTGTTCTATGTACCTGTTTTTGTACCAGTACCATGCTGTTTTGGTTACCGAAGCCTTGTAGTATAGTTTGAAGTCAAGTAACATGCTACCTCTAGCTTTGTTCATTTTGCTTAGGATTGCCCTGGCTATTCAGGCTCTTTTTTTGGTTCCATATGAATTTTAAAATAGTTGTTTTCTAGTTCTGCAAAGAATGTCATTGGTAGTTTGATAGGAATAGCATTGAATCTGTAAATTGCTTTGGGCAGTATGACCATATCAATGATATTGATTTTTCCTATCCATGAGCATGGAATGTTTTTCCATTTGTTTTCATCTTCTCTGACTTCTTTGAGAAGTGTTTTATAATTCTCATTGTAGAGATCTTTCACCTCCCTGGTTAGCTGTGTTCCTAGGTATTTTATTCTTTGTGTGGCAATTGTGAATGGGCTTGCCTTTTTGATTTGGCACTCAGTTTGGCTATTGTTGGTGTATAGGAATGCTAGTGATTTTTGTACATTGATTTTGTATCCTGCAACTTTGCTGAAGTTGTTTATTGGCTGGAGGAGTTTTGGGGCCGAGACTGGGATTTTCTAGATATAGAATCATGTTGTCTGCAAACATATAGTTTGACCTCCTCTTTTCCTATTTGGATCCCTTTATTTCTGTCTATTGCTTGATTGCCCTGACTAAGACTTCCAAAACTGTTTTGAATATGAGTGGTGAGACAGGGAATCCTTGTCATGTGCTAATTTTCAAGGGAAATGTTTCCAGCTTTTGCCCATTCATTATAATGTTGGCTGTGGGTTTGTCATAGATGGTTCTTATTATTTTGAGGTATGTTCCTTCAAAAAGTAGTTTATTGAGAGTTTTTAATATGAAGGAGTATTGAATTTTATTGAAAGCCTTTTCTGTGTCTATTGAGATAATCACGTGGTTTTGTCCTTAGTTCTGTTTATGTGATGAATCACATGTATTAATGTGCATATGTTGAATCAACCTTGCATCTTGGGGATGAAGCCTACTTGATCATCGTGGATTAGCTTTTTGTTGTGCTGCTGGATTCTGTTTGCAAGTATTTTGTTGAGGATTTTTGCATCAATATTCAACAAAGATATTGGCCTGAAGTTTTCCTTTTTTGTTGTGTCTCTGTCAGGCCTTGGTATCAAGATGATGTTGGCCTAATAGAATGAGTTTGGGAAGAGTCTCTCCTCAGTTTTTTGGAATGGTTTCTGTAGGAATGGTACCAACTCTTCTTTGTACATCTGGTAGGATTTGGCTGAGAATCTATCAGGTCCCAGGCTTTTTTTGGTTGGTAAGCTGTTTATTACTAATCCAATTTTGGAGCTTGTTGTTAGTCTGTTCAGGGAATCAGTTTCTTCCTGGCTCAGTCTTGGGAGAGTGTGTCCAGTAATTCATCTGTCTCTTCTAGGTTTTCTAGTTTGTGTGTGCTCGTTACTCTTAACAATAGATGGAGCTTCACACAGTGGCAATTGTTGTAGCCAATGAGATTTATCTGAAGCACAATTATTGCTAATTGAAAACTTTTCCCAGTACCCTGCTGTGGTGACTTGAAATATAGTTGGCATTGGCAGTTTTTGATAGTCTCCACAGAGACTAAATTAAAAAAAAAATAGTTAGCATTCAACATAATAACTGCTACTGTTATTATAATTGTCACAACTGCTGTTACCTCAACTAATTCATAAAATAGATACGAAGTTCATTTCATAGCAGGGAAATAGATAAGAGATTGAAGAAGCATTTTGAACTGTGTTAGAATAACTGTAGCATCTTACATATGTGTGTGTGTGTGTTAACCTAAACTCTGATAATAAGACAAAGCCCCCATCTCCTTTCAATGCTCTTAGTGATTATACATTTCTACTTTTCCCTACTTATTTGCCAGAGATAAAAACAAAATTAGTAAACTACCCCAGTTTGAATTCCATTTCCCTCCAACCTACCTCATGGTGGAGAATTTAATGACAGAAAATGGCCAAAATATTTGAGATCATTGGGGAGAAATTGTGACTAATGCACATTGTTTGACTTCATAATTACTACAATTTGATTTCATAAAAACTGTATTAGGTGGATAATAACATTGTGAGTAGTAATTTTGTCTACATGTGTAATTTCTTTTCTCTATAGTATTTAGGATTATAAGGGAGGATTTATAGATATGTAGGGAAAAAAGTAATTTTTTGCTTAACCCTCATATGTTCTTAGTTGAAACAGACACTTGTAACAACAACAGCAGCAACAACAACAAAACAGATTAACAAGGGAAAAACAGAAGTTTTGTTAACATGTATATTTCATACATACATGAGAGATACCTAGAGAAGGAGTAATTATCAAAGAGGTGACTCTGAATTGCACTTTATATAACATCTTCAAAAAGAACAGTAAATTTTTAGAGTAGTGACAAAACAAAGGACTTTGAGTCTCCAGTGGCAGCAACTTGTGGGAAGGCAACTAAAGGCTCGTTAGTAAAGCTTGTTAATGTAGATTCCTCTGGTGCCATCTCCAGATCCATAAGGGTCTAAAGTTGTTTTCATTGGTTAGCTTTTGTTCTTCTTGGTAGAAAAGGGAGATGGGATACGTTATGTTTTTGTAAATTTATGTCCTGATTTTAGGCAAATAGAGGGAGGGCAGAGAGCTCTCAGGTATCTGCTTCTTTCTTGCCTTCAGCTCAACAATCCTCCTGTCAAAAAGGTGTATTGGGGGTGGCATATTACTGTGCTTTACTTATAAGTACAATTTAGATCACAAATCACATAGAAAACCAGATGGAAGCATTTTAAAAATTCATCTTGGAGAAGGTTCAAAAGATATCTGTTGTCCTTGCACAAAAGAAATCTGTACCTTCAAGGTCCTGGGAACACTAGCAATAGCACACTGATTTGGCATAAGCTGACCATGTGCTAATTGGGAACAGGACTTCTTAGAGATCACCAAGAAATCACCTCATTCTTCAGCCTTGGTCACATAATTAAATTTGAGTCTAATGTTCTAATCTTTAGATGATTTTGAATTAAATTCTTATTTATTCCTTATGACAAGCACTCTGTTCTGTCTTCGTGGATGAGACTCCCAGCTGTGAATAAAACCAGGTTGGAGGTTTTGCTACAGTTTATCATATTATACCTATGAATGATTCATGTGCCATCTGTTGACCATAAATCCAGTTAAGGAATTCTAATATATGTACGATTTCTACTTCCTAGAGTAAAGCAAAATTGGCATTTACAACCTTCCTGAGCAATAAAATGCCAGTAAAAATATAATTGACACTTATGGTTCTTTGCTATTCCTAAGCATTAATCACCTTAAAACACAGTATGAGGTATCTGTATTTCCATGACTGTTAGCTACAAAATGTTGGCAACATGTTAAACTTCAATTACTTTTTATAATATCTTATATTCACATGAGCAAGATTTAATGACTCACAAAGACAATTTGGAATAAATACAGATATTCACCCTGGAATTTTCTTTTTCAATGGGAATAATTATTAGCAACACTGGTTTCTTCTCTGAGGTAGTAATTTTTGGTAGTTTAGTTCTTATTCAGAGTGCACTGACAATGTGATTATTATTAGTACCTCTGTCTTTCCCAGCATGCAATTATTTGCATGTTAATTTAACTTTGTTATTGGGTGAAAATAGCACCATATCAGTAGAGGGATATGATTTTAAAGTATCAGTGACATGAAATAATTTTAACGTGGAACTAAACTGTTATGATTCTAAATTTACTTTTAAAAATAATAAGTATTGCTTTTTATGACTGCAGATTATGCTGCACAAAATAAGGAAATAAATTCAGTCTAAAAAGTATCAAACCCCAATCCTATTTCTGTTATTTTGACATTTTGTATTTGAATATTCACTCTCAGTATTTTTTGACATAGGGACATGTTCTGATTATGCTTCGGCAGATTAAAATGGTAACACATGGGAAGCTCACACAGATGGACTGGGAAATAGAAACAGGTGTTGCACTCACCTGCCATTTGTTTCTTTTTCCCCTTTTCAATTTTTTTTCTTCTAAAATGAGAGAATGGGTCCTTCTTTCCATAGTGGCAGTGAAGCTAGAGTACATTGACGGGCTTCTTCTTTGGACCAAAAAATAGTCCATACCCTGCAAGTCTTGATTTTCTCTCTCAGTGCAAATGATGAGTAATGTGACTCTTTATCATACTGTCTTTGTGTTTTGGAAGTAGAAATAATAAAATGCATATGTAGTAAGACTAATTTTGTAAATAAATAGAGAATGTACATATGTGTGTTCATACTGATTTTTAAAAGATCTGGAGGGAATATTCATAAATATTAAAAATAATTGGGCTAAATGCCTCAATTAAAAGACACAGACTGGCAAATTGGATAAAGAGTCAAGACCCATCAGTATGCTGTATTCAGGAAACACATCTCACGTGCAGAGACACACATAGGTTCAAAATAAAGGGATGAAAGAAGATCTACCAAGCAAATGGAAAACAAAAAAAGACGGGTTGCAATCCTAGTATCTCATAAAACAGACTTTAAACCAACAAAGATCAAAAGAGACAAAGAAAGCCATTACATAATGGTAAAGGGATCAATTCCATACGAAGAGCTAACTATCCTGAATATATATGCACCCAATACAGGAGCACCCAGATTCATAAAGCAAGTCCTTAAAAACCTACAAAGAGACTTACACTCCCACACAATAATAATGGGAGACTTTAACACCCCACTGTCATCATTAGACACATCAACGAGACAGAAAGTTAACAAGGATATCCAGGAACTGAACTCAGCTCTGCACCAACCGGACCTAATAGACATCTACAGAACTGTCCACCCCAAAACAACAGAATATACATTCTTCTTAGCACCACACCGCACTTATTCCAAAATTGACCACACAGTTGGAAGTAAAGCACTCCTCAGCAAATGTAAAAGAATAGAAATTATAACAAACTGTCTCTCAGACCACAGTGCAATCAAACTAGAACTCAGGATTAAGAAACTCACTCAAAACCACCCAACTATGTGGAAACTGAACAACCTGCTCCGGAATGACTACTGGGTACATAACAAAATGAAGGCAGAAATAAAGATGTTCTTTGAAACCAATGAGAAAAAAGGCACAACATACCAGAATGTCTGAGACACATTCAAAGCAGTGTGTAGAGGGAAATTTATAGCACTAAATGCCCACAAGGGAAAGCAGGAAAGATCTAAAATTGACACCCTAACATCACAATTAAAAGAACTAGAGATGCAAGAGCAAACACATTCAAAAGCTAGCA
Organism: Pongo abelii; assembly: GCF_028885655.2. Lineage (NCBI taxonomy): Eukaryota > Metazoa > Chordata > Mammalia > Primates > Hominidae > Pongo > Pongo abelii. Next base: position 114,527,686 of record NC_085928.1, on the reverse strand, counting down.
GGAAATAACTAAGATCAGAGCAGAACTGAAGGAAATAGAGACACAAAAAACCCTTCAAAAAATCAATGAATCCAGGAGCTGGTATTCTGAAAAGATCAACGAAATTGATAGACTGCTAGCAAGACTAATAAAGAAGAAAAGAGAGAAGAATCAAATAGATGGAATAAAAAATGATAAAGGGGATATCACCACCGATCCCTCAGAAATACAAACTACCATCACAGAATACTATAAACAGCTCTACGCAAATAAACTGGAAAATCTAGAAGAAATGGATAAATTCCTCGACACATACACCCTCCCAAGACTAAACCAGGAAGAAGTTGAATCTCTGAATAGACCAATAACAGGCTCTGAAATTCAGGCAATAATTAATAGCTTACCAACCAAAAAAAGTCCAGGACCAGATTGATTCACAGCCGAATTCTACCAGAGGTACAAGGAGGAGTTGGTACCATTCCTTCTGAAACTATTCCAATCAACAGAAAAAGAGGGAATCCTCCCTAACTCATTTGATGAGGCCAGCATCATCCTGATACCAAAGCCTGGCAGAGACACACCAAAAAAGAGAATTTTAGACCAATATCCCTGATGAACATCAATGCAAAAATCCTCAATAAAATACTGGCAAACGAAATGCAGCAGTACATCAAGAAACTTATCCACCATGATCAAGTGGGCTTCATCCCGGGGATGCAAGGCTGGTTCAACATACGAAAATCAATAAACATGATCCAGCATATAAACAGAACCAATGGCAAAAACCACATGATTATCTCAATAAATGCAGAAAAGGCCTTCGACAAAATTCAACAACCCTTCATGCTAAAAACTCTCAATAAATTAGGTATTGATGGGATGTATCTCAAAATAATAAGAGCTATCTATGACAAACCCACAGTCAATATCATACTGAATGGGCAAAAACTGGAAGCATTCCCTTTGAAAACTGGCATAAGACAGGGATGCCCTCTCTCACCACTCCAATTCAACATGATGTTGGAAGTTCTGGCCAGGGCAATCAGGCAGGAGAAGGAAATAAAGGGTATTCAGTTAGGAAAAGAGGAAGTCAAATTGTCCCTGTTTGCAGATCACATGATTGTATATCTAGAAAACCCCATTGTCTCAACCCAAAATCTCTTCGAGCAGATAGGCAACTTCAGCAAACTCTCAGGATACAAAATCAATGTGCAAAAATCACAAGCATTCTTATACACCAATAACAGACAAACAGAGAGCCAAATCATGAGTGAACTCCCATTCACAATTGCTTCAAAGAGCATAAAATACCCAGGAATCCAACTTACAAGGGACGTGAAGGACCTCTTCAAGGAGAACTACAAACCACTGCTCAATGAAATAAAAGAGGATACAAACAAATGGAAGAACATTCCATGCTCATGGGTAGGAAGAATCAATATCATGAAAATGGTCATACTGCCCAAGGTAACTTATAGATTCAATGCCATCCCCATCAAGCTACCAATGACTTTCTTCACAGAATTGGAAAAAAAACTAAAGTTCATATGGAACCAAAAAAGAGCTCGCATTTCCAAGTCAATCCTAAGCCAAAAGAACAAAGCTGGAGGCATCATGCTACCTGACTTCAAACTATGCTACAAGGCTACAGTAACCAAAACAGCATGATACTGGTACCAAAACAGAGATATAGACCAATGGAACAGAACAGAGCCCTCAGAAATAATGCCGCATATCTACAACCATCTGATCTTTGACAAACCTGACAAAAACAAGAAATGCGGAAAGGATTTCCTATTTAATAAATGGTGCTGGGAAAACTGGCTAGCCATATGTAGAAAGCTGAAACTGGATCCCTTCCTTACACCTTATACAAAAATTAATTCAAGATGGATTAAAGACTTAAATGTTAGACCTGAAACCATAAAAACCCTAGAAGAAAACCTAGACAATACCATTCAGGACATAGGCATGGGCAAGGACTTCATGTCTAAAACACCAAAAGCAATGGCAACAAAAGCCAAAATTGACAAATGGGATCTAATTAAACTAAAGAGCTTCTGCACAACAAAAGAAACTACCATCAGAGTGAACAGGCAACCTACAAAATGGGAGAAAATTTTCGCAACCTACTTATCTGACAAAGGGCTAATATCCAGAATCTATAATGAACTCAAACAAATTTACAAGAAAAAAAAACCCCATCAAAAAGTGGGCAAAGGACATGAACAGACACTTCTCAAAAGAAGACATTTATGCAGCCAAAAAACACATGAAAAAATTCTCATCATCACTGGCCATCAGAGAAGTGCAAATCAAAACCATAATGAGATACCATCTCACACCAGTTAGAATGGCAATCATTATAAAGTCAGGAAACAACAGGTGCTGGAGAGGATGTGGAGAAATAGGAACACTTTTACACTGTTGGTGGGACTGTAAGCTAGTTCAACCATTGTGGAAGTCAGTGTGGCGATTCCTCAGGGATCTAGAACTAGAAATACCATTTGACCCAGCCATCCCATTACTGGGTATATACCCAAAGGACTATAAATCATGCTGCTATAAAGACACATGCACACATATGTTTATTGTGGCACTATTCACAATAGCAGAGACTTGGAACCAACCCAAATGTTCAACAATGATAGATGGGATTAAGAAAATGTGTCACATATACACCATGGAATACTATGCAGCCATAAAAAATGATGAGTTCATGTCCTTTGTAGGGACATGGATGAAGCTGGAATCCATCATTCTCAGCAAACTATCGCAAGGACAAAAAACCAAACACCGCATGTTCTCATTCATAGGTGGGAATTAAACAATGGGAACACATGGACACAGGAAGGGGAACATCACACACCAGGGCCTGTTGTGGGGTGGGGGCAGAGGGGAGGGATAGAATTAGGAGATATACCTAATGTTAAATGACGAGTTAATGGGTGCAGCACACCAACATGGACATGTATACATATGTAACTAACCTGCACATTGTGCACATGTACCCTAAAACTTAAAGTATTAAAAAAAATTATTCTGTGTGTTTTTTTCTCTTTTGTACTTTATATTCTAAATTTCCTTTAATCATAAAAGGTTTATTTTAAAAAAACGGTGATAATAAGTAAGCAAAACTGCCCACTTCCCTCCTCACGTTATCCACTAAGGAATGCCTCCAAAGAAAACACTATAGACGTGAGAGAGGAAGTGTGCATTAAGGGGGAGTCCATGCTGAGGACTAGGAGGAAATGAGGGGGCAAGTCTTCAGGCCAGGCTCAGGCTTAGCACACTCAGAGTAGATCTCTTGGGAGAAAATGGGGAGGATTCACCTGAATCATCTTCCAGAAACTGACAGGAAATTCACACGCCCCCCAGTTGACGATGGAATTGTTACCGCCTTTGGACACGGATGCTCCTGTTGATATGACCAGTGTATTCTCTGATGCATTCCCAACCTGATGTTTGTTCAGTGCCTGCAGAGCCAGGCAAAACTCACTCCGACTGCCTTTGGCATCCACCTCCACAGGACGGATGTACTGTCTCTATTAAAAGTGCTTGGCATGGTAACTTTGGGTTAAACACAATTGGGTGGAAGCTAGTCTTGTGAAATGGAGAGCTGCATAAAACTTGAGAGGGTACAACAAACAAGGAGCAAATATAGAGAGTCAAATCCATAAACCTTGAGGCTATTTAATTTCTAGATCAACATTTATTCTTCTATCCTATGTACCTTCTGCCCTCCTCCTTTGTAATTTCTTTAGACCCAGCCTTCCAGGCCCCTCATATAAAAATATTTCTCTGCTTTTCCTGAGATGTCAGTGCTGGTCACCACCTTGCAATATAAGGGTCAGCTTTCCCCTCCTTTGGGTTTGTACAAGAAATCATTCATTTATCAATGTCTGTGGAGCCCCTATTATATATGTCTGAGGTCCTGGTTAGGGTAAATGTCATCACATATCCATACAAATAACATCCATTTATCAACAAAAAAAAGACTTTCCAACCCTCATCTCAACAGGACACCTGATACACGAATTCACTGTGTAGTTAGAACTGCCATCTTTAGCCCTTCTAATGTGGTTCTAGACCCAGACATGGTATCATGTTGCTACTGATGAGGGCTAGTCTTAACTGATGCCCTTGAATTGAGACTGGGGTGACACATAATGCATTCATAGAAATTAGCAATGGCTATCCTAGTCCTCAAGAGAAATTTAGATAAGCTGTATTTTGTGCATTGATATATATATCAGACTCCTGTGACACTGGAAGTTTTATTTTGCCTGGATAAGGTTACTGAATGAGTAGCATCTCAGTTTGAGACATTAAGATTGCCAGTGGGTGACGAGCACTGTGGACATGAGCCATCTGTGCTGTGGAGTGTGGCTGGTGTCTCCCATAGCAGTCTTTTTTGTCTGCCTGTCATTAGGTGACCTTGAGGCTGTGCAAAGTGAGTTATGCAGCCTCTCCCTGATTAAATGCATCCTGTCTCTCTCACATTGTAAAAATAATTGTGGACTTTATGTTCCACCTAGGATTATAATTCCTCAATGCCATATGTTTGGTTTGACATAAACAGTCTTCCCAAAAATTTGGCACAAGTCTGACCGTGTGCTGATTGGGAACAAGACTTCTTAGAGATCGCCAAGAAATCAATTCATTCTTCAGCCTTGGTCACATAACTAAATTTGAGTTTAGTGCCCTAATATTTAGATGGGTACCTCCGTGATCTTGTTAAAGACGTTCGTTTGCAAGGAAAGTGGTACACAGTTTATCTATGTGTTTTACTGGACTTTGTATTTTTTTTAAAAAATGTCACCAGAACATATCACTTAGATCTCCAGTCTCCTTTATGTTCTAAGTTATAGCATTTTTCACTTTCAACATATTTGATGCAAGATTTTCTTATTACCTCCACTTTTGAAAAATGATATAAAGTAAGAGGAAATTGCATAGGAGGTGGAGAAGCCCATCTGTAGAAATGCTGATAGCTTCATTGTACATTAGTGTTGACTCTTGAATGAAAAGGAAAAACTCAGTAGCTCTGGAATGCCTAAGTCCTAAAGTTTTTCATACAGTAGAGCTCTGTGAAGCACCAACCCAGTTTTGTTTGTTTGTTTTTTGTTTTGTTTATTTGTCTGTTTTTTGAGATGGAGTCTTGCTGTTGATCAGGCTGGCTTTGAACTCCTGGACTCAAGCAATCATCCTGCCTCAGCCTCCTGAATAGCTGGGATATACAGACATGTGCCACTATGCTTAGCTTTCAAATTATATTTTTAATGAGTTTGTCCCTCTTAGGATATTCATTGTTTGGTAATTAAAACTAAGCAGCTGGCCAGGCACGGTGGCTCATGCCTGTAATCCCAGCACTTTGGAAGGCCAAGGCAGGCGGATCAACTGAGGTCGGGAGTTTGAGACCAGCCTGACCAACATGGAGAAACCCCGTCTCTACTAAAAATACAAAATGAGCTGGGCATGGTGGTGCATGCCTTTAATCCCAGCTTCCTGGGAGAGAGAGACAGGAGAATCGCTTGAACCTGGGAGGTGGAGGTTGCAGTGAGCCAAGATCGCGCCATTGCACTCCAGCCTGGGCAACAAGAGCAAAACTACATCTCAAAAACAAAACAAAAACTAAGCAGCTGACTTGGCAGTTGTGGTCAAAGGAACCATCTTTTGTCATGCATTCACTGGGAGATGCAGGCAGCATTTGATTTCATGGCATTTAATAGGTGATTTTAAAATGGCAATTGATTATATTTTCAAATAAACACAGCCATCACATAAATACTTTGTCACCTTTACACAGCACCAACATGCTGCTTTTGTAATGAAAAATAAAGCCAGTAGGGAAAAGACTTTTACCAGATCTGTTTAAATCATTCAGTGAGTGCTAGTCCCTATGGTTGACACTGAGGAAGCAAAGGTGAGCACAGGAGCTCACATGCCAATGGGGAGGCAGAAATTAGTCAAAGAATCACAGAAATCAGTGTAAAATTAACAGCTGTAACACAGGTTATGAAGGCAAAAGATCATAATGCTGCCTAGGTTGTGTTCTCCAAAAGCAAAGCCTGAGACAGGGGTTCAGGTACATATGACTTATCGTAAGAATGCTCTCAGGGGAAGAGGAGTGTCCGAATCTGAGGCAGGGGAAGGGTGTGATCTCAGATGAATGGAGCTTCAGCGCGACCCCATGGGAGCTCTGGAGCATTAATTGCCCAACAGAGTTGTTCCACCTTAAGGCAAGTGGCTGGCCTTTCATAGCTGTTCCCCCATGCAAATCAGGCATTAACCAGAGTTAATCCAGGATGGGCATGGCCCTTGGGTAGAGGAACTCCCATAAGGCCAAAGGCAGTTTTCCAGAGAAGGGGGACAGCAACAGAGAAAATGAGTGCAAGTTTAAGGAGCTCTGAGTGTGGCACCATCAGCATCCACTACAGATGCTAAGAGAACATATAATACAATGTTCTGCTTTCTTCAAAATCCTCCAGTGGTCTCCTGTATCACTCAGAGTCAGACCCAAATGCCTGAAAATGTCTGCAAAGATCAGGGGGATCTGGTGCCTGCTCTGACCTCGTATCATAGATGCTTTTGAATCAAAATGCTCATTGCTCTATATGATATTCACTGTTGCTTTAGTTACCTTGTCCTGGTAGGATTTTCAGTTACCTTTTCTATTTAAACAGCAATGCATATTTTGGACATATTTCACATTTGATCAGTGTATGTTGAGGTGCCTACTTTTATTTTCTTACATTTTTATTCAAAATATCTATAAGTGCCTAGAGTAGTGAAAAATCATAAAGACAGAAAGTAGGACGGTAGTTGCCAGGGGCTGGGAGGAAGCAGGAATTGGGGAGTTATTATTTAATGGGTATAGAGTTTAGTTTTACAAGACGAAGAGAATTATGGAGATGGAGATGGTGGCGATGGTTGCGTAACAGTATGAATGTCCTTCCTGCCACAGAACTATACATTTAAAAACAGTTAAGGTGGTAAATTTTGTATTGTATATATTTTACCTTAATTAAAATAACATAAGTGTCATGGAATTTTGCATTAGGTTAAAGTTTGATAAATGGCATATGACTTTTCTGGCTCCAGAGAAACCTCTTGCCTTTACCAAACATAATCAGAATCAGTGTCTACATTTGAAATAGGCCCAGAGTTGAAGATAAATGAAAAGAGATTCTTTGAGGCCAATTTGATTTTTTAATTTTACACAAAAACATTGCCAAATATAGTGGAATTCCTTATCTGGGTTGTATTCTTCCCTGTTACGTCTGCCTTTCTTTCTGCATTTAGGTCTGTCTCTTAGATCTCTGCTGTCTGGGCTCTTTTTACAATTTTTTAAAATACTAGTACTTTTTTTGTTATTTGATATCTATTAATTGTATTCCTCCTTGCATTCTTCACCTTTTTGAGTTCTATTTTAGCATTTTGGTTTCCATTATACAGCAAATATGGGGAGGTCACCAAAATCTGGCTCTGTCAAAATAATAGCTGCCTTCTGCATTGCCTGGTACTGTGGAAGACCATTACTCCCTTTTCATGTTGTTGGGGTCTTGCTGCAGAGACTCTCAGCTGTGATTCTTCCTTTGAGATGTTTTGAGTCATTTTCATTGTTAGCCTGGCTGCTGGATTGGAAACACTGCCAAGTTCCTGAAGAGACAATTTTATCTGACAAATTTCTTCCAATTGCAGGAACATATGTTACGTATAAGACATACAGCTAAGAGACAATTTAACATTGGAGGTTAGCACGTATCAGCAGATGTTTGTGGAGGGCCCACTATATGTCAGTCTCTGGGGAGGCCTCAGGCACATAGGAAGAACTCAGGAAATATCAATAGGTTAAATAACAGTGAACTGATTGGATTGGAGAACACACACACACAAAAAAAAACAAACATAGTTTTAAAGAACTCAAAGTCCTAAAAGAGGAAGTGGACCTGCAAACACATGACTATAGTAAACTGTAATATGCCTCAATTTCTTCAACTATAAATTAAGGACAAACCTATCTTATTAGATTTCCAAGATCATTCAATGAAACAATACATCTAAAGTGCTGAACAGAATGTCAGACAGAGCAAAGTTAGAGTGCTACTTAGTATCAAGATACACCAAATGGGAAGAAAGTAATCTGCTCTGTAGAGAGTAGTAGATGGGTAAGTTTATCCAAGTCAACTTAATATAATTGGTGACAAAGTTGAACAGGGCTTTGTGGATGTAGCCATCCTTTCACAGCCTGTGTCAGCAGAAGCCTCTGTATGTACTGGCAGCACCATATACATGTATGTACGATGAGAAATTGGACCGCTATTTATAGGTTTGATCTTCTGATGTTGCTTGACATTTTCGTTAATGGAAAATGTCAGTTTTCCGGTTTTCTTGCAAAGGAAATTACCAAATGAACCACTTACAAGCTACTGTTAAACATTATTTATAAATGCTCGATGACCTTGATTGTGTTAAATAACAATAATTGCTAATCATTATGTTTCAGAAGCCTGAGGCCTGCCAAGCCTCTTGGGAACTACATAAAATATTTTCATAACAAATCTAGTAATTTCAACATCATAAAATATCTAGTAGGAAAAGCTAACCAGTAAATATTGTTATTCCTTAAAAACATTTTCTAGGGGAAGAAATGCCTTTTAAAAATCTCTCTCTGGTCAATTTGTTGTTGCTATTGCTTAAATCATCATCCTAATTACCATGCCTCATTCCTGCTGAAAACAGAATTTTGAAAACACTTTCTGATTTCTAAGGCAAGACTATATTGTGGTACATTGTCAAAAAATTTCTCCAGTATTATTTACCCAGTAATGTCGAACTCGTAGATAAGAGGATATGTCAACCGCATTTTCCATAAATTTCAGTTGTGTAGAATATTACTTTTGACCTATCATAGAAAGAAAAGAATTTATTGTGATAGTAGGTGGGTATTAAGTGTTTAACCAAAGATTAGAAATATTTAAAATCTAAAACAATCATAGAAACTTCTTCAGAAATCTTTTTGAAATTCACTTTTGATGAGGCTTAATCCATAACCAAATACTATGGCCAAATATAAACTTGAAATACAGGTTTCTGATATTTGAAAAGTGGGCCTGGATTACATTTCGGCCTTTCTGTGGCCCAGTTCCTTTATCCCTGCCAGTGCCTGTGCAGCACATGGAACACTGAGTAAAACCATCAAGTCAGGAAAAGGGGAAATACCACTGCAGTAGAGGAAAGCAAATCTAAAACAACACAAAAGGTAATAGTTGTTTACTTGGTCAAGCTGTCTTCTTTGTGTATCATGTATACATTCATATTATTTGCTGTATAACATAATTTTTAACCCTAAAACTTGAATAATATGAGTTACTGGTTAGAAGTACTCTCCATAACAAATTAGGTTTTGATTTTTATGCTCAACAATTTTGACCCTGATAATATTGGTTACTAAATCCTCTCTTGGCACACTACATCACCATGATGCTTGATCTATTCTATTTACTTATTTATTCAACAAATAGCCTGCCACTGGATCCCAGGGGAGGGCTGGGGGTGCAGCGGTAAGCCACATAGACAAAGCCTCTGCCCTTGTGAAATTGACATTCCAGTGGAGGAGACAATTGACAAATGAACAAATGAAGAGATATACAAAGTCACTCATTATAGATTACAAGGGCCAGGAAGGGAATAAATAGAGCTCTAAGAAAAATAATAGTAGGGACGCATTCTTTATAAAATACTTGAGAACATTCACCTTCATGTTACTTGATTCCTCAATATAAACACCACGTGATAAATTTAATCTAAAATTTGGTGTCAGGAAATAATACCCCCTGTTATTATTAACTAGTGAGCTTCCTTTCTTCTTTTGGAAACTGAAAATTAAATAATTTACCATATTTTCCTTTTTGCTCAGGCTGCCAGAAAGCTTGGAAAAAACTTTGGTGCCCAGTGAAAGCATTAAATTATCTCTTCTTTTAGTACACTGGTGCAGCAGATGACTGAAACATCAGCCTGGCCCCTGCTTCCCAATCTGAGGACTGGGTTTACAAAATGATGAGTGGTTGTGGGGCAGGCCAGGCCAACTTAGACAGACTAGGGAAAAGACTTTTCAGTCCAGGACAGTTCAGTCCAGAAAAGATTTTTCAGTCCAGGAAAAGACTTTTCAGTCCAGGAAAAGACTTTTCAGTCCAGGACTTTTCAGTCCAGGTTGTAAGGAAAGTTTTTAAACAGAAGTTTCTCAGTGTGATGTTCAATATTACTCACACCTCTATTTCTGCACAAATTGATATTACTATTACTTGCTAGTGTTAGGTGGGAATTGGGCTTGAATTTTTGTTGGATATCCAAGCATTAAGGGTTACCTGAAACTCGTCATTAGAGTCAGAGCACATGTCCCCAAAGGGCCAGCCTCATTCTGGTTACACTTGGTTCCTGCTACTTTGATCTCTTTTCCTCATTTCTTCTTTTCCTAGTTTATTGATTTTGTTGTATTTTTATATTTATATATGAGAACATTATCAAACATTTCTCTGTCTCTCTCTTTCTCTCTCTCTCCCTCCCCCCTCCCTCTCTGTCTCTTTCTCTCCCTCTTTCTCTTCCTCTCTTTCCTTTCTCTTCCTCTCTCTCTCTCTGTCTCTTTCTCTCAACTTCCCTAAGAGCATAAGGTGTGAAAGGCAAACAGACCTGGGTTTAAAGTCTTGCTCTGATACCTACTAGCAGTATCCTTGGAAGGATATTCCACAGTGGATGCTGCTGCGGTACCATGCCCATTTCCCTTTGCCAGTCCAGTGCACCCATATCCCATGGCTCTGAGTGTTGATCCCTGATGGCTCAGAGCTGCTCTTATCTCTGGAGAACTTTCCTTGATAGAGAATATAACCCCCGTGGGTAGGGGGTGGAGTGGATTCCTGCAGACATGACTTGCTAATGCAGGGGCACAAAGGCATATCTTCTTTTCTCAAGGTGGGACCAACTCTGCAGGACAAAGCATGTTCCAGAGCTCCCAGGGGGTCAGACCAAAGCAGACTACAGCTGAGGCCATATCTCTGCTTGTCCCCTTCTCCTCTTGTATCCTGCTTCCTTTGCTCCTCTTCTTTTGAGGATACTCTTACAATAAATCATGTTAACAAGATTCCCTGTTTCATATTCTGCTCTTTATTATTATTATTTTTTATTTTACTTTAAGTTCCGGGGTACAGGTGCAGAACGTGTAGCTTTGTTACATAGGTATATGTGTGCCATGGTGGTTTGCTGCACCTACCAACCTGTCATCTAGGTTTTAAGCCCTGCATGCATTAGTTATTTGTCCTAATGCTCTCCCTCCCTTTGCCCTCTACCCCACGACTGGCCCCAGTATGTGTTATTTCTCCCACTGTGTCCATGTGTTCTCATTCTTCAGCTCCCACTTATGAGTGAGAACATGTGGTGTTTGGTTTTCTTTTCCTGTGTTAGTTTGCTGAGGATGATGGCTTTCAGCTTCATCCATGTCCCTGCAAAGGATGTGATGTCATTCCTTTTTATGGCTGTATAGTATTCCATGGTGTATATGTACCACATTTTCTTTATCCAGTCTATCATTGATGGGCATTTGGGTTGGCTATATGTCTTTGCTATAGTAAATAGTACTGCAATAAACATGTTTGCCTGTGTCTTTATAGTAGAATGAGTTGTATTCCCTTGGGTATATACACAGTAATGAGATTGCTGGGTCAAATGGTATGTCTGGTTCTAGATCCTTGAGGAATCGCCACACTATCTTCGGCAATGGTTGAACTAATTTACATTTCCACCCACAGTGTAAAAGCATTCCTATTTATCCACAGCCTTGCCAGCATCTGTTGTTTCTTGGCTTGTTAATAATTGCCATTCTGACTGGCATGGTTTTGATTTGCATTTCTCTGATGATCAGTGATGTTGGACTTTATTTCTGTTTTGCTTATGAAGCTTAGTTTTGCTGGATATGAAATTATGGGTTGAAAATTTTTTTCTTTAAGAATGTTGAATATTGGCTCCCACTCTCTTCTGGCTTGTGGTGTTTCTGTTGAGAGGTCTGCTGATAGTCTGATGGGCTTCCCTTTGTAGGTGACCTTGTCTTTCTCTCTGGCTACCCTTGCCATTTTTTCCTTCATTTTGACCTTGGAGAATCTGATGATTATTTGGGGTTGATCTTCTCATGGAATATCTTAGTGGTGGTCTCTGTATTTCCTGAATTTGAATGTTGCCCTGTCTTGCTAGGTTGGGGAAGTTCTCCTGGATAATATCCTCAAGTGTGTTTTCAAGCTTGGTTCCATTCTCTCTGTCTTTTTCAGGTACTCCAATCAATTGTAGGTTTGGTCTTTTTGCATAGTCCCATATTTCTCGGAAGTTTTGTTCATTCCTTTTCATTTCTTTTTTCTCCAATCTTGTCTGCATGCCTTATTTCAGCAAGATGGTCTTCAAACGCTGATATCCTTTCTTCTGCTTGGTTGATTTGGCTATTGATACTTGTATATGTGTCATGAAGTTCTTGTGCTGTGTTTTTCAGCTCTATCAGGTCATTTATGTTCCTGTCTAAACTGGTTATTCTATTTAGCAGCTCCTGTAGCCTTCTATCAAGGGTTTTAGCTTCTTTGCATTGGGTTAGAACATGCTTGGTTAGCTCAGCAGAGTTTGTTATTACCCCCCTTCTGAAGCCTATTTCTGTCAATTTGTCCATCTCATCTTCCATCCAGTTCTGCACCCTTGCTGGAGAGGCACTGTGATCATTTGGAGGAGAAGAGGCACTCTGGCCTTTCAGATTTTCAGTGTTTTTTTCGTTGATTCTTTCTCATCTTCATGAGTTTGTCTAATATTGATATTTGTTGCTGCTGACCCTTGGATGGGGATTTTGTGGGGACTTTTTATTGTTGATGCTGTTGTTGTTGCATTGTTATTGCTTTCTGTTTGTTTTTCTTGCACTTATCAGGTCCCTCTTCTGTAGGGCTGCTGTGGTTTGCTGGGGGTTTGCTTCAGGCCCTATTCATCTGGCTCATTCCCATGCCTGGAGATGTCACACAAGGAGGCTGGAGAACAGCAAAGATGGGTGCCTGCTCCTTCCTCTGGGATCTCTGACCTAACTGATGCCAGTAGGAACGCTCTTGAATAGCATGTCTGACAACCCCTGTTGGAAGGTCTCACCTAGTTAGGTGGCAAGGGGAGCAGAACCCATTTAACAAAGCACTTTGTCCCTTGGTGGAGTGGGCATGCTTCACTGGGGCGAAACCCATGCACCTGGGCTGCCTGAATTCTTCAGAACTAGCAGGAGGAAAGAATAAGTCTACTGGTCTACAGAGACTGCAGCCACCCCTCCCGCTAGGGGCTCAGGCCCAGGGAGATCAGAGTTCTATCCTTGAGTCCCTGGCTGAAGTTGTTGGAGTTCCTGTAGGGAGGCCCTGCCTTGATGGGTCAAGGTCAGGCCTGAAGAGTCACTCTGTCTGCAATCTGCCACAGCCATTGTGTTGGACTGTGGGGGATACCTCTTGGGACAAAGCTGTCTAGCCTCCCCAGCTCCAGCAGGGGAAAAGCCTGGCCTGGAGCTATAGAGATGGCTGCTGCCCGTCCCCTGCCCTGGGAGCTTAGTTTGTTAGGCAGCTATCAGTCCCAGTGTTGGCTGCCACCCCTCCCCCAAGGAGCCCAAATGCCTTAGACAGCAGGCAACTGCAGCTGTGGTGCTGGTCACCCTCCCCCAGGAGCTCAGCAGCCTTAAGCAGATTCTAGCTTAGTGCCCATTGAGAATCTGCATGGCTTCATGGTTGGGACCCTAGACCCCAGTGGCATGGACTCATGAGTGGGATCTTCCAATCCATGGGTTGCACAGTTCCATGGAAAAAGGACATTTTCCAGGCTGGGTAGTATACTCACTCACTGCCTCCCTTGGCTGGGGGGAGTGGACTCCTCTGCCCTGTGTAGCCACCACACCACACTACTCTTCCTTCTTCTCTATGGATCACAGCAGCCACCTAGTCATTTCCAGTGATGGAATCTGGATACCTCAGTTGCTGGTGCAGGATTCGCATGCTGTTATGGTTCTTTTCAAGGGGAGCCTCTGATTGCCACTGCTTCTAGTCAACCATCTTGACCCCACCCCTGTTCTGCTCTTTGAGTCTCTGTTTTCTTATCTGAACAATAAAGATAGCTCACTGCTCATATAATTATTTTGAGGCTTGAGTGAAATAATGTCTATTAGGTATCCGGAAAGGTTTAAAAATCAGACACTCAAGGGCTGATACTAATTGTTGTTATATTAGGTCACAGCCCATGACTAAAGAAGTGTTGAAAAACTGAAATCCTATTGAAAGCTTTTCACAGTGTCTTGTTATTCATTCTGATTGTTCTGGTCATTGTGGCCCAATAGAGGATACACTCCCTTTTCCAAGTAAACATTTTTCAGTTTCTAAGTGCAGGGCTGCCGTCTAGTGGACTCTGAATGCATGTTCATTGAGGATAATAGGTAGTTTTTGCAGCCACATGGCAAACTGTGTGAAAACATGTCCTTTGCAGGGACATGGATGAAGCTGGAAACCATCATTCTCAGCAAACTGTCACAAGATCAGAAAACCAAACACCGCATGTTCTCACTTATAAGTGGGAGTTGAACAAAGAACACATGGACACAGGGAGGGGAACATCACACACTGGGGCCTGTCGGGGAGTGGGGGGCTACTGGAGGGATGACATTAGGAGAAATACCTAATGTAAGTGACAGGTTGATGGGTGCAGCAAACAACCAGGGCACATGTATACCTATGTAACAAAACTGCACATTCTGCACATGTAACCCAGAACTTAAAGTATAATAAAATAAATAAATAAAATACTCATTTAGTCAAAAAAAGAAAATTGGTCTAAGTGTCTGCCTCGATAAGCTTCTAGTGTCCTCCAGAGACAAAACACTGCAATCTGTTGTCCTCAGAGCATATGTTCCTATTCCCTTGAGGCTAGAGGCTTAAAAACAGATGGAAATGTAGAGAGACCTCTACTCCAACTTCTCATTTCCAGAGAAAAATTCAGAATTCATAGAGGTAAAATGAGAACTGAATTCTAATCCTGCCTTGGCTGTGACTTCCAACTCAGAAGTGTTTTTGTGTGATGTACTGATGTCCATTTGGACATAGATTCTTTCTCTAGGAATAGTTGCCATTTACTTAATTGCAATCATTTCTAATTATTTTACTACCTTCCTACTACTTTTCCCTTTGCTTATTTTGCTGTAGCCACCCTGTCCTCTTATTGTTTATCTAACACAACAGGCAAGCTTCTCACTCCATAACCTTTGCACGGGTGTTCCCTCTTCCTGCCATACTCTTTCCTGTACCACCTTCAAGTATTTGCTCAAATGTCACCTTCTCACTCTGACCACCCTATTCAATATTTCAGTTCCCCAACATACCAGCACTCCAGGTGTCCCCTTATCCTGCTCTATAGCTTCTTTTTTCTGTAGCCCTTATCACTTTCTATTGTGCTGTATAACTTTATTCATTGTGTAGTGTAATGAATGTAAGTACCCTGGGAGCAAGGATCTTTGTCTCATTTCTTCACTGATATAGCCTGTGTTCCTAGAATAGTGCATAGTGCACGCTAAGGGCTCTATAAGTATATATTAGATTAAATAACCTCCCAAAATAAGCTTGTCACTCAGTGGAAAAACCACTTCCTCCAGTGTAGAAGTGCAACTCTCTGAAGGCTGAGGAGAGATTGAACAAATTTTCTCTGCTCCATGAAAGACAAGACCACTGCTGCCTTAACACTGCATACCACCAAGTATTGACATCACAATTAACCCAAGAAATTGGTCACAAGTAGGAGTTTGTCATTAGAACTCCTAATCTGCTATCCCCTACAGTGCCTCCAGGACCCATTTATCAAGACTCTCATCTCCATAAAGCCAAGTCTCTTTCATCCCCGGACTCTTTCCCCATGCAATGTAGTTTAGCTTCTATTCTGCTGACTCTGCTTCCACTGCCTTGAGCCCCCAAACTCTGTGGCAAATAATGTGTCATCATTAGCAGGTGCTTCCTGTCTTCAGCTCTTCTCTGAAAATGGCCATCATTGTTTTGCTCCGAAGTCTGCCTCTCCCCAGGGGCACAGCTACCTTGCAGCCTTTTCAAACAGTGGCTCTTTATTCTCTTTCCAATTTAACTCTGGACTTATTCCAGACCAGAACTCCAGGTCCCTTAAAGTGCTTGCCATCTGAATGTACTACCGACCATGATCCTTGTTCTAGCCATCTTTCAGCCTTGTAGCCAGTCTCTCTCATTCACAGAACACTTTATTACCTAGACCGCTGATGTGGTTTTGCCCACTAGTCCTGTGAATTTCCACTTTGGTGACACAGCATCCCTTCAGTGACCTATCCAACATCCTAGTCTCTCAACTTTCTGCCTCCTACAAATCTTCTTGTTTATGGTCCTTTTCTAGTCTTTGTCATCCTTAATAATGCCCAGCCTCCAAATTCTTGACCTTAGGCACTCCAGTCTCTGACCTTCATTTCTCATCTTCTTGTGGCTCCATTCCAATAATCCTTCATCCCTGTAATCTAGAAACTTTCACTTTTTCATTGTCAGGGACCCCTTCTTGTTCTGTCTTCTTTCTTACTTATCTTGGACTCTATGGTCCATCAGGATATTTGTTTCTTTGTGTCTCAGACCATTTTGTGCTGATATAACAGAATACCACACACTGGATAATTTATAATGAACAGATATTTATTGGCTCATGATTCTGGAGTACGGCCGGTCCAAGATTGAGGGGTCAGCATCTGGTAAGGGCATTCTTGCTGTGTCATCCCATGACAGAAAGGCAAAAGGAGGGTAAGAAAGAGAGGCAAAAGGGAGCTGAACCTGTCTTTTATAAGGAACCCACTCCCACAATAATGAGCCTGCTCCTGAGATAACAACATTAATCTATCCTCGTGGCCTACTCACCTCTTAGAGGTCTCACTCTTAATACAGTTACAGTGATGATTAAGTTTCCAGCACATACTTTTTGGGGAATATATCAAACCATAGCAATTTGCATTCATCTTTAGTCCTTTTGTCCTTTCTGCTCCTTCAGCCATACTCACCTGACAAACCCCACCCCTGGTTAACCTCTGGTCACCCTCAGTGCCTTCCTTGCACCTAAGCATCTGAGTATGTATGGAGGAAAAAGTACCACCATCTTGGGTGATTCTACTTTAAATTTTTGACTACAAGAGTCAGTGGGCCCTGAACCCTGCCTGGCAATCCTAAATCATGCCTTCTCTCTCCTCAGTCATCATCCTTGTCACCTCCTCACTCTCAGATAATTATACCTTTTCTTAATTCACTGAGAAAAGCATTCAGAAACAAACTGCTTTATCTTTGCCCTACTGAACCTACTTCTCTGTCTTCCCCCTTCGAGGCAGATAACTAGATGTTACAATGGATAGTGATGACCACTCTGTGAGCAGATGCAGTAATTCCCTGTGTTTCAGGGTCTGAGAGGGAGGGATAAGACTTTCACTGTGTGACCTATTCCTTCTTAACCTTCAAAGACTGTCAACCTTCTCATTACTCTCTTTACCGTGATTTCAGTTAAACAATGACATCATTTTCAATCATGTTTCCACTGCTTTTAATTTGCCTGCTAAATGGATGATAATGTAAAGTATGAACATGTCTTTTCAAACAAAATGGGGTCCCAGAGGCATAGAACTTATAAATGTATAAAGAACTTTTAGAGGTAGAGCCAAGATGGCCAAATAGGAACAGCTCCAGTCTACAGCTTCCAGCGCGAGCGACGCAGAAGACGGGTGATTTCTGCATTTCCAACTGAGGTACCGGGTTCATCTCACTGGGGAGTGTCAGATGGTGGGTGCAGGACAGTGGGTGCAGCGCACTGAGCATGAGCCAAAGCAGGGCGAGGCATCGCCTCACCCAGGAAGCGCAAGGAGTCAGGGAATTCACGTTCCTAGTCAAAGAAAGGGGTGACAGACGGCACCTGGAAAATCAGGTCACTCCCATCCTAATACTGTGCTTTTCCAATGGTCTTAGCAAACGGCACACCAGGAGATTATATCCCGTGCCGGCTCGGAGGGTCCTATGCCCACGGAGCCTCGCTCATTGCTAGCACAGCAGTCTGAGATCAAACTGCAAGGTGGCAGCGAGGCTGGAGGAGGGGCGCTCACCATTGCTGAGGCTTGAGTAGGTAAACAAAGCAGCCGGGAAGCTCAAACTGGGTGGAGCCCACCACAGCTTGAGGCCTGCCTGCCTCTGTAGACTCCACCTCTGGGGGCAGGGCATAGCCAGACAAAAGGCACCAGAAACCTCTGCAGACTTAAATGTCCCTGTCTGACAGCTTTGAAGAGAATAATGGTTCTCCCAGCATGCAGCTGGAGATCTGAGAATGGACAGACTGCCTCTTCAAGTGGGTCCCTGACCCCCGAGTAGCCTAACTGGGAGGCAACCCCCGCTTAGGGGCAGACTGACACCTCACACGGCCAGGTACTCCTCTCAGACAAAACTTCCAGAGGAACAGTTAGGCAGCAACATTTGCTGTTCACCAATATCCGCTGTTCTGCAGCCTCTGCTGCTGATAGCCAGGCAAACAGGGTCTGGAGTGGACCTCTGGCAAACTCCAACAGACCTGCAGCTGAGGGTCCTGACTGTTAGAAGGAAAACTAACAAACAGAAAGGACATCCACACCAAAACCCCATCTGTACATCACCATCGTCAAAGACCAAAGGTAGATAAAACCACAAAGATGGGGAAAAAAACAGCAGGAAAACTGGAAACTCTAAATATCAGAGTGCCTCTCCTCCTCCAAAGGAACGGAGCACCTCACTAGCAATGGAACAAAGCTGGACAGAGAATGACTTTGACAAGTTCAGAGAAGAAGGCTTCAGACAATCAAAGTACTCCGAGGTAAAGGAGAAAGTTCGAACCCATGGCAAAGAAGTTAAAAACCTTGAAAAAAAATTAGATAAATGGCTAACTAGAATAACCAATGCAGAGAAGTCCTTAAAGCACCTGATGGAGCTGAAAACCACAGCACAAGAACTACGTGACGAATGCACAAGCCTCAGTAGCCGATTTGATCAACTGGAATAAAGGGTATCAGTGATGGAAGATCAAATGAATGAAATGAAATGAGAAGAGAAGTTTAGAGAAAAAAGAATAAAAGAAATGAACAGAGCCTCCAAGAAATATGGGACTATGTGAAAAGACCAAATCTACATCTGATTGGTGTACCTGAAAGTGACGGGGAGAATGGAACCAAGTTGGAAAACACTCTGCAGGATATTATCCAGGAGAACTTCCCCAATCTAGCAAGGCAGGCCAACATTCAAATTCAGGAAATACAGGGAACGCCACAAAGATACTCCTTGAGAAGAGCAACTCCATGACACATAATTGTCAGATTCACCAAAGTTGAAATGAAGGAAAAAATGTTAAGGGCAGCCAGAGAGAAAGGTCAGGTTACCCACAAAGGGAAGCCCATCAGACTAACAGCTGATCTCTTCGCAGAAACTCTACAAGCCAGAAGAGAGTGGGGGCCAATATTCAACATTCTTAAAAGAATTTTCAACCCAGAATTTCATATCCAGCCAAACTAAGCTTCATAAGTGAAGGAGAAATAAAATCCTTTACAGACAAGCAAATGCTGAGAGACTTTGTCACCACCAGGCCTGCCTTAAAAGAGCTCCTGAAGGAAGCACAAAACATGGAAAGGAACAACTGGTACCAGCCACTGCAAAAACATGCCAAATTGTAAAGACCATTGAGGCTAGGAAGGAACTGCATCAACTAACGAGCCAAATAACCAGCTAACATCATAATGACAGGATCAAATTCACACATAACAATGTTAACCATAAATGTAAATGGAGTAAATGCTCCAATTAGAAGACACAGATTGGCAAATTGGATAAAGAGTCAAGACCCATTAGTGTGCTGTATTCAGGAAACCCATCTCACATGCAGAGACACACATAGGCTCAAAATAAAGGGATGGAGGAAGATCTACCAAGAAAATGGAAAACAAAAAAAAGGCAGGGGTTACAATCCTAGTCTCTGATAAAACAGACTTTAAACCAACAAAGATCAAAGGAGACAAAGAAGGCCATTACATAATGGTAAAGAGATCAATTCAACAAGAAGAGCTAACTATCCTAAATATATATGCACCCAATACAGGAGCACCCAGATTCATAAAGCAAGTCCTTAGAGACCTACAAAGAGACTTAGACTCCCACACATTAATAATGGGAGACTTTAACACCCCACTCTCAACATTAGACAGATCAACGAGACAGAAAGTTAACAAGGATATCCAGGAACTTAACTCAGCTCTGCACCAAGCGGACCTAATAGACATCTACAGAACTCTCCACCCCAAATCAATGGAATATACATTCTTTACAGCACCACACCATACCTATTCCAAAATTGACCACATAGTTGGAAGTAAAGCACTCCTCAGCAAATGTAAACAGAAATTATAACAAACTGTCTCTCAGACCACAGTGCAATCAAACTGGGACTCGGGAATAAGAAACTCACTCAAAACTGCTCAACTACATGGAAACTGAACAACCTGCTCCGGAATGACTACTGGGTACATAACAAAATGAAGGCAGAAATAAAGATGTTCTTTCAAACCAATGAGAACAAAGACACAACACACCAGAATCTCTGGGACACATTCAAAGCAGTGTGTAGAGGGAAATTTATAGCACTAAATGCCCACAAGAGAAAGCAGGAAAGATCTAAAATTGACACCCTAATATCACAATTAAAAGAACTAGAGATGCAAGAGCAAACACATTTAAAAGCTAGCAGAAGGCAAGAGATAACTAAGATCAGAGTAGAACTGAAGGAGAGACACAAAAAACCCTTCAAAAAATCAATGAATCCAGGAGCTGGTATGTTGAAAAGATCAACAAAATTGATAGACCACAAGCAAGACTAATAAAGAAGAAAAGAGAGAAGAATCAAATAGATGCAATAAAAAATGATAAAGGGGGTATCACCACCAATCCCACAGAAATACAAACTACCATCAGAGAATACTATAAACACCTCTATGCAAATAAACTAGAAAATCTAGAAGAAATGGATAAATTCCTCGACACATACACCCTCCCAAGACTAAACCAGGAAGAAGTTGAATCTCTGAATAGACCAATAACAGGCTCTCAAATTCAGGCAATAATTAATAGCTTACCAACCAAAAAAAGTCCAAGACCAGATGGATTCACAGCCAAATTCTACCGGAGGTACAAGGAGGAGCTGGTACCATTCCTTCTGAAACTCTTCCAATCAATAGAAAAAGAGAGAATCCTCCCTAACTCATTTGATGAGGCCAGCATCATCCTGATACCAAAGCCTGGCAGAGACACAACAAAAAAAGAGAATTTTAGTCAAATATCCCTGATGAACATCGATGCAAAAATCCTCAATAAAATACTGGCAAACCAAATCCAGCAGCACGTCAAAAAGCTTATCCACCATGATCAAGTGGGCTTCATCCCGGGGATGCAAGCCTGGTTCAACATATGCAAATCAATAAACATAATCCAGCATATAAACAGAATCAAT
Source organism: Pongo abelii (assembly GCF_028885655.2). Classification (NCBI taxonomy): domain Eukaryota; kingdom Metazoa; phylum Chordata; class Mammalia; order Primates; family Hominidae; genus Pongo; species Pongo abelii. The sequence continues at coordinate 114,506,122 of NC_085928.1, read as the reverse complement.
GACAAAAACCACATGATTATCTCAATAGATGCAGAAAAGGCCTTTGACAAAATTCAACAACCCTTCATGCTAAAAACTCTCAATAAATTAGGTATTGATGGGACGTATCTCAAAATAGTAACAGCTATCTATGACAAACCCACAGCCAGTATCATACTGAATGGGCAAAAACTGGAAGCATTCCCTTTGAAAACTGGCACAAGACAGACATGCCCTCTCTCACCACTCCTATTCAACATAGTGTTGGAAGTTCTGGCCAGGGCAATTAGGCAGGAGAAGGAAATCAAGGGTATTCAATTAGGAAAAGAGGAAGTCAAATTGTCCCTGTTTGCAGATGACATGATTGTATATCTAGAAAACCCCATTGTCTCAGCCCAAAATCTCCTTAAGCTGATAGGCAACTTCAGCAAAGTCTCAGAATACAAAATCAATGTGCAAAAATCACAAGCATTCTTATACACCAATAGCAGACAAACAGCCAAATCGTGAGTGAACTCCCATTCACAATTGCTTCAAAGAGAATAAAATACCTAGGAATCCAACTTACAAGGGATGTGAAGGACCTCTTCAAGGGGAACTACAAACCACTGCTCAGTGAAATAAAAGAGGATACAAACAAATGGAAGAACATTCCATGCTCATGGGTAGGAAGAATCAATATTGTGAAAATGGCCATACTGCCCAAGGTAATTTATAGATTCAATGCCATCTCCATCAAGCTACCAATGACTTTCTTCACAGAATTGGAAAAAACTACTTTCAAGTTCATATGGCACCAAAAAAGAGCCCGCATTTCCAAGTCAGTCCTAAGCCAAAAGAACAAGGCTGGAGGCATCATGCTACCTGACTTCAAACTATACTACAAGGCTACAGTAACCAAAACAGCATGGTACTGGTACCAAAACAGATATAGACCAATGGAACACAACAGAGCCCTCAGAAATAATGCCACATATCTACAACCATCTGATCTTTGACAAACCTGACAAAAACAAGAAATGGGCAAAGGATTCCCTATTTAATAAATGGTGCTGGGAAAACTGGCTAGCCATATGTAGAAAGCTGAAACTGGATCCCTTCCTTACACCTTATACAAAAATTAATTCAAGATGGATTAAAGACTTAAACGTTAGACCTAAAACCATAAAAACCCTAGAAGAAAACCTAGGCATTACCATTCAGGACATAGGCATGGGCAAGAACTTCATGTCTAAAACACCAAAAGCAATGGCAACAAAAGCCAAAATTGACAAATGGGATCTAATTAAACTAGAGAGCTTCTGCACAGCAAAAGAAACTACCATCAGAGTGAACAGGCAACCTACAGAATGGGAGAACATTTTTGCAGTCTATTCATCTGACAAAGGGCTAATATCCAGAATCTACAATGAACTCAAACAAATTTACAAGAAAAAAACAACCCCATCAACAAGTGGGCGAAGGATATGAACAGATACTTCTCAAAAGAAGACATTTATGCAGCAAACAAACACATGAAAAAATGCTCATCATCAGTGGCCATCAGAGAAATGCAAACCAAAACCACAATGAGATACCATCTCACACCAGTTAGAATGGCAATCATTAAAAAGTCAGGAAACAACAGGTACTGGAGAGGATGTGGAGAAATAGGAACACTTTTACACTGTTGGTGGGACTGTAAACTAGTTCAACCCTTGTGGAAGTCAGTGTGGCGATTCCTCAGGGATCTAGAACTAGAAATACCATTTGACCCAGCCATCCCATTACTGGGTATATACTCAAAGGATTATAAAACATGCTGCTATAAAGACACATGCACACATATGTTTATTGTGGCACTATTCACAATAGCAAAGACTTGGAACCAACCCAAATGTCCAACAATGATAGACTGGATTAAGAAAATGTGGCACATATACACCATGGAATACTATGCAGTCATAAAAAGGGATGAGTTCCTGTCCTTTGTAGGGACATGGATGAAGCTGGAAATCATCATTCTCAGCAAACTATTCCAAGGACAAAAAACCAAACACCGCATGTTCTCACTCATAGGTGGGAATTGAACAATGAGAACACATGGACATAGGAAGGGGAACATCACACACCAGGGCCTGTTGTGGGGGGAGGGAAGGGGGGAGGGATAACATTAGGAAATATACCTAATGTTAAATGACGAGTTAATGGGTGCAGCACACCAACATGGCACATGTATACATATGTAACAAACCTGCATGTTGTGCACATGTACCCTAAAACTTAAAGTGTAATAAAAATATTACAATAAATTATTGTTAACTTTAAAAAAAAACTTTTAAATGTAGATTAATGTTATAAATAAATGTATGTACCTTGATCATGGCAGTTTGAGCTATTGTCACAATATCATGAACATGAAGACAGTTCTGAGTGACTCCAAGCAAATTCCTATCAGCATTTGCCTCCAGCAGCATCATTAGGAAGAGTGTAGTGGTCATGCTGCAAACAGCATCTTTTCTCCCCAGGAAAGGTTCCTCCCCATGTCATGGCCGATTTGTGTCTTAAGTTCTAAAGTCAGAGTGTCAAGCCAAAAACCCACACAGAATGGCTTTGAAAATCCTTCGGTTACTCGTAAATAACTGTACATCTCTTGAAATGTCAAGAGCTAGCCCTGGCCTTGTCATGGGAAGACATGCCCTATATGTTTACACAGCAGTGCCTGGGAGGTACTTGAGGGACTTGATGATTTGTGACTTGCTTTCGTCCTTAATTTTTTGTGAGTCTTAATTTTATGAGATGAAAGCAGACTACAAGCCAAGAAAACTGATGAGACTGACATAAAGCTTCCCCTGTAACCCATCCCCATTTGCTGGTCATTCTGACAGATGGCCTTGGGAAGCCCACAGCCACCAAGACTCTAGTATTCTGTGAGGTTTAATAGATGGAAGTTATACACACTTGCTCATTTTTCCTAAAATGTTCTTAGATCAGAAACATGCTAGGTTACTTTCTCCTTTCTCCTACCCTGGATTTGAATACCTGGGAAAACATGTTTTCTTCTGCATTTAATGATAACTCTCATGAATTCTTTGTATTGGTGTTTCCCAAAGTGTGACAGCGGACTGCTGCTGGTAGACCAGATGAATGTGGGTGGTGCACAGCTGAACATTTTTTGATATTGATAGTTATATTTTTGTTTTAATGTATATTAGAAAAAATTTAACAAACATACCTATCCTAATACTTCGTGGATATAAATGCTTAGAATTAGTCAAAATGATGATATTCAAGATACTTAGGTGAAATGAAAAGAAGAGATATTAAAATTAGTAATAAAGTTGATATATACATTTGGCAAAAATGGTGAAAGTGGTTGCCTGCAGACTTGCAAATGTGAAAGTGTGTGCTCAATGAACAGAGCCATGAGACACAGAGTTTCTTAAATGGCAAAGGATGTGGAAACTTTTGGAGACAGTTCTGTAAAACAAGAGACAGCTCAGCATGCTCCATATGGAAAGATTTTCTTCTCAGGCCCTCGAGTTTCCCTCACTGGTAAGTACAGCTGCTGGTGATACTGAGACAGGGTAGGGATTATTTTACTGTTATCATGCAGTTCTGTCTCATAAAGAAATGGTAGGAATCATTCAAGTCTTTCACCTTGCGAGTTAGAGAACCATGTAATAATAACTGAATTCCATCAGTCAGTCAGTCAACAATCACTTCAAAGCACCTCTGAGTGTTAGGCACTGGGCCAGGTGCTGGGATTAGAGGGGTGAGAAGGCCATACATTGCAAGGGTGTAAGCCTGGAAGTGACTTATATTAGCATTCCTGAAAGATCATTCTGGATGTCCCTGTGACTGGACAGGCAGCAAAACTGGAATGGACCAGGGAAGAGCTGATTGCAATAAGGGATGATGGCAGCTTGAACCGGGATAGTGATAGTGGCAATGGGGAGGAACAGGCAGATTCAAAAGATATTTCAGTATAGATCCAATAGGCTCTGGTGACTGGTTGGACATCGTGGGTGAGAGAAAGAGGAATCACCAGAATGCTAGATTTCTGGTTTCAGAAGCCCCATGGAAGGTGATACCAGGTCCTCAGAATTCACACAACATATTGCTGGGGATCACAGCCTTGCACTCTAGAAGTATTGCAGTTTGTGGCTGGCATGTCAGTCCCTCCTCAAGGGTGCAAGTTGTGCCTTATCCTTTTGGTGTGAGATCAAGCATGCAAAACGCCTTTGATCAATGTTGACTAAAAGACTAGTTGAGAACTTAAGGTGTATGAACACATGGGAAATTAACTCATGATGTAGAGCAGTCCCTCTGCCTTATTTTAAATTTTATTTTAAAAGTCATATTGAGACTGAGCATGGTGGCTCATACCTGTAAACCTAGCACTTTGGGAAGCTGAGGTGGGTGGATCACCTGAGGTCAGGAGTTCGAGACAAGCCTGGCCAACATGGTGAAACCCCATCTCTACTAAAAATACAAAAATTAGCTGGGCATAGTGGCGTATGCCTGTAATCCCAGCTACTTGGGAGGCTGAGGTGGGAGAATCACTTGAACCCAGGAGGTGGAGGTTGTAGTGAGCTGAGATCGCACCGCACCATTGCACTCCAGCCTGGGCAACAAGAGCAAGACTCTGTCTAAAAAAAGAAAGAAAATATTGAGACCAGACTCCTGTAACTGCCACTCCCAAGATCTGCTCATAAACACAGCATAGCCCTACCTTTCTGCCTCAGAGACATAAGGAAAGGCAGAGCTGAGATCAGATGAGCAGCTCGAGGTACATTTAAGGATGGTAGAGGGAGACTAAAGCCAGTAATCACACACAGACACACACGTGCTATTAAAAGAAATATGATCCACATATATGTACGTATAGGTATAGATATAAATAGATATGTAGATATTGCTATATCTATAGTTTTAGTATATATATATACACACACACACAATCTTTATACAAATATATAAATGTCTATATATATCTAAAGCTTTAGATAGACACAAGTATGCATATGTAGATATATATAGATATCTATAGCTATATGTGTGTATCTAAAGCTATATCTATATATATCTAGACATCTATAGGTATAAATACATATGTAGATATCTATATATCTATAGATATAGAGACAGATATAAATACATATATAGATATCTATACATATCTACATTTATAGATATCTATGTATTTATGTCTGTATTTATATCTGTATATCTATATATATCTAGACATCTATAGATATAAATACAGATAGATATAAATACATATGTAGATATCTATAAATGTGGATATGTAGATACAGAGAGCCAGCACTTTTGGCTGGCTCTGTGTGGGAATCGGTGGCCTCTCTCTGAGTGGCCCCCTATGAGGTGTCTTCAAGGGATTTTTAGGGAGTGGACATGCTCAGGTGAGAGTGGAGCTCTAGAAAGCAAACAGATTTGTGAAGAAGACCCCCTTTGGGGATTCCCAGAAATGAAGGGACACTGAAGATCTACTTGTGTGTGGGTTGAGTCTTGTGAAATAGGATTTCACTGGTTCAGAACAACATTAGAGCTGAAGACCAGAGCTGGGAAATTGGCCAGCTCCAAGTATTAGAAATCCAATAGGCTGGAAAGGGCATACCTATAATCACAACTCTGGATGAAGTGTTGTAGGGTGAGAAGAAAAAAAATGATCAGCTTCCCTTAATGCACCTTTTCTCCATTGCAATTTTTAGAGATTCTATACTTCTGTGGCTAGCTGTATATATATTCTTTCTCTTCAAGTCTTTTGGCACTCTGAATATGAATGAAGATGCTTCAGCAACCAGTTCAGATCCACATTCATTTAGTATTGGGATTTTTGTATTCTTGCTTTTGTTTCTGAAAAGTTCATACTATCACCTCTGGCCACATAGTATAAATTGTACTGTTTTCCCAACACCCAACTAAGACTCTAAGAGGTTTATACCTGAATAATTTGCTCAGGGCCTGGTAAGTGCTACACAGCAGATTCAGCCTGAGCCTATCTGACTGTCAAGTTTATTAATTTCCTGCTATGCCCACCTGCCATCTGTCTTTTCTGACTTTTTTACTATGAAAAAACTTCTAGACAAGTTCAGAGAGTTGATAGCTCTCCTGGGCCCCTGCCCCTTGAAAACTCTAGGTGTCTATGAACATGTCTCAATCTAGTGGATTTCAGCACAGGCATGTCTGACTGAGTTCCTGAACCTTCCACTGAACACCCTGATGTCTTCTCTTCCAAACAACTCTTAAAGCATTACATTTTTTACCTTTACCTGAGGGGCTTATACTAGTCCAAGGAACCAGAGAAATATTAAAGAGTGTGCATTTGATAGAACTTAGAGTCATAAGGCAGAAACCTTGCCAGAAAGAAATCTGTGATGCCCAGGAAGGGTTCCACCCTCTGCTGTGATGCTGAGACAGGACAAAAGTGGGGCTGTGCTAGGGGGACAGCGATCAGGTGTGGGCCATTGAGCCCAGGCCATACCATGTCAGGCCCACTCAGGTAGTCCATATCCTGCTCCTTCCTAATTTCCATTTTGTATTTTTAATTTTATTTTTTATTTCCCTAGGTTTTTAGGGAACAGGTGGTGTTTGGTCACATGAATTAGGTTTTTAGTGGTGATTTCTGAGATTTTGGTGCACCTGTCACCCGAGCAGTATACACTGTACCCCATGTGTAGTCTTTTATCCCTCACCCCACCTCCCACCTTTCCTTCTGAGTCCCCAAAGTCCACTGTATTATTCTTATGCCTTTGCATCCTCATAGTTTAGCTCCCACTTATAAGTCAGAAGATGTGATGTTTGGTTTTTCATTCCTGAGTTACTTCACTTAGAATAATGGTCTCCAATTCCAGGTTGCTGTGAATGCCATTTCCAAGAGATACATGTGCAGGTGTGTTACAAGGGTATATTGTGTGATGCTGAGGTTTGGGTTTCTATTGATCCCATCACCCAGTTAGTAAACATAGTACCTGATGAGAAGTTTTTCAACCCTTGCCCCCCTCCCCCCATCCCCCTTTTGGAGTCCCCAGTGTCCCATCTTCATGTCCATACTTAACGTTTAGCTCCCACTTACTAGTGACAACATGCCATATTTGGTTTTCTGTTTCTGCCCTAATTTGCTTAGAATAATGGCCTCCAGCTGCATCCAGTTTGCTACAAAGGAAGTGATTTAATTCCTTTTTTATGGCTGAATAGTATTCTGTGGTGTTTATGTACCACATTTACTTTATCCAATCCACCACTGATGGACACCTAGATTGATTGCTATTCTTTGCTATTGCCTAATTTCCACATTTTGTGTGTCTTGCGTTCACCTGCTCCTGCATATCACAGGCTCCTGTCTTACTAACTCACTCCTGTAACTCATAGTACCTGGCAGAGTGCTGTGAGAAAGTTCTAAGTCAATATTTGTTAAATGTATGAAATAACCCATGTATATGTCTCAGGCATAGATATGCCATCAGGCATTATTTCTACAATTAATTAGGTCCATTCTCTGGCTTTATTGGCCATTATACTTGTGTCACTTGTTCCAAGGTAAAAGTGTATGCACAAAATTAATAAGCCAAAACAATCATAGTTTTCAAAATAATACAGATGAAAGTATTGAAACATAGAAAATAGATTTCATAGGCAGATGATTTGAAACAATGCAGTTTGATTTCATTGGCACCAAATGGAAATATTTAATAATAGAAGTATTAGCTGTCTTGCTTCTCATGGATAACAGTCTTCCTTTTAGCATGCCAATTGTATCGGAACCATGTCATGCCCATCTTTTGATATCTTGTCTATAATGTATTTTACAACACCATATATATAATATCAAGTAATACTTTGCAAATCTCCTTTGTAACTGGGTCTGTAATGTGGAAAATACATTAAATAAAATATGCAAGATATATAATGCATGCACACATATATATAATTAGAAATTGCAAAAAGTCTATTAAGGAGAAAATTCAGGTGCTTTGAGAGTCACAAGGGGATTTAATTTAACCTGATAGACAGGGGAAGGCCTTTCATGGAGAAATGGAGGTGGCTGAATGGAATTTAGCTGAGTTAATATTGGTACAAGGAGCTTCCATGAGGAGGGATCATGAGGGAAAGTCTCAAAGTAGAGAAGAATTTGGCATTTTCAAAGAAAAGAAAGAAGGTGCATATGGTTAAAGGATCAGATGAACTTGGAGGCATCCAGGCCACGTGAGTTCCTATTACACCCAGAGAAAAACTAGGGTCTGTGAAAGCATGTTAAGCAGGTGGGTGACCCCATCAAATTTCATTCATGAAAGGTCCTTCTTGCTGTAGTTTAGAGAAGAAAAATTGAAGGAGAGAGGGAAGTTTAGTAGCCAGCTTAGAAGGAGGCTGTTGTGGCGGAGCTTGCAGTGAGCTGAGACTGCGCCACTGTACTCCAGCCTGGTGACAGAGCGAGACTCTCTCAAAAAAAAAAAAAGGAGGCTGCTGTGGTGGTCCCCAGGGCAGTGAGGTAGTGTTGAATTAGAGGAGTGACAGCAATGATGGATTCCAGATATGTTATATTTAGGGGCTAGAATATGTAGACCTGGATGGACTATGGCAGGTAAGGGGCATAATCAAGAAAACGTCCTGTTTCTGGCTTGAGCAGATGAGTGGTGGCTGGACCATTAACTGAGCCTCAGATGCCTATATTCTCACTTCAGGAATCTGTGATTGAGCACCTTCTCTTCCTGGGAGTTTTCATGTTAAATGTTGATCATGCTGCCCTGTAATTATAAAGACTAATACTTACTCCAGAAAATTCTGTATTTGCAGTATTCATCTTCTAACATTTGCACTTACTTTGACCACTGTTAAGACACAAAGTTGTTGAGCTGAATGGAAAACTGCTGTGGATGTGTTCCCTTAAGCAGCTAAATTAAATGGGACATGTTGTGAGGGCTTATTTTTTTTAAGAGTCTGGGTCTTGCTCTGTTGCCCTGGCTGGGGTGCAGTGGCACAATCATGGGACCATAGTCTTGAGCTGCTGGGCTCGGGCAATCCTCCCACCTCAGCCTCTAGAGCAGTTATAACTACAGGTGTTCACTACCATGCCCAGCTAAGTGATCGTTGCATGTGCGTGATGGCCTCAGCAAATGCTGGGGGGAAATGTCTTTACTTGGAGAAATAACCGATATTGGTTTAGTCTTTGGAGAAGTAACTGATATTGGTTTAGTCATCAGTGTCACTTGAAGACAGACGCAGCCTCTTTTTTGTCAGAATTCTGTACAGGCTAATGCATCCAGCCATGGAGAAAGCTGTTTCAAAATTCTGATCAGTTGTCAGAGGACCATTCATGTCCTAGGACTTGGCCATCATCATTCTCCTATGAGCTACAGAGCAGGCTGTCCTCTGACTTTGCATTTGTTTAAATATATGTCAAACACACACACACACACACATGAAGGATCCTTTCTAAAACAGGCGATCCAATGAGGAAGTTATGGGAGGAAAGGGAATAGAAATGCCAACATACGTGAATGCTTCTGGCCTTAGCTCAGGTATCCTCTCCTCGTCAGTGTGCATAGTCTTGATTCAAACTCCCTCCATTCCTCACAGACATTGTGATGAGACAAGATTGACTTAACCTCCATGAACCTCAGTTTCTTCTTTTGCATATGCTGGCATTGTTGCCGAGTATCTAATGTGGCTCCTGGCTCAGAGCAGACTACAGTGGGTTCTCCAGAGAAGCAAAACCACTAGGATGTGTGTATATGTGTGCAAGATTGACTGATTTTGAGGAGTTGGCTTAGATGATTATGAAAACTAGCATGTCAAAATCTGCCGAATGGTCACAAGGCTTGAGAGCTAGGGAAGAGTTGCACTTCAGTCCAAAGGTGTTCTGCTGGCAGAATTCCCTCTTCTTCAGGGAGGTCAGTCTTTTTCTTAAGTCCTTTGATTGGATGAGGCTCATCCACATTATGCAGGGTGATCTGCCTTAATCAAAGTCTATAGGTTTAAATGTTAATCTTGTCTAAAAAACACCTTGACAAGAACGCCCAGACCTTTCTACCCACATATCTGGGTACTGTGGCTTAGCCAAATTAACATACAAAATTAACCATCACACAGATTATCTAAAAATGCCTTTGCAGACATGGCTGGCTGTCTTTTGCTGAGTTCAGTGGCCGTCCCAGGTCCTCTGGGGAAGACCCTGGGGTAGAGACTTCATGCTCCATAGCACTTGACTCCCATGGTTTTGTCTTTTCTTGGCTCTGAACTTCTCTGCACTTAGAATATTATATGGTACAAGGTAGCATTTCCATATATGTTTATTTAATAAAGGACCACATAAATTATGTAGGATCCATTTAAACAAGCAAAGGACAGAAATTGTAATAAGCTATGTATTTATTTATTCAGTATGAATTTAAAGCAATGGATAAATTTAGATATAAGCTTCAGGAAAGATGTTTAACATAGTTTAAAATGAAGCCTGTTAAACTAATGATATCCTTTTTTTTCCAAAATGGTATTTTCTGTATTAAACTTTAGGGTATTTCTCTGGCTTAGCCAGGCTGTAAGTCCCTGCTTTGTCCCAGTTTCCTCTCCAGGGAAACAGGAAAGTGTGGTAGAAGGAAGAGAGTATATTGCAGTCACTCTGTGATTCCAGAAATCAAGAGCTGGCTCAGACACAGGGGTACATGAACTGGAAGACACAACTGAGGGAGAACAGCACTTCAGCGATATTGGTAATTACAGCAAGACCCTGCAGGACTCCTTACATCACAGTCTCCACATGGCCACTTGACCTCAGGAAGCCTGATGGTTCCCGAACCAGAAAATGTGCTTATTCCAATCAGCCCCCAAGAGTGATATTGCTAAAAGAACAAGAAGTCAAAAGAATTTCAGGTTCTCTGCAGATTTGCCTCTTGTCTTCTCATTTCCTTGTGCCCAGACAGGACCTAGGTAGCCTTAGGGAAGCAGACACTGCGTGATGTTTCCAGCAGGTGCACCACCAAGTCCGTCTGCTCCCTGTGTGCTTCCTATTTCCTTGTTCAAAGCTTCTCCTGCCTGCCCTTGCTCCAGGCCTGAGGTTGAGGTGACAGGACTTACTGTCACAGAAGCCAAGACAAATGGATGGGCAGGGGAGGAAGAGAAATAGCAACACAGGGTGTTCCCTGCTGGAGTGAGACTTCCAGCAAGGTTGGGGTTGTGGCAGCAGCAGGGAGAACAGAACTGTATGGGCCAAATGTGGAGACTGCCAGACCCTGCCATTGCTGGCGCCCTCTCCTAGGCATGGTCACCACAGTGGAGGGATGACAAATTGCTACTTCTTTTTTTTTTTTTTTTTTTTTTTTTTTGAGACGGAGTCTCGCTCTGTCGCCCAGGCTGGAGTGCAGTGGCGTGATCTCGGCTCCCTGCAAGCTCCGCCTCCCAGGTTCAAGCGATTCTCCTACCTCAGCCTCCCAAGTAGCTGGGACTCCAGGCACCCGCCACCACACCTGGCTAATTTTTTGTATTTTTAGTGGAGACAGGGTTTCACCATGTTAGCCAGGATGGTCTTGATCTCCTGACCTCATGATCCGCCCGCCTTAGTCTCCCAAAGTGCTGGGATTACAGGTATGCGCCACCACGCCTGGCCCCAACTGCTACTTTTTAATGTGGAGGCTCAGGACTTCCTGAGCAGCCCTGCTGAAAAGCAATCAGAGATGGGCTTCAAGGGCATACATGTCTTCTGGATAAACAGGGCTGCCTCCTGGAATCAGAAACCCCTCACCTTACTGGGGATGCTATGTGTTAGAGAGAGGCTTCATTTCCCAGTGGTTCCATTAAATGGTCACTCTGATGCTATTACTAATGCAATGATAAAACAGTGATTTTATCCCGTGCCTGTGATGTATAGGTACTGTGAATGCATACTTTATTTCCACTGCCTCCAGCAATTCTACAAAGTAGGCGTTATTGGCCTCATATTGCAGACATGGCAACTGAGGTCAGCGAGTTGAAATAACTTGCCAGGTCTTTCTGTTGCCAAAGTCTGTGCTCTCCATGCAACATTTTCTCAATAAAGATGATTTTCCTTTCTCCTTTAAGGAATGGTGACCCTAGGGAGAAAATGCTGTCCTGGGAACTCAGAAGAAAGGACAGTGAATGAAAGGGTCCTAGGCAGATGGCCAGCCATTCAAGGGCAAGCCAAGGTGGGAGCTGTATATGCAGGCAGAATATCCAGGGTGCCTGAGGGAACGGAGCCAGAAAGAATGCAGCGAGAGGGAATGGAACAGCACTGCTTGTTCTGAAGCACAAAGCCAGCAGATTTCTGGGAATTTGCTAGACAGCAAGGCCAAGGAGAAAGCATTGCCAAGACTTGAGGAGTTAGGGTCACCAGGAACTCATGGAAAGCTGGCCCCTGAGAGTGGCAGCTGAGGGGACAGCAGAGCTTCCTGTGCCTCCCAGTGCCTGGAAGGGAGGAGAAAGAGCAGAGGAGCCCTGGCCACCCCAGATATTCTAGTAGGAGACAGCCATAGAGGTGTCGGGTAGCAGTAACCATTTCTAAACCCTACGGGCCTATGAAATGAGAGTTCTTTATAGACCTACTTGCTTCCACTTGATTCCAAGAGCAGAACAGGACAGCCCATCATGAACCAGTGAGGCTTGGTGGCCTCAGAAGTCCATGTAAAGAAAGATGCTTTAAAACAGGGTTGTTTTTATTCACACCTCATGGCCCACCTCATTCCAGGTGCATTTAGAATGTTTCTACATGCTCTACTATGCTTTGCATTGGTTCTCCAGCCAGTATGGTTGATCTAAGCTGCCATACCTCCCCTGCCCCTGCTACACATTTAAGGGACCTAAGGGATGTCAGAAATCTCTTGGGATGCCTGGTCCTGGTTCTGGTTCTGGACTTCTTGTGCCATCCTGCTTTCCTTTCACTGTCATCTTGTTCTGAATCTTGGCTCTCTCTGCCTCCTGATGCCAACTTTATCTCATTCTTGCTGTACTTGACCTTGACCCTGCTCCTCTGTCTCAGAGTTAGTTTTATCTGCATATATGTGAATAACCCATTTCTCTTTTACATAAAAAAAATCAGCGGTGGGTTAGGACTAGTGGGGTGGCTCCCTCATGTCATTGAGAACCCAAGTTCCTGTATTTCTGATCTACACAGCCTCTCAAAGACAAATCATAGATCAAGATGGCAACTAGAGCTCGAACCAGCATGGACAGAGAGCAAGATGGGAAAGAAAAGGCAGAATGACAAAATGGTGGCCCTCCTTGCTGAATGAGCTCCCTCTAAGCATCCTATGCCCCACACATCACAGCCACTTTTATGTCATAGGCCGGGACCTAGTCACATGGCCACACCTAGCTGCAAGTGGTGCTGGGAAGCACAGTCTTCATTCTGGAAAGCAATACCTAGATATCAAGATTCTGTCATTAAAGAAGGGAGGAAGGGTACTTCCCTTCCCTCTTTCTGTTCCTTCTTTCCTTCAGTCACCTAGGCTCACCGTTAATCATGGTTTGGGCATTTCTTCTGGGTTCAGTATCTCCCACTGCCAAGTATAGATGAAAACTAACACACATCTAACCTTAACTTAGTACCAACATCATAGCCATTCTTTGAGCTTCTCTGTCTTCTTCTGTACACTGTTACTCACCACTGTTTGCCCAAGCCCATTGCATTGATCTAGGCACCTGCCTTGTTGTGATTAAGCTCACGCAAAGCACTAGAGCAGCTGAAGGCAAACACAGTTTCTGTCCTGAATCTTTTCTCTCTTTTTTTGGTTTAATGAACCAATTTGACAGATAGATTTAGAATAGGAAAGTAGAGTTCCTGGGGCATATAAAAAGTAAACAATCTCTACTTCAACTTTAGAAATTCTTTCAGGCAATAAAATAAGTAAATTCACAAAATGAAAAAGCTCAAAAGCTACAGCCTCAAGGTACCCTAGTTCAGTGATTTGCAATCTAAGTAGAGGAATCCATCTAAAAAAATCTCAGGCTGATTTCCAATATGTAAAAGATATAAAATGGTGTTTTAGTTCCATAAATGTACTTATACATCATAATATATACTTACTTATAAATACTACCGATTAAATAAAATGAAGCTATATTAATAAGTTTAACTATTTGAAACCCAGATTTACAGATGTAGTCTTACAACAATGTTAATACCCAGTTTATTTCTGTGTGCATTTTTTTGTTTGATTTCATGATATCATGGAGATCTGGATATAGACAGATAAGTAGTTCTTTTTTACGGTTTATCTCACACCTTCAGTCATGTTCTTCAATCTAGTGTAGATGACAAGGGCAGCTTTCTTCCGAATCCACCTAGTACAGAGTGGTAAATGACCCTGGCAGCTCCAGATAACCGACTGGTGGCTTCAAAATATTAAAATTCAATACATGATGTGTTTAAATGTGCATGTTGTTTTTTATTTCAACATTATAAATAGTTAAGTATATTAAAATGGAATTAAACCCAACAGTTACAGAACCCCTGGAATACTGAAGTCCATGGAGACATCTGCAAGTATAATATCTTAGGTTTTTGTCTCACCAAAGTTGCCTATGGTCGTTAATTTTATGTGAACTTGACCGGGCCCCAGGGTGCCCAAATTAAACATGATTTCTGGATGTGCCTGTGAGGGAGTTCCTGAGTCAGATTAGCATTTGAATAGGTGGACTTAGTGAAGCAGATCATTCTCCCCGCTTGTGGATGGGCATCATTCAATCCATTGAGGGCCTGGATAGAGCAAGAGGTAGAGGAAGGAAGAATTTGCCACCTTTTACCCTGCCTCATAGAGTAAGCTAGAACACCTCATCTCATCTTTTCCTGCCCTTGGATTGGGATTTATGCCATTGGCTTCCCTGGTTCTCAGGTCTTAGGACTGGAACTGAATTACCCCACTGACTTCCCTGGGGTTCCAGCTTGCAGACAGCAGATCATGGGAGTTCTCGGCCCCCATAATTGCATGCGTCTATGTATACACACACACATTCTCTGTCTCCCCTGTTGGTTCAGTTTCTCTGGAAAACCACATCACACCTGCATCCCACTCCTCTTCCTTCACTGCCCTGCCAGCTCCCCTCAAGGAGTGTCTGGTCTGCACTTACTGAGGGAGGAATTACACTCCCTTCTTGCATTTCTTGCCAACACTGTTGCTATTTGCTGCAAGCTGCCTTTCTATTTTTCAGCCTATACAGCTTCTCTCTGGTTACCCCATGTCCCCCTCCTCACACCTTTCTCTATTGTGTCTTTAGTGAGGGAGGTCTGGGTGAGACAAGCAGGACATGGGGTTAACAGAGCGAATCACGTTTTTGCACTTCCATTATTACTCTTGTGTCAATCCTGGAGAAGTAAGAACCTTAACAGTACCTTGCTTCTGTGATGCGTGGGAGAAGCAAGTGTGCAGAGTGGTCTCTCCTGGAAGAAGGAAACCTTGTATTCCCGTGGAAGGAAAGAGATCGTGGAACAAAGTGCAGCACCCAGATTTTAGGAGCCCAAGCTGTGCACATGCTGTGCTGGTTCAGAAGAGAAGGAGTCTTATTCCTGTCTGAAACTTTCCCCCAAGATCAGAACATGTGTCTTCATCCAGCAGCAACATACTGGAAAGAGGGAACCTCTGTTGTTTTCTGTGGCATCTCACCAACTATGGGAAGTGGTCTGCTGTGGAAAAGAGAACCTGGGACTTCAGGATGGGGCTTGGATTCCAGCCCAGGCTTCACCACTCATTAGCTTTGTGAGCCTCAGTTAGTTTCATAACCTCTCTGTGCCTTGGTTTCCTGATATGTGAAATGGAGGGACAATGGCTGCCTGCCTCTACCACACATCATCACTGTGCAACTAAATGGAATCAGCATCTGCGAAAGTTCTTTGTGCCTGTGGAGGTTGCACATTGTCATTTTAGGCAGCTCAGGCATATCTGAGAGCCAGTGAGCAGCTTATTAATTTAAAACATAAAGGATGCTTAATTTCTCACTTCTGTTCTCATCCTGTCTGGTTCATATTCTAAACACAGCTCCTGTTGTATTTGGTCCCAGCGCCAGCAGCACTAAAATCTATTGATGTACCAAAGCATTAAATTTATTCATAAGCATAACTCCATTTTCATAAGGAGGAGGAAACATAGATCTCTCTTAGGGCATTTTGTGTACTTGATGTTTAGGAGGATATTTATAAGCCATTTTTTGGGGTTTGCTTTCCTGTGAAACTGTGATGATTTAAGATTCTTATTTAATTAAATGTGTATTTTGCCATTTCTACCCATATAAGCAAAATTATGAGTGATTTGTAAACATTTCCAGAATTCCCAAGATCAAAATCTTAAAAGGCTCCTTTGGTATAATTTATTTGAATTTTTTCCCTGTGCTAAATAAATCTTAAGAAATAATAAGCAAAATTTTTAATGTGAAACAGTTTACACAATTTACAAAATAATGGTTTTAAGTTTCTTTGACTCCCATCTTTCATATTATTTTCCTGCAGACATCCAGACATTTAGCAGAACATCCCCTGGGATCTTGGGATGAGAACAATTACCCCCATTAGCATTCTGAGGATGTCATGGAGCAGTGAGAAGAACCTGGGCCCTGTACATGGGACACTTGGACCCACACCAGAGTCCACTGCTCCCTGGACAGTCATCCCTCCACTGTGCCTCAGTTTCCTCACATGTACAATGAGGACACCAAGCCTTACACTCTTCCTGTACTTCCTATTCCTGCCACCATTGTGGTCTATGGTAGTTTCTATCTCTCTGGAATAGTCTTACATGTCCAGTCATTTTATAATGAGGCTCAAAGGCTGGTGACCTGGGAAACTTGTCCCAGTTACATACATTTTGTTTGATCCATGTACATGTTTTGAATCAGGAAAGTTTACATAAAAATTTAATTGGGAGCTTTTATTGAGAAACTAGAGGATTTGCAATGCTGGCCTTACATTACAGTTCTTGTCTGGGCTTGAGTTACCTCTGGCACTTCATTGGGTCAGAAGGTCTGGGCTCTCCTGCTCCCCAACATACCCTGGTCTTTCGCACTCATCTCACCTGTCCAGACCGTGTGCCCAGGGGAGTTTGGTGATCTTTTAGCAGAGTCCATTCTATTTGCTTTTCCTAGTGGGGCAAGGCAGTTAGTGGAGGTGTCTCTAAGAATGAGAGATGACCTCAACTTTTAGTGGATCTGTTTTATTAAGCACAAGTTAAGAAGATGCCTACCTTCCAAATTTGCATTTTGTTCTTGCTGGTTCCTCATAGAACAGTGCTGTAAGGAATCTCAGAGTTCTAATTGGCTTATGTGATTACATCTGGAAGTAATTAGGTTGGGTCTAAAAAATATGGCTGCAAGGTGAATGAGAGTTCAGTTATGAATTTGTTCAGGTTTGTTGCAGGCCCCTGTCCTCCACCTGAGAGCTCCAGGGAGCAAGGGCCGAGTGGAGAGCCAGTCAGAGTACTGCAAATACAAGTGAGAGAAGCTTTGATCAGGGTTGAGACATGACCCTGAGTTACACTTCAGGCTCACCTTTCACAGAGGCTACAGTAACATTCCAAGAACATCTGCCTAACAGGCATGGATTCTGGGACCAGCGGGGTCATGGCAGGGCCATGCCAGAGGAGGGGAGCTCTAGGGGGGCCCTGCATTCCCCTCTGCAAGGGAGCCAGATCCTGCACAAGGGTTGGGTGCCACAGGCTAGCCCAGTGGCATGGCCTGGTAAGCCCCTTAGCCAGGACAGCCAGGCAGGTTGTCATCATCTGCTGTTCCTCCCTCAGCCCTCAGTGTGTATCTGCAGCAGGGACTTCTGTGCATGCTTGCGCTTGGCAATTCATTTTATTTTGTACTCTGTGTCTTTTAAAGACATTATTATGATAATACTGTTGATAAAACTGAACAACACCTATAACTTAACATCATATCTATTTTGAGATTCAGTAAATAAGAAAGGTTATTTCACAAACCACTCCTAACTGCAGTCCAGTTTCTATAACATTCCCCACTTCACTGAAACCACTCTTCCTAGTGGTTTTAGTAACTCTAGTGAACACATTTTGGTCCTCATATTGCTTGACCTCTTTTGGCATTGGGCAAAGGTGGCCATGCCCTCCTTGAAGAATTCTTGCCACATCCCCCACACCCTCCTGATTTCCTCCTGCTCTGTCTACCAGCCTCACAGGTAAGCAGGTGGCTTGGTCCTAGACTCCCTTCTTCCTTCTGTCCTATTCTCCTTGGATAATTGTGTCCACTCCCATCTCTATGCTGGCGACTACTGCATTTTTATCTTCTGCCCAGCTTTCTCCTCTGAGCCTCCGACCTGTGTTTCCTCTTGGCTATTCCACATTTCTGCTTTGATATTTTAGTAATGGCTGTTGATGCCTCATCCAGAACCCCTTCACTGCCAGGTATGCCTATCCCCCAGTTCTGTGAGTGTGGGGCAGCTGCGAGCCCTTAGCAGCCCTTTAAACCAGTTGTCCTCCACCGAACAAGATCTGCCTCCTTCAAGCCTTTACCCAATTTGGAGGCAAGATCTCTGCCAATGACCAGCTGATGTAGGATACAAAAAGCCCAGCCCTCTTACTTCAGGTGGGATAACTCTGTGCTGTAATCCATGCTCCAGAGTGCCCCATGGGGTCAGACTGAAGCCAACTGCAGACCAGACCACAGCCAAGACTGCAGCCTTGCTCAGCGGGTTCTCCTGGCCCAGTCCTGTTTTTCTCACTGCTCCCCACCTGAGGGAATTCCTTTCAACACAGTCTCCATCTCAGGCTCTGCTTATTGAATCTGATCTAAGTCAGAGGTCATTGTCACAGCTTGAAATTACTGTATCTCAAACTAAATGTCTCCCAACCCCTCACAGTGTCTTATTAACCTACACAAAGCATACATGCAGTCAAAGTTTGTGTGGATTACAAGTTACAGATTGCCATATATCATGGCTCAGTCAGGTTTCTTGTAAAGAGCTGGCCAGAGTTGCTGGGCAGGGCCAGGTGTTGCCTTCTTCTCCAGGTGAGAACACTGAAATTCTGAGAGGATACATACAAAGATCACACTCTAATGGGTTCTTGAACTCCACATGCAATTCCCCTCATTGACATAATTACAGAGATCTAATTTCTGTATTTTGGATTTCTGGAATTTCTGATCTCTTATCTTTTTGAATTTACTATTTAAAGCCACTTAACAAAAGATTGGATACCTATACATGGACTATAACATTTTAAAATTTGAAGAGAACTTTAAGCAAAGCCAAATGCAAGTCTCCTGCACTCCCACCTCCTTGCACATCCAGGAATGAAGCAAACATTACTAATCAAACAAGGCACCTTTCCCAGTGTGTCTAGACGTGCCCTCAGAATTCTTCTTAATACAGTTCTCCAAATGGCCACTACAAAACAATGAGTGTATGGTTAGATACAATGCTGGATAGAGATA
This sequence comes from Pongo abelii, assembly GCF_028885655.2. NCBI lineage: Eukaryota > Metazoa > Chordata > Mammalia > Primates > Hominidae > Pongo > Pongo abelii. Next base: position 114,486,751 of record NC_085928.1, on the reverse strand, counting down.
GAAACTGGGACTCTCCATAACCCTTGATCAGGTTCAGTCCCTTTACTAAACACATGAGCAGACTGAGTTCTCATTAGGTAGGGCTTGCTCAGGATGAGGCAGCCTGTTAGTAGACAAGTCAGTTCTCAAACCCAGCCTGGCTGACCACTGATTCTGTATTCTTTTGAACATCTAATTACTCATATTTGTATCTCTGTTTGTTTTGCTTGAATACCTAGCACCAACAGAAGTTTTTCTGAAAAAGATACATAAGGGAACTTTGAACAATTTCCTAAATTCATTTAATCAGGTAGATTTCCTGGAAAAGAGCTGAGAGTCTAAAATAAAGAAATAATTTAAATTTTTTTTTTTGGTCTGAAGGTGAGCAGTATTAGGCAAGGAACTGACTTACTCCAGAATTTCCAGTTGTACCTAAGATGTCTAATAAGGCCAGACTGTGAGTTTTTGGAGAAAGAATCAATTTGGTTTTCAGTTTAGCAGGTTAAATGTATATTTTTAATGTGAAGCCTTTCCCTCTTTTCACTATTTAGCCTAATGAGTAATCAGCTTGTTGAAAGTTTTATTCATTTGTCTTTTGTTAATTTGTGACTGGGTGTTACTGTGCATTTTCATTGTGAACAGGAAGAAATGAACTAATTTCTCATGCAAAATGAGAGAATTGAGACCTCTATGAACTTTAAACTAGAAGTTTTCTCTTTTCCTTATGAAATGTATCAATCATAGTCCAGCAAGATGTACATGAATTAGTGTTGCCTGTCCCTCTTTTGGAGGTACCTCCTTATTTGGCTGCCACATTACTGCATTATCTTGGTCTCTGTCTCAACACTCTGACAGATTTCTTGGTTTCATCAGTGCTTTTGTATTCTTTTGCTCCCTAACTACTGGTAATTTTCACTGCTTATCTTCAATACCTTCTCTTTGCTCTTTTACCATCAGAAATTGACTCACAGTTTCAGCTCCCACTTTTACAAGGATTATGCCATGATATAAATCAAGTGCTTGTCTCTCTCTCTCCAGAGCTCTATCCAGTCTGCTTTCCTGTCTCCCGCTAAACATGTTCACTTTGCTTTCAGTGAGTGAGACTAAATGCATGGTTTGCTACCCCAGCCTTCATTCTGACTTTCTTCTTCCTCTCCACAGTGTGTTCCCCTTATCATATGGGTTATGCAGACCAAAGACATGAGTGGTCTTTTGGTCCCTCATTTCCTGTATTCTGCCATCCCAGGCTTCACATCCTCTCAAATGTTTTGTCACCATGTCACTCATGCCCACATCACCCTTCCTGCTTCCACTGCCACCTCCCTGGTCCAGACTTTGCCAGCATTGGCCCTTGTCCCCTTCCTCTCACAGCTTCTACCTTTCCCATAGGCCCAGTAATTATAGCAATCCAGGGACTCCAAAAAGAGGTCACTTCCATAGGCAATGCTTCTAACATTATGGACAACCAAATCAATAAACTAGTCACAAAAAATAAGCACGAGAAAAATACTGGAAAGAAATGATCCCAAATAATAATACACATCACCTATCTAACAGCCCATACCAGAAACCCCACTTCCATCCCCAGCTTCTCACTACAATGAGCTCCAACATTCTATGCAGCAGGCTACTTAAAAACCTCTTATTCATTACTTCCTTTTCATTTCCCTTACCTGGTCTTCCCTGATGCTCTCAGCTTTTATAACCATCATTGTTACCAAAAGTTTTAACTAATGTCTCTCCTCTGATCCTGCTAGCAACCTTCTAATCCATTCCCTTGGGTCAGAGGTTTCTCTTTTTAAAGTAGATTGATAGTTTCATTGCCCATCGTTGCCAATGAATTTGTCTTCTTGTCCCATTTACTTTAAAAAATGTTCATTCTTTGGGGTGGCGTGCAAGGCCCCTTAGGACCAACCACAAACTTAACCTGCTCCCCAGCCTTTCCTCACTATTTCTGACTCCAACCACTGAACCAACCACTCATACCTTCTCAAACACACCACGTTCAGTTATGTATCTGCACCTTTGTACAAGGTGTCTTCCCTCCCTACAATATCCTGCCCCATTCTCCTGCTAGTGAACTCCTGCACATCCTTCCTGGCCTAGCACAAGCAGCGATGCTTCTGTAAACTGCACCCCACCTCCCTGATTGCCCACCTCTGCTGCCTCCTTACATGCCGATTGACATGCCTGTCTCTTGTACCTCAGACTTTGTTCTGTGGCTGTGTTTTTACCATTGTCTACTCCCTTAGGCTGTGAACTGTGATTTACTTTATGTCTCCAACACCTGGCAGAGAGCCAGGCATAAAATAGGAGCTTAAAGTCTTGGGTGAATGAATAAATGAAAGAATGAATGAATGTTCCAGGAATAAGGGAACCAATTCAATCCCCCGCCCCTTTTTTTTTTGTTAGACAACACATAAAATGTGTTTTTTTTTTTCAAGTGTGAATTACCATTAGCACAATACCATTACCATTAGCATTGTAAGTGATTCAAATTAATGAGAGATACCCTACTTTGAAAAGAAAACTGGGCATTCAAATGGACTTAGTGAACAAAATTAATATCTCTGCAAGATGATAAGGATATCTGTTTTGAACTGACATCTTTTAGGATTATTTTTAAGTTCCTTCTGTATTTGAATCTACATTTTTAAAAATAATTTCAGCTTTTATTTTAGATTCATGGGATACAAGCACTAGATTGTTACATAGGTATATTGCATGATGCTGAGATTTGTGATACAGATAATCCCCATCACTCAGATAGTGAGCATAGTACCCATAGCTAGTTTTTCAGCCCAAAACTCCTCTCTCTTCCACATCTAGTACTCCCCAGTGCCTGTTATTCCTGTCTTTATGCTCATGTGTTCTCAATGTTTACCTCCCACTTACAAGTGACAACATGTGGTATTTGGTTTTCTGTTCTTGCATTAAGAATTAATATGTGTTTAATACCAATTTATTCTTACCAATTATTACTTAACTTCTAGATGTGTGATAGAATCAAATAGTTGCAGCTGTTTAAATTACTTGATTGTATTTATTTCTAAAAATAGAATTTGTACATAATTACTTACACCTTTTGAGTTTTGTGCCTTGGTGTTTGGTCCAGCGCCCTGGCTGTTTGACAAGTCTTACCAGACAGTGCTTAAATTTCGAGTGAAGATGAACATTAAAGACAGGAACAGACAAGTGACCAACCTGTGTGAAGTGGCACATGTTATTTTGGGTCTGGTAACTGTCTATGGACTGAGGAGGGCTGTACTAGGAAATCGTAAGGTTTTCCTTGAGCTCAAACGTATGGGTACAGAATATCAGTTGCAAGGATCGTATATGCACCCAGGAAGAACTGTAAGTGTAGCAAATGGCAGACTTTACATGTAAGGCACATAATCACTTTTCTTGGCCCCCCTGATTTTTCTAATTTATAACTTTGATATTTGTATCTTGTATTCTTAAAACTGTTTGCACGGTGTACCTCTCCAACACCATTGTAGCCAACATGTTGATATCAAGTGCTAACATGAACAAGCTTCAGTTCTGGAAGCTGTGCAAGTGAAGGGATTCCACCAGGCCCCTGGGTGCTCATCATTCCAATATGGGGTATAGCCATGTATAAGCATACTCTAGAAAGCAAGCAGAGTAAAGCATGGAAGCCCCTCTTCTCTACCTCCGCAGATCTTGTAGGGATTAATTCTGCCAAATGCCTCACACATACTAGCATTCCATAAAGATAATTCCCATTCCTTTTTATAAAAGCATGACTAAGGCAAGGAAGCCTTTACCCCCCTTTGCTCTGGTAAGGGAGATGTCAAAGAAATGTAATATTTTAAGATGCTTTTAAAAAACATTCTGTAGGATTTTTTGATAGTTTTCTTTTTGTACACAAATTTAGGAAAGGTGATTCACTATACAGTAATAAGGGAAATTCCAGTTAGGAGGATCAGCTGTAGATAGACATCAGAGGGGTAGCTGGCTTAGCAGCTAGAGGGCATCACCAGTGAGACTTGGCATCTCTCCACAAACTGACATTTACCTTTACAAATATTCTCTTCTAGATGGATAAATCAAATATTAATAGAATTAAAGTAGGAGTTCACATACAATGCATGATGCATTAAATGTCAGAAAATGTGTGATGATCTGAGCTGTAGCGATCCTCTGAGCCTGTGTTCATCCTAGGTGAGTGACAGAATGAAGTCTGGAACATTTCTATCTTGTTTACAACAACCAAGAGCGTGATGACAGTTTCATTTCTCTTGGGAGATAGTTTTTTTGCTCAAGGTCAGATCTACATCAGTATGCCCAACAACAGGAAGAAAATTCTCTAGGACAAAAATATCTATTTCTGTGGGCACCATGTGATATAGGTTTTGACCAACTCTGGAGGAGTGCTTGTACTCAGCCAAAGGCTTGAACTTTGGAAATTTATTTGTATATATTATTAGTATGTGAAGGAAGAATGAAACAGCTTTAAATTCTGACATATTGTACTTATCTTTTATTCAGAAATAAGAATCCTATCCCTTAGTGGCACTGAAGATGTGAGAACCACTTGTCATCATATATGTCTGAATATTATTTTAGCTTTCCTGTGGTGCTTAGTTTCAGGTAGATTAAAAGCAAACACAAAGCAGAATGTTTGCCTTATGCATGATCCAAATTTACAGATGCAAAGGAAGAATTGATCAAATGTTCAGTTGTTTTGCCTACATGTTTTTACAGTGTTAGAAGCCTAAACAATTAATTGTTAGGAAGTTTTAATTTTCATTTGTCCACTGCTCGTGCTTTATCATAATCTCTTGCCCATTGGTTGAACTTGTATTTGAGGAGAAAGGACATGCACACCCAGCCACATGATTCAGGCCAATCCTCCTGTACTAGGGACAAAGGTGGCCATTCCTGTCCTCCTCTTTAAGGAGTTCATTGTCCTGTCAAAGGCACATAAGGAAAGTATTAAAATTCAGTGTGGTATGGGCTATAATCGAGTTAAGTACAAAACAGTAGCTATGCATGGCAGAACTAGAGACTTGGTAGAGAAGATGACATTTGAAATGTGAGTCTTGGAGGAAAAAGAGAAATTTGTCAGTAAAGCAGGGAGGGAATGGCATAGCATGTGGAGGAAAGGACACAGGCATACACAGGGATGGAGCACTCTTTACAGCTCAAGGGATCAGCACAGAGGAGTCATCATCAAATGGCTCTGAGTATTCATGGAGGCATTGTTTTTGACATTTATTTTGAGGCAGATCTCTCTGCTCTGGTCATTGAAGGCAGCTTGGAATGCTCGTGTGCAATGCAGGTCAGGGATGTGGAGAGTTCAAGCTAAGGCAATGGCAGAGCAGGAGCAGGGAAGGTGCCATTAAGCGTATTTTAATGCAGAATGGGTAGGATTCGGTGCAAGATTAAAGCCCAAAGTAAAAGAGAGGGAAAAGTAGAGAATGACTCTTAGGATTCCAGAGGGATCTTTGGGTAGAAGTTATGCTCTTTAGGAAAAAATACAGGAGTAGAAATAATACATGTATTATTAGATATTTTGAGTATTTTAGACATTTTGAGTTTGGTTCCACATAAGAATGTGACCTGGAAAAGCGACTGGCAGTTACAGATCCTAGGCAAAAATTCCAGGCAGTGACAACTCCTATGAGAAAATGTGAGACTGAAGACTTGAGAACTAGTGGCACATTAAAAGTAGTTTATGACACACATATGGATTACACTCCTCGATGGGGGAATATAGAACAAGGAAGGAAGAGGTCTAAGGAAAAAACTCTTGGAAAGAAAGAATGAAACATGAATTAATCTGAAGAGAAAGCCAGGTGGCTCTGAGGGAGTCACTGGTGTTAGGAGAACAGAGTGGTCACAAGTGCAGATGTCAAGGAGGCCATGTGGAATGTGGACTTTAAAAAAATCTGAATTTGACAATACGTGACTTCAGCTCTCTAATGTGTCAGTCAGGGTTCCATCAAGAAAACAGAAACCATCTAAATATTTCATACAGAGAGTTTTTGATTTGGGAAACTGCTTACAAGAGTATTAGAAGAGTTGGAAAAGCAACAGGAAAAACATAATGTTACCCAGAGATCAGTAACCATGCAGCCTGCCCCAGACTTAGGGTTGGAAGAAGAGGAAAGAGTGTTTAAGTAGGATCCCACAAGCCTGCACTCGCTCGATGGCATCACTGCTGCTGCCACTCTTGCTACTGATGGGACCCCCACTGCAAGAAGGAACCAAGCCACATTCACCCACAGTCTCCTGCCTCTGCTGGAACGTAAAGCCGAAAAATGATGTCTCCCTTCCACCTCCAGTCTCACACAAATGCCTTCCATTGGCAGAGCCTAACCAACAACAGCAGGCAGAAGAATCTAGGAAAGGTGGTTTCTAAGCTTCCAGCCCCCTGTGCTACACAGAGGAGACTATGGAAATGGAAGTGGAAGAAAGAGGCTTGGTCCCAACAGTCAATATCTCAGAGAAGGAACTAAGGCAACTGTTTTTATATCCTAGATACTGTTCTTTCTCCTTTTTCAAAATGATAATATGTAGTGTGTGCCCATTTTCACAGGACGTAACAGGGTGTCACGGGTTTATCAGTGATTCATGGACTTTGTGACTTTTTTGATGATTAATAAAGATTTAGGGCACAGTTTTCTCTAAGATTAATGTGGCCTATGTGAGACTAAACACAAAGAAGAAATGGGCTACACATAAGAAAGTAGGTGGTGGAGGAAATAGGGTACTCGCTCTTGTCAAGGACATGTGGAACCTGACTTTATGGAAAAGGAAGCTTCCTCTACTTGTATATGAAACGTTGTCTGTCAGCCTCCTTTATTCTCGTCCCTCACATCTCCACTTTTCTTGGGCTACTGCTCGAATGAAGTCATTCATAGCTCTTAAATGAAGGATCCTGGTCTGTCATATGCACTGTGGCTGATTTGAGAAGGTGGGAAATAAGATTGACCTTTCTACTTAACAGAGTTGTGAAGATAGTGATTGTCAAATGGTGTTTTGTGGAGGAGCCTGCCCTGAGCTACCATGAGATTAGGGAAGCAGAGATAGCTGGAGATGATTGGGTGGTGGGAGGTGCAGGAGGGGGATGGTGCTGGAGGGCAGGTGCAGAGAGAGATGGGACAGTCAGCACTTCAGGTAGGGATATCTACTTCACGTGTTTCCACTGGATCTGATGCACCTACAGACTTGGAATTGTGTCCCCTCTGTAGGCTAGATGCTTTTTGTGGGTTTTTTTTTTTTTTTACATGTCCGTGGCCAAAGTCTGGGTTTATGATGAAGCACTGGTATGCTGTGATATAATATGAGTGTACAGTGTGATCCCAGCTTTCTCACAGCTGTTCTCTCATTGCTCTTTTCAAGGAAATACTTATAATGCTCTTCAGATACCCTCACTGGTTATTAGAGAGCTTTCCACCTGCTCAAGGTCAGGACTGGATGTGCCTGATTTCATTCTCTGGCTATTGGCCAAATATTCCAGATGATCCAATGGAGAGATGGGAGCCTTTTCTGAGTACCTGCTGTGGAGCAGAATCTTAGCTGGTTTGAACTGAAATAATTCCAGGCATTTATGGGGCAGCTTTTACTTTTTGGTGCCTGCTGCACAACTCTGGTACATTTTCTTATTTATTTCTGCAACAAGCATTTCAGGATGCTGCTGATATCCCTTCTTTGCCAAAAAAAGAAACCAAGGTTTAGAAGACTGAGCGGCTCATAGCTGTGAAGAAGAGAGCTAGAGCCCTCAGTCTCTCCCAACATCCATGTTGACTGAGCTACTCACTGAACCTGAGGCCGGTGAGGTTCCTGTAGCCTTATCAGACGTGCTCATGTGGGATGAGCAGGGCATGGTGAGTTCTCCAACTGTCCAGGTTCTGGATTAAAATGGTCCCCTCCATTTATAACTGGTAACCACAAAGCGTATTGTTATGTGTCATTAACATTTGGAGGGAATGTTTAAATTTGATTTTCTTTACTCATAAATCTGTGGTATCAAGGGCTCTGTTAGCCTTGACAGATTTTTTTTTATAACACCATCAGGGGGCAGCAAAATGATTCTGTCTGAAAGTACCTAGTGGGAAAGTGATATTACCCGTGACAAACTAAACGTGAAGTACACTTTTAAATTATCATGAACACTGTTAATATTGTTATACTCTAAGGTGGGTTTGCCCTTTGGAGCCCAGCTCTTAAAAGCATTTATAACATTGCTGTAAGAAGTATTCCATGAGGTATTGGGGGAACCCACCCCCAATATTTCAACATAGGTTCTTTCTATTTTCCCTAAGTGTTGGCCGGTCTGAGAAATAAAGAGAAAGAGTACAAAGAGAGAAATTTTACAGCTGGGCCACAGAGGGTGACATCACATATTGGTAGGTCCATGATGCCTACCTGAGCTGCAAAACTAGCAGGTTTTATTAAGGATTTCAAAAGGGGAGGGGGTGTACGAACAGGGAGTAGGTCACAAAGATCACATGCTTCAAAGGGCAAAAGGGAGAACAAAGATCACATGCTTCTGAGGAAAAAGAGCAAGAACAAAGCAAAGATCACAAGGCAAAGAGCAAAATTAGAATTACTGATGAGGGTCTATGTGTATTGTCTTGATAAACATCCTAAACAACAGAAAACAGGATTCGAGAGCAGAGAACCAGTCTGACCTCAAATTCACCAGGGTGTGGTTTTTCCCCACCCTAGTAAACCTGAGGGTACTGCAGGAGACCAGGGCATATTTCAGTCCTTATCTCAACCGCACAAGATAGACACTCCCAGAGTGGCCATTTATAGACCTCCCCCCAGGAATGCAATTCTTTTGCTAGGGTCTTAATATTATATTCCTTGCTAGGAAAAGAATTTAGTGATATCTCTCCTACTTGCACGTCCGTTTGTAGGCTCTCTGTAAGAAGAAAAATATGGCTCTATTTTGCCCGACCCTGCAGGCAGTCAGACCATATGGTTGTCTCCCTTGTTCCCTAAAATCGCTGTTATTCTGTTCTTTTTCAAGGTGCACTGATTTCATATTGTTCAAACACACGTTTTACAATCAGATTTCATGTCGTTCAAACACACATGTTTTACAATCAATTTGTACAGTTAACGCAATCATCACAGGGTCCTGAGGTGACATGCATCCTCAGCTTACAAATATAACAGGATTAAGAGATTAAAGTAAGACAGGCATAAGAAATTATAAGAGGAGTATTAGAGAAGTGATAAATGTCCATGAAATCTTCACAATTTATGTTTCCTCTGCCATGGCTCCAGCTGGTTTGTCCATTTGGAGTCCCCGACTTACTGTAACAATGAGGGATCTGCTTCCTCACTTCACATTCACTGTTCAGTCTGCAACAGTCTGGCTCCTGCCTAGCTTCCACCACTTAAATTGCCTTTCTCAGGGTTACTGCTGACCCCCATGCAGCCAAATCCAGTGGATATATCTCTGTCCTCACAGCAAATAGTCATCCACTCTCCCCTTCTTGAAACATCCTCCTTGCTCCTCCTCAGTCCTTCTGTCTGGCTTCTCCTCTTCAGCCTTTTTGCCTGAGTTTAAATGTTTGGGGTTTTCTTGGCTTGTTCTTAGGCCCTCTTTTCCCCCTGGCTGCCCCTTCCCTCTGTGGTGGCTTATCCATTCCCCTATGTGTAAAGACGTTTATGATGATGACTTCCAAGCTCACTTAGCTGGCCCAGCCCTTCCTCTGAGCTGCTAAAACCCACATCCAGGTGTCCTTTTGGCATTGCTCTTCAGATGCCTCACAGATTTCACTAAAACTTGCTCCTGCCCACCCTAGTCTTCTCTCTTTCCATGAACAGCTTCACTCCCCACGTGGTTACACAAGCCAGAATCTGGTTTGTACTCTCTCCTGGCCCTCAACAGGTGCAACAGGGATCAGCCCACTTCCCTGCACTCTCCAATGACTCCTTCCCAGCCCAAACCTCAGTCACCCTCACCAAGATGACTGCAGTGCTCCCCATGCTTCACACATGCAAGATCCTCTAAGAGTGGGCTTTACCTGACAGTGGCTGATAGTTCCCTGCTCACATCCTCCATAACTTCCCCCTTGCACTTAGAAAAAATCTTGTGCTCCTCCTGTCTCCCCCCAATACTAAGCTCTTTTTCTTTGCTACTTGTTCTGTCTGGGATGCTGTGTCTTCCATTGGACTAGCTCCTTCTCATCTTCATGTTTTAATTGAAATGCCACTTCCCCAGAGAAGCCCTCTCTTGCCACCAATCTAAAGTAAGTCCTGATGTTATTTTCAGTCTGAGTATCCTACTTATTCTTATGAGAATGCCTCATAATTTATAGTTACTTTGTTTTGTTTAATTATTTATCATCTGAATTCCTAACTTAATGCACATTTTATGAAGAGAGGGGCTATGTCTTTTTTAAAAAAAAAAAAAAATCCTTAGCACCTGTAATTATAGGTGCCTAATAAGTGTGAATTGAGAGAATGATTGACATTCTAAGCAAAGCCCATGGCTATCAAGGGGCGGCAAGATGGGCAGGGTCAAGAGGACACCTGGATGGGGGTTTCTGCAGCTCAGAGGAGGGGCGGGACCAGCTAAGTGAGTTTGGAAGTCAGTTTCACAAACATCTTCACATACGGGAATGGATGAGTCACCCTAGGGGGACAGGGCAGGAGGCGGGAAAAAGAGGGCCAAGCTTACAGCTATAGATCAAAATTACCCTCTCTTTGGTAACTGAGTTGAAGGATAGCAAACAAGTGATGTACATGCCATCACTTCCTGCTACACCCATGGCAGACACTGCTACCTCATCATGACACCCAACTCCATTGAGCCTGTGTGTGTCCTCTCAACACAGAATGCTTCACCCTTTAACAACCTGTCAGAGCTGGCGTGGTGATAGACCAAGAGACCATGAAATGTTAATAGGCTTTTAAGATGCCTGTTGTAAGACCAGGAGGAGACTAGACCAGATGTAAGAAGATATTGCTAAAGATCAGACTAAGCATGTTCAACATCTTTAGGGAAATGCAAATAAAAGCCACAGTGAGCTAACACTTCACACCCCCTCTTACCCAGTGCTCAAGCAACAAATAAGTCTTGATCATTATTGCCCAGATGCTATTGCAGAAACCTTCTTGACATATAGCCAAATATGTTCAAATGTTATAGATACTTGGATCACTGAATTTCTTGCTAATCCAATGGAAAGACTAGTATTTGCTTTTGTAGCTTTGCACATTTAAAACCTCTAGCAACCCTGTGAAGTAGAAATTATAAGTGCCACTCAGAAAAACAGAGGCCCCAAAAGGTTGGGGAACTTTTTGGTAAGTGATGAGCCCAGCTATGAACACTAGCTTCTGACGTTAAACCCATCACTCTTTCCCATGTAGCTGACCATTTGAAGTCCTGGTCCTTCCCAAGATATTTCAAAGCAGGTAGCCTGTCTTGCATCATTCTTGGTTGATCTGTAATTAACCATTATAAGTCATACTATACAATTCTGCCCAATGACTTCTTCCATGAGATACTACAGGGCAATATAATCTAATAAGTGAGAGATGGTCTGAAGAATGGCACCCCATTCCACCACTGAGCCTGAAAAACACCTCATTTGCTTGGAATAAACTCTAGAGGGCTTTGTACAGTTATTACTAGACACCAGTGAGCTTTAAAATGCCATTGGAATTTGCAGTCCTGTGTATCAGCAAACAAAACTCATAAAGCTCAAGTTATCTTATGGATAGAGTTCACAGAGCTTTATGATCCCCAAATAATTTTCTTTTTGGATGTTTTATCCCATTTAATTTAGTATCTCTGAAATATCGATATAAGCCAGTCAATTTGAGGCTGTTGTTATACTGTTGAGAGATGTCAGAGCTGTCAATGACTTAGCACATCTTCTGCCTTCAATCTAAGGGACTGAATAACATCTTCCTTCCTTGGAAATATCACTTCTGTTCTGTCTCCCTGTTAACATTTTATTCAGCCAAGTGTATGTATATATTTTACCCTATAGAATTATTAGCTGGTCTGACATAGTTTTCCCTTACAATTCTGGATTCAGCCTCCCTTTATTATACAATAATCAAGCAACAAATAAGTACTGGGCACTTCTATGCAGAGCAGTGAGCCCTGCTCATGTGTTAGAAGATATGTAAGCCAGCTAAAGGTGCCCAAGAGCTAAAGCTGCAAAGATTCTGGATTGTCATGAACAGATGTTTATGATATACTGTTAAGTAAAAAAAGAAGTTGTAAAAACATACATAGATTTCCAAATCCAGTAGCAGGGTAAGATGAGCTGGTGAGATGCTTTCTTTTACTAAAACCAAACAAAAATACTAATAAACTGTAGGGTTTAATGTAAGAAAGGGAAAATATTTGCAAATTATGTATCTGATAAGGGACTTGTATCTAGAATATATAAAAAACCCTTACAACACACCAGAAAAGGACAAATAATCTAATTTAGAAATGGGCCACCTGGTCCTAGTGGCTCATGCCTGTAATCCCAGTGCTTTGGGAAGCTGAGGTAGGAAGATTACTTGAAGCTAGGAATTTGAGACCAGCCTGGGCAGCAAAGCAAGACCCTGTCTCTACAAAAAAATTATGTAAAAAATTAGCCAGGCGTGACATGCCTGTAGTCCCAGCTACTTGGGAGGCTGAGGTGGGAGGATCACTTGAGCCCAGGAGTCCAAGGCTGCAGTGAGCTATGATGCCACCACTGCATTCCAGCATGGATGACAGAGCAAAACCCTGTCTCTACATGAAAGAAAGAAAGGAAAGAAAGAGAGAGAGAGAAAGAAAGGGAGAGGGGAGAAGAGGGGAGGGGAGGGGAGGAAGGGAAGGAAGAGAAAGAAGGGAAAGAAAGGAGAGAAAGAAGGGAAAGAAAGGAAAGAAAGAAGGAAATGGGCCAAAAATTTGAATAAACTTTTCTCCAAGGAGATGTACAAATGACCAATAAACACATGAAAAGATGTTCAACCTCATCAGTCATTAGGGAAGTGCAAGTCAAAAGCATGAGATACCACCTCACACCCCCTAAGATGGCTGTAATTTTTTAAAATGCAGACAATTACAAGTATTGGGGAGGATGTGGAGAAATTCAAACCCTCACATCTTGCTGGTGGGAATGTAAAATGGTACAGCCATTTAGAAAACAGTCTGGAAGTTTCTCAAAAAGTTAAAAAAAAGTGTTACTATGTGACCTACCAATTCTACTCCTATAATTGAAAATACATATCCACACAAAAACTTGTACATGAATGTTTATATCAGCACTCATCATACTAACCAAAAATTAGAAACAATGTAAATGTTTATGGCGAATGAATGGATAAATAAAATATGGCATATCCATAAATTGAATATTATTTAGCAGTAAAAAGGAATGAGATGCTGATGCATGCTACAACATGGATAAATGTTGAACACATTATGCAAAGTGAAAGAAGCCAGACACAGAAGGCCACATATGATATTATTTCATTTATATAAAATGTTCAGAATAGGCAAACTCATAGAAACAGAAAGTAGATTAGTGGTTGTCAGAGGCTGAGGGCAGGGGAGAATGCTTCAGGAATACTGAATTTCTTTTTGATGCGATGAAAATGTTATGGAGTAAGACAGTAGTGGTGGTTGCACAACTTTTTGAATATACTAAAAACCACTGAATTGTATATACTTAAGAGGAGTGAATTTATATGTGAATTATATCTTAATTTTTTCAAAGTCTGGGGAGGGGAGTAAGAAAGGAAAATTCCTAGAGGGTATGTCTTAGTCTATTTGGCCGCTATAACAAAATATCATAGACTGGGTGGCTAATAAACAAAAGAAATGTATTTCTCACAGTTTTGGAGACTGGGAGATCCAAGATCAAAATGTCAGCTGATTTGGTATCTGTCTGCTTCCTGGTTCATAGATAATGTCTTCTCTCTGTGTCCTCACATCGTGGAAGGGGAAGGCGGCTCCCTGGAGTCCCATGTATAATGGTACTAGTCCCATTCACGAGGATTTTACTCTTATCACCTAATCACCTCTCAATGGCCCCACCTCCTAAAACCATCACACTGGGGGTTAGTTTTCAACCTAAGAATTTTCACAATCATTCAGACCACAGCAGGGTAAAAGTGAAAGAAGGAATTTAAAACCAGAGTGGTCTGCCTAATTCAGTGGGAAACAGGGCTCTAGGTTCTGATGGCTAGGGGCTGCAATGGTAATTTCTTCATGGGGCAGGAGATGTGGCCTTGAGCCTTTGCAAGACAAGCAGCTGAAAATGAGATGCCTGCTTAGAGTTTGGTCTTGAAGGGCTGTACTCTTAGTGAAAGAGAACCCAGAAAAATTTTGCCTACTGGCTTAGGGGATCTACAAAATAAGTTTCTTTACCTGGGCCCTTGGGTGAGAGAAATGAAGTCTCCCATAAGAAATCAAAACCTCAAAACCCCAAGCCTCCACCACAACAAGGTATTGAAAACTAAAATTGTATAAGTCACGTAGTAATGGATTCCCCAAGATGAGAAACAGATGTGAAGCTGTTCTAGAATTGAGGACTTCTTGGTGATGACTCATGAATGATTTGTACAGAAAAGGTGCACTTACATAAAAAGCAGTCTTGAGTGGAGATTATCTTAATCAAAATGACAAACCATGAAAACAAAGGACCTACCTGGAACAAGAGTTAATAGATGCAACCAACAGACGGATTTGTGCCACCTCTAAGAACTGAATATAAGAATCAGGAAGGGGGTATAAGAGAAGTATATTTAAAATTATTTTTAGAAAAAAGTATAGGAACCAAGGAATGAATGGCACCAAGGAGAAAAGGACAGGCAGGCTTAAACGGAAACAAATCATTAGAACTTCTGGAAATATAAAAATCAGTAAAATTTCAATTAAAATCCAGGAAGAGGTTATAAAAGAAGTATATTTAAAATAATTTTTAAAAGAAGGTATAGGAACCAAGAAATGAATGGCACATGAGTGGAACAGGCATATTTAAATGGAAACAAATCATTAGAACTTCTGGAAATATGAAACTCAATACAATTTCAAAGGATTAAATAGTAGAGAAAATGCAGATGAACAAAGAATTATTAAAATGGAAACTAGAACTGAAGTACTTACCCAGAATGTATCTCAGAAATACAAAGAGATGAAACAAAGAGATTAGGAGACATGGAAGAACAGAAAAGCTTTGAGATATAATTGGAATTCCAGGAGGAGAAAATAGAGCAGGAGACAATATTCAAAAATGTTGTCTAGAGAATTCTTTAGAATTAATGAAGTTTTAAAAAATGACAAAGAGACCCAAGCAAAATGAATGCAAACAAATCCACACTTAGTCACTTCATAGTGAAACTGAAGAATACTAAAGACAAATTTAAAAATTCTTAAAACTAACCAGTGAGAGTCTTCTACAAAGGAAGACTCTGACAGACTTCCCATTGCAACAATTGATACCAAAAAACAAAAAACAAAAAACAAAAAACCTTTATTCAAAATGAGCTGTCAACTTGGAATTCTGCAGCCTTCTAAACTGTCATTGAAATGTAAGGGTTAAATAGAGGCTGCTAGAGTTTACCTTGATGAAAGAATTACCAGAAGAACTGAAGCAATAAAGAAAATTAACAGAAGGAAAATCAGATGCAAGAAGCAATAATGGGCAACGAAATTGATAAGTGTGTATAAATCTATACAAAAATCAATTTAAAATAGCAAGAGTTCTGCTATTGATGATTGCTGAGTAAGCTTCTATTGGACCAACACTCCTGCAAATAAAAAATACGCTTTCTGGAGGAAGTACATATTGCCTTAGAACACCCCATTTGCAACCAGATGCATGAGATGCTGGAGAAGCATTGATACTTAGATGAAGGAAATGACACTAGTTGAGTTTCCTATCTTTAGGACTTTCAGTCTCAGGGCAGGCCCTAGTCTTCTTCATGTGGGGTGGCTAAAACCTCAACCAAACAATATCAAGCATAATTTTTGCAATTACAAACCAACATTAAATCAGTAGCCATGTAGAACACCAGAGGAAATTAAAGTTTGTATTGTTGATGACGAGACATCTGTTAACTTTATACATTAGTCCAAATATGCATGTTAATATGTTAAAGCTAACCACTAAAAGAAATGAAACATGCCTACTCATAATGAAAAAACACAGAGAGTGAAGAAAACCAATCAATCTGATAGAAAGTAGGAAGAAACAGAAAAGGCATGGTAAATAGAAAATAAAACATAGCATAGTAGAAAAAAGTCCAAATCTATTAGTAATTTCAATATAAATGTATTTGTCTTGCTCTCAGTGAATCTGCATTTTTGCATAAGATAAAATAATCATGGAGTACAGAAAGCAGTCAGCTACACATTTGTCTCAGGTGAGCCAAGGGATGACTTTTAATTCTGTCCTTTGTCCCATACCTGTGAAGATGAGATGTTAATTTACACTGTCAGGGTAAAATTGAATGGAAGTAAAGGGCCGTCCTTGTGAGCAAATTGCAAGGGAGGTATGTAGCCTTTTATCTTGTAGCTGTCTATTTAGGAATAAAGGGAGGCAGGTTTGCATGGCCTAGTTCCCAGCTTGTCTTTTCCCTTTGGCTTAGCGGGTTTGGGGTCTGGGGACTTTATGTTCCTTTTACAAAACATATTGCCCTGGATGGTCTCCCTCACAAATTTCTCACAAGGAAATTCCCTGTGAGCCACTAAATCTTTCAGGATACATATCCCCCTATAAACTAGTCCTAAAACTGAGTTCTGTTGACTCTCATCTGACAATGTCAATTACCAGCTTATTGTCACAGGTACGGGACAATGACAAGACCAGAAATCATCTTCCTGCCTACCCTGAGATGGATGCAGAATTGACTTTTCCCTCTGCGCCCTCTTTTCACATGTGAAATGTAGATTTGTGAATGCTAATCAGAGCCTCACAAGAATGTAACCATTTACATCATTGTCTACCCCCCTTCCTGTTTTCTCTCTGGCTCACACTTTCTCCTTTAAATACTGAAGTTCCCAAACCCTCTTTGGAAAAAGCTCAGGTCACAGATGCTCCCATGACTTGTGTTTTTCCCGGAAGTGTCCTCAACCTTGGCTGAATAAACCTCTATCCATTGAGACCTGCCTCAGTCACTTTTTGGTTCACATCTTGTTATCAGTCGGTAGAGAATAAACATTCTTTTCGAACACATATGGGGCTTTACACAAATTGGCTAACTATGAAGCTATAATGAAAGTCTCAATGAATACTAAGGAATTTATTTGAGACACTCTAATCAAAATGTTAAAAAAAAGTTAATAACAAAAGCCACATATTTGGAAAATTTTAAACCTGAGAATGATAAAATATGTAAGACTAAATGACAATAAAAAAATTTCTTATTTAAAACCTGCAAGGTACAACAAAAATGATGTGTTGAGAGAGTTTTATAGTCTTAAATGCATAGATTAGGAAAGAGTAAATGTTAAAAGTGAGTTTACTTTAAAACATTTTACTTGTTAAAAGTTAGAGAAAAGAATAAACTCAAACCAGTAGAAAGAAGAAATAATAAAGACTGGACTTTATTGCAATGGAGAACTAATAAACCATGTAGACAACCATCACCGTAACTAAAAGCTAGTTATTCTTAAAATTAATGAAATAAGTAAACCTCTGAACTTACTGAACAAGGGACAAATAAACAATATTCTGAAAGAAAAGAGGGACATAATGACAGAGGTAGCAGAGATCTTATAATCATGAGAGAAATTTGTGAACCACTTTATATCAACACACTTGAAAACCTAAACAAAAATAGAACATTTTTTAGGTTTCATAATTAAAATAGTATAAATAATACCATCCTTTTAATTTAAAAATATGGGGACAGGGGAAGGAGAGAGAGGGAACAAGGGGGCAGGGGAGAGAAAGAAAGGTAATTCTCATGGTCTTCCTTCTTGCTTACCTGTGTCCTGATTCATTTACTCCTATGCCTTGTGAGTCAGACAAGGGTGACTCCTACATATGCAGCCATTTTTTACCAGTTAGGTCACAGCTTGGGATAATTTTCCTCTAACCAGCCATGAAGGGCCCTGGAACAAGAGAAGAGAGGGGACATATGGCAACCTGGATAGGCACAGATGGAACAGCAACATGTCCAGTGACAGGGCCTATGAAGGAATCCCAAAGGTGGTGGCTGAGGGCTTTAACTGCAGCATGCCCACATGAAATGGCTTTCTGTTCGGCCTGGAGCTGGGTTCCTCTTCCATCACCTTCCACTACCCTTAAGCCACTGGTAATAAACGTCCGTCACCTACCACACCTTAGAGTTTGCTGCTTCAATGAACTGAAAAGAAGGGATTTGTCCATGCTTGAGGAAAGTTGGGGTGGAGAAAGGCTACCTAGTCACATAGACCATGCCTCAATCTATTCAATAAAAGGTTAACATTAATGTTGAAATTAAAAAAAAAGAAAATAATCTTCATCAGTGAATAAATATTTTATCATGCCTTAAAAAGTCTTGTCTAACATTTAAAAAGTCAGAATAGGAGGAAGAGATAGCTTGCAAAGGAATTGGAAAAGGGCTGAGAAAACAAGAGTAACACGAGGAAGGGAAGAGAATATTTCAAGAATGTAAGAATAATCAGGTAAGACAAGGCCTAGAAAGTCCCTTTGGATCTTGCAACATGAAGGTCAGTGGGGGATCTCAAGCAGAGATTTTGTTTTCTTTAAGAAAAAGAACAAAAGGCCCATTGGAGTGGACCCAGGAGTGAGTGGAAATAAAGAACATATATTGACCACCAGGGATGGTTCTTTCAGGAATTTTAACTAGAAGAGGTTAGGACTATTAGAGAGTGGTAATTAGATGAGAATATAGTGTTGAGGAAAGTTTGTACTTACTGTTTTCCTTTTTTTTTTTTTTTACAGTAGAAACTATATTAGTTTCCTGAGGCTGCTGTAACAAATTATCACAAATAGGTGGCTTAAAACAATAAGAATGTATTATCTCCCTCTTGTGGAGGTCAAAAGTCTACAATCAGGCATTGGCAGGGCCACACTCCCTCCCAAGTCTCTTGGGGGAGAATCTGCCCATGCCTCCTTCCTAGCTTTTGGTGGCTGCTGGCAAACCTTGGTGTTACTTGGATTGTAGCCACAGCACTCCAATCTCTGCCTTTGTCTTCACATTGCCTTCTCTGTGCATCTCTTAAAGGACAGTTGTCATTGGATTTAGAGCTCACTCAGATAATGCAGGATAACTACATCTCGACATTCTTAATTTATAAGACCCCTTTTCCAAATAAGATAATAGTTACAGATTCCAGTGATTTAGGGCATGGACATATCATTTAAGAGAGCCAACCTTCAACCCACTACAGGGGCTAATTGACTATGTATATAAACTGATAGGGTGGTCTAGGCCTTCTCAAGCAAGACATAAAGTCCAATGTCCATGAAAGAAAAGCCTGACAGATTTAACTACAGAAAAATTAAGCATTTCTAAATGAGAATAAACACCATAAACATAAAAAGACAAGGGCAGAATGGGAGAAAATATTTGCCACATACATCTTAAATATATCCAGTATTAACTGCATAATCACAACTGGGTATAAAAAATAGTAATAGTGGTAAAGAGTAGTAAATAGTCATAGTAAAAATAAAAATAGTAGTAAAGATAAAAAGTAAAAAGAAGTAATAAAGTAAAATAGTAGTAAAACAATAGTAGTATTAAATAGTAGTAAAATACTATCAAGTATTATCATAGTGGAATGCTGTAGTAAAATATAGTATAGATGCTCCTTGATTTACAGTGGGATTGCGTCCTAGTAAACCCATCATAAGTTGAAACTGTCATAAGTTGAAAATGCTTTCAATAAACCTAACCTACTGAACATCACAGCTTAGCCCAGCCAACTTAAACATGCCCAGAACACTTACATTAGCCTGCAGCTGGGCAAAGTCATCTGACAACATAGTAAAACATAGTCCACCGTAGAATATCTCCCTCATGACCTCATGGCTGACTGGGAGCTGTGGCTCACTGCTGCTGTGCTCAGCATCATGATAGAGTATTGTATCACTTTCTGGTGTTTTTTAATGAATCCATATAGTTTCTGCATCATCAGAAAGTTGAAAAATCATAAGTTGAACCATTATAAGTGGGGGACTGTGTTTTACTATTATAATGATAGTGTGCAACAGTAGGAAAATAGTAAAAGTAGTAGTAAAACTAGTAATATAGTAGTACTAAAATAGTAAAAATTATAGTCTAGTAATATAGTACAGTAATAGTAAAATAGTAGTAAAAATAATAATTTTTCTACTGTTCTTTGGGGACTCCCATTTTCGTAGCAGGAAAAACAACTCAAACCTGCTGATTCAGAGTAATTTTTTTTTTTTTTCCCCAGGTTACTCAACCTGTTTGCAGTGTATTTTTCTTCTCACTGAGCACAGAGAGGAGTGTATGCACGGTCATGTTTTGCATTAATGTGGCTGGCTGTGTGCCCAGTGACCAGGAGCTTTTTAGAAGAACAGAATTGTTCTTTTATCCAACTATGAATCACCAGTGCCTCGATCTGCCCATCACCCATAGAATCCTTATTGACTCATATAGATTTGAAAGCTTTTAAAAATCCTTGAGTACTTCAGTTTCCAGGGATGTTAAATAAAGCCAGGACTGCATTTATCATATTCCCAGCTGGGCTGTGTGAGGATTAATGTTTTATCATAAGTGATCTCCTGCTCCTTTAAAAAGGCATTAATTAAGTTAAAGGTTTTATTTTTCAAGGTTGTGCATATTAGTTTTTTAATAACTTGTATCTCAATGTAGTCTCTGAAATGTAAGTAATAAGGTTTTCATGCTTTCTCATAGAAAATCTGACATAAAGGAGGAGTACACAAAACTAATCCATGATTAATGTTCTTCTCTGGACATAATGTTGAGCAGTTGATCTTTCTGAGTTCTCTTGTTCTCCAGGAAGGTCCTACATGGTAGCTTGGCCTAAGGGATGGACAGGGTGCGTGCTTTGGGGAGACACCCCCTGACTTGATGTTGTGTTTCTCTCCTCCTCCCGTTTCCCCTACCTTGGTTTCCCAGTGAGCTGAAGCAGAAGCTGGATGAGGAAGGCAGCAAGTGCAGCATCCTCTCGAAGCACCAGCAGTTTGTGGAGCACTGCTGCATGCGCTGCTGCTCGCCCTTCACCTTCCTTGTCAACACCAAGCGCCAGTGTGGAGATTGCAAATTCAATGTCTGCAAGAGCTGCTGCTCCTACCAGAAGCACGAAAAGGCCTGGGTCTGCTGCGTCTGCCAGCAAGCGAGGTGAGTGGTTGGTGCATTCCCAGGGTCTACACTGGTGATTTAGAGAGATTTACCTGCCACTTCCTTCAGTCAGGTAGGACCAGCTATGATTGGTAGATCAACACAGAGTATTGACCAAAGTAAATAGCTTGCTGAAGAGAGATGCATGGATAAGGAAACCTGTTGATCTTTATAGGGAGGATGAGAGAGGGCCCCCCAGGAGCACCTGGGTGTGAATAGAAAGGGCTTTCTTGGGATTGAAGATGCAGCTCCTACATATGTTATTCATCTTTTTGGAATTTCTCATCTGGTCTCATCCTTTCATTCGTTCATTGCATAAGCATGTGTTGGATTCTTAGGAATTATGCTGGGTGCAGGAAACATGATGGTGAATTAGGCCAATTATGAGTGACTCAGAGGCATAGCGGATGGTGTGATACGTAAGTGCTGGGCCTTCGTATGTGGAGATAAATGCCCTGACTAATTTGTCTAGTGGCTATGAGGGCACTGAGCAAGGAGAGACTGGCCCTAGGGCTTGGAGAAAGCTTCATAGAGGACAAGAAATAAAAGCAAGATTGTGAAAGACAAAAAAGAGTCAATGCCGTAAAAGGGGAGATGAAGACAACCTTGTGAAGGAAATAACAAGCATGGCATTTCACATTCTCCCTCAGCGACCAGCAGAGCACTTCTTTGATCTGTTGAGTATTTGGAAACTGATGAGTTTGATAAATCAGTGTTTGGTATTTTTCTGTGCTGATCCTAGCATCTGTAGTGTGCATTGTGATTCGTATTTGCTGCATGCTTCCAAAATGCCTGTTAATGAGTGAAGCAGAGATGAGCAGGTCCTGGAAGCACACACTCAGAAGCCCTTGCCTCCCACACCTTTTCCTTCTTTCCTCCTTTCTCCTCTCCCTGCCCTATTTACTCGCTTGTATCCTTTAATGCATCAAGACCTAGAATTTTCCCATAGAGCTAGTTAATGGGGACAGCTGCCAAGTTTCCTTGGGGTCTCCAAGGAATCAGGCTCTGGGCTACAAAATGTATATATTCATATTCATTCCAGAGACACAAACTGAAACAAAAAGTGGTATGTTAAGCACCCAGTATCCAAGGCTGGGTGCTGCGCAGGTCCTGTGCCTGACTTGGTCAGAGCAAGGAGCCCATCTCGGTCTCCACATGGCAGCTTGAAAGGAGGAGGAAAAGCCCTGCAACAACAAAGGGAAGGAGGAAACTGGGATTATAGATGAGCGTACATCTGGTAGTGATCAACAGAGAGAGGTTCATCCATGCCTTCTATTTCTCAGTCAAGGTGGGGTAAGCCAAATTCATCATGTAACACATTTAAGGATTACGTGACTTGAATATTGTGGCACTGAGAACAAGACAGTTGGATGTTGGAAGAAATAAGAGTAGATCTAAATAGGCATTACAGGAGTTTGAGATGCAGACATTCAAGCCAAGTTCCTGTAACTAATTATGAATCTGTTTTCTTTCAATCTTCCCACAGATTGGCAGTTTCGTGGGGCTTGGGACAGGTCAGAGGGTAATTGAGTTAAGGATATTGGACAATGAAGAATGTAAAGACAGAATCTGGATAGTAAGGAAAAACAGAAAGGGGCTATTGATGGATGGGGAGAAAATGAAGGGGTCCGTCAACCAGAAGTAGTATCTGGTAAAGTTGAAGGACTATCACAGTGGGAGTACTTGGTAGAGAAAATTGGAAAAAATGAAAATTCTATATAGAGAAAAAGATGAATTTGTGATTTCTAAAGTAGATCAGTTGAGTGGTGACCATGGGAAGAGGAGACAATGTCTAGAAGAAGAAGTTAAGAGACCAAAATACCAGTGCCCATATGATTGGAAAAAACCAGGATAGTGGCCACAGTATGGAGGTGAAGAATTGAGCCAGGTGACAAGTTTTTCTTAAATGAGAAGAAGGAACTAGAAGGTCAGGATGTGAGAGACATAAGGAGTTGGAGAAGATGAGATGACTGCATGTTATGATTCTGCACCTACCAAGTTGGGCAAGTCCCATGTAGCATTTGACTCAAACATCTGCCATGGCTGCTTGCGCTACACTGACATTTGTTACCAACTGGTGGTAAACACCGCCAGGACAGGGACACTGTCTTCTTCAACTCCATTTGTAGCACCAGAGCCTGGCACATAGAAAGCACATGAAGCTTTGTGACCCAAATAGAACAGGACAATGTTTATAGCCGCCAGATGCATAGTACAGAATGAGACTTTAGGAATTTTAGAGGAAAGGACTCAGAGAGTGTTAGATGTCCTAAAGGGGTTTCATGGAAAAGGAGGGCATCCTAGATGGAACTCAGTTGGAGAGGAGGAATCGGGAGAGACTCTCAGACAAGGTGTGGCATGAGCAAACAAAACAGAGTCCCCCAAGGTGTGTGGAGGGTCTGAAGCAGACCACTATTGCGGCAGGATGATGGCAAGTGATTGGGTCAGTTTGGGTGAAGAATTGGCATTTGATCTTTAAGGGATAGCAAAATCATTGGAATGTCAAACCCTAGCCATTATTAAAGTGTACTATACTGTGCTTCAGCATATTCCCCCACAAATAAAAGGAAGTATCAGTACCTACATGATTTCATTTCTTTCAATATTTACCTAGTCCTCTTCTCCCCGGGTAAGAAAAGTCACCAAATTTACTAAACAGTTAGTAGCAATAGAGTGCAGTCACAGCCTCTCAACCCCACATTCACCATGAGTTGTATGCAGGCGTCTATTATTAGTTACAATTAAATGACACATTGCATTAATCAAATACCAGTAGTGCTGAGTAGTTGCTGCACCACCTCAGAATCACATCACCTATAAATGGAAGAACCTTGCCTCGCAAAAGCAACATCTTCTGATGCCAACCATTTGCTATTTCTCTTATACAATGTTGTCTCAATAATTTGTCAGATATTGGAAAAATAAGTTGTAAAAAAGGCAGCAATGGCTGCCAAGACTATACTTTAAATTTTCATTTCATATTTCTAGCAACTTAATGAGGAGGCAGGAGGCTTAGGTAGTCCCACTTCACTTAATCTTGCATCATGTCCGTGTTAATATTGCATGACAGCTCCTGAGTCTCAGAAGCTGAGCATTAGAAAATAAAGAACCATTCATAGAAGGATACTTGGAAAGACATGCAACAGCCAGTGTACCCTCGTTCCATTTTTATTTTAAGAAAGTGGAGGGTTACTGAGGAGTCTTCCACATTCAATGTGTCTAGCTCAAACAGAACACACCCACACTTGTTTAATCAAAGCTGGCAGAAAGGGGATGCTGAGGAGAAATTGGAAATATTGCTGCTTTAATCTTGTGTTATGTCTTGAGATTATTATTGGCTGAAACCCAAAGGGATGGAGAAATTTGGTTCATTCCCTATTTTTCTGTATTGCTCAATTCAATCACAGGAACCTGTCTAGGAAAGAAATCCATGAAATATGTGGCATATTTTTGCTTCCTGAAATGTCTCTAAGGCCCTATTTGACAGAGAAGTATGTCTTTCAAAGTACCACAGATGTATGGCCTGTGAGCGGACAGTCTTTTATGTTGTACCTGGATCACATTCTTGTTTTTTGAAGGATGCCTTAGAAGAGTTAATTTTATTTATATAGCAACAAACTGTGTAACCCTTCAACATTACACAAGTGCTAGAGCCAAATTCATCATGTAACACATTTAAGGATTACATGACTTGAATATTGTGGCAGTATGGACACTCAGGGCTGCTTGTCCACTTTGTCCAGTAGCTCTTCTGCCCTTCATTCAATCTGAAACTCCCTTCTTGGTTAGAACTGATTTACTTTAGACACTACTCTTTGGAACATTCTTCTAGAATTTTCATCTTCAAGCAAGTGGGTTTTTAAAACATTGTATGTCAGATTCTATGAAGAGCACATTTTGTGTTTGTATATGAAATCTCAACAGTTGATAGTAGGTCTGTGAGGTTACACAGATGACCACTTTTGTGAGGCCACTTTCAGACCCATATTCACTCCCCACGACCCAAGAGGTGCATTCCTTTCCTTATTTAAATGAAACCATTTTTGCTACATTGGTTTAATTTCTAGCTATTTATCCAGTGGCTACCATATGCATATGTTTTTTGAGATACTGTGGGCTATGAATAATTATAATAATAAAAATTCTTGTCCACAAAAAATTAGGAGCAGGAATTAAAGGTAGACATTCATCCTACAATATGAATAGCCTCAGAAGTAATAACTGTATCAAATACCTGGGGCTGTCTATTGTACAGCTCTAAATGAGAGAGTCAGATTAGAAACATGGCATTCATCAGGAGAGGACCCAGACAGTGTCAAGTCTCTAAGAAAAAGGTGGTAACCTATAACTTTAACTTTCTTCTTTTCATCTCAGTGAAAAACAATCCATATTTCCTACCATTCTGTTTGATTATTTAGTTCAGTAAAAGCATTGTTATCAGTGTTCGTCTAAAATTTTTAGCTTTAAGAGATTAAAAAATTAAATGTATTATAGAATGAATGATGAATTACTTATTTTGGAAGTTTTATAGAAAATGTGATACTACTGTATCATCCCTTTGTCATTTTTTCATTATATATAGATTTATCTTCTTGACAATTTATTGTATGCATTCATTCAAACATTATGAATAAAGACATATAGTACTTGTATTTAAGGTCTTCTCCAGGAAGCAAAACTTTTCAGAGCCCAGACCATACATATCAGTCATAATCATTTTGGGCCTAATTGGTTTGGGAACAACATTCCTACTTTCCTTGGAAACAAATTAGCTTTCTAGCTCTTTGCTTCATTATAAAAATTGTTCACTCTAATTTTTGTCATTTTGTAAGTCATAGGCATATCTCATTTTATTGTACTTTACTGTGCTTCACAGATATTACATTTTTTACAAATTGAAGGTTTGTGGCAACCCTGCATTGAGCAAGTCTGTCGAGGCCACTTTTTCCGATAGCATAGGCTCACTTCATGTCTCTGTGTCACATTTTGGTAATTCTCACAATACTTCAGACTTTTCCATTATATATCAAACTTTCTCATTATTATTGTTACGGTCATCTGTAATCAGTGATCTTTGATGTTACTATTATAATTGTTTGGGGGCACAACAAACCACACCCATATAAGACAGGACAAACTTAATCTATCAGTATTGTGTGTGTTCTGACTGCTACACTGACTGGTGGTTCTCACATCTCTCTCCCTCTCCCCAGGCCTCCTTATTCCCTGAGACACAACAATATTAAATTCAGTCAACTAATGGCCCTATAATGGCCTCTAAGTGTTCAAAAAAAAAAAAGAGAAAAGTTACACATCTCTCACTTTAAATCAAAGTTAGAAATGATTAGTGAGGAAGGCATATTGAGAACCAAGATAGGCCAAAAGCTAGGTTTCTTGAGCCAGACAGTTAGCCAGGTTGTGAATGCAAAGGAAAAGCTCTTGAAGGAAGTTAAAAGTGCTACTCCAGTGAGCACACGAATGATAAAATGGAACAGCCTTATTGCTGATGGGGAGAAAGTTTGTGAGGTCTGGATAGAAGATCAAACCTGCCACAACATTCCCTTAAGCCAAAGCCATATTCAGAGCAAGGCCCTAACTCTTCTATTCTGTGAAGACTGAGAGAGGTGAGGAAGCTGCAGTGGAAAAGTTTGAAGCTAGTAGAGGTTGGTTCATGAGGTTTAAGGAAGGAAGCCATCTCTATAACATAAAAGTGCAAGGTGAAGCAGCAAGTGCTGATGGAGGAGATGCAGGTTATCCAGAAGATCTAGCTAAGATCATTGATGAAGGTGGCTACACTAAACAATAGATTTCATCAATGTTGACAAAACAGCCTTTTACTGGAAGAAGAGGCCATCTACAACTTTCATAACTAAAAAGAAGTCAATACCTGGCTTCAAAGAACAGGGTGTCTTGTTAGGGGCTGATGTAGCTGGTGATTTCCAGTTGAAGCCAATGCTCATTTTAGCACTCCAAATATCCTAGGTCCCTTAAAAAGTATGCTAAATTTACTGTGCCTGTGCTCTATAAATAAAACAACAAAGCCTGAATGATAGTGCATATGTTTACAGCATGGTTTACTGAATATTTTAAGCCCACTGTTGAGACCTACTGCTCAGAAAAAAAAAAAGATTCCTTTCAAAATATTATTGCTCATTGGCAATGCATCTGATCACCCGGGAGCTCTGATGAAAATATACAAGGAGATGAATGTTGTTTTCATGCCTGCTAACATAACATCCACTCTACAGCTCAGGATCAAGCAGTAATTTTGACTTTTAAGTCTTATTTCAGAAATACATTTCATAACGCTATAACAGCCACAGATAATGATTCTTCTGATAGATCTTGGCAAAGTAAATTGAAAACAAACCTTTTGGAAAGGATTCACCATTCTAGATGTCATTAAGAGCATTTGTGATTTGTGAGAAGAGGTAAAAATATTAACAGGCATGTGGAAAAAGTTGATTCCAGCCCACACTGATGACTTTGAGGGATTCAGGACTTCAGTGGAGGAAGTAACTGCAGATGTGATAGAAATAGCAAGAGAACTAGAATTAGAAGTGGAGCCTGACAATGTACTGAATTGCTGCAATCTCATGAGAAAACTTGAACAGGTGAAGAGTTGCCTCTTACGAATGAGCAAAGAAAATGGTTTTTTGAAATGGAATCTACTCCTGGTGAAGATACTATGAACATTGTTGAAATGACAAAAAAATGATTTAGAATAGTTCATAAACTTAGTTGATAAAGCAGTAGCCAGGGTTTGAGAGGATTGACTTCAACTTTGAAAAATGTTTACTGTAAGTAAAATGCTATCAAATAGCATCACATACTACAGAGAAATCTTTCATGAAAGGAAGATCATTCAACATGGCAGATTTCATAATTGTCTTATTTTAAGAAACTGCCAAAGCCACCCCAAACCTCAGCATCCACCACCCTGATCAGTTAGCAACCATCGACATCAAGACCCTCAACAGATTACAACTTACTGAAGGCCCAGATTTCTTTTAGTGTTTCTTTAGCAATAATGTATTTTAATTAGCTGTGTACATTTTTTGGGCACAATGCTGTTGCACAGTTAAAAGACTACAGAATGTTGTAAACATAAATTTTACGTGCACAACATTTAATAGACTACAGTATAGTCTATCTAACTTTTATATGCACTGGGAAACAAAAAATTTGTGTGACTCACTTTTTTGTGATATTCGCTTTATTGTGGTGGTCTGGAATTGAACCCACAATATGACCAAGGTGTGCCTATATTACCTTTAACAGAACAATTTGGAAAATTGTTTTCAGTGAATGGGAGAAAAGTTATTCTTGGAACTGAAATCAAAACACAGCTCATTAAGCTTGTGGCATTTGCTTTGGTTTTTCTAAGAAAACTTAAGGCTTCATTTCTTTTTCCTTGGAATTGAGTATTATTTACTTCTATCTAGTCACTTATTACTTGGTATTCACACAGCCCACATACTTCATAAATTGCATCTTGTCTTTTGGAATAAACTCCACAGCATGTTTTATTTATTTATTTATTTATTTTTATTGATATATCTTAGTTGTATGTATTTTGAGGGTATGTGTGACATTTTGATACCTGTATATAATGTGTCGTGATCAAATCAGGGTAACTGGAATATCCATCACCTGAAACATTTATCTTTGTGTTGAAAATGTTACAATTCTTCTCTTCTAGCTATTTTGAAATATACAATAAATTGTTGTTTACTATAATTTCCCTACTATACTATTGAATACTATAACTTTTTCCTTCTATTTAACTGTATTTTTGTACCCCTTAACCAACTTCTCTTCATCCCTTCCTCCTCACTTCCTTTCCCAGCCCCTGGTAACCACTGAAATTCTACTCTCTACCTCCATGAGGTCCACTTTTTTAGCGCCCACATATGAATGAGAACATGTAATATTTGTCTTTCTGTGCCTGGCTTATTTCACTTAATATAATGACCTCCAGTTTCATCCATGTTGCTGCCGGTGACAGGGTTTTATTCCACAGTATGCTTTAGAGATACTCCAATGTATTTGTAATATTCTTTGAAAAATACATTAAACAATTATCACCGTGGGCTAAGAATATGCACAAGTTAACAAATATATGGGGAAATATTGAACCTCATTAGAAATCAAGGGAATAGAGGTTTATGCTTCAAGTAGTTTTTTAAATTAAATTAGTGGCACTCTTTTCCATTGCTGGGGAAGTATAAATGGGCACAACATTTCACCGTCATGTATCAAGAGCCTTTAGCATATCCAAGCACTTTTTTTCCCGGTAATTTCATGTTTGAAAACCTACAACTGATGATGTAAGAGAATTTTTTAAATGCTGTACAAAAATGAGTTATACTGAATTATTTGTAATATAAAGAATATTCATAATCTAAATGCTCAACAATAAAATGGTAGAAGTAAGTTAGGACACATTCAACTTTACACAATATGATAAAGCCTTTAAAATAATGTACATGTTTTGTTAGTATGGGTAAACTCTTATATTAAAATGTTAGATTGAAAACTGCAATGCAAAATGTACGTATAATCACTACGTAATAAGGAAAACATAGAAAAATAGAAAAGGAAATATACAATCAATGATGTTAGGAGCAATCATTCTTTAGGAGCTAGGCTTGGGGATTATTTTCTTCTTACCTCTATTTTCCATTTAGTTTCCAAGTTTTCCACATTTTGCATGCATGCTTTTATAACCAGGAATAAATGAAAGAAACATAAAGAAATATAGGACTTGCTCCCTTCTCTCTTCCCCATTCCAAAATCCTCTCCTTTATCAGCCCAGTATTGCCCTTCCCCCCGTCCCTGCCCCCACTTTAAGCCACAGGGCTGATACCACCTGGCTTCCCAGGGATAATGGAGCCATTGAAGGGGACATGTATTTTGAAGTCCCAATTAATGGGCAATTTAGGTTAAGATACCACCCTGTGTAAATCAGATCTCTGTAGAGACTGTAACCACAGAGCTCAATCTGAATCACTGTCAAGTGACCCTAAGTGACCATGAGGTGGATAGGAATTCTTTAAAATTTAAATTGCCACCAGTGAAATCTAAACATATTTTCCATTCAGTAGTTCTTTAATATCAATAGATTAAAGAACAAATAAATGTATCAAGAGGACTTGCTATGGGTATGGGATTGAATTTGTCTTTTCAGATGAGTTGTTTCATTTAATCCTTACAAGAACTCTGTGAAGGGCAAGTGATAAACCACGTGTAGGCCAGGGAAGTCTGAAACTTGGAATGATTATGTGGTTGTCTCAAGGGCACCTTGTTAGTCCCAAGTTCAGGAGTCTCCTTACAATATTCTCAGGAAAACAGCCTGAGCCTCTGGGTCCCCTGCCTTCAACTGCTCAACAGGCCTCCTTACTCAACCAGGCCCTGCACCCTAGTTTAAGTCTTTAGAGGAATGGCCAGCCTGTGCTCCCTCACCTCAAAAGAATGGTGGTGATTTCTGCTTCCTCTTGAAGGCACTTGTGTCTACAAGGCACTTAACTGCACACTTGGATTTCCTGTGCAGCTGTAGTAGTGAGAACAGACCTTAACAAGAGAGTAACAATCAGGGAACACAGCCCCAACACAGCATAGTGGCCTCACAGCCCATGGGTATAGCATTGGCACTCCCGCTAACTGCTTTGTCACTCTGGCTGCCTTACAGTCCATCTTACCCAAGGCCTTTCAGCTCTAACATTTATACTATCTGGACCACAGAGGATGAGTTGGTGGTATCCACTGAATGATTGAATCCTTAAAAGTCTGTGTTCTTAGTGAAAGTATATACCATGACCTTGCATATGAGGGGCATGAATTAAATCTTTAAGTTATTTTGGAAACTCATTGGCCTCCCAGTTCATCTTTTAATAGGATTTAAAAGAGGAAGAAAAATGAAGCTTTACTTTGGTATACAAAGTTTGACAGGCTTTTTATTAAATCTGTAATGTCCACAATATCTGAGCATTTAGGATACATTTATAGCCTGATAACCATAGGTTTTTATTAACATGAGTTTGTTTGCATAAGGGACTATGATGGTTAATTTTATGTGTCAACTTGGCTAGGTCATATCACCTAGGTATTGAGTCAAACACTAGTCTGGATGTTGCTGTGAAAATATTTTTTAGATAAATTAATTTAAATCAATAGACTTTGAGTAAAGCAAATTGCCCTTCACAATGTGGGTGAGCTTTACCCAATCCACTAAAGGCCTTAAGAGAAAAAAGACTGACTTTCCCAAAGATAAGGGAATTCTTCCAGCAGTCTGCCTTCAAACTCAAGGTGCAACATCTACCCTTCCCTGGGTCTCCAGCCTGCCATCCACCCTACAAAGTGTGGACTTGCCGGCCTCCACAATCTCATAAGCCTATTCCTTAAAATAAATGTCTCTCTCTGATACTTTAGCTAGATGTTAGCTAGGATGAAGGGGAAGTGGATGCCTTGGCAACTGTCATCATCTGCCACAAGGCATATTTTCAAATTACTGGGGATTTTAGCAACTGACAAAACATCACACTGGCTAATAGCATAGTTCTTATTAACTGACTATAGATTCATGGACCAAGGAACACTACTGAGAGGGCCACACTTTTTGGCCTTGGAGCAATTAGGGTAATAAGAAATCATGGGTTCTTAAGTGCTGTTTTCTTTTAACAGTCACCAGCCTAGCAGATGTCATCACTGACTTTGCTTATTTACATGGTAGGGAAAAAATGACAAATTTTTAACTGCTTTACACTCTGGTATTTAAGTTTGTACCCAGTCTTGAGGCCTTTAGGCATTTCCTTAGCACCACCTTTTTAGCATATAATCAATCAAGTACATACCCACCAATCACACCAGTGTTTGATATATCTTAGTGGCATTACAATGAAAACTACTCCTGAAAATATAATAAGCTGCAGTATTACATATGCT
This sequence comes from Pongo abelii, assembly GCF_028885655.2. Taxonomy (NCBI): domain Eukaryota; kingdom Metazoa; phylum Chordata; class Mammalia; order Primates; family Hominidae; genus Pongo; species Pongo abelii. The sequence continues at coordinate 114,454,558 of NC_085928.1, read as the reverse complement.
ACAAATGTGCTTTAAGGTTTTCGGGAAAAAATAAAATGGGAAAGTTTATCTTTTGTTCAAGTGCCAGTATAAAAAGGCTGTCAAATAGAAAACAAACTGCCATCATAGGTAATGCTCCTCGTTTAGCCCCTAATTGATGACACCTTTAAATTAAGGGAGAAAAATCAATAGAAAATGCTCTTTAAAATTGAGGCAACAGTTGAACAGCTTGTCACCAGTTGAGGGGGGAGAAAAGCCAAAAACATAAAAAGCACCTGTGACTCAGATGTTTGATGACTTCTGGAGGAAGAATATGCCCATCTCTCTGGTTTGCTTCTCATCACTCAGCCATACCATACCAAGGACATGAACAGGCTTTACAACAGATAATCCCCATTGTAATTATGTTTCATCTGTCCATAGCACTTTACTGTTTTCAAATGTTTTGGTTGAGGAGTTACATCCGGGCCAAACAAACCTCGTTACAATGCCTTTTACTAAGGAACATAGCTCCTCTACTCTGGCCAGTCCTGGACCAGGATCTAGACAGCAAGGGTAAGCTGAGAGCCCCACAATAGATTCCAATTTTAACACGAGCTGGAGGTTTTCTTTAACTAGATAATACAGAAAATAAGAGAATTAATTGAGACTGACTAAATCCATGCCATGAACTAAACCATATATGATTATTAGCATTCACATAAACATCATTGTAATTCAACAAATATTAAATAGTGTACAGAGGGGTTTTGATGTTAACATCTAATTCCTCCCCACTAAGGAAGTGGTAAAAGCTTAGCCAGGAGGTGTGAGAGGCATCCCTGGCTCTTTAGCGAGCTTGTGTGGTTCTTTGAAGATCACCAGCTTGCTTTGGGAACCATGCCTCGGCATTCTTTCTGTTCCTTGGGATATAATTAAACATGAAGCTAGTTAGGGCAAGGGGGTACTTCCCTTGCCAACACCACACATATCTTGTGATTCAGTTGCCTCCTAGCAGTGTTTATTCTACAGCTTCCAACTTCACTATCAGTTTTCCTGATTGAGAACATGGGAGAACTTATGGGGTTGGTTTTCAGCTATGTACTTGCTGACTTTAGACCTTTGGCCTCAAGCTGGAGGCCTGCATCCCACTTCTTGACAACCCTAAGCACAGCAAGTATACTCTTGGAGTCTCTTCTCAGAGTCTTTCCCATACCACAGTTCTCGGGGCTTATGGTTTTATTTCTGGATAAACATGGCTGTTTCCCAACTGCTGTAGGGGCAAGCTTTAATTAGAGAGAATTTTATTTAACAACTACTATGTGCTAGGCACTGCCCTAAGAGCATTGTAAATATTAACTCTTTAAATATTCATAATTATACCAGGAGGTAGGTACTATTATTTTCTCCATTATATTTATAGAGAAACTTAGGCACAAAGAAGCTAAATAACTTAGGTTAATTAATAGATTAGATTTCACTAAACAGCTTTAGTTTAATAGATGGAATTGGATTAACTGAAAAACCGTAGTACATTATAAAATGAAGCAGGTTGGGTACCTTCCCGAAGTTGTCAGTCTGTGGTGTGTGTTGGAATTACAGACTCTGGAATTAAATACTTGAATTGAAATCCACCATTCACTATGCAAAGGGTAGGGGTAGCAGTGCCCATCCCTTGGAGTTGTTGTGAGGATTAAATCAAGGAAATTTGCTTCAGTACCTGACATTTATGTGTTTAGTGAATATCAGTTACTATTATTAATTACTGCTGTTATTGATGTGATAGTAACAGTGTTGCCGGCTTCTCTAGGAGCCCTAAAGAACAGCCCTTTAGCAACTATGGACTACACTGGAATGAACCTGAACACCCCCACCACCTTCCACACCTTCTCTTCTTTCCTCCCTTCACCCTCATGCTTGGTTCCCTATCTACTGGATTCTGGTAAGCTCCAGATTCACAAAAAGAGCCTCAATTAAGATTTTGGAGAAGCCTAAACAGTCCTATGTCAAAAGCTGCCAAGAGCCAGGGTGTTCTTCACATTTTCCCTCAGCCTGACTCATCAAAGCAGGCTTGTTACTGGGATTGCATTTTGGAACTAAGGCAGGTGGTATTTCAAAGGGGCTGAAGTTAAAAAGAAGGAGAATTGAAAAATATCTCTTTTCTAACACATCAGAGCCCTTGAATGAATTAGAACAGCAATTAGAAGCTAACGTTAATCTAGACAACCTCCGTATGTCATAAGATAGGAGAATGATGCTGACCTATAAGAACAGGCACCATATGCCTTGGTAACTCCCAGCAAGTCCTGCTCAGAGGCTCCAGTGGCTCCTCACAGACCATCCCTGTCCCAGAACTCATACTTTCTCCTGGCATAGTGGTGCACACATGGAATGATGGAGCCTAAAATATGTTATCAAAAAGGTAATGATCTTCTGCACTAGAAATTTGTGTTTTGGGAAGGCCAGAATTTTCCTCTGCTAGCAACATCTTCCAGAGGAAGGGATGGGGCTTTGCTTTCTTTTGGGGTTCTTTTCCATCCTATATCCGTGCATTAAGTTCATGTGCTCTGCATCAGACAGATTAATGGGTTTGAATGCTGGATTAGCCACTTATTTGCTGGGTGATCCTGGACAAGTTATTTAACCCTTCTGAGTTTGGAAGTAACAATACTTTCCTCAAAAGATTATTGTAGAGGAAAAGAGGGATACAGCACATAAATCACTTAGCAATGACTTAGCTGCAATGACTCAGAGCTATTACTATGATGTTTTCATTTTGAAGTTGCTGCATGGGTATTTCCTTTACTTTATAAAATATTTAGCACCATATCATTGCTTATGATTATGAAGCCATTTTCTCAATGTGTAGTACTTCTTTTTTAGCATGCAAACAATTTAATTTCTATAATTAATTCCCATAATTTTTTTCCCAGCATTGACCTAAGGCAGTTAAAGATACCACCACTTGGGAATTGGTGAATGAGGAGACTTAGGTACCTTCTGAAAGACTTAATAGGATCATACAGTGAATGTTTGAGGATATTAAGACTCAAGTCATCATTTAATAAACTTAAGTGTGTATTACTTTAAGTTTTGAAGTCCCTAGAAACTAAAAAATATGTGTAGAAGACTATAGCTTCAAGACAAACATCAAATGAAAACTATTTGTACTGTATCTCAATAGGCATTTCATTTTTTTCTGCTCAAAAGTTTTAATCATCAAGCTAAGTTAATATTATATAGCTAATATTTTTTAACTTGACTACATGAATGTCTTCTTTAATGTGCAATTTTTAAAAGTTTGCTATGTAATTATAAAGTTATACCAAGAGAATTAAGAATGAGATTACAAATACTTATGGCTCCTTCACTCAGATTATGAACTAAAACATTATCTATCCTAAGGAAGCCCCTGAGTCCTCTTTTTTAATTGCATTTTTCCCTTCCCCCAGAGATAATCACCATTTTGAGCATGGTACTTGGGTTGTATTCACTAATGGTTTCATACTTTCAATATGACTATATGGATTCTTTTTTTTCCTTTTTTCAATTATACTTTCAGTTCTGGGATACGTGTGCAGAACATGCAGGTTTGTTACATAGGTATATACGTGCCATGGTGGTTTGCTGCACCCATGGTATTTCTCCTAATGCTATCCCTCCCCTAGCCCCCCACCTCCCAACAGGCCCTGGTGTGTGATGTTCCCCTCCCTGTGTCCATGTGTTCTCATTGTTCAGCTCCCACTTATGAGTGAGAACATGTAGTGTTTGGTTTTCTGTTCTGTGTTAGTTTGCTGAGAATAATGATTTCCAATTTCATCCATGTCCCTGCAGAGGACATGAACTCATCCTTTTTTATGACTGCATAGTATTCCATGGTGTATATGTGCCAGATTTTCTTTGTCCAGTCTATTATTGGTAGGTATTTGGCTTGGTTCCAAGTCTTTGCTATTGTGAATAGTGCTGCAATAAACTTACGTGTGCATGTGTCTTTATAGTAGAATGATTTCTAATCCTTTGGGTGTACACCCAGTAATTGGATTGCTGGGTCAAATGGTATTTCTGGTTCTAGATCCTTGAAGAATTGCCACACTGTCTTCCACAATAGTTGAACTAATTTACACTCCCACCAACAGTGTAAAAGCGTTCGTGTTTCTCCACATCCTCTCCAGCATCTGTTGTTTCCTGACTTTTTAATGATTGCCATTCTAACTGGTATGAGATGGTATCTCGTTGTGGTTTTGATTTGCATTTCTCTGATGACCATTGATGATGAGCTTTTTTTCATATGTTTGTTGGCCGTATAAATGTCTTTCTTTGTTTCTTTGATTGGTGATCTGTCTTTTCAAAGAACTTTGAGTTCTTGAGCCCTTGCCTTATTGAGTTTATGTTTCTATTAGGTTTTCCATATTGCAAAATCCTCAAGAGGAATTTTCTTTTGTTTTTTCTTGGATTTTCTTAACTTCCAGACTGGGTTCTTCATCTCCTTTTTAGATACTGGTCTAAGCCAGGTGTTTTGTGGTTGCCCCGTGAAGGGCCAGATCAACATTCCATCCAAAATTAGTTTGCATGTTGAGATGACAACTCCAAACCCACTAAGAGAATATGAAAAAGTTCATTATTCACATGATGGGACTTTGTGAGGCAAATGGGAAGGCTCATGCCAGTCCAGATAACAAACAAGGCAGAGAGAATGGGTTGGGCCCTTACAGTGACTAGGGAGTGGAATGGGATAAGGCTTTCTGCATGTGGTGTGGGACTTGAGTGTGTGGGCTTTCTTACCACCTTGCCTAGATATAGGACAAAAGCAAGAGAAAGAAGAAAGATAGGGCTTCAAAGCTGCCAACTGCCAAACATCAAAAATTGAGTCTTTTTAAAAAAAAAAAATTTTACAAGGTGTCATTAATTTTATCCCTCGGGGTGACCCCTGCTTTGGGAAACTCTGTGCTCTGATCATTTTGCCTGAGAACTGTGAGTTCTTCTTGGATGGCTTCAGAGAGGACAGCAAGGCGGTGATGCCTTTACTCTATTATTTTTAACCACAAACCTTTGTCTAAATGCCTCTTTATAAATGATATTGATGAACCAAGAGAGTTCTGCCACTTTTAGTTTGTGGACTATGTTTTGCTTGAACTCAGAGTGTTTTTTTTTCTTATTTCAAAGGAAAAACACTGACAAAAAAGGCAGCATATATTCTGTTGGTGATTATTTTGCGAATAAGGCCGACATGTGTATGGTTATACTTGAATATTTTAGAGGGCCATGGTTACATCTTGGAAAACATTATGGATTTGGGTATTAGATTTTCTTTTTTTTCTTTTTTTGAGAGAGAGATTTGCTCTTGCTACCCAGGCTGGAGTGCAATGGCGCTATCTCGGCTCACTGCAACCTCCACCTCCCGGGTTCAAGCAATAATCTTGCCTCAGCCTCCCTAGTAGCTGGGATTGCAGGCACCCACCACCACACCCAGCTAATTTTGTGTGTTTTTAGTAGAGACGGGGTTTCATTATGTTGGCCAGGCTGGTCTCGAACTCCTGACATCAGGCGATCCACCTGCCTCGGCCTCCCAAAGTGCTAGGATTATAGGCATGAGGTACCAAGCCTGACCTAGATTTTTATATTAAAGAAGCAAAATAAAAATGTATAGGTTTTCATAATTGAATTGGATGGGCTTTCATTATAATTCAACAGGATATGTATATTGATGTTGTTATTGACATATTTGATTAAAAACTTCATTATATTATGCATTTCTAAAAGCCCTACTTTTTGATGAAAAGAAAAATTTTGTGTTCATTTTTAACTTTTATTTTAGGTTCAAGAGTACATGTGAAGGTTTGTTATACAGGTAAGCTTCTGTCACAGGGGTTTGTTGTACAGATTATTTCATTGCCCAGTTATTAAGCCCAGTACCCTATAGTTATCTTTCTGCTCCTCTCTCTCCTCCTACTCTCCACCCTCAAGTTGACCCCAGTGTCTGTTGTTCCCTTCCTCGTGTTCATGAGTTCTCATCATTTAGCTTCCACCTATAAGTGAGAATATGTGATATTTGGTTTTCTGTTCCTTTGTTAGTTTGCTAAGGCTAATAGCCTCCGTCTCCACTCATGTTCCCATAAAAGATATAGTCTTGTTCTTTTTTATGGCTGCATCATATTCCATGGCGTATATGTGCCACATTTTCTTTATCCAGTCTGTCATTGATAGGCATTTAAGTTGATTGCATGTCTTTGCTATTGTGAATAGTGCTGCAGTGAACATATATGTGTATGTGTCTTTATGGTAGAATGATTTATATTCCTTCGGGTATATACCCAGTAATGGGATTGCTGGGTTGAATGGTAGTTCTGTTTTTAGTTCTTTGAGGAATTGCCATACTGCTTTCCACGATGATTGAACTAATTTACACTCCCACCAATAGTGTATAAGTGTTCCCATTTCTCTGCAACCTCACCAGCATCTGTTGGGTTGTTTTTTGTTTGTTTGGTTGGTTTTTAACCTTTTATAATAGCCATTCTGACTAGTGTCAGATGGTATCTCATTGTGGTTTTGATTTGCATTTCTCTAATGATCAGTGATATTGGATTTTTTCAGATGCTTGTTGACCACATGTATGTCTTCTTTTGAGAAGTGTCTGTTCATGACCTTTGCCCACTTTGTAATGGGGGTATTTATTTTTTTCTTGCAAATTTGTTTAATTCCTTATAGATGCTGGATATTAGACTTTTTTCTGATGCACCGTTTGTAAAAATTTTCTCCCATTCTGTGGATTGACTCTTTACTCTGATAGTTTCTTTTGCTGTGCAGAAGCTCTTAAGTTGAATTAGATCCCATTTGTCAATTTTTGCTTTTGTTGCAATTTCTTTTGGTGTATTTGTCATGAAATGTTTGCCTGTTCCTATGTCCAGGATGGTATTGCCTAGGTTGTCTTCCAGGGTTTTTGTAGTTTTGGATTTCACATTTAACTCCTTAATCTGTCTTGAGCTGATTTTCATATATAGCACAAGGCAGGGGTTCAGCTTCAATCTTCTGCACATGGCTAGCCAGTTATCCCAGCACCACTTATTGATTAGGAAGTCCTTTCCCCGTTGCTTGTTTTTATCAGCTTTGTCGAAGATCAGATGGTCATAGGTGTGCAGCCTTAGTTCTGAAAGCCCTACTTATTATTAAAATGAGAAAGACAACATTAAAAGATATTAAAAGATTAGTATAAATATTGTATCAAATATATTTCGTTTTAAATAAAACATAAATTCTAGAATATGTGTAATGTGTAGGAGGACCCATACAAAATCCATGGGCACCAAAATTTTGACTAATAATCAGGTAAGGTTAACTCTGGATTCTATTAAATTGATTATAACATGACTGTGCTTTACATTTTAACATTTCTGAAATCAGGATGGGTCTTCAAAAATATACTTGACAGGCACCATGGAAAAAATAAATTGTAAATATAATTGCCTGTTCATTTGTTGACTTGGCCTTGTATGAAAAATATCTATTATTGAAATGATCACTTCACTGCGTTATTTGTGCTGGTAGCATTGTGTGCCATTTTTCATTACCTTACCTTGGATAATTAGCTCTTGAGATGTCTTTATACACCAAGATGTAGCAAGTCAAAGAAAGTTACTGTGTGCCTGAAAAATCCCAAGTTACACAGGGCTGTTTAGTGGAAAAGCTGTACAACTGCCTAATCTCTTGACTAGGTTAAAGATTTGAAGGAAAAAAAAAATTAGGAGATGTTGGTGTGAAGCTTATGGACCATGAGAGACAATCTTCCTGTCCAAATTTCAGTATAAATCTAATTTTGAGGAAACATCAAACAAATACATATATATAAACTGGCTTAAATTTTTCAAAATGTTGATGTCACAGAAGACAAAGGCTGAGAAAATGTTTGGATTAAAGAAGACTAAGGAGACATGATAGCTAAATGAACTGCCTGATCCTTGATCAACCCCTAAGGTAGGGGAATATAGCTACAAAGAACATTGGGACAATTGGAAATATTTGTATATGGATAGTAAGGGAATAGTATTGTATTAATTTAAAATTTCCCTGAATTGATCATTTCCCATGTTTATGTAAGAGAGTGTCCTTGTTCTTGGAAATACACACTGACATATCCAGTAGTAAAGCAACATATTTATTACTTATTTCTTCTATGAATGCTTACTGAGTTTGACCTATACAAAAGGTCTATGCTAAAGTACTATCAACTGCTTACTGCCCATCAACAATTTTCTGGAGAATGGTTTGTTCAAATTTTCACTTGCATCTTTGTATACAATTCTGGAAGTAGAAATTGTTGGTCTGTCTTTTACTTGTAGTATTCTTTTCCTCTTTTCTTCTTGAAGCATATTTGCATAGCTTACATGACAGTTATGTTGGGGGAACAAACCAGGTGGGAATTTTGATCTCCTTGAAATTTCTTTTATAAGGAAAAACAACTGGTTCACTCTTTCAGCAAGTTCCCAGGCCTACATTAATAGTCAAGGTTAAAGAGATGAATTGATCACTATTCATGCTTATGGCAGCTTTCATGGAAAAACGTCTGTGCGTGGGTAGTTATGGAGGAGTAAAGAGTGCTCTGCCGGAGATTGCAAAATTCTCAGGGAGCCCAGTGGCTACAGCAACAACATGACAAGTGTCCCAGGGGAAGGGATGCATGGGCTGGACTTGCATGAGAAGGGAGTACAGCAGGTGAGAACAGGAGGGAAGGGCAGGCTATATAAAGTAAAGAGCAGGAAGGGGCAGATTTGAAAGCCTGGGCCAAGTTTAGGCAAGACTAACTTCTGAGGGCTGAATCTACGCTGCAAGCAGAGAGTAGATGGGAGAAGAGTAATCTTGATTAGGTGTCAACATTCTCCACCTTATTATATGTAGTCCTGTCAGGTGGACAGTACCCCCTTTAATAGTTGTGGAAATTGAGCTCACCGAGACAGTAATTTACCCAAGGTAATTTTCCAAGTAAGGGCGGGAGCAGGATCCAAACCCAGATTTTGGGCTCTAGGGTGTGCTTTCTCAACAGGATTATATTCCTCTAAGGGGGCAAAAGGTGGCCTTTGGAGGGAGAAAAAAATCTTGCTCTCTTTATCTATAAAGCAGAGACATATATACAGATGATGTTATATGAGAAAATGGATGATTAAAATACAAGTTGTTGTCTAAGGTGTTTTCAGTAGTTCATATCCCCACTCCATTGTGCTTAAGGTAGACAGTATAACTGTGGTATTAAAATTTCATCCAGGGGGTAATTAGGGGGAAAATGTTTGAAAAGGCAAAAATGCAAAACAAAGGTTATGAAACACTGCTCTATAGCAAGACAGGCAAGGACAGTGTCCTGAAGCCACAGAGGTCCTGGGATGCCTGGTTGAAGTTGACGTTTCTGTTCCTTGAGCTGATGGTCTGTTCTCCTGACTTCATTAGCAGGGGCTCCTACAGCCCCATGAAGGTAGGTGTTGGTCTTGCTTATAAAAAGTGATAAAATGAGCTTGTGTTGAGTTGAGAAGAAAATCCTCATCCTGCGACTTAATTCCTCACCCTGTTAAAAGCGATGGGAAAGCATAGTGTGTGTGTCAAAGGAGCATCTTTCTAGGAGGGGAACACTGGATGACTGTGACCTTTGGTTAAATGATATTTCAAGAGTGATAACCCACAAACTTCCACATTCCCTACAGATGAGTAACCTTAACCCTGCATACTCATTTCTTAGGGTTTCCATAATAAAGTACCACAAACTGGGTGGGTTAGAAAACAGTTCTGAAGTCTGGAAATCTGAAATCAAGGTGCAGGCAGGGCCATGCTCTCTCTGAAGCCTGTAAGAGGAATCCTCCTTTGATCCTTCCCAGCTTCTGGTGATTTGACAACCTTTGGTGCTCCTTTGCTTGGAGCCATGTAACTCTAGCCTCGGCCTTCGTTATCACATAGTATTCTCCCTGTGTGTCTCTGTCTTCCTACAGACTTTGACCATCTTATAACAACACCCATATTGGACTAGGGGTCCACCCTACTCCAGTATGACCTCACATTAACTAAGTGCATCTTCAATGACCCTATTTCCAAATAAGGTCACATTTCTAGCTACTCAGTGTTAGGACTTCAACTTACCTCTTTTGGGGAGGGAAGAAGTATAATTCAACCCACAACATGCTGTGAGATTTTCTGTGTTTTTTTAATACTTGCCACTCATCAGTGGTATTTGGTGGATGTTGATATCAGTCTTGCAGCTTGCACCCCTCAAAACTGGAGCTTCAGGATGTTAGCCTGGAATTGGCATTGGTGTGACTTTAGAAAGAGATATAAACAAACTGACAAATACACAGGAAGATGTTACATAGGCATGTGATATGGGCATCAATGAGAAGGTGACAGTTTTAAAACAAGAGGTAGATGCTTTAATCTTAGAAAGTATTTAATTAATCTTCCATTTTATGTCATTACACCCAGAAGAGGCATGTGGCTCTGTTGTCCCTCATCTCAGTGCATGGACGAACCTCATTCTACCATGTCCTGAAGGGCAGGATCTGGTCTTCTTTATCTTTGTACCCAACACAGCTCGAGCACAATGCCTGGCACACTGTAGATGCTTAGCAAATGTGGAGCTGAAGTCTCAGAGCCTGGACTGTGTTTCTCAGTCCACCAACTGTTTTAGGTGGGGCCGATACTGGAGAAATGGATGAGTGATGCCTTAGCTGTACTGATAGCTCAGATCTGCTCCTGCCATGAACTCTAGGAAGAATAGGCCTTGTTGTGATGAAGAAGGACCCCACACCTTCTGCGCAACCTCCCGGAGGCCATAATGGAAGAAGAGTTGGATTTAGGGTTTCAGTGTTGCTTGTCATTTCAGAGAAATAGAGGTGGGAGGAGGAGGAGACCTCTCTGATGAGCCCAGGAAGTCCTTTGCTGTGCACCACCCTCCCCACACCAACTTGTAACTTTTTACTGCCCTTGTATCAGGTGAATATGGAAGATTCTGTCTTGGGAGTTCTGATATGCACAGACTGCAAACTTTCTGGAGTCCATTAAGACCATCCTGATATGTTAAGGGGAACCTCTCCTCAAATTGCACTTCTGGGGGACAAAGCAATCTTAAGATCTGAAGAAAACTTTTTTTTTCCTTTATTTATGTGGCATCCCCACTCCTGTTCAGAGGGTGTTGGCAATGTTTTTGCTTAAGGTAGAATTAAGGTGGTAGATGAGTACTGGTTTCAACACTTTAATAACAATTTTAGTCTATGACTTAAAACTCCTGACACAAATGAAAAGCTGTGATTCCCTTAAGGTTGTACCTCTAGTTTGAATGTATGTCAGATTACTGACTCATATATCCTGGTTGAATGTTTTTTTTTTTATTAATGAATTGAAATCCTAAAATTTACTCAATGGACTCTTACGACAGAGAAGGTTCTGTATTCCAAGTAATTTACAGTTAATATAGTCTGCTCACTTGGATAAGGCTGCAGGTTATGTTATAGGAGCAAATGAATGATTAAAATATAAGTTGTCTAGGGTGTTTTCAGCAGTTCACATTCCTGCTCCCTTGTGTTTAGCACAATCCTACCAACTGTCCCTCTATACTACAATATGAATGAAAATATGTGTATGAGTGACATATTTGTGGATATATGTTTAAATTTAAAAGCTGGTATTTCTTCATGTAGAAGGCAACTTTTATGTCCTTTTTGCTTTTCTATAGTTTCCAAAGCTTCTACTATCAATATTTATTACATATAGAATCAAGAAAATATTGACTGTTATTCATAAACCTATAATGACTTTTCAGAAAAAATTTCCTATAACTAGGCCATAAATAAGCATTTGCTATTGATTGTCAGAGATTATTAAAGTTGAGAATAGTAAACAATGATTCTAACTCTAGGCTTCCCAGAAGAGAACTAGACTCACATCTGCAATTTAGAAATTATGTGAACTAAGCAAGCATTCAGGAAGAAATGCATCACTTACCTACCCATGGGTGGATTTGAGCAAAGGCTGTGTGCAGTTGTAAAGCAAGAATGAGGTCTGGGTGGGAGAAAGACACAGTGGTTTTCAGGGGCTCAATCTAATTGTCTAGAGGGCATTCATAAATATCTTTTCTGAGAGTATTTTGATTATCACAATGAGTGGGGTTACTACTGACCTCTGGTGCGGTGGGGCCAGGCATCCTGCAGTATGTGGGCCAGTCACAGGCCAAGAAGATCTGTTCCCTCCAAAATACCAGGAGGGTTCTGTTGAGTGGCAACAGTAGACTCTACGGAGTGGGTTTTCTGTGAGCACAGAGGAGGGTGAGGATCTCCTGAGTCAAGCTAGGTATTGTGCTCAGAATGAAGGGTAGGCCTTATTTCTACCCAGAAAGACCTAGTTAGCTTTTCCACCGGTGTGGAAAGAGCTAGTCCACATGAAAGTTAACTTCTCTTTCTGGTATGCACGAGATACCCTGAAGTGAGGTCTAAGAGATGGTGGTAACATTTTCAATGCTAACAATTATAAGGTGCTTATCAGATGCCAGGCATTGTGAATAATCACCCATTATCCTATCACCTTGATAGAGTTATTGTCATCTCTACGTGTTATCATCCATATAACCTCATATTTTAAATGGTAATGTCTTCTTTTACTACCATTTTACATAAATACATCAACTCCTATCCACATTTCTATACAATAGCCATAGTTATTGAGATGCATATTTAATAGTCTATCATGATACTATATCAATGTATTAACCCATTTTCATGATTTTAAACATTGGCATTTCTTCTCTCATTTTTATTTTGCAGCTATAGACAATGCTCCCATGAATGTCTTTATACAGATCTCCTTTGCTTCTGGTTATTTTCCTAAGAAAAACTCTAGGAGTAGCAGTCTTGGTTCAAAGAATATATATATTTTTGGCTCTTCTTAAATAGTACTATGTTGCTTTCTCACAAAATTATACGAACTTATTCTGCCACCAGCAATAAATATCACTTTCAGCACAAACTCACCAATGTCAAGTTCTCTCATTTAAAAAAATTCTAACTACTTTTCTGGGAGTAAAACAATGTTTTGCTCTAGGTGAGTTAAATATTTCCAGGACTTTGGATGTTTTTCTCTGGCTTCCTTAAAATATCTTATTAGCCTCTTGAGATGGTTGAGGATATAGTGTCAGATTTGTGAAGCTGGAACCAGGGTTACACTAAGGATGTATTGTATATAGTCTTCTTCCAGCAAAAATTATGTAGCCCCGAAAGCCAAACAGCAATTCTGTACAAAATACTGTATTCATTAATCCTTTTATCAACTTACGGAGATATGAAATGGAATCAAACACATACAAATCAAGGATAGGACATTCAAGTTATGCACAAGAAAAGGAAACAGAACTCCCCAGTCTCAGCCCTCTTGGGCTACATTGATTGACTGAGCCAGAGAGGTAAACAAGAGGAAAAGGTACATCATCCCTGGCTTCAGTTCTAACCCGTTTCCCCGTTTGTCATTTATATTTTAGCATGTTGTCTTTACATGTTCCCATGGAGAGCACTGTTCAGGCTTGTATTGACAATTGCAGGGCGGAACATTCATATCCACTGCACGCCATCAGAAAGCCTGTGAATTCATCATGCTTTTGTGGGCACTGGGCTTGAAAACACTGCTCTGCGTCACCAGCTACAAAACCCAGGCACAGCCCCATCTTCACCCACTCCCTTATTGTATTAAAACACAAAACACATCTAAGAAACAAAGCCTGGCTTGCCCTGTGTTTCTAAATAAGTAGTAGTATGGTCCTGTCTTTCTAAATAAATGAGTAGATTGGTAGCTGGTACCCATGGGACAAAAGGATTGTAGTCTCAAAAGTGGGTTCAGTAACGCTACTCCTTTGGGAGAGAAACATGTCACCACATGTTTTGGGGATGCACCTGCACATCTCTTCTCACCCCATATCCTGGCAGTGGTTATACAGAAGCTAAGCACCACCACCTGTTTTTTATCTTTACTGTCATTGTATTTACTATGACTCTTCAGGTACTTTTCATGTGCTTATTTCATCTAAAACAAAAATTCACAACAGATTCTAATCCAACCTATCTCAAGGCCAAATTTCACAAGATCCTTTTTTTTTTTTTTTTTTTTTTTTTTTGCTTTTTAAAGTGTGATATAATATATATAACATAGAACTTAATATTTTAACCATTATTAAATGTACAGCTCAGTGGCATTAAGTACATTCATGTTGTTGTGCAACCATCACTATCCATCTCCAGAAATTTTTCATCATTCCAAACTGAAGCTCTATGCCCATTAAATAGTAACTCCCTATTCCTTTCCTACCCCAGCTCCTGGCAACTACCAGTTTACTTTCTGTCTCTGAATTTGACTATTTTAGGTACCTCATATAGGTGGAATCATACAGTAGTTTGCCTTTGGTGTCTTACAACAGTGGTCCTCAACCTTTTTGGCACCAGGGACGGGTTTTGTGGAAGACAGTTTTCCCACTTACGGTGTGCAAGGAGGGATGGTTTCAGAATGAAACTATTCCACCTAAGATCATCAGGCTTAGGGGCTCATAAGGAGAGCACGACCTAGATCCCTCCCGTGTGCAGTTCACAATCAGATTTGTGCTCCTAGGAGAATCTAATGCTGCCACTGAGTTTTTGTGGAGCCAGTCCATGGCCTGGAGGTTGGGGACCCCTGTCTTACCAAATACATTTTAAACATTTAAATTTTACCCCAGCTTATGCTTAAAGTGGTTTGCAGTATCTTTCCAAAAGACCTTTACTAACATGAAAAGATACATAGACATAAATTTTTAAATAGGAGTAGAAAAATATAAACTAAGTATAATTCAAAAATGCACCCTGCTGTGAATGACACAATTTCAGACATTGGACCACACATTTATATCTGGGTCCCTTAATGCCCAAAACAGAACATAATACTTGATCAATTACATAATTCTTATAGAGAAAATAATGACTTCCAAGCAAAGCAAGTATTTCAGGGCACTTTAATTCTGAAAGATTTTTCTCCCTTTCATTCTTTGCAGGGAAACATTAATGTGGGAGACCGTATCCTTGATAATGGCCTCATAGTATTTCACAGGACTGCTCCTTAAAAAGCATAACTCCACAAGAGCTCTAAAAAAGGCCTGAGAGTGAGGCCAAGGAAGCATGGCTTATATTGACATTGTTTATTTATACAGTCATTTAACAACAGTTCACCACGTCACCTGTGAGCATGGATTACAAAGGCAAATGAGGTACAATGCTTACCCTCAGTGAGATTACAAATCATAGCCTAGTGCTTTTGATTAAGGGTCCTCAACTCCCAGACTGATACTGGTCTGCAAGCTGTTAGGAACCAGCCTGGTTCCTAACAAATCAGCAATGGCATTAGATTCTCATAGGAGCACAAAGCCTATTGTGAATTTGTGCGAGGGATCTAGGGTACGCGCTCCTCATGAGAATCTAATGCCTGATCCCAAAACCATCCACCCCCTTACCACCCTGGTCCATGGAAAAGTTGTCTTCCACAAAACCAGTCCCTGGTACCAGAAAGGCTGGGGACTGCTGCTTTTGATGATCAGGCTAGATTCAGGAGCAAGAAATGTAGGCTCCATGTCCTTTAACATCCTTACATATCATTTTCTCCAGTCCAGCTTCTGAGAGATGTTGGGCATCTAAAAGCTGTCTTCCCCCAGCAAGGGCATTCTATGTGGTGGATTATTGTGAGCTCCATATACTTTAAAGCACAAACCAACAGATTGATGGCTCCCCATGCCCGGGTGAGACCTCCCACATGGAGTGAGTCATAAAAGATGTCAGGCAAAGCCAAAGCAAGATGCATTTGCCTTTTGACATAAGAATCTGTGGTAGGGAAGAAAGCACAGGAGGAAGAGAGTCATTTTGATGTCCTCATCTGCAGTAGGAGCCATCTCCCAGCTTTTCTGACCTGACTTGCTCCCTACCATAATCTCCTGGATGCAGAAGTCCCTCAGGCCCGTCGGGTAAACTAAGAATCTTGCTGGGGTTGGGGTCAGAATGTGAGCCATCAGAGAGATGGCTGGATCAGGGGACTCAGACAATTATGTGGGGTGCACTGGTTGGTGGTTGGGAGGGATGGCAGGTCAGGAATGAAAACAGGCGAGCTGAAAATGGGAGATGAGGAAACGCAGTCCATCCTGATGGCTCTTCTCAGGAGTTTGACCATAGAGAATGGGGTAAAAGCTGGGAAAGTTGTGGGGTCAAGGAGAGGCTGACAGTGTATTTACTATGAGTGATTTTAGAACATGTGTGATGATTCAGTACAAAGGGAGAAATTGATGATTGGGGCACAAGAGTAAACTCCAGGTGTGAGGCTTTTAGGAATCTAAGGAGCTGGGACTCACTCAGAGCAGGAGTGAGGGCCTGGCTTCTGATGGAAGGGAATGTTCCCAGTATTTTCAGAGGTTTGCGAGCAGGATGCAGATGCTAGGGAAGTTGGGGTGGAGAGATGAGGTACTCCCACTTGGTGCCTCATTTTCTCACAGAGGGTAGTTTGGAAGTTTGAGAAGACAGGACATATAAAAGAGTTGTCTCAGGAAACAAGGATTTTATTGGTCATGTATTGGCTATTTGCTTTGGGGTGTGGCATGGTGAGATCGTTTCTTGCCTTTCACAGGGCACAGCACCTGCAGGGTCACGAGGGAGCTGGCCGGTTCTCTGGTTGGGACACCTAAATCTGAACCTAGGAGTAGAAACTAGGGCCAGACTCTCTGCTGGACAAACGCAAAGGAATCTCTGGTCAGAATGGCATGTCCATTCAAAGTCTGTAGTGCTTGTTTAATGGGAAACTGCCCAGTTTGGTTGTGTGATTTTTCTGCAGTTTATTCAGTGGCTCAGGGGCCGGATGCAGAAAGTAGGCTGTAGGGCTTGCTTGGGGCAAGCATCAAGATAGGTGCTTAGTGCACTAAGTTTTAACCTTTATTACTGTATTATATGCATTTTATTTTTTTATTTTTTATTTATTTTTTGGAGACAGAGTCTCGCTCTCTCACCCAGGCTGGAGTGCAGTGGCATGATTTTGGCTTACTGCAACCTCTACCTCCCAAGTTCAAGCAATTCTCATGTTTCAGCCTCCTGAGTAGCTGGGAATACAGGCGCACACCACCACGCCCAGCTAATTTTTTGTATTTTAGTAGAGACGGGGTTTCACCATGTTGCCCAGGCTGGTCTCGAACTGCTGACCTCAGGCAATCCAACCACATTGGCCTCTTAAAGTGCTATGATTACAGGCATGAGCCACCGCGCCCAGCCTGCATTTTAAAAAATAAGTTTTTGCTAAATACTGTTTTACTACATCTATATATTTTTATGTGTAATATTTTTATTGTCACTCAATTCAAAATAATTCAAATTTCTTTTGTGATTTCTTCTTTAACTTGTGGGTTATTTAGAAGTGTGTTTTTAAACTTTCCAAGCATGTAGAGATGTCTTGGTTATATTTATATTATTGATTTCTAACTTAATTGAATAGATATCAGAGAACTCTTCTGTCTTATTTCAATCCTGTGAAATGTTTTGAGACTTGCTTTGTGGTCCAGTATACTGCTAGTTCTTGTAAACACGGTGTGTTCTTTTTTAAAAAAAAAGTATATTGTGCAGTTGTTGGATATAGTGACATAAATAGAGGGAGATACAGATATCCATCCATAGGCAAGGTTTATTAATGATATTAAATTCTCCTATATTCTTTATGATCTTTTAATCTACCTGTTGCATCATTTTTGAAAAAGGTATATTAAAAATATTCATACTTTGAGTTCCAGGGCTGGGACCTGCTTTCTCATTTGGCATTTTGATAGAATGTACAAGAGAAATTAGAACTTTTTACTGAGAAAATTCTGACTGGTTACAAATTGAAGGAGAAGCTAAAATTATCCTGACTCTCACAACTACATGAGTTGGTAGGTTTTAAAAACTGAGATTGAACCTAATGTTACCAGAAGTATGAGGGTTCTGTGTTCCTGTCTTCTTGGGGGAAAGGATTCCACCAAGAGACCAATTAGTAAAGTAAGCAAAAGGTTTATTAAGGAAATAAGAGTACACTCCAAGAGAAGAGTGGGCTGGCCTGGCTGGGAGCAGCCCCAAGAGTTCTGCGTTGCGGGCTTTTATTATGTCGGACTCTTCCTGCCTCTGTTTCAAGTCTCTGCCTTTGTCTTACCTAGTTTCCCAATTCTGTCTTAAGTCTCCACCTTTGTCCCCACCTAGTTCCTGCCGAGGTTTGTAGGATTCTGCCTTACTCTCAGTTGATGCGCATGCTGTGGGGCTCAGTGATCAATACGAATCCTACCTAATGACGGTGTTGCTCATTACCACCATCCCTGGAAGGTTCTTTAGCAGTCAAATCTGTATTTATTGCCTCTGCGTATCTCTTAGAAATTTCCCTTTTGCCCTTCTTATTGGCATGTAGCTATATTCTGACAGGTTAATTACAGAGTAAGTGATTACTGGGCATCTTAAGGGACGTTTCAGGACATTCCTTTCTGCATAGGTAGTTTCCCACCTCTCTGCTCATATCTAGCAGCATGTTTTGGTTGGTCTCGGAGGCGTGAGATTTTCCAGAGCTTTCGCCTCCAGGGGCTCCCCCTACTGCTTATGTCTAGCTATCTGCCTCCTCTAACACTAAGGACCTTTCAATTCTACTCTCTACCTGTATAGATCTGAGGTCCAAAGAAGAGCATGACAATCACTGTAGTTGATAGAAATCTGCAATTAGAACCCAATACTCTTTCCATTCTTGTACTCCTTTAGCAACTAGTAGTTTAGTCTGTAGCACATTTTAAGATTGAAATATTTCTACTTGAATATTTAGAAACTCTTTTTTTTTTTTTTTTTTTTTTGAGATGGAGTCTTGCTCTGTCACCCAGGTTGGAGTGCAGTGGCGTGATCTCGGCTCACTGCAAGCTCCGCCTCCCAGGTTCACACCATTCTCCTGCCTCAGCCTCCCAAGTAGCTGGGACTTCAGGTGCCCACCACCACACCTGGCTAATTTTTTGTATTTTTAGTAGAGACAGGGTTTCACCATGTTAGCCAAGATGGTTTCAATCTCTGGACCTCAAGATCTGCCCATCTCGGCCTCCCAAAGTGCTGGGATTACAGGCATGACAGAAACTCCTACTTATGCATTCTTATGTCAAAGAAAAACTCACAATGGAATTTGCAAAATTTTTAAGAAATAGAGAAAATTTAAATAGTACATATTAAAATTAAAATATAGAGCACACCTAAATCTGTCCTCTGAGGAAATTTTATAGTATTAAATTTGTTACTAATATAAAAGAAGAACGAAAAATGAACTAAGCTTCTAACTTAGTAACTTCAAAAAGTAACAGTAAAATAAACCCAAGGAAAGCAGAAAAAATGAAATCATAAAAGATGAAAGCAGAAATTAATTAATTTAAGCAGAAAACTCAAGAGAATGAGAAGACAAGACCACAAACTGGGAGAAAATATTTACAAAACATACATCTGATAAAGAAGCTATCTAAAATATACAAAGAACTCTTAAAACTCAACCATAAGAAAACAACCTAATTTAAAAGAGCAAAGACCTTAACAAACACCTTACTAAAGAAGATATGTGGATGTCAAATAAGCATATGAAAAGATATTTCACATCATATGTTATCAGGAAAACCGCAAATTAAGACTCTTTTCCATTGCATATGATACAAATTCAAAGAGCTAGTTTCCTCAAAATTATAAAAGTTAATACAAAACAAAGATACTAAAATAGAAAAAGGACATGTGAAATAAGTAGATTACAGGCAAGGAAATCACAAGAAAAGATATTTACTTTATAACTGAAGTAATACAACAAAAATGAAAAGTCATTTTTCATCTATAAAATTAACAAAACATTTAAGTTTAATGACATCCAGTATTGATACATGTATATGGGAAAACAGGCAATCTATCACACAATTACTGGGAATATAAGTGGTGCAAACTTTTAGAGGACAGTTTACACATACTTTCCAATTCTAAATATTCATTAAACTTGGCCAACTTACAAAAGAGTGGCAAAAATACAAATAAGTACCGTAGTACTTATTAAAGCATTGTTTCTAATGCCTAAGAAAAACTGGAAACTATATAAATGTTCATTAATCAAGGACTAGTTTTAAAAATTAAGACATCCATTCCATGAAGTACTGAAGTAGATCCACCTGTCCTGATGGGAGAAGGGTGAGAGCATGGCTTTGGAGCCAAACCTCCTGGGTGCAAATCCCAACTCTGCCATTTACTAGCTGTGTAATATGAGGCAAGTTATTCAGCCTCTCTGTGCCTCAATCCTCTTGTGTAAAATGTGTGTAGTAGTACCCATCTCAGAGGGCTATTGTTAGATTTAAATAACTTAATAGAATGCTTAGAACAGTGCCACCACAGAATAATCTTTCACTGAATATTAATTATTATACATTATTATTAAGTGGCACAAATGCAGGACATAGGCCAGTGTGTAGTATGGGCTCTTCTGTAGAAGAAAGGGGGTGGAGTAAATGAGGGAATGAGGAGACAGAGAGGGAGGGTGGGAGAAAAGCATAGAAATACTTAAATGTGGAGGGGAAGAGACTTATCATCTTCATTTTACACTTTTGTCTGTATTCCTTGAATTGCCTAACTGTATTGTCAGGAAAGCTAGTCTGTGATAACAAAGAAACCCCAAAGGCTGGGCATGCTCACGCCTGTAATCCCAGCAATCTGGGAAGCCAAGGCAGGTGGGTCACTTGAGCCCAGGAGTTCGAGACCAGCCTGGCCAACATGGTAAAACCTCTTCTCTAAACAAAAAAAATAAAATACAAAAATTAGCCAGGCATAGTGGTGCATGCCTGTAGTCCCAGCTACTTGGGAGGCTGAGGTGGAAGGATCACTTGAGTCTGGGAGGTTGAGATGCAATGAGCTGTGATTGCACTATTGCTTTCCAGTGTTGCTCTGGACACCAGAGCAAGACCCTGTCTCAAAAAATAAAAATAAGAAACTCCCAAAATGTAGTGATTTAAAGAACAAAAATTAATTATCTTTCTCAGGGAAGTCCAAGGAGAGTGTTCCAGGTTGGCCAGTATGTATGTTTATGTTCCATACAGTCACTCAAGGCCCCACAGCTCTGCCATCCCCTAGGGGCAATAGTTTTTACATTTGAATGCATATTAGAATCCTTGGCAGAGCTTTGGAAAAAAATCACATTGCCCAGCCACAAACCATATCAATTAAATCAGAATCACTGGGCCAGGGCACAGGCATTAATATTTACTCCAGAAGATTCTTGTGCAGCCAAGTGCCTTAGGGCTTTATCATCTATGGTTTAATTGATGATATGGTTTAATTATGGTTAATTGTTGATGCCCAGGCCATCTATGGTTTAAGCCTCTGAGAAGGGGAGGAGAGCATGGAGGAGGACCACCTTCCGTACAAAGGGCCTGGCCCAAAACAGGCACACATCATATGTGCTCCCATTCCATTGTTAAGAGCATAATCACACTCTCATGCTTAGCTCAAAGGGGGACTGGCAGCCACATGGCTAAAATTCTGTTTCTAGAAAAAAAGGGTAGAAGGGATTTTGGTGGTCAGCTGGCAGGCTCTGTGACATAAACCACGTGAGAGTATTACCTTGCCCTCCCACGCAAAAAATTACAACACCAGAGATTATGGCCTAACTTTTTCTTTATAATTTTCTGTATTTCAGAACTCTAATGTTATTTTTTAAGTTAGAAAAAGGAAACATAGTTAACCCTTTTTCATTGCATATGACAGCTTACCATGTACTATTGTGTCCGGAATTGGTGGGTTCTTGGTCTCACTGACTTCAAGAATGAAGCCGCGGACCCTCACGTTGAGTGTTACAGCTCTTAAGGTGGCGCGTCTGGAGTTTGTTCCTTCTGATATTCGGATGTGTTCAGAGTTTCTTCCTTCTGGTGGGCTCGTGGTCTCGCTGGCTTCAGGAGTGAAGCTGCAGACCTTCGTGGTGAGTGTTACAGCTCATAAAAGCAGTGTGGACCCAAAGAGTGAGCAGTAGCAAGATTTATTGCAAAGCGTGAAAGAACAAAGCTTCCACAGTATGGAAGGGGACCTCAGTGGGTTGCCACTGCTGGCTTGGGCAGCCTGCTTTTATTCTCTTATCTGGCCCCACCCACATCCTGCTGATTGGTAGAGCCCAGTGGTCTGTTTTGACAGGGCACTGATCGGTGCGTTTACAATCCCTGAGCTAGACACAAAGGTTCTCCAGGTCCCCACCAGATTAGCTAGATACAGAGTGTGGACACAAAGGTTCTCCAAGGCCCCACCAGAGTAGCTAGATACAGAGTGTTGATTGGTGCATTCACAAACCCTGAGCTAGACACAGGGTGCTGTTTGGTGTGTTTACAAACCTTGAGCTAGATACAGCATGCCAATTGGTGTATTTACAATCCTTGAGCTAGACATAAATGTTCTCCAAGGCCTCACCAGAGTAGCTAGATACAGAGTGTTGATTGGTGCATTCACAAACCCTGAGCTAGACACAGGGTGTTGATTGGTGTATTTACAATCCCTGAGCTAGACATAAAGGTTCTCCACGTCTCTACCAGACTTAGGAGCCCAGCTGGCTTCACCCAGTGGATCCCGCACCGGGGCTGCAGGTGGAGCTGCCTGCCAGTCCCGGGCCGGGCGCCCGCACTCCTCAGCCCTTGGGTGGTCGATGGGACTGGGCACTGTGGAGTAGGGGGTGGCATTCGTTGGGGAGGCTCCGGCCACACAGGAGCCCATGGAGGGGGTGGGAGGCTCAGGCATGGCGGGCTGCAGGTCCCGAGCCCTGCCCCGCAGGAAGGCAGCTAAGGCCTGGAGAGAAATCAAGCGCAGCGCCGGTGGGCTGGCACTGCTGCGGGACCCAGTACACCCTCCGCAGCCGCTGGCCCGGGTGCTAAGCCCCTCATTGCCCGGGGCCGGCGAGGCCGGCCGGCTGCTCCAAGTGCGGGCCCGCCAAGCCCAAGCCCACCCGGAACTCCAGCTGGCCCGAAAGCGCTGCGCCCAGCCCCAGTTCCTGCTCGCACCTCTCCCTCCACACCTCCCTGCAAGCTGAGGGAGCCGGCTCTGGTCTTGGCCAGCCCAGAAAGGGGCTCCCACAGTGCAGCGGTGGGCTGAAGGGCTCCTCAAGTGCCGCCAAAGTGGGAGCCCAGGCAGAGGAGGCGCCGAGAGCCAGCGAGGGCTGTGTGGACTGCCAGCACGCTGTTACCTCTCACTATTGTATGACTTTCTCATTTCAGTTAGAGGATAAAACCATGAGCGCTTTGGAATCGTGATTTTGGTACCACATTTTAAAATGCAGTTTAGAAATTTGAGTGTACCTATCCCAAACACTGCTGAATTCAAGACTCTCTTCCTCCCAAAGTTTATATATGGACAAGCCTCCTGCAGGCTCCTCCTCAACTGCTGGTAAGAGAGATTAGTGGTCTCCTCTCCTTTTCCTCACCCCCAAGTCTCCCAGATTAGCACTTGTAAAATCACTTCTTATGCTGCAGCAGACAGGTTGTTCTGCCAAGAATTGGCTTGTGCTCTGGAGAAAAGAGCCCTATTTTAAGAGATGCCACAGACTGCCCGTTCTGCTGAAGGAGACATGGGAGTGCTGGGACTTCCACCTGTCAAAACATGATTTGGAGTTCTTTTGGAAAGTGGAATATGCTCAGAGACCACAAAACTGACTCCCTCCAGACCCTCTTCGTTCTCCAGTTTCACTTCATTTCCACATCATTTGGAGCTCCTTAATCCTGGAGGTGAGGCCAAGTAACGTGATGGATGTTACAAGGGGAAAGGACTAGATTTCCTAATTTAGCAGTGAAAACCCCAGAAAGAGGAAAGAGAAGCTAGAAAAATATGCTTCCTTGTCAGTAGAGACGAAGGGATTTTAAATGTGGTACTTAGAAGTTGACTGTTTGAAGATCACACAGTTTACCATTTAAGCCTTCTTAGACACTTGAGAGTAAAAGGGAGCACCCTTCATTACACTGGACTGATAGCCATACCAAGGCTGTCCTGGGCAACTGGGCTACGTGGTATCTTAATAGTTAGGTGGCCCCTTTCACTAACAGACAAGACATCTTTGGTCTATATTTCTAACTTTTTAGTGTCCAGTGGGCCTGTGACCTACACAGTTGTTATGCTGAATTAGGGAAGTGCAGCTTCATCAGGGACAGTTGCCATTAAATCCACTGGGCCAAAGAGTTCTGTTGGCAGCTCACACCTCTGTCAGAGACAGCCCAGACCTTAACCTTAAAGTAGGTACATTTAGCTTTCAGAGCACACATGAGTGCTAAAACAATCAGGACTTTTCCTGGTTGTACAGAAGAAAGAGCAATGGATGCCGAAGTTCCATGCATTTGCTAGGTGCATGCTTTTTGTGGGATTCTAGAACATTCCATTCCAAGAGCCTTTGCAAAAACCAACACAGCATCTGAAAATGCATGTGTGCTGGCTAAACTGTGGTATAAACTCATACCAGTTAGCCAAGTTCAGAAGGCTGGGGCCAAGGGAGCTGGAAGTATAGCATTGTTCATGGCATTGCATGAGAGAAGATATTTCCACTGCAATACAAAATAACTTTGACTATCTGTGAAGTATATGTGATTCCTTTTAAAAAATTAATCTAATTATATACAGATTTTTCAAGGTTTTCTAAGAAACTAATTTTACCATATTAAAACAATTGTATTTCTTCCTTCCTTATACATTTCTTTTCTTTCTCTTGTTTTATTGCCCTGGCTAAAATCTCCAGTGAAAGCTGAATAACATGTTAGTCATCACTAACAACCTTGGAAAGGTCTTAAGGGAAATACTGTTACCATTTCACTAGTATAAGTGAGATTGGCTGTAGGGAGTTTTAAAAGCTCCTTTCCAGAATCAAGAAGTTCTTTTTTATTCCTACATTGCCAAGAGATTTTAACATGAGTGGATAGTTTTCCTTCTCCCTTAACTTGGTGAATTATATTAATTAGTTTTCCAAAAATTAAACTAACTTGCATTCCTGGCACAAACTCAGCTTGGTTGTGTATTGTGTTTTTATACTCTGCTTATATGTATTAGTATTTTTGTATCTATGTTCACAGGTGAGATTGACCTATAATTTTCAAATCTGTTGCTCTTCTTGGTCAGGTTTTAGTTTTTGGTATTAATGTTACACTATCCCCATAAATTGAGTAAGGCACTATGCCTTCTTTTCCTGTTTTCTAAAAAAAGAAAAAAAGTGTATATAAAATTAGATTAGTTGTTCCTTAATTTATAATATTTTATTTTGAGTTGGTTTCTAGTAAGGAACAGGTTCTAGGAATTTGTTTATCTAACTTTCCAATTAATTTGCAAACTTATTTATAATATCATCTTATTCTCTAAGTGTGTATGCATCTGTCTGCATCTCTAGTATCATGCCTGTTAGTATTTATACCTTCTTTTTTTCTTTTTTAAGATGGGAATTATCTTTTTCTCTTTTCAAAAAACCAACTTATGACTTGCTAGATTCTCTCTACTGAATAATTGTTTTCTATCCTAACTTCTTTTTTTTTTGCTTCCACCTACTTTCTTTGGGCTTTTTCTACTCTTCTTTGTCTTATTTCTGATGATGGATACCTAGCTTATTTATTTTCAGTTTTTCTTCTTTTCTCACTAAATTCTTCTCTATGTATCATAGTAACTAGATGTAGTCTTTTTATCATTCAGTTCTTTTCTAGTTTGATTTTTTCTTTGACCTATGTGTTATCTAAAAACACATTTTTAAATTAACAAAATATGAGGTTTTTCTAATTGTCTTTTTGCTATTGATTTCAAACTTTATTGCATTGTCCTCAGAGACTGTGGCCTGTATGATACCACTTCTCTGAAATGTATTTAGACTTACCTGCCAATGTTATGGTCAACTTTCCTAAGTATTTCACAGGTGCTTGAGGAAAATATATATTCATGAATTTTTGAGTACAGTGTCTTATGTATGATCTTTAGATCAAGCTTGATATTGTGCTGCTCAAATCTTCTATATTCTTGCTCAATTTTTGACTGCTTGTTATATCAATTACTAAAAAAGGCATTTCAAAATCTACCACAACAGTAATTTGTCTATTTCCTTTTGCAATTATGTCTGTTTATGCTTTATGCATTTTGAGGTCAAGTTATTAGGTACATACAAGTTCAGAATTGCTATATATTTCTTTTTCACTTTGGCTCTCTGCACTGCATTTTGGATAATTTGTTTACATCTGTCCTTCATTTTACTAATTCTGTCAAGTTGTGTTTAATCTGCTATATAGCCTATCCTATGTGGTTTTTGCCGTTACTTTTAATGACAACCTAACAATGTGATGTTATGACATATGTATACAATGTAAAATAATTAAATGAAACTAATTAATATATTCATTACCTCACATACCATTTTTTGTGGTGAGAACATTTGGAATTTATTCTCTTAGCAATTTTGAAATACAACATAAATTATTAGCTATAGTCAACATGTTGTGTAGTAGATCTCAAAAATGTATTCCCTCTGTCTAACTGAAACTGTGTACCCTTTGACCAACATCTCCCCATGCCCCCATCCCAGCCTCTGCTAACCACCATTCTACTCTCTGCTATTATGAGTTCTACTGTTTTATATTCCACGTATGAGCAAGATCATGTACTATTTGTCTTTCTGTGCTGACTTCTTTCACTTAGCATGATGTCCTCCAGGGTTATCCATGTTGTTGCAAATGACAATTCCCTTCTTTTTTAAGGCTGAATAGCATTCATTATGTGTATATACCACATTTTCTTTATCTGCTAAATGGCCATTATCAAAAAGACAAAAGATAACAAGTGTTGTCAAGGATGTGGAGGAAAGACAACCCTTGTACACTGTTGGTGAGAATGTAATTTAGTATAGCCATTATGTGAAATCATATGGAGGTTTGTCAAAAAACTAAAAATAGAACTACCATGTGATCAGCAATTTCTGGATCTATGTCCAAGGAATTTGAAATCACTGTATCAAAGAGATAAATGCACTCATGTTCATCACAGCATTACTCACAAGAGCCAAGATATGGAATCAGCCTGGCATTTATGAACCTCACCATTGCAGGAGCTAGTGGCTGAAATCAGTGCTAACTGCCAGTCTGAGAAGTCTACATTCAATTGATCACATTCAAAATTTCACACACCTGTCTTTTTCATGTAAAGTTTTTCATTAATGGCTTAATTTATATTTAATTACCAAATAATGAACTCCAAGATTATTTATTTTCTGGGCCAGAAATCAACAAATCATCCTCTAGCATTTAGTGTTCTGTGTGCTTTTCCTGTGATCATTAGGCATAGAACTCAGGAACTTTATAATTCTCATTAGGGCCTAGTTACCAGATTATTTAAAGCATAAATCTTATTGCTAATTACAATGGCTGAGGAAAAACAAAAACAGAAACTAACTTTTTCACCGTCCTGATATGGCTCCTTTAAATGGGCCTCCTAATCATGAAGGAGATGGCATGTGTAATGGATACTTTTTTCATCTCGATGCTCATGAAGGCAAGTGCATTTCTTTTGCAGATGAATTTCGGGAAATGGTCCCATAACTCCTTCTGTAATAAGACACTTAATAAGATAAAATCAGATGAAAATCAAGGCTTCTACCCTTAAAATAGTCCAGAATAATATTGGATCATTCGAATGGGGAGCCCAATTTAAAGAAGCTGAGCATTATCTTACATTTAACAGACATTTGAGTTTAGCCAAGATTAGAAAACAGAATCTCTTGCTAGCTCATGAGGGAGCTCACAGGAATTTAGTCATTCATTCAACACCTATTTAATGAGTGGCTGCTGTGCACTGTATTCCAGAATTAGGGAGTCAGATATGAACAAAACAGGCATAATTCTATGTCTGTGGGGCTCATGGCCTAAAGAAGGAACAAACAGATTATTGTGTGATTCCAGTCAGGGAATGCTGAAAGGTCTAATGCTCTGAGTGGGTCTTCATTCAGACCATAGGGATGACAGATGTGGCATTATAGTTCCTCTTGAAGGATTGGGGAGCTGGTTAGACAAAGATAGATTTGTCAGTGTTGGAGGCCAGAAGGGAAGAAGCAAAGTCCTGGAGGGCCCAATGTGGCTAAGATTGCTTTCTTCCTTATTCTTCCTTCTTCCTTTTTCCCCTTCTCTTCATCTTAATTTCCATCTTCAGTAATAGTAAAGCATAGTATAGGTGGTAAGGGGCAAAGGGAAGAAGAATACTGAATTATCAGAGAAGAGTCTCTGCCTTTTGGACTCGCTAGATACCAGACCTGGTACACAACATAGAAAACCAAATACATCCAGATCTATGCCAAGACAAATAATAATTAAACTTCTAAAAACTAAAGAAAAAAATGGAAAGCACATAGAAACAATGCATTACTTACAGGGAAAGATCAATGAGGGTGACAGCAGAGTTCTCCATCTCAAACCATGGAGGCCAGAAGGAAGTGGCACAATATTTTTTAAGTGCTGAAAGAAAAGCATGGTCAACTGTGAATTCCTTATCTGGGGAAACATTCCTTCAGGAAGGAAAGGAAAATCAAGACATTCTCAGCTGGGCGCGGTGGCTCACACCTGTAATCCCAGCACTTTGTGAGGCTGAGGAGGGTGGATCATGAGGTCAGGAGATCAAGACCATCCGGGCTAACACGGTGAAACCCCGTCTCTACGAAAAATACAAAAAATCAGCCGGGCATGGTGGCGGGCACCTATAGTCCCAGCTACTCAGGAGGCTGAGGCAGGAGAATGGTGTGAACCCGGGAGGCAGAGCTTGCAGTGAGCTGAGATCGCACCACTGCCCTCCAACCTGAGCGACAGATCGAGACTCCATCTCAAAAAAAAAAAAAAAGAAAGACATTCTCAGAAAAAGGAAAACTAAAAGTTTGTCATTAGCATAAATATTATATATATAATATATGTAAAATGTAAAAATATCTATATATAAAATATATAAATCTATGTATTATATATCTATATATAATATATCTATGTATTATATATCTATATATAATATATCTATGTATTATATATCTATATATAATATTTCTATGTATTATATATAATTCACACACACACACATATATATATTTCGTTTTCTTTTTTTGAGATGGAGCCTCACTCTGTCACCCAGGCTGGAGTGCAGTGGTGCGATCTTGGCCCACTGCAACCTCTATTTCCCGGCTCAAATGATTCTCCTGCCTCAGCCTCCCAAGTAGCTGGGATTACAGGCACCCACCACCGTGCCCAGCCAACTTTTGTATTTTTAGTAGAGACGGGGTTTCATCATGTTGGCAAGGCTGGTCTCGAACTCCCGACCTCAGGTGATCCGCCTGCCTCAGCCTCCCAAAGTGCTGGGATTACAGGCATGAGCCACCACACCCAGCCAGCAGATATATTTTTAAAGAGTGGCTAAAGAACTTCCTCAGGGAGGAAATGGTAAAAGAAGGAATCCTGGAGCAGAGCAGCCCCAGTAAGGGAGTACTTAGGAATTAGTGGGTAAGGAAAGAATCAAAAAGGCTTATAGTGTCCTCAAGAAGGAAGAAGAAAGGAAGGAAGGAAGAAGCAGCAATGGAAAGAGTAAAAATATGGGTACATACAATAGATTATCTCTCTCATGAGTTTTATAAATCATATTTGGTAGCCGAAACAAAAATTATAACCCCATCTGACATTCAAGACAATTATATGGAAAAGTGGGAAAGGCAAAGGAACCTAAATGAAAATAAGGTTTTCATACTTCACTCAAAGTGGAAAAATGTACACACAGTACTGTGATAAGGGACAGATATGTGTTATAATACCAAGAGCAACCACTACAGAAACTATATAAAGAAATACAGTAAAAAACCCTATGAGTAAATTAGGATGGGATCCCAAAAAATGTTTAAGCCACAGGAAGGCAAGGAAAAGAGAAACAAAGGAATGAGAACTAGAAGAAACAGTAGCAGAAGAAACTGCTAAAGATTTTTCAAAATCTAGGAAGATTCTTACAAACTTTTGGAAAGTTCTGCATCTTCCCAGCGGAGCCCCAGTCCGAACTCCATGACAATAACTTCTCACGGTCTGAAAGGTCCTCTCAAACTAGGGTGTTCCAAGACTACCCAGAAGGAATGGATGTGATTCTGTAAGTGACCTCAGTTACTCTTGGCAGCCACCTGAAAACATACTTAAAGAACTTGCTTTTCCCTCTGTAGAGGCTTCCTTTGGAGGAATGGGAAGACTGTGGTAGAGGGGTTTTCGCACTTTGGGCAAGCTCCCCCAACACAGGAGGTGCCGTAACTCAGCCTGGGAGTCCAGGTGAGAGCCACCAGGGCAGACCTTGCTGCTCTTCGCCAGGTGCCAGGACATGCAGTGTGAGCTGGCTTTCCTGGCTGCTTAGACACCTGCCCCCTGCCTCACACTCAGGACCTCTGGTGTTGCAGAAAGAATACCAACCCTATCAGCAGGCATTCCAGGCTTAAATCCTAGCTCAGCCCCTTACTAACTTTCTGTCCTCCAGTTCCACTATGCATCAGAGATAATGCTGATTCAGGGAGGTGCTGGGAAGAATAAAAAAGGTAACCCAGTACCTACTTCAGGGGACCTCTAATGAATGGTGGGTGCTCCCAATTTCCAGAACTGGGTTCAGAGAAGAGGTTTTGACAGCCATGGCCCCCTATATTCCAGCAGGTAGTACATAGCAGCAAGCGGATCTTGGGGTGGGCACTGAGGCTGGTTGGCATTCAGAGCTCTGAGGTAGGAACAAGGGAAGCCAGCGCCATGCCCTATGACCAGGACAATGCTGGGGGTGATTGGGGGAATTCATAATATGCCAGAAGGCATTATCAGTTAACTCCTCTCATGCCACTGCTACATGGATGAACATATTACCACAGCAACTGTTGCTGGACATGCACGAAGATATGATTGTCCCCTTGGAGAGAGGTCCCAAGAATAAGTGGGACAAGCAACCCAGTGTGGCTATCATGAGGAAGTGGTGTGGCTGAGTTAGTGTGGATTCTGACACCAGCTCCATCTGCCCTTGGACAAAGCTCCAAAGCCACACTTTCTCCTCAGTCAGATGAGTCTAACAGTCCCAGCCTCATAGTGCTGTGGATGAAATTCAGTGAGAGGCACATGCAAGGGGCTCAGCCCTGCGCCTGGACAGGAGTAAGCACCGATACATGTTACCTGTTATTATTGCTGTTGTTGTTATTGTTATCACTGGGAAGTGAGATGGGTAAGTAGATCAACAGAACAAAGAATACAAACTGAAATGTCTACTTCAAGAAGGGAGCGTGTTATGAGAGACCAGGCTTTAGTTCTATTACAGAGGGCATTTATCCAGTGTGAATGTGATAGGTTAAGAAGCCAAAGCAAGAGGGCTAGTCTGTGATCAGTGGCATGGTAGCCAATGTTTAACTAGTTCTCCAGGGGAAAAGAAAGCTTTGATTTGTAGTGTTTGCCAATTTCCACTTTGTAAATACTACTACCTTGTACATTGTTAAGCTGCCAACATGTCATCACTGAATGCAGAGTTGGGAAAAAATGCACACAGAGAGCTCTCTGAATCCAGAACGAGTCTGCTTCAGCGCACCACTGACTGGGGTGGAGCGGGGTGGAGCTGGGTGTTTCCAAGAAACAACAGGAAGATTCAGATTGGAGACTGCACTAGGGATTATTACTTTTTCTGTGACCAGCTGGCAGGTAGGAGTGCCACTGCTGGGGCACAAAGATGTCTGTGCCTCAGTACACCATTGTCTTGTGTTTGTAAGTGGGGACAGACAGGATACCCTATGCTATAAAAAGGAGAGGGAGCAAGACCCAGTCACCGGGAAGGAGGCTGGCAGAAGTGCCAGGCTCTGTGCAGAAAAAGGTGGGGAGCCACGAAGAACAAGACCCAGGCCAAGGGCTGGTTGACCTGGGAGCCAATAAGCAGTGATGCTGTGGGAAGACAGCAGGGGTCCCCAAGGCTTTTGGCACCTGCTTTGATTGGCAGCAAGTAGGGGTAGGAGGGGAGGGGCGACAGATGTTGGAACTCATCAGTCTTTACTAGTCTCCAAACCTCAGAATTTTTTTCTCAGTTGTTCAGATGGTTGTGGTTCTTAGGAATCTGCACTCCTTATTTTAGTCAGAACTGGCTCAGAACCCAGAGCAGGACTGGAGCTAAGAACATAAGCTGAAGGATCAGTCAATACAACTATGAGGAACACAGTTGTGGATCTCTCCATTACTGGAAAACCAGGAATTGTTACCCTAATATATCCTGAATGTTAATCAGCTTTTATTCATTCATCCAGCTGATATTGGCCCAGTGCCTGCTCTGTGCCAGGTACCATGCTTGAGTTAAAGACACAGACCTGAATAGATGAGGCTCCTACCCTTCAGGACCTCAGAGTCTAGTATGGGAGACAGAAAACCATCAGCCCCAACCCTGCAGAGCTAGTGCTGGTGCTGGGAGGTCACCCAGCAGGCAGTGCAGAGGCCCTAGGTATGTGAGCCAGGAAACCAGAGCCCATCTCTGTGGCTGGAGCCTGTGGCTGGGAAGAAGTGCAGGGCCCAGCCCCAGAGGGCTTTCTCAGCCCTGGTAGGGAGTAGGATTATCTTGAAAACAGAGGACAGCCATTAGGTATTTTTGGCAGAGGCTGGCATGCTCAGATTCATGTTTTTAAGACAATGGCTCTGGCTGCTGGCTGGAGGCAGGAAGTCAGGAAGGAGGTTACTGTAGTGATCCATGGCAGGGGATGAAGACTTGGCCTTGGTGGTAACCAGAGGAATGGTAAGACACAGATAGAGATCTAGGCATGCGGAGGGTGTGGGGGAGAGAGGAGTCAGGAGTGATTGCAGCTTGGGCACCTGCACAGGTGCTGGTGTCATTCCCAGGGAGGCGGCCCCAGAAAGTAGCAGCTTACAGGGCAGATGATGCATGGATGTGAGGGCCTGGGATCCCTCTGGTGTACAGCACATCTAGGACTCCAGTTTTACTGCTATATGACTACTCTTCTGTGGTGACAGGAGACACTAGGTGACAGGAGAAACGGTTGGATGGGGAAAGTAGGCATCTGACTGCCAACTTAATCCAAAACTTGACTCTTAGTTATTAAGAAGTATTCAGTCTTTCCTTACTAAGCACTTAAGTTTAAGAAGCATTTTTGCTTGCATTATGTTATTTTAAACTTTCAACTATCCATGAGGTGTGTGGAGCCATTATTTCAATTTTGTACCTGAAGAAATTGATGCTTACAGAGGCTGTTAGAACATCATCCTTTTTCATTTACAAGCCTTGAAGCCATCTTTAAGCTTGGCGGCTTTCCATGCAGGTTCTTCCAGGCATGAGACTGGAGAGTAGTCACATAGCAGTGGAACTGGAGTCCAGATAGGCTGTGCCTAAATGCTAGAAGTGTTTATTGGATTTGACTGAGACTCAAAAAAATTAACTCAAGTAAGAGGCAAAAACAAAGGCAAAAAAGAGACATGAGACTTTATAGGATGGTTTTCTGAGGTTTACAGAAATATTATCATAAAGCTTTTATATGTTTGTTCCAAGGGAAGGGCCTCTCTCTCTTGGATGTTGCTGGCTTATTATATTTTAATGGCCTTGGCAATGGATCGTTCATGCAGAATTGCATTTGCTTCCTTAAAAACCATTTTCTATAGATTTCTATTTTCTTCTCCAAAATTATATACAGGGTCTTTAGGCCAAGGTAAATGTGGATAATGCAAAAGCCTGTGAGTCTGTTTCAGTGGGAAAAGGTCAAGCAAAGTCACACCCTACACTGCATATACCTCTACTAATAATATAAAAGTGCTTCTCTCAATCCTTTTATTTATGACCTTGGGAAAGTCTCTCTTATGAGTTATTGTATCTAGTATGGTGTTACTGGATGCTGAAAAACACTTCATGAATACTTATTGCATTCAAAATTTCATCAAGAATAATCAACATGCTCAGTTTTATTTCTGTTCATTTTTTCTTGCATGGTGAGCTTTGAGACCTTGTACAAAATCCCTGATCTTTCTGGGCCTCATCTGTGAAGATGATGATGATCACGGAGCCCTGTGACACATTCCTCAGAGGTCCAGGTGCTGGCTGGTGAGGAGCTGGACAGGTGTTCTGTGCTGAGATTCACCAAAGTTGTGAAGGGTATGATTGTGTTCGGGCATTCCATGCCCTTGAAATTGGAGAGCATCAGGACTCCCTAAGACAGCTGGGGAAAAGAGGAAGGGAAGGGGCAGTGGGGGAGTTTGCCTTTGCATATGACAAGTGACCATCTGGTGCGGGGTGTGAGGCTCAAGTCCTTGAAAAAAACCCTCATTCCTTGTTGGCCACCTAGATTTTTACCTATCATCATTTCTGCTGAAGGATGGCTACTAGCCTCTAAAAGCAAGTCAGCTGGAAGCATTACAGCATAGGGTTCAGTTTTGAGAAAGGAAACCCTAACTCAGATGACCAGCTTCATTCACTTTTAACTGATTGTCTAACAAACCTCCTGGCTTATGCATTTCTCTGCCCAGGGCTATTTCAGAATATCTTTCAGAAATAAAAGGCCAGTAAATGCTGACATTTTATGCAGCATATGTTTCTGTGCCTTCCTTTCCTCAACAGTAGTGTCCTACTTCTACTTGGTGTATGTTTCCTGAATGGGTATCGAGGACATACAGTGTTGAGTTGTACTGTAGTGTGGTGGGGTGTGGAACTTAAGTAGGCTGTCTCCTCCAACATGCAGGTGGAACAGAGGTGGATCTTCAAGAAGCAGAGGATGCCATTTCTTTCTTTCAGTCATGGTTTCTTGGGTGTGGACTTCAGGAGGTCCACATGTGTGCTTCCAGGCAAGCAAGCACATCTGGCACCTACCATAGGAAGACAGCAGCCCTCAGCAGGAAGCAGGCCTCTGCACATCGAAGAGCTGAGCCAGCCGAAGGCCCCTTCTGTGTTCACCACTCCTTTGTGGCTCTGGAGCCTTCATTTGAGCCTTGATCGGACCCACTGACCTATTCTCCTGGGATTATCCCCAGCTGAGCCACCGAAGGGGTCAACTATTAACTGAGAGGGTAGAGTAGAAGAGGGTCTGGCTGTGAGGGTGAGACCCACATTTTGGGTTTCCTGGCCAGATGCTTCACCTTAGTAAAACCTTTCCTTCTAGTACTAGCCACTTTTTTAAAATTAAAGAATATGGTATTTCTCTACAATAGTAAATTTAATGGTCATGTGGCAAATCACAAACACCCCAGACCTCCTCCTGTTGTCTAATTGAAATACTAAGTACATACTTTTGCAGGCACTTGCTGAGTATATTCTTAGCTGGCTTGTGTTGTATCTGAAATACTAGACAGGAATGGTTTAATGAGTATTCGCATCATGGCAACAGGGCGTTTTGCTTGTCACTTCTAATTCTCACATCTAATAATGCATTTGATCTACAAATTAGACTGCAGGATTCTTGTCCAAGTGGCATCAGGGGCTGGGTGGGTTGAGGGAGAATTCAAACAAGATAAATGCTCTTTCTCAATTATCTCTTCCTCTTCCCAGAACCTCCCAGAAGGAGCATTTCTGTACTAAAATTGCCCAAAGAAGTCTTCATTTTCTACTCCCTGGTAATGGTGCCAAGTATTGAATTTGCATGGAAAGAGATGATATTGCAAAGAGACACATTAGAATACATTTCACAAGCTATAAGTTGCTTGTCAGAGGCTCTGTAAGCCTTGAAATGGACTCTGTCCTGAAGTGTCTCTTGTGCAGTGTGTGTTTACCTTCTTTTTCCCCAACCTGCCAGTCTGTGCTCATTCTGAAGACACAGAGCCCCTCACACTGGATGACTGTGAAGGGAGGTACATCTGGAGCTCCAAGTCAGTCCTTGAGCTTTTGAAGCTGCCACTAAATCTTGATTCAGAGACCCTGCCTAGAGTTTTTGCTGCTTGTTCATGGTCAGCACCCTAAAGCCCCCAAGATGTCTTCCTGGCTGTTTTGCATGCTTC
Source organism: Pongo abelii (assembly GCF_028885655.2). Taxonomy (NCBI): domain Eukaryota; kingdom Metazoa; phylum Chordata; class Mammalia; order Primates; family Hominidae; genus Pongo; species Pongo abelii. The sequence goes on along the minus strand of NC_085928.1, from coordinate 114,418,611 downwards.
CTGGGCTCCCTCCCTTTTCCCTGATGACAGCAACTGCCAGGAAGGGCTGGGAAAGACACTCACCCACACTGTAAGGGATAGCTATGCCTCCCCAAATCCCTCTCCCAGGTGAATTTTGTCTTCACCAGGCAAGTCCTTAAGCTGATGGAGGGGTACTCAGGAAAAATCCAGGGCTTTACTCTGGGAAGGTTTTGGCAGTGCTTGGGACTGTCTAGGGTCCCTCTTTTAACATGTGGCTCAGGTTGGTCACCCAGAACCCTGTGAAGGGAAGGTGAAGGTTCTTAAAGTCATGGTGCATTTCCTGGGTGCTAAGTGTGTCATGTACATTAGTTCAACAAATCCCCAGGAAGTCAACAAGGTAGGTATTGGCCCTTATTTACATGGTAGGAGATGAGATGAGAGAAGTTCATTACCTGCTCCAAGTCACCCAGCTAATAAGGCACTGAGCTTGGATTTGAAACAGTTTATTTGGCTCTGAAATCCAAAATATTTCCACCATCTCATTCAGATTACCTGGGAACTTGAGGTTACCACCACCAGCTTCCAGAAGCTAGTCTGTCTTCTGTGTTCCCGTCGCAGGAGTTTAGTCTGCTAGTGAGCTTCATGTTTCAGGAGGTCCAAGTCCTTTGGTACATCACAGATTTGTACTTAGTAGTGACTCCCTCCCAGAATCTCCCAGGGAGCTGAAGCCTAGGCCTGGTACCTCTGGCCCTGTTGTGCTGAACCCCTCCCTGTTAACCTCAGGGAAGCACCAGGTTCAAGAGGCCAAAGAAGAAACCCACAGCCAGCAAACAAGCGTAGGGTTTTATTAGGGGGCTTACATACAGAAGAGAGAGCCCAGTAGTGATGGGCTAGAAGGGAGAACCAACTTATGTACAGAAACAGTTCAGTGTCATCGGGCTAGACAAGATATCCACCTTATGTACAGTCCAGTGACCCAGTGGCTGCAGGCTTTTTGCAGAAAAACCACAACTGCGTGCAAACAGCATGAAATTTATATAGCATTTTTACTTAATACCCTCCCCTTAATAACCACCACCTGGCAATCTTCCTTCAACCCAAAACTTAAGACCTCAATCCGCTCTATGGCCTGTGTTCCACAGGACCGAACAGGGGCTCAGATTTTCCTCATAGACAAGGAACGAATCTCCAGGATGATCATGCCCAGATTCCCTAGTTGGAACATACATTCAGTTCCAACTATGCAGACCCAGCTATGCAGGGTCATTCTAAGGGTATGCTTAAGTTATTGCTATCAGGTATGTTTACCCTGTGAGAGGATCCTGGGAGCAAGTCTACCATTCCCAGCTAGCAGCTCCTGCTCCCACACTGGGATAGCAGTGCACCTTTACCTGGGCTCATTCTTGTCTCAACATTTTTCAAACAGAAGTGAGAGGCACCAAGCTGGTCATAGTTTACTTATCTCCCAGTCTCTGTTCTCAGACTAGCTACACCACCATTGCAATTGGATGCAAAACCAGCAACAGCAATTTGCTTCAAACTCCTAACTATCCAGAGGCAACCATCTATGCTTTCCTCCGCTCTTAAGATAAAGACAGAACTCCGTAACATCCAATGAAGGCCTGCAGGGTTGGCCCACCAGCTTTTCCACCTGTATATGTCCCTTCGCCCCTCTCTCTTCATAATGGGGGACACTCTGTCTTTCCTACTTTCCTGTTACCTCCCACCACAAGGGCTTTGCACATGCTATTTCCTCTGCCTGGAAAGTTTCCCCTTCCCTCCCCCTTCACATGTCCCAATTTTATTCTGCTGTTCAGACCTCCCCTCCATGCCACAATTCCATCATCACAGACTGCTATCCAGTGAGTTTATGTCCATCTGGTGATGTTTTACCCCACTGGATTTAGCTCCCTCTGTTTCTGCTCATCTTATTGTCCACAGTTTGTGGCACATGATAGGTGTTCAAGAAATAAGTCTTAATAGCTGATTATTTAATTATTATCACAACCCTATGAAACAAGACTGTTACCATTTCCTTTTTGCAAGTGAATAAATGGAGACTAAGAGAGGCTGAGCTGGAACTCAGAACTTGGTCTGTCTGTCTCTAAAGCTGGTGTTTATTACGCCTCCACACCCTAACTCCTCAGTCTTGCATTTGGCCTTCCATCTTGGCTTCTGTAGTAATGCTGTCCACCTCCCCTGCTTTGCAGCACAAGGACATCTGTTGCTAGTTTGGATTTTTGTTCAGACATCTGCCTGCCCTAGTGCCCAGAGGTCCCTAAGGGGTAGGAATTTCATGTTTAGTCACCTCCTTCTCTGGTACCTGTGGCTATTCCTGCCCAGGACATTGTAGATTCTCAGTAGGTGTTTGGGAATCCCGTTCCCCTCTGTTTCAGCCAGGCCTCTATGGATTACCAGTGACAGAAAACTCAACCTGACTTAAAGAAAAAGGAATATATATTAGCTTGTGTAATCGAAGACATTCAAGAGTAGACTGGATTCAGGTATGACTGGATTCAGTGTTCAAACTATACCTTCAGGGCTCAGTTCTTTTGCTGTTGCTCTCTGCTGATGAGCTGCAGTTTCAGACTTCTTAGAATAGCAAGATGATGGCTTACCAGAGCTCTGGTCCCTCCATGTCTCAGCCACTCAGCCTCAGAAACCACCTCCCTCCCCAACACTGAACAAAGGTCCTCAGCATGGCTAACAGGAGTCTGATGTGAGGTCACTTGTCTCCTCCTCACCTAATTGCTGTGGCTGGGGAGACACCCTGATTCAAGCAAGACCCATTTTTAAAGCTGAGAGTTAGGTCAGCCCCTCCAGAGAGCCAAGAGTTGGGGGTGAGGGGAGGCAGAGGGACACTTTTACCAGGAAAAGGATTAATGGATGCTGGGCCTTGAAAGCCAGCTTTCCACTACGATCTCCTTTCAAGATTTTTCAAGCTGACCTTATACCTCCTCTGACTCTGACTTCCCATTCCTCAAGTCCCTTCAGGGAAGACTGTCAGGCCTGGGGCTATAAACAGATCATGGCATCCTTCTTCCTTGAGCAGAGAGGGTGAGTCCGCTTCTAGCTTCTGCCTTCACAGGTTTTGCTGCTCTGAGAACCCCCAGCTAATGTGTGACTGGCACATCCAGCTTAGTGTCATACTTCCAGACACCCAGAGCCCACAAGCCTGGCCCTGAAAAGAGGGGCAGGACCCCAGGGGAGGGTCCTGATCCTCTTCCTTCACACTCTGAGAAGCCAGCCTTGTTTTAGAGGTAGTCGGGGGGAGAATTTCCCGAAGCCCCTAACGATGCTCTCCAGGGAGCTCAGAGAGGTTTTTCTGAGAAATGCGTGGGCAGGGGCTGTGTATACTACTCCAGCCTCTACACAGCCAGCCCACATGCAGAAACATCACATGCAGACATGCACTCACACACTTCTGCACACTCACCAACACTGCCATCTCTCTGCCTCCCTCGATTCTGCCCTTCCTCCCTCGATTCTGCCCTTCCTCCCTCGATTCTGCCCTTCCTCCCTCTCTCCCGTCTCCCTCTTTCTCTCACAGTATGCTCTCACACACATCTTTCCTACATACTCCACAGACCCTCTTCTATCCTCCTCTTTTCTCCCTCTGCCCTCTCCCACTTGTCCTTCCCTCCTTCTCCTTCTACCACCTCAGCACCTTCCCTCTCCCCCCATCTTTTTTTCTCACACACACATCCCCATTTCTCTCACATACACATACATGATATACCCAGTCTCTCTCACTCTCACGCACACTCCCCACTCACACTTCATACCATAACACTCCACCATCCCCCCTTCCCCAGACTCCAGCACCCACACCCCCAACCCTGAGCCTTCAGACCATGTCTATGACTGCTGTCCCTTCAAAGGTTGGCCTTCATAGGTTTTCTCAGGCCATTCTACCTCTAGATATACCCCGGATGGCAGTCAAATCCTAAACCGGTGTTCCATCCTCAAAGAGCAGTCTCACGCTCTCACAGAGTGCCTCAGGTGAGAGGGCTGTAGTCAAAAAAGGGGTGACCTGGGCATGGTCACACAGCCACTGTGACAGCGGTGGGGATGAAACCCAGCTCTCTGGACCTGAAGGGCAGTATTTTCTCGTGTCTCTCTTCTCATTTGAAGTCCATCTCACACATCCTGAATCCTCACTGTGTAATAAGGGAGGTGCTGTGAGGATAAAGTCAAATTTAGCATATGGCAAAGGGAGCCTCATAAATCAATACAGGAACCTGTGTGTACAGGTAATTTTGAGTTCATGAGTTTGACTCCCCCCAACCACAGCAAAATGACCAAAGAAGAAAAAGATCACTTTTAATGGGTCTGTTTCAGCTCTGGTTACAGGAATGGCCATCCCAGGCCAGAATTCCTGCATGATCTCACTAGGAGGACTCTGTGGTGGGATATCTGGACCAGCCCCAGGGGAGCTGCTATGAGAGCAAGCTAAGCAATAGGGTCTAGCCTGGCAGATTCCGCAGGGCCCGCATCTCAGAGCAGCAGGGCTGAGAGCGTGGATCACAATGTGTTGGGCAAAGGCATCGGCATCTTTGAAATAATGAAAACTTTCTTTACCAGGCAAAATAACAACTGTAAGAAAAATCTGGGCACTCTGAGATGTAGCTTGGCAAAGTTTGTGCTGCTTGGCAAAGCCCCTGGTTTACTGTTTGGGTGAAGCAAAACACTCCGCCTATCGTCCTAACTCCTCGCCTTCTGCATCAGCTTGCCTGGCTATCAGCAGCCCTGCCAACAACTCAGTAAAAGTCTCCTCTGTTGCCATGGAGGCTTTTGACTTCTTCAGTGAAGCCTAGACCTTGACTCACTGCCTTTGCAAATAAAACCAACCATGACCAAAAGAAGAAAAGCTTATGGGAATAGGAAATTAATTACTTTTCTGTATAATAGCTAAAATTATTGAGAGCTGACTCCTGTACGGTTTTAAGCACTCACCTACCCTCACAACAACTCCATAAGGCAGATATACTTTACCCATTTTACAAAGGCAGAAACTAAGGAAAGAGAGATCAAGTAACTTGCCCATGGTCTCACAGAAAGGAAGTCGAAGAGTCAGGATTCATATCCAGGTATGTTGGCTCCAGGGTTGGCATTCTTATCCTCTGACCTACAGTGCCCACAAAAGAGTTCAAAAATCTGTGGGCTTTCCAAAGAGTGGGTTCTAAGTACTCGGTTGAATCTTGGTCAGTGTTTTCAATTTTGGTAGGAAAAAAAAAAAAGTCCCCTCTCAAAGCAATTTATTCAAGGCTTCTCTTGGGAGATATTTCTGGCTATATACAGATGGAGTAGATCTTTCTACTCAGAGCCGTGAAGTCCACCATGGTGGGTAATGTTAAAATAAAAAACACCCCCCCCCTCCACCTACACGCACGAGATCTTTGGCCAGGCTCCCACTCTGGAGGTGGGGATTGAGAACAAATGTGCACGATTTCCATTCCTGAGGAAGTGTCCCACAGGGTGCTACCAGAGCTCAGAGCCTCCTGTGTCTCTGTAGACAGAAGTCTGCAGAGGCATGGAAATGCTGCAGAACCCATTTGGTGGTCTCGTCTGTTCAAACTATCTGGACTCTAAAAGGGGTACTGTGACCCTCCATTGACAATATGAACAGCAGGGGTGGAAAATGAGCTCAGTGACTTAAAGAGAATGAAGTGTTGCCACAGGAATTCAGCTGGAAGAGTGTTAGAGAGAGCTGGTGTTCCTCATCTGCTCTTCTCTGTCAAAGAAACCCTGGACACTCTGATCCGAGTTTAGTACTGCACTCCCTTTTAAAACAGAGTTATTAGCACTTTCACTATCAAAATGAAAAGTCAAAATGGATTAGCGGGTTGGATGACCTGTGTTGGGCCCCATCAGAGATCCATGATTTCAACTTATTTTTCAAGTCAAACAACAACAGCAGCCTTTTTGATATGTATATTTGAGTAGAAGTGCTTTAAGTTTGCATTTTATTTGCTAAATATAAATTTCTTTCCATTTTTTAAGAAGTAAGGCCATTGATTTTTGCCTGAAAATGAGGCATGCACCATTTCAAAGTTTTTATGTATAGCCTGCATATGTGGTACAAACCCATTTGTAATGCAATACATTCCATAAAAGTGTGAGCAGAATTTTGCACGTGTGCATTTGTCTGGAAAAGAGGGACCCTTTGGTAGCGGCTGTGGATAGTTGGCAGTGGGCAAAAAAGGACTGATTTTTTTCTTCCCTCCTAACACTCTCTGTTTATCTGCAGATCCTTTTCTATCTAAGTTCTACATAAACAGTGTTGCACTGTAAGCAATGTGCCCTGGGTCTTCATGAATATTCTGAATCATCCATGCATACTCACAGAGGGAAGCTAGTGCTGCCAACCTCTTCACAATAAAGGCATATGCATATTCTTCCTGATCAAATATTCTGTCCCCTTCTCTTTCTCAATTTTTCTGATCAAATATTCTGTCCCCTTCTCTTCTGGATGTGTGTATCTCTCTCTGTCTCTTTCACTGTGTGTGTGTGTGTGTGTGTGTGTGTGTGTGTGTGTCTTCTTACAGATCAGAGATAAAATGACCTATAGAAATATCTGGGATTATTATTGACATTTTACAGTCATTTCCAAAAATGCAAAACAAACAGCTATCTCCAGGCATATATTAAGAGGGTGTGTGTGTGTGTGTGTGTGTGTGTGTACATTTGATTAGGAATTTCAAGTCAAGATCTCTTGTTTGTTTCATTCAGCACCAGAATGAAATTTTATCTGAAAAGTATCTGGTTTTGGATAGAAAACAGATTGGACCAGCTGAGAACTGGCATTTGGAAGTGCACTGGACAATTAACCAGCTTTTCCTGTAGAACTTTCTTTCTGGTGACCACCTGATTTTGCCCTGCCTATGTAGAAGGGAGGGGGACCCACATCAGAAGAGGATGGGTGTTGCAGGAGGCACATTTCAAGAAAGTGTCTGGGTTTACAAAAAAATGTGTTTCTTCCTAGTCCAAGATAGTTTCTTCATAATTTATGTGGTCTGAGAAAAATGCTATGCTTATTAATAATAGTACTTTGCAGATGAGAGGGCACTAATATTTGAGCACTATAATATACAAAGCATTGTAATTTGGTGGAGTATGAGCATGATGTCTTTAGGTCCTTTCAACAAATTTATGAAACCAGGGTGAAGGTGAGGATGATAGCCATTTGTACAAATAAAGATACTGAGGTTCATAGAAGCAAAATAATTTGCCTGTGGTCACAGGGCTAGGGAGTGGTCACATACTCTCCATCACAGTATATGTTTACACATGCACTGGAGTCAACATGAATGGGGCCAAACATATATATACACACACTTTTGTGGTTTTCTTATACCACAGGGAGTGTACTGATTTGCCCTGCCCAAAAAAGATCCCCTGAGATTTCTCTTCCAATTATTTCCTTCCCTCTGTCCAGTCTCTTGCTGCTATTTGAAGCATGTTTGTGTTAAGAACATTTAGCTAAAGCAAACCTCATAGTCTGTGACTGACAAGAAAGCACATGATAAAATCATGTCTTTGGCTTTTCCATATCTTGAATTTACAAAGCAAGAAAGTGGGAAAAAAAAGTAAAAATTCATGTAACATTTCCCCTACAAAGTTGTATTAAACTGGGCAGCTTTAAATGAGCTTTGGTGCCTCTCCCTCTCTGTTGCACATGTGTTGATGGGTTTTTCTCGGCATTGGTTGTCTGAGATTTCACAGCTCTCCGTCACCTCCCTTCTGAAGCTGGTAATAGAAACGAGCAGTAGCACTATGCTGTTCCTTCACTCTGGTATTGCTCTCTACCCAGAGCCCTGTGTCTTTTCTTAAGAAGACTACCTGGCTTATCCTCTGTCTGGGCTTTTCTGGCCATGAGGACATAGAGTGAAGATTTTGGAGCTCTGTCCCCTGTGTCCTGGCATTTAATTATTTCTCAAGACACGTGAGCTAAATCTGAGTAGAAGAGCTTGGCAGAAAGAAAACCACCAGTTACGGTAATTTTAGTAATTAAGCAACATTGACTTGTCCTTTATTTCACAATTTGCTATTATTGATTATGTACTATAATCCTTTATTATACATTGCCTGATTGTTTTCATTGATGTTTTGCAACAGAACTATGTCAATTTTGTCTTATTTTGTACATTTTTTAGCATTTTGCATATGAATATCTGTGCAAACATTAAGAAATAAATCATAAAGGAAGAGCATTTTAAACCATTGGCTCTATTTCAACAATATGGGTGGAAAAAGTATTTCTCCTCTCCTTATTGACTGCTTTACAAAAACAGGTAGAATTTTATTCTTTTATTGATAAAACAGAAACCTGATGTGGTGAGGGTTGTAGCTGTGGCTGCCTTTGCTGCAGATGTCCTATCTCTGAGGCTGGAACTAAGCTTCTTAGTTTATTCCAGCAGGGAGTGGGAAAGTCACATGTGAGTTTAAGAACATTGACTTACTCCAGGCTAACCCAACATACATGTTTTTTGAGCAGCAACTGATGAGACCTCTATGTTCTAGGAAATTTCATTGTATAAGCATGGATTTGACAAAGATGCCACAGCATGATACTATATCCATCACCCAGGAGGGACATTAAGAGATTTCTTAGGGTTGTGAAGCTAAAAACGAAGTTCTTGGATCTTTTTCTTATTTATTTAATTTTATTTTAATCCAAGTCATGAATGTATAGACTTTAAAACATCAAATAATTCTCTTGACTTATTGAAAAGAAAAAACAGCCGCTCACCCCACTCCACCCCATCTGTGCTCCTTACACACCACTTTCAACTTTTAGCTTTCTTTCAGTATTTACCTCCAAATTTCTAAATAATATGCTTACCTTTTTTGTTTTTAGAATTTATATCTTTATTTTCTTCTATGAAAAGGTTTTGTTTTCAACACCTCCAACCCCCTCAACACATACATATCCCCCTTTCCTCCATTCTCCAAGTATATCTACAATATAGTCTTTGTTACATCAGTTTTCTGTGTTTTATTATTATAATCATAAAAAAGCAGCTTTCTGGTGTTGCTGTTGAGTCATTCTGATATTTGATCCTTTCTATGTGGCTTTTTCCCCTCTTTGAAAGTTTCTAGGCTCTTTCCTTTGGTCTCAGTATTATAAAACTTCACCAATGTGCTTTCCTTTGGGTCTTTATTTCTGCCACTGTATTTGAGCTCTTAGAGAACCATTTCATTTTGGATAGCTTTTTCAGGCTTGAGAAACTTTCTTGAATTACATCTTTGATTATTTTCTTTCTTCCATTTTCTTTGTTCTTCTGAAGTAAACATATTAGACCTCTCAGATTAATTCTCTAGTTTTCTTTTTTCTTCTTTTTTCCTCTCTTTTTCCTCTTTTCTGGAAAATATCCTCAATTTCATCATCAATCCTATCAAGTGTTTAATTTACACAAGAATTTCTTTATTTGTCCTGTTTTCTGGAAAATATCCTCAATTTCATCATCAATCCTATCAAGTGTTTAATTTACACAATAATTTCTTTATTTCTGAGAGTTATTTTTGTTTCTGTATTCCCTTTACTATGTAATGCTATTGCTTCATACCTGCAATATATTCTCTTATTAATCGTTTTTGAAGTTTTTTTCTCCTTCAACTTTCTTTATTGTGTTTGTTTTGGTATTTATCTTTAACAATAGCAACTCTGCTCAAGAATCCCATGACCCAGGACTGGCAGTTCACCTTTAAGAGTGATGCACTGAAAGCTGATCTGAGGGTTAGTGGGCCTCAGTAGGGCTTATTGACTGGTTGGCTTCAGCCTAGGATGATCTGGCTGGACTGTTTTATTGGGAGAACTGTCAGTAGGTCTTTTTCTTTAGAGTTGGTCAGTTTCCTCAGAAAGGAATGCTCCAGTCTCCTACTGGGGATGTAGGTCTGATAGTTCAGGGGAGCCCAGTGACAGATGGGGGCCAAGGCCAAGCCCAGCACTCACTGATATGTTTCCTGTGGGTGCCCCTTCCCTTGATGTGCCTGGAGCCCTGGTCTCAGAGTCCCTCTATGCTAACCTTTCTAAGGAGTAACCCTCAAGTCTTCTGAGATGAATGAGGGAAGTATCCTGGCTAAGCACAGTATAAAAGGGGACCTGGAGGCCTAACTATTTCATCTGCCTGCATTCTCACTTCCAAAGGTAACTGATGGTTGTAATTCCTGAGACTTGATGGGGCTGTGATGTATGAATCAGGCTTCCCACTGCAACATCAGTATTTAGCTTCTCCAGGGTGTTGAGTCATTTACTTATGCTTCACATGTTTTCTAGCTTCCCAGATGTTATTGCTGTGGCCCCATAGGAGTTTTGACTTTTGTATCTTATTTGTATTTTAATGAGATTTAGGAGACAGCAGAGGTAAATGTGTGGGTTTAATTTGCCTTATTCAAGTGGAAGCCCAATCCTTGACTCCTGGTTCCAGCAGTGGCATTTGGGCCAGATGAGGATGTCCCTGGGAAACTGCAGCAACAATGTCAGGTTGTAGAAGTGGTACAAGATGTGATTTCTCTCTAGCAGCCTGGAGTGTCACCTCTGGCATCTCAGAGTTAGGTATGTACACCCTGGAGAAGGATGGTGCTGGGGGAGGCCTGATAGGGGATTCAGGAATGGATTGCAAACTTATTTTGACCCACATTAAGAAGTTCTGTTTACTCTCACAGTCTAAGAGACAGATACCTACACACTCCTACAAACAAAACTGTACAGAAAAGCAAAAGTTTTACAAAACAGTACTAACCCCTTCTACAGGCCAAGCACTCAGGTATTTCTATTCTGTTTAGGTTGTTTGTTTGTTTTCAATGATGGTCTTGACCCACTAATGGGTCACAAGCAGAAGACTGAAAAGTAGTGTCACTTGAGGTGACATCCAGACACCTGCAGTATATCACCACTGTTGTCATCTTCTTGCCCTAAAACTTTCCAGGATTCTCCATCAACCCCTGAACATCACATTCAAGTCCTTCAGCACTTGGCTCCAGTTTGCCTGTCAAATCTCCTCCCACAATGTGCCCACCCTAGTATACCTGCTTTTCACAGCAGTGGTTCCTGCATGCTTTCTACCCTCCTCCCTGCATGTACTTCAAGCACACCAAGCCTTTTAAGATAGCATTTTCTCTGCCTAGGCACCCTTGCTGCACTGCCTGCCCCAAGAACTCTCATACATACTCTTAAAGACCCAGATGAAATGGCAGAACACCTGTGAACTTCGTCTAATGTACACACTCAGAATCTTGGGAACCTTGGGGTCAGAAAAGGCATGAATGTTTTTTGTTTGTATTGTGAAGATAAACTCCGGCCACAGAACTGGGCGTGGTGGCTCACGCCTGTAATCCCAACACTTTGGGAGGCCGAGGCGGGCAGATCACCTGAGGTCAGGAGCTCGAGACCAGCCTGACCAACATGGAGAAACCCTGTCTCTAATAAAAATACAAAAATTAGCCAGGTGTGGTGGCATGTGCCTGTAATCCCAACTACTTGGGAGGCTGAAACAGGAGAATCGCTTGAACCCAGGAGGCGGAGGTTGCAGTGAGCCGAGATGGTGCCATTGCGCTCCAGCCTGGGCAACAAGAGCAAAACTCCGTCTAAAAAAAAGAAAAAAAAAAACAACTCTGGCCACAGAAGAACAGGTAATAAATTAGGAAAACACCAAGAAGAAAATTATGATATAAAATAGGGTTATTAAGTGGCAGGAATTATCTAGTAACCTTTCCTACAGAGCAATATTTTTATGTAAAAAAATTTCTAGAATGTTTACAGTATGCCATCAATATGGTAGATACACTTTAAGCTTTATTAAGCAATATCCTACTGTTAAATATATAATTTTGTAACTACTTCTATGACTCACTGTGAAGAACTGCCTTGTGCACATCTTTGCACATAAGTCTAAATGCCTGTAAGTACTTTGACTGGATTCTTGATGCATACCACCAAGTCTGTCTCCTGAAAGAACAGATCAGTTCAAACCCCATGTGCAGGAGAGTGCCTGTTGGGCTATATAGTGGCCACTTCTAGGTATTGTCATTTTTTAAATACCATGTCTCTGGTAGTTTTAAATTTTAGTGTGATAATATATCTCAATATTTATTTTATGGTTCCTACCTTTAATGTCATACTTAGAAAAAACTTCCAGAAACCCAAAACATAGATCATTTTTGCTAGAATTTAAAGTCACCCCAAATAATATTCTCCATTTTCTCAGTGAGAAGATGAACAAAAGTAGAATTCTTATGTCCATCTTTGATACCTAAACTTTTAGAGTAATCAGTGTCCACTTGCAATATCAATCTACTAATATCATAACAGGCACACTTCTAAAGTCACTCATTATGTATAGTCATATACTAATTGGGACCTATTGTGATTTTTCTTTTCTCATTTCATGAGCCAGTTTTACCCAAACTCTTGGTTTGTATCTTCAGTGTCAACATTCTCATCATCATCAGACCCATTCTGAGTCATGTAACACAGTTTTCCTGGCACAGCAGGTGCACTTCCGTCTGAGTTATTTTTAATCTAAACATACATAATTCTGTCACTGAGATTTTTAATCCAAGACACAAAGAGACGGTCTTATAATATTAGTTTCTAAACTTGTCCTGAATGTGTGTATTGTTCTTGACAATAAGACAACTTATACTGTGCTTTATTTTTACATTGTTACTTTTACTAAAGATATATTTGCAGTGTTTAAGGAGTCAGGACTTGTTTTAGAAAGACTTTCAACTTTTTTTAATTTTCTCTTTTGTTCATCCCTCTTCCCTCAGCCCTATCCCCCCCCCCCCACAAAACTATTTTTAACTGTTTCACTGATTTTCATGACAACATTTTCCTCTATGTAGGTGCAGGATGTATATCTATGTAGGTTGCCTATGTTGTTCCTTGTTAATTATTCAGTTTTAGGCATCATCTATTACTTCTCATTATGGAACAGGAGAATTTAGCCTCTTCCATCTCATCCTCCCTCCCTTCCCATTCCCATAGCTTTCAGTAAAGCCATATTTCTATTATTATATCTGTATAAATGCTATTATGTCTGTATAAATGCTTACCAGCTGAGCCATCTCCTAAGTTGTGGTTAATATTTTTCTACTTTAAAGTAAAATTTTTAAGTTGTGAAATATGTCCTACATACTGTATTAGTCCATTCATGCATTGCTATAAAGAAATACCTGAGACTGGGTAATTTATAAAGAAAAGAGGTTTAATTGGCTCATGGTTCTGCAGGCTGTACAGGAAGCATGGTGGCATCTGTTTCTGGGGAGGCCTCAGGGAGCTTTTACTCATGGTGGAAGGCAAAGCTGGAGCAGGCGTCTTACTGGCAAGAGCAGGACTGAGAGAAAGAGGGGAGGTGCCACACACTTGTAAACAACCAGATCTTGTGAGAACTCACTCACTATACAGTACTGTATTAGTCCATTCTCACACTGCTTTAAAGAAATACTGAAGATTGGGTAATTTATAAAGGAAAGAGGTTTAATTGACTCACAGCTCCACATGGCTGAGGAGACCTCAGGAAACTTATGATCATGGTGGAAGGTGAAGGGGAAGCAAGGACCTTCTTCACACGGCAGCAGAGAGAGAAGAGTGAGGCAGGAAGGGGCAAGAACCCCTTATAAAACCACCAGATTTCATGAGAACTCACTCACTATCACAAGAACAGCATAGGGAAACTGCCCCCATAATCCAATCACTTCCCACTAGGTCTCTCCCTAGACACGTGGGGATTATGGGGATTACAATTCAAGATGAGATTTGGGTGGGGACACAAACAAACATATCAATTACCAAGGGGAATGGTACTAAACCATTTATGAGAACTCTACCCCATGATCCAGTCACCTCCCACCAGACCCCACCTCCGACACTGGGGATTACAGCTGAACATGAGATTCGGGTGGGGACACAGATCCAAAGCATATCACATACTGGAGAGTTATAATATATATTTGTATAGCTTAAATAACAATAATAAAGTGAATATCCAGGTAAACAAAACAATCTTTGCACAATCACATCCCCCTTCCCTTCCTCAGGCTCCCGAGACCAGTCTCACCTACATGTGAAAAGAACACAAAATTGCAGGAAACTCAACAGCGTAATTAGATTTGTTATTTCTTCTTCAGCAGAAGAGTTAAGAAGAATTTTTGTTTTTGGCGGATATAGAGATCTAATATGCAAGTCGTTTGAATTTTTATGTTTGTGTGTTTGTTAATGCTGACTTTTGAATAGTCAGAGAATTTTGCCTGAACAGTATTTATTTTGGGCTTTCTTTATGGCTGCTGGGATGTGATTCATTTTTATAAATCCTCCTTGCTTATTTGGGGGAAAAAGTGCCCTTTCTGTTTCAGAGGTATTGAATTTTATACATTCTTTCATAGGTATATCTTTTCAATCAAGCTAACAGTGTCCACTTTCTTTCTGTTCTTATTTTAAATTGTTTGTTTGGTCCATCAAAGAGTGAGAGAGCTTTTGAAGTCCCCCATTACGCTTTTTTAAAATTTCTCTTTGTTTTTCTAACAGATTGTATTTTATATATGTAAATTTTGTTATTCAGCCTATTATATTTTAAATTATGTATTATTCCTTTTTATCACTGGAAACACAATCATCCATGTTATTTAATGGGTTTTTCCTGAATTTTGTTTCATCTGATTTGCCCTCCTTTTTTCTTTGTGTCCACTTGATGCTTTCTGGCCTTTTTTTCATTTTTAATCTTCTCTATGACTTTTTTGATATGCTCTTTATCAACAGCATATAATTGGATATTGATTTTATTATTTTTCAAGCATCTGTCTATTAAATAGAAGCTAAACCTATTGACAAATAAGATGATAATTGATATGTTTATCACTCTTTATGTGCCTTATCAATAGATTATGCTAGTATTGCAACCCATGCGCTCAACTTTTTAAAAACTTGAATGGTGAGAGCAGCCAATTGTGATGCCTACATATTGACCTATCCATAAATTCTGCAAGTAGTTATTGAATACCTGCTGGGGACCAGGCACCAGGCCAGGCACTGGAGATGTAACAGAGAACATGACAGTCCTTGCCCTATAAGTAGGGCCAGTTTCATGGGATTGCAGTCACTTTATGGCCTCTAGCTTGGTTTAATGCTCTGCTGTTGTTGTCTTGAAACTCTAATTTTCAACAAGGAACCCTGAATTT
This sequence comes from Pongo abelii, assembly GCF_028885655.2. Lineage (NCBI taxonomy): Eukaryota > Metazoa > Chordata > Mammalia > Primates > Hominidae > Pongo > Pongo abelii. The sequence goes on along the minus strand of NC_085928.1, from coordinate 114,403,470 downwards.
ATTTTTTCACTGGGTCCCATAAATTATGCTACTGGTCTTGCCATAAAGTTGTATAAAAGACAGAAAACAGGAAATTTCAATATGGCCTAATAAACACCTTAATAGGAATCAGCAGGGAGGACTATGAGAGCATAGAGGGGGCTGATCTTGGAGGTCTTCTTGACAGAGCTCATCACTGGGCTGAATCAGATAAGGAGTAGGAGTTGGCCTGGCTGAAAGAGGGAAGCAAAGGAAATAGCAGGTATAAGGCCCATGGTCTTTAGACTTAATGATGTCTCTGGCCAGAGCAAAAATTATAGGTATCCCTGAACAAAGCTAACTGAAAGCATCAAGGCCAGTAGAATTACAATCTAAATAATGTACTGTTAGGGGCAAGGATCAAAGAAACATTCCAGATATCTGCACAAGATGCTAAACTAACTGACTGCATTTTAAGTCAGAATTGACAGATACTTTATACAAGGTCTAATGCCAAGGTAATGGGAGGTGAGTCTGAGGGAGAGACACAAATTACCAACTCAGAAGGGAATGCTATCACAAAGCATTCTGCTATTATCCCAAGTTAATCGGGAGTCATCTTTCTAAAATGCAAAACCAACTGCATCAGTGTCCCGCATTTGAGAATGGCCATTCTGACATTAGCATAGAGAGGGGAGAGGCTGGGTAAGCAGGCTAATTAGAAACCTTTGTGTGGTGATCCAAGTGGGAGACAGAAGGAAAGTGTTAGCAGAGGACATGAAGTCATAACATAGTTTCAGCCAACATGCAGGAGGGAAAAGCTGCAGCACTTAGTTATGAGTTAGCAGTGTTTGTGAGAGAGAGAGAGAGAGAGGGTGAGTCGAAGATGGCAGTCACTGAAGTGCAGGATGTAGGACTACAACCAGCTTGTGTGAAAAAAGACAGAGTTTATAATTTAAGGCATGTTGTGTGGGAAGTGGGAGACAGAAGTGGAAATATCCAATGAGCAGAGTTGATGGGGTCTGCAGGGGTCTTGCAGAGAAGAGATGCCAGCTGACACCACAGGCATGACCCTGGGGTCACTCCACTTCTTGTATTGTGCAAGTGCAGAGATGGAGGTCTGGGAGTGCTGACATTCAACAAATGGGCAGAGAAAGAGGAGTCTTTACAAAAGGCTGAAATGGAAAAGGAACAGTGCGGGACAGAAAGGAAACCAGCATTATGGAAGTCAGAGTATCATGGCAGCCAAAGGAAGAAGCACATTTCAGAAACAATGAGGAGGTTAAACACCTAAAACTGTGGGCTGAAATAGCAGAGGAAGTAAGACCAGCAAAGCAACCCTTTGGGGAGAGCAATTTCAGAGGAATGAACACTGGATTATTTAAGGAGGGAGTGGGAAGTGCAGAAGTTAAAGTTGCGATTGTAAGCAGTAAGACTCCTGGTTTCTGCATTCCATACTTTGATTTGCTTTCCTGGAGAGACTGCCAATTCCTAAAGATAGTAAATGGCTCACATATTGGTGTGCCTTTCAGATGCAAACCAACCAGTCCAGAGCCCACAACCCACCACTTTCTCTATGGGGCTGTCACATTCAGGGCCACTGTTCCCCTGCCCTAATCACCCCAGGGCTAGATACCAGATAGTGAGAGACAATCCCTTTACCTCAGAGCCTACTGTAATTATTCAAACAAGCCAATCCTAAGTCTCTCTCCCCTTTCTCATCTGTTCCTTTCCTTTGAAACACAATAAAGGTTATTACCCACTTTTACTCCTCACTCTGCCTCTTTTTTTATTATTATTATACTTTAAGTTCTAGGGTACATGTGCGCTTCCCCATGTGGCCCTTTCTCTTGGGATCTGTGAGTAATGAACTGTCTTTTCAATAGCAGTCATCTTCTGATCCATTGGCCTCACCACATCTGAATAATAATCAAACCTACACCTTAAAACAAGAGGGAAATGTAGTGACTGAGAGAGGATTGAGGCTTTAGTATGTTCATTTTTTACTGATGAGAGAGACTTAGTTGAGTTCATGCTGATGAAAAGGTGTCAGTTGAGAGGGTGGAGTCAACAATGTAAGAGAGAGAGAAGAGGAATTTGGGGCAAAAGTCTGAAGAGATGGGAACAGATGAGCCCAGAGCCATTGCCTTTCAAGGAGGAGGCAGAGCTGGACACAGTGGTTCATTCACTCCTGTAATCCCAGCTACTCGGGAGGCTGAGGCAGGAGGACTGCTTGGGGCCAGGAGTTTGAGAAGGAGAAAGCAGGCTCAGGCCAGGGAAGGTTGCTGTTGGGAAGGATATGCTCCCAAATGTGCAGAGGAGGCCCCATTTCAAAACAAACCGTGTCCTTCTTCCTGGCACTACTGCTAAGCCAGATCACCATCCCTAGCCTCTGTCCTCCGTAGTCTCATAGACTCCTCTGGTCCAGCCCATAATGACCACTGCACACTCCCCTAGGACTTGGCCTGAGCCGTGCATTTGACACTGATAAATCTTGCTGTGGGTTGTCTTTATGGATGATGAAATGTCCTTCCCACCCTGCTACAAGGAGGTAGTCTTAGTCATGTCCCTACTGTCTTAGCTATGTCCTCAATGCCCAGCATCGAGTTGAACAGGACACAGTCCCTGCCTAGGGAGTTCCTGCAGGAGTACAGGGCAGATATGTGTAGGGAAAAAGGGTAACTATGATAAGTGCAACTGGAACTGACTGCCTGATGCCCACCATGGGCCCTAGAGCCTGTTACCTCATTTCTTACCCACTTCTGCCCACCAGCGGGCCTTTTCGGACAAGGCCCTGCCAGACTCATTGGAAATACAGCCTCAGCCAGGAATGGAGTGGGGAGAAGGCCCTGAGAAACCAGGGAATTTTTACTTTGAAAAGCCCTTTTATCTGTGGCTGCGTCCTTGGAAAGGGCATATTTGCATTTATTTGCAGGTTACTTTGCCCAGAAGCAAGCCTGTTTTTATGAACATAATAAAAAGCATTGCCCTTGTAGAAAAAAAGGCCTTTCCAGTCTATGGAGAAATGTTCAGTTTGAAGCAAGTCTAGTTTAGAGGCAAGAGGCCAAGGCCAAAAGAAGTAACCTCAAAGGATCAGTTATGTGAATAAGAGAAATCAAGAGTAAAAGTAATGTTGATTTCTAACCTCAAAGATGCTCAAGACACTTGAGGTTGGAGAGGAATAGGTGATTCTGTTTAACCTGCTCAGCCTGCTGCAGCTGAGGTCAGAAGCCCTTGCATACCTGGGGACACAACACCTCCCTTCCCAGACATCTGAGGCTTCTCCTGCCAACCACGGGAGGCCTGGGCACCCTGTGTCCTCTGACCCCTCTCAACAGCCCCTCTTTTCACAGACCCACATACATGTGCCAGCTTCCTTTATCACTCCACAGCTTCACTGCAGAAACGCAGGCCACTCCTCTCCTCTCTTCCTGACCTCCCTATTCTAATCTCAACTTCACTTCTCTCTCTGTAATTATTTTCAAATAACCACAAATGTCTTTATGCTACTCTGCAGTTCATGAAGGGGTGTGTGTGTGTGTGTGTGTGTAGCGTACTCATCTAATTTTGAATGCAAACAGATCAATTGCACATCTTAATTTCCAGATAGACATTTTTGATACTTCTAATAAAGAGAATACCCAGGGTGTTGACTCAAAGCATGGGAAACCTTCAGCCTGATGCCTGAGAATGGCAAAGTTAGACCCCAGGGTCCCCCAGAAGGCAGTTCTTTACACTTAGGTTTCAGAGTTCCTAGGACATTGCCGGTGGTCAGGGCCACAGAACAGCCCCCTCCTCATCATTACTGCTCAGGATGGTTCACAAGAAGGGAAGGGGGAAGTTGTTTAGCAGAATGGCTGCCTACATGATTTTTGGTAGCTTTGAGACCAGATCATTTGTAGACAAGTTAATTTCCCTAGAGTAGAAAACAAAATCCCATCTCTTGATCAGCTTCTTCAACAAATGGTACTTGAAAAACGTTTAGAATGCATTAAGCTTCAAAAACTAATTCTGCTTGACTCAGAGATGAGATCTTCTTTATGTTCACCTAGAAACTGTACAGACTAAACCTTTACAATCTCAAAGGAAAACAAGATTAAATACCCATTTGCTAGTGTATCCGTACAAAGGTTTTGTGATACAAAAGAAATTATAGAGTTGATGGGTGGGAGCAGTATGTTGATGGGACTGATGAGTAATTAAGGATGCTGAAGGTGGCCAGGGACTGTGGACAGTGCAGGAGTCCCAGGGGTTTTGTAGGGTCTTCCCAGGCCTGGCTTGTGGGCTCTGAGTCCCCAGTTCACACCTCGATAAGATGGTTCAGCTTTTATTTGACATATTGGAGATCCCTGTAGATTTCATATAAAGGACGTTTGGGAAAAAAAATAAAGTTACCCAATTATTTGGTACACTAAGTAATTGAGTAATTACTGTGCTAAGAAGGCAAGCAGATGGTGTTTATTTCCAGGAGTTGAAGACAAAGTATACTATGATGAAAGTGAGCCCTGGGCTGGGAACTAGTGGATTTCCTGGCCTTGCTAACTAGTTGTGTGTACATGAATTAACCACTTTCTCTGATTAGGCTTGGTGATCCCGAAGGTTCTTTCCTGATCTGAACATCTGTGATTTTATATGCTTGTTACTTATTGTTAAGTATTGATGCCCTCATCCACAGACCAGAGAGGTGAGGGTTTAAGAGATTTAAGGTCCTCAGATGAGCTGGGGAGTTAGATAGCTGAATTGTTCCCTGCATTGCTTCTATGCACCCCTGGGTTCTTAATACAGGAGGGACTTTAGTGGATTAAGGCTGGAACACACACACATACACTCATGGAATTCTATAGGAACAGAGAAATGAATATCTCATGAGAGGGGTTGGGGGGCAGAGGAGGGAAGACGAGCAAAGGGAGGGAAAGAGGAAAGGAGAGGGAAAGAAGAAAGGAGGAAGGGACAAATAAGCACACACGTTGGCCCTAACAGTGTTTGATTCACACTGGTCCTCAGTAAATGTTTGTGAGAACTATGGAAGTAGTGAATTATTGAACTGGGCCAATCCTCAATCAGCAAATTCTAATTTCTACTCTAGTAGCAGTAATCTAGGAATGGGTTTAGCCCATCATTTCCTAAAGCTGGTAGAAGCCATTACCAGCCAGCTGCATTTTTGAGCAGTCCTAATATTTCATCAAATTCTGGCCATTGGTGAGCCTGAGCTCCCATGATCCAAGGTCACTGTGGCAGTGTGGAAACTCAAAGAAGTCACAGATGTCAGAGGAGAGGGTAGACATATTAGCACATGCAGCCCTCCCAGGTCCAAACTTTTGTACCTCCATAAGGATTTTTCATCCAGTAGAGTGAATGGTAGAAATGTGGGCCAGACCAACTGTCAGAAAGTTCTGTGTGGTAAACAGGCTGCCCTTTCTGTTTCTAAGCAGGTGGCCTCATGATCCACAGGCTACTTTTGTGACTATTATACAAGCCTGAGAGCAGATGTTTTCCTCTGAAATCAAGTATTAGTAGCCACCCTACCAGAAACTATTAAAATCTATTATATCCCTCCTTTCTCTCGAGCCTGATCTCAAACATATGAAATCCAGGCTGCTGTGAATGTGGTGGGACCAATGCAGATGGATTCCAGCTTTTCCATCTCTAGTCCAGACTGTATTAAGAACCCAGGGGTGCATAAAAGCAATGCAGGGAACAGTCATTAAAGCAGTTTGGTCTGATACAGGAATGGGCCTTCAGAACAATGCAAAAGAAAATAAAGGTCTTCGTTTCTTTTCTGAGATGGAGTTTCACTCAGTTGCCCAGGCTGGAGTGCAGTGGTGCGATCTTGGCTCACTGCAGCCTCTACCTCCTGGGTTCAAGCAGTTCTCCTGCCTGAGCCTCCTGAGTATCTGGGATTACAGGCACCCACCACCACACCTGGGTAATTTTTTGTGTTTTCAGTAGAGACGGGGTTTTACCCTGTTGGCCAGGCTGGTCTCGAACTCCTCACCTCAAGTGATCTTCCTGCCTCAGCCTCCCACAGTGCTGGGATTACAGGTGTGAGCCACCACACCCAGCCAAGAAGAAAGTTTATTAAAAAGACCTCAGTCCATGGGGAGATTTAGTAAATGAAGTGATGTCTCAGAGCCATATGGGATGGTTATTTAATAAATAATGCTGGGACAACTGGTTACCCATTTGGAAACAACAAAGTTAAGTCCCAGTGTACATTAAAATAAATTCTAGATGGCCCAAAGATTGAAATGTTAAAAAGTAAAAGTATGAAAATCTTAGAAGAATATATGGGAGAATTTACTGCTTTTTTTTTTTTTTTTTTTTGAGACGGAGTCTCGCTCTTTCGCCCAGGCCGGACAGCAGTGGTGCTATCTCGGCTCACTGCAAGCTCCGCCTCCCAGGTTCACGCTATTCTCCTGCCTCAGCCTCCCGAGTAGCTGGAACTACAGGCTCCTGCCACCACACCCGGCTAATTTTTTGTATTTTTAGTAGAGACAGGGTTTCACCGTGTTAGCCAGGGTGGTCTCGATTCCTGACCTCATGATCCGCCCGCCTTGGCCTCCCAAAGTGCTGGGATTACAGGCGTGAGCCATCGCACCCAGCCAAGAATTTACTTTTATAATCTTAGTGTGGAGGCAGCCTTTCTAGGAAACACATAAAGCCCACAAAACTTAAAGGAAAAAATAATAATCATTTTGACACCATAAAACATAATTTTCTGCAACACAGAATATAGTCATGCACCACATAACAACATTTCAGTGAACAACCTACTGCATATACAACAGTGGTACTATGACATTTAGTATATTTCTACTGTACCTTTTCTATGCCTGGATATGTTTAGGTACACAAATACTTACCATTATGTACAGTTGCCCACAGTATTCAGTACAATTACATGCTGTACAGGTTTGTGGCCTAGGAGCAATAGGCCATACCATGTAGCCTAAATGTGAGGTAGGCTATGCCATCTAGGTTTGTGTGGGTACATTCTATGATGTTCTCACAATGACAAAATTGCCTACCAATACATTTCTTGTAATGTATCTTCATCGTTAGGTGATAATGACTGTATACAATAGCTAACATCAAAAGACAAATTAGTAAAATAAAAGCGGGTGGAATTTATAATCTTACAAATATGGGCTAGCAGGTTTGTCACAATAAAGTACTAGTTTTCTTATTAAGAATTTTCATGAATCAATGGCAACAAGCAAAGAAAGAAAAAAGGAACAAAGTTCAGAGAAAAGGAAACCTTTGAAAAGATGTTTAACTTCTGTAATAAGTAAATGCAAATTAACAAAGTATTAAATTTTTTCAGATTGGCCGATATCAAGCAAGAGCTTTGGTAGTTCAGTGTTAACTGGAAGGAGGAAGCAGTGCTTGAATGTGCTTTCAGTGGGATGTAAATCAATACAGCTCCCTGCTTGGGAAGACTATTTAGCAATAGCTGTCAAAATTACAAATGCATATGACCTTTGAGCTAATCATTTAATTTCTAGAAATATGTGATATAGAAATGCACACATGTGCCTAAAAATATTAATTGCAATATTGTTTGTAATAACAAAATATTAGGAAACTCTCCCAAATGTCTCTCATTTAGTAGCATGAATAAACTGTGATACATTTCCATAGTAGAATATTCTACAATGAGGGAAAAAAGAATGAAGTATTTCTGATATGAAATATCAATATCAGTATGTCTGATATGAAATATCAATATGACAATATCTCCAAGCCCAAAAATCTGGGAAATATTCAAGAAAAAGTTGCTCCTAGTGTGAAATTGATCATCCAAGGAAGACAAATGTCTCATTCCTACTCTCTGTGTGTATATATTACATTATTAGTTTAAAAATAAAATTAGTATTTTAACTAAGTGTATTATTAGTTCTCATGCTGCTATGAAGAAATACCTGAGACTGGGTAATTTATAAAGAAAATGGGTTTAATTGGCTCACTGTTCCGCATGGCTGGCAAGTCCTCAGGAAACTTAAAATCATGGTGGAAGGCACCTTTCACAGGGTGGCAGGAGAGAGAATGAGTGCAAGCTGAGGAAATGCCAGATGCTTATAAAACCATCAAATCTCATGAGAACTCACTCACTGTCACAAGAAGAGCATGTGGGAAACCACTCCCATGATTCAATTATCTCCACCTGCTCCCACCTTTGACATGAGGGGATTATTACAATTCAAGGTGAGATTTGGGGGAGGATATGGAGCCAAACCACATCACTAAGGATCCAGAGTTAGAAGCTAAGAACTGAGCTGAAATCAACCTTTAAAATATGGTATTTCTATTCTCTTAGTTTACAGAAGAGAAACCTGAGATTTACAAAGTCCAAGGTCACTCAGAAAGCTAGACTCAGGAACAAACTTGGAGATTCCCAGTCCCTGGTTCACAGTTCTTTTTTTTTATGTGATGCTCTTTGCTGTAGAATTTGTCACGATTTTGTTATGGATTATCAGTCTCTCCAAGTGGGCTTCCGTAAGAAATCACATATAAAACACCAAAACTAGGCTCTGAGGTCCACACCCTCCTGCCCGCTCACTGCCATGGAGACAGCTCATGCCACTGCAGGTAATGACAACTGCACAGCATGAGCAAGGTTGAGTAGAACAGGTATAGAAATTGGCATGGAGTGGTGAAGAGTCTGAATTCCCAAATGTCATTATAGAAGCCAGCTGCAGTGCTCCCTGGCTCACAGGCTCCCTGGGGCTGACTATCCTCCTGGGTCTCCAGCTGTCATCTTTTGCTTGATCCCTGGATGGGGGCACACTCACATCCCTGTGATGTGTTTTGCCCCTGATGCTGGTATCCCCTGGCACTTTACCTTTAGCCAGCTTTAGCCTAGCAGATGCATTCACACCTCCTCCATGAGATGTGTAGACCTTAGGAAAATAAGACGTGGTCTCAAGTTTCCCAAGGAACAACTTACATTGCCCCCCAACACACACACACCTGGCAGCATAAGACACATCTCTGATACTGCCATCTTCAGAAACTTCTAGATGGAAAACATCCCCCTACTGTAAGTAACTCCCTGCCATCCTATTTATTTATTTATTTATCTCTCTTTCATTTTCCCTTGTCCCTGAGAGTAGAGTAAGGAAAGGGCTCATTGCTTTCAACACTTTATTTTCTCTGAATTCAGCAGTCTTCACCTCAGCACAGTTTAGTCTGGCCCAATTTTGATAGGCATGGGCCTGTCTCTTTGCATCTTTGTCTCAGGCTGGGAGGCACATTTTGAACCTGGAAGTTTAGAACATGGCATCTTTGTTTTTGACAGACTGTTAAGGATATGCACAGGGCTAGAAAACTGAATAGAACATCCCTTGTGTACGCTGCAGGTTCTTAGCCACAAATTAATACACAAAAACGGTTTGGGGTGTATCCCAAAAACCGTTAAAATGACTTGTTTATGTGGAGAAGTTAAGGCATTTCTCTACAATCTCATAACACTATTGATTTTGCCATGAACCTCTTTTCTCATGAGTCATTCCAAAATATTTTTCAAGCAATTTCCCTTCCATAGTTTCATAAGTTTGGAATGAGTGGAGGCCCAGCCTCTGTGAATCATTCTCTTGTGTGTTCTTTCCCTCCTGCCTCCATCTCACAGTCTCACACAAGTGACTGCACCCCCGGCTATAGCTTGTTTGCAGTTTGCTGCCAATATGACTGGAGCATCCGGTGAGGCCACATCTGCCTTTCAATACCCCCGCCCTGACATTGCAAAATAAAAGTTTGTTATTTTGACATTTTTGTAGCTCACTGCACCACCCTTTGGTGGCCAGTTTAGAAAAATTTGATAATTAATGAAGATATCATACACCGGTTATGTAAAAGCAGAATAGGAGTAGCCACAAAGACCCTGGAGGCTGAAAATCAGGAACAGAACTGAGAGCCTTACAAAGTATGATTTCATCAAAGCCGTATGATAGCTACTGTGTTTATGTGAATTAATTTTACTACATTGTGTTACAACCTCCCCCCTTTTAAAAAGCTCTTGCCCTCTGTAGCTTGAGGCAACCTTCTCCCCATCATTGATCCCTTCTTTCCAGGTTATTCCCATTTCTACATGCTTAGCTGTTACATTTTCAAATTGAAATATTTTATTCACTACTCATGTCCAGTGTCCTCACTTACCTTGGCATCATTTCTTCCCTCAAGAGTAATATTGGCACAACTAAGAAAATATCATCCATTATCATCAATACAGCATATTGATGTTCTGACGTAGTCCATCAGTGTAGAGGCAGAAGAGCAACAGCAGCCCTTAGGATGCGATGGACATAAAGGCAGCTTTATAGCCAGACCTCAGTTCCAATCTTAGCTCCATCTGGAAAAAATAAATAACTTTAGACTTTTACCCTCTACCTGACATTGAAAGTAATTTCCTTTAGCGCAAAGACTTCAGCATAAAAAATAAACCCAAATACAAAGAAGAAATCATGGGAGGCCTTACTAAGTATGGCCCCAAACCAGAAGCTCCATAAAAATAAAAACATCTCTACAGCGCAAAAATCACCATTAACAAAGTCAAAAGCAAATGGCAGACTAGGGTAATTATTTGTAATTTAAATTGCAAAAACTAATTTTTCTAACATAGAAATACTCCTGCAAATCCAAAACAAAAAGCCCAAAACCTAAAAATAAAGGGACAAGAAAAGTAAACAGAATTTTCAGAAAATGCAACATAAATGGCTCTTAAATGAAACAATGCTTAGCCTCTCTCATAATCTGATAAATATAAATTAAAACTATAATGGCATACCAGTGTTCACCAATTGGATTAGCAAAGATCAAAAAACTTGATAACACTGTATGTTGGCAGAGAGGCTAATATGTTGCCACGAGACTGTAAATTGGGATAACTCAAATGGAAGGAAATTGTGCAATATCTGTGAAATTCCTGCTGCATGTATCTTTCAACCTTGCTATTTCATCTGTAGGAATTTATTTTGCAGATATATTTACCTGTATGCAAAGGAACAGGTGTAAAGACCATTCCCTGAAGCACTGATGTAACAGCAAATTAGGAAACAATCTAGATGCTAAGCAATAGGGCATAGGTTAAATTAATTATGGAATGGTCATAAAGTGAAAATGCCTGCATGCCCCTAAACAGGAATGAGGAAACTTTTTTTTTTTTCCCCTGGGTTGAAGATTTATTTATTTATATATTTATTTATTTTTCTTTCTTTTTTTTTATTATTATACTTTAAGTTTTAGGGTACATGTGCACAACATGCAGGTTTGTTACATATGTATACGTGTGCCATGTTGGTGTGCTGCACCCATTAACTTGTCATTTAGCATTAGGTATATCTCCTAATGCTATCCCTCCCCACTCCCCACACCCCACAACAGGCCCTGGGGTGTGATGTTCCCCTTCCTGTGTCCACATGTTCTCATTGTTCAGTTCCCACCTATGAGTGAGAACATGCAGTGTTTGGTTTTTTGTCCTTGTGATAGTTTGCTGAGAATGATTGTTTCCAGCTTCATCCATGTCCCTACAAAGGACATGAACTCATCATTTTTTATGGCTGCATAGTATTCCATGGTGTATATGTGCCACATTTTCTTAATCCAGTCTATCGTTGGACATTTGGCTTGGTTCCAAGTCTCTGCTATTGTGAATAGTGCCACAATAAACATCTGTGTGCATGTGTCTTTATAGCAGCATGATTTATAATCCTTTGGGTATATACCCAGTAATGGGATGGCTGGGTCAAATCGTATTTCTAGTTCTAGATCCCTGAGGAGTCGCCACACTGACTTCCACAAGGGTTGAACTAGTTTACAGTCCCACCAACAGTGTAAAAGTGTTCCTATTTCTCCACATCCTCTCCAGCACCTGTTGTTTCCTGACTTTTTAATGATCGCCATTCTAACTGGTGTGAGATGGTATCTCATTGTGGTTTTGATTTGCATTTCAGAATGAGGAAACTTTTTATTTACTGATAAGAAATATCTCCAGGATGTGTTCTTATGAAAAGAGCAAATAGAGAAGTGTGTAATGGCATGTTGATTCATGCAGAAAAAGGGCAAAGGGAATATTTTTTAGTATTTTCTTATGTGTGTATAAGTGCACAAGTAACTGATAATATTGTTTGCCTCTGGAGATGGGAACTGGAGGGGTGGTGGTGAACACAGGTGAGCAGGAGACTTAAATTTTAAATCCCGTGGCCTATCTATTCAATTATTTTTATCTTTAAAAACTGATAGACAAAAAGAGAGGATATTGGCTTCACCATTAGCCAGTGATGTAGCCTTTGTTTTCACAAAATAATACCTATCTCATAGTTTGGTTTTGAGGACTAAAAGGACCTAGCTCAATGGCAGGCTTGTCATAGGCATTCAGCAAGTGGCAGATCTTATTAATTAATTACACTGCAACCCAACAACTTCAACCAAAGTATTTTCTTGTGAACAAATGGTGAAGTTTTATTATATTTTAGCCTAATATAGCAAAATCCCTACCTTTTAATTTTCACAGTAAACTAAAACATTGTGTGTCTGTTATAGCTAAAGTCCAGAATTGCCTAATATTCACAGTAATCAGATCATCTTCTTGTTCCAACAACCAGCTAGGAGCTTAATTTAAAAGGAAAACACCTTACTATATAACTTAACGTTACCATTAGTCAAACAGATGAGTAAACCAAAAAGGAAATTGTACATATTTTTGATATGAATATGAAGATGTTATCAGAGCAAAACAGGCTCACATCAGTGTGTCAGGACATCGGCGAGGCAGCATTCGATGCAACCCTATGTGTCCCTGGAAATTTGGTTGGAGGAAGCTGGGATCATTTATATTCTGAGGATGATGGAGGTGAGATGCAGAAAGATAAATTGATGTCTTCAAGGCCACACGTTGACTGATATGGTTGAGGAAAGAATCCATACGTCCTGGCTGTTCTTTGCTATCTCAGTTCCCAGATCACACAGATTAGCAGGGGGAAGACACAAGATTGTCCTTCTGGGCCAGCTTAGCTCAGAGTACAAATTTTTGCAGCTACAGCAAGAACAGCAGCTATCCAAATAAACACGCAAATTCTCTTACTCACTTCAAGCTGATTCTGACAAATAAAGAAGCAAGCTCAATCAGCTTTATAAATAAGAACGCTAAAGAAAGGTTATATTCAAATGTTCTTTATTCTTGCCTCCAAATAATTGAGACTAAATGAAACCATTTCATTCCCCCATCGCCCAGGCCTGACAACTGCTTGGCTGAATATGAGTCGGGCTCACTGAACCATACAGAGAGGAATCAATCAAGCATGAGGGTGGAGCTAAGAGCTGTGGAGACCAGCTGAGAGATGGAAAAGTTCAGGGCAAGGTCAGTGCCAGTGGTCTTAAGTCTAGAGCAGGCCCCTTGAGAGCCAGATAGAGACAGCTGGGCTGGTCCCGCTGAGGCAGGTCCCGCTGGAAAAGAGGATGTGCTCCTGTGCCCACACCACATGAATAGCACCTAGAAGAGTCCTAGAAGGGACCAAGGGTACCCTCACACACCCACCTCCAGACCAGTTCAGAAACGTATTCTCATATAGATCTATCTTGGGTAATGAAGTTTCATTGGTTTTTATCCCTATTAATAGAGGACCCTGTTAATACCAGACCCCAGCCTCCTACAAAGCTCTTTTCCCACCCCTTTCTGGCAAACATCTTGACAAACATTTAAGGCAAGCATTTTGACAACTAACTGTGGCATCTGTGGATTTTTTTTTTTCACTCTTCTTCTTCTGCTCCCCTATCCCAAGAACAATCTGGGCGCCGTGCATCCATTCCCCTGGGTACCACCACTGCATTCTTTGGGTGCCACCCTCTCCTCCTGAGGTCCTCTGCTCCACTGGACACTACAAGCCCTTTGCATTGGCAAAGCTGCCTTCCACCAGGTGCCCCACTGGTGCAAACCCAGCACTGCCCTGTCAGGTAGGATGAAGCAAGCAAGGCACTCACTCCCCTGGCGTACCAAAAAACTCACTAGTAGAGACAAATAATATTTTAACACAGTATTTTTTAAAATAAAGATTGAAGCAAAAAATTCATAATGAACTAAATTTACAACTTTCAAGTAAAAAAGGGGTTTCTGATAATGCCATGCTGAGCCATATTAGAGACTGAGACAAAAGGAAATATATGTCCCCAATAGTGTATGTTTGTATTTTTAAGGGTTAATTTTTCTAGAATATTAAAATGTCTGAAAAATATTTAAAAACAGGAAAATAGCTATATTAAACTCACAACATTATTTATGTTTAAATATTTTATTTATAGTGAAACCAGAATTTATTGTAATGTTACTTTCCTGGCCTAAAATGGAACCAAATTCATCAATAATATTTTCAAAATGTACTCTTTGCTTATCTCATTTTCAGTTGAGAGTTTTGAATTCTAATGAGCAACGTTAACTCGGAAAGTGTGATGCACATAAAACTTTTTAATAAGAGATATAAATATACCTCCTGAATTTGAAAGTAAATGAAAAAGAAATTGGACATGTTATTGCATGAGAGTATCAATTATTATAGGGAAAGTACATATGAAATAGAAATTAAGGAGATTATAGAGGTCCTAATTTTACAAGTGAAATGAAAATATGAGAAATAAAAGGCCTTTAATATATTTTGAATTTTTATTTTTAATAAATATTATAAATTTATTTTTACCCAATTATTCATGCTTCTTGTAGAAAATATACAAATACATGTAAATCAAAAGAAAAATCGACTATCATAAAGATAATCATCTTATTTTGTTGTACTTTTTTCTACACATTTTTTTCTATAGATACATAATTAAACACATTAATCTGTATATGTATGTGTTCATATTAAATTCACATTTAAATATACTTAGTATAACCTTTTCTCATTCATTTGGGGGACTAAAATTGGTCTATAAGACATTTTAATTTTTTCTTCATCTTTTAAAAAAATTTTATAGACACATAATAGTTGTACATATTTATGGAGTATATATATTTTGATATAAGCCTATAATATGTAATAAATTAATGCCATGTTGGTAAAAATGTGGCAGGCCCTATGCTTTGTACCCTAGATATATTATTTTGTGTAGTCCTTAAAACCACAATAAAGTAGATTTTTTTTTTAACTTTTAGGTTCAGAGATACATATGCAGATTTGTTCTATAGGTAAATTGCATATCCCAGGGGTTTGGTATACAGATTATTTCACCACCCGGGTAATAAGCATAGTACCCAATAGGTAATTTTTGAGATTTTGAATTTTTTACTTGAGAAAGTTTATTTTCTATGAATACATCTAATTTACAAAAAGCAGCCAATGGTTTGGCTTTTAACTATTGTGATGATTTAAATCCTGTAGAAACGTTATTTGATATAGTTTTAAGCAGCATGCAATATCAATAATTTGTAATAAAAATCAGCATCATGTTTGGATCTTCTAAAATGGATTCATACATTTTGCTTAGTGCAGGCTTATCCAAATTTGGAAGTGGCCTTAAGGATTTTTTTTAACAATATCACATGTATACATATGTAACTTACCTGCACGTTGCGCACATGTACCATAGAGCCTAAAGTATAATAATAATAATAATAATAATAAAAAGAAAAAAAAAACAAAACAATATCAGTCACCCTGGCATTTTGTGGAAGAAGTTTCAGTAAGCTGAAGTTCATTAAAAGTTATTTAAGATTGTCCTTTGGTCAAGAGACATTTCCAAACATGGGCAGTTCTCTGACTGAAAATGGGGCCTCAGCTGGGAGGACTCAGAGACTGTGGTTGGAGCAACTGGAGCCCGCCAGCCATCCTTCTCGTTCCCTGTGGCCTCACCATGTGGCCTCTCCAGCATAAGTCTCAGGACAGCTCCCCCTCTTACACAGCAGCCCAGGCTGAAGCAGGTTCACTGTGCATGGTTACCAAGTCTGATGAGACAGAGCACCCACACACATAAGTTACAAGAGGCTGGTTTATTGTTTACAATAGGCAGCAAGGGACAACCAAAGCCTAAGATTCATTGTGAGCTGATCCCTCAAGGCTCAGCAAAGCTGCCTGGGGAAGATAGTCTTGTCTGCTTGTCTGTGTGTGCCCCACCTGTAGCTAAGGGACCCTGAGAAGCAGTTCATCCAAGGGGAATCCTCATTTGCTAGGCTAAAGTATTGAATGGCATCCTGTTTCTAGGGGGTGGCTGGAACAAAGCCCTGCACTCTTCTGGCCAGTTCCTCCCTATTTCAGAATGCCACATTCCCAGCACATTTGACAGCTATTCCTGAGAACTACAATCAAGAAAGGGGGAGAGCTGGGTTGGTGCAAGGCCACCTACCTGGAGAACTGCCTTGTGCCCAGGGCTTCCAAACAGAGTGCTCCAGACATCCTGTAATGGAAATGCAAACTTCTTATGACTTAGCCTCAGAAATCACAGAACCTCACTTCTGCCATATTCTAGTGAATGAACAACTCACCAAGACCAGCAGTTTCAAGAGGACAGGGAACTTAGACTTCACCTCTCAGAGGGAAGTGTAGCAAAGAATTTGTGGCCATCTTTTATCTGCCCCATCCCAGTGGAAAGACGCTTCCATCAAAGCTCTACTTCAAAGCATCCAGAAGCTCAGAGCTCTGAGTCCCAAACACAGACACAACCAAACCACAGACTCACTTGGGCCAGGATCCTCCACTACTTCAAAGGCCCCTTTTGAATGCTTTCTGTGATGTCAGGATCTTTTGATCTTTACAGCCATGAATGGCTCTGTCTGAAGAAGAAAATTTCACATTTGGTCAGCTCATTAGGAGAAAGATCAGGACTGGTCACCATTGTGGTCAGGGCTGGTGCTGGTGGTTACATGGAGGGAGGGGAGAGCCAGTTCAGCGGTGACTGGAACCTGCCTCCCCATGCACCTGTGCCAACCTACACCTTTCTCCCAACATTTGTTTTTGGTTCTCTATTTGAGGCTTCTCAGGGAGGCTTCTCCTGGAGAGAAAGGCTGGCTTTTTAAGGTGGGTATTTAGGATGTGGTGTACACCTGGCAGGGATATTCTGGCAGAGTTGTAGGTATAAAGGAAATGGATTGGATCCAGAGAGGGTGAATGCACTGAGACCAGCAGAATGCAGCTGGGGAGAAGGGCAACTAGGGTCTGCACACAAAGCCCCACCTGACTTGGCCTCCGAGGCATGGCTGCTGTGCCAGCAGGCATTCTTAAGTGGCTGGCCTTGTCATCTCCTCCATGACTTTGGACAAGCCCCACCTCTGCCTGGCTCAGTTCCTTTCTTTTTTCAATTGCCTCCCTCATATAGAAAAGGCAGTGCAGTGGTGACAGAATCTGCCTCTTACTGGTCACATATCCTCAGGCAGGTTATGGAACTTCAGGTTCCTCCTCTGTGAAGTGAGGATTAATAAAGTGCTTGCCCCATAGGGTTGTTGCAAGGGTTGAATAGGTTGATCGTATAAGGATTAGAACTGGGCCTGACACTCATACCCATGGTACATGTGATCCAGTGGAGGTGTGGGGCTTTGCAGCCAGATGGAGCTCAAATCCCAGCCCTGCCACTTACTAGCTCTGTATTAGGGTTCTCTAGAGGGACAGAACTAATAGGATAGATATATAAAGGAGTTTATTAAGCATTAACTTACATGATCACAGGGTCCCACAATAGGCTGTCTGTAAGCTTGAGGAGCAAGAAGAGCCAGTCCAAGTCTCAAAACTGAAGAACTTGGAGTCTGATGTTCAAGGGTGGGAAGCATCCAGCACGGGAGAAAGATGTAGGCTGGGAGGCTAGGCCAGTCTCTCCTTTTCACATTTTTCTGCCTGCTTTATATTCACTGGCCTCTGATTAGATTCTGCCCACCAGATTAAGGGTGGGTCTCCCTTTCCCAGCCCACTGACTCAAATTTTAATCTCCTTTGGCAACACCCTAACACCCTCACAGACATACCCAGGATCAATACTTTGTGTCCTTCAATCCAGTCAAGTTGACACTCAGTATTAACCATCACACTAGCTATGTGACCTTAGGCATCTTACGCCTCCTTCAGCCTCATTTTCCTTCTCTGTCTCCCTCTAATTGCTGTAGGGATCAGAGAAATTGTGCATAGAGGGCCTAGGAGCAGCTGCGGGTAAATCACACACATGTCTCCTCACTTCTCTTCCAGGCTTTTCTTCCTTCTCGCTATTTGTCAGCTCCGGCGTCTCACCCTTAGCAAGATGCTTCACATTAA
Source organism: Pongo abelii (assembly GCF_028885655.2). NCBI lineage: Eukaryota > Metazoa > Chordata > Mammalia > Primates > Hominidae > Pongo > Pongo abelii. The sequence continues at coordinate 114,385,295 of NC_085928.1, read as the reverse complement.
TGGCAGTTGTCATGTATCAACTGAACATGACACTTCCAGCCTCTGAGCCATGTCTGTCTGCAAATTCCCAGTGACATACGCAGGAGTCCCAGCATGAGGGCTGTTCTCTTCCATCCAGACTCTCAGCCTCTCTTGACTTTTCAAAACTGATTGCTCTGACTCTGTGCTCAAGGGCCTTCATGCTGTCAGGGCTGAAGGATTCTTATATTCCAAACACCTGGATGGGATTCTGTTATTTTCCTCACAGCATTGAATCAGTACTACCTTCTCATGGGCTCTTAACGACCTGCCCAATCTATCTCAAACTCCATGTTTCTTAAAGTGCGATCCTTGGACTCGCAGCATCACATCACCTGAGAAGCTATCTGAAATGCCCATTCCCAGACCCCATCCAGACCTCCTGAATCAGAAACTCTGGGGTGGGGCCCAACAAGGTGGTTTTAACAAGCCTTCCAGGAGATCCTGATGCATATTCACATTTAAGAACTGCTAAAGGTTAAGAAACACCTTAGTGTTTTGGTTAAGATGAAATGTAAGAATCAAACACATTTCCTGCCAAGTCTGTTTTTACTATTAATTTACTGATTATACCTACATCCTTTCAAAAAGGAGTGAATGAGGGCTTAGGATTAAACAATGATGTTGATGATAACAAAAAAATAGCAGGTATTGAAAAGTTACCTTGGTGAGGCACTGTGCTAATTCCCATGTGTTTATGTCATTTAATCTTTATAAAAATCTGATGAAATATTTATTCTCGTCATTTGTATCTGAGGAAATAAAATTTCTGAAAGGTTAAATACATAGCCTACAACCAAATTTGAAGAAGAAAAAAATATTTTTTTGTTCCTGGGGTTTTTGTTTTGTTTTTCGCAAACTGTATCATTGTACCTTGAGTTTATTTGAAGGTCCCTGTACCCAAGGAACTGTTTAGAAATAATAATTCCTAAGAGTTGAGTCTCGCTAAGCAGAGTAGGAGCAAGTGATGCTAGTAGCAAGGGCATCCCTGGGGCCTATCCTCAATGCTGAGCAGTTGGTTGGGCGAGCTGCCTTCGGCAGGTGACAGACCCAGTTGGAAAGTTCTCTGCAGACCTCAGCAGGCAGGAGACAGTGCACACTGTCATTGAGGGAAACTGTACCTGCACAGCTTTGCTCTACAAAAACATGTAACAAACATCTGAGTCCCAAATAGATGTCAATTATTGGCCCTAATGGGTAAACCAAGGTCCTCCTACTGCCCCTATATGGTGGTCCATATAGAAGAACAATTCTTTTGTTTTACTTCTTTAGAAGAAAACACCTTTCTTATAATATGACTTAAATCTAATTAAGATTTTCTTTTTCCTAAGATTAAATAGCTACCATTTTCTTAGTGCTTAACTATATTCAGGTTCTATAGTAGACACTTAAGCATGTTGGATCAATGATGCCTCATAAAACTCTACCAGATAAATATTACCATCTCCAATTTTGCAGGTAAGGAACATGGCACCCAGAGAGGTTAGCGACTTGCTTTTGGTCACTCCAGAGGTAAATAGTAAAGTGCAGTCTGACAACAAGCCCAAGTTCTGGAGGCACCAGGATGGTTTTCATAGGCTGCAAACTGGTCCCAGATGTAGTTCCTTTCTTCCCTTCTTGTAGTCAAGTGGGTCACAATTCTACAGAATTAGATTCCTACATGAAATGAAGGCCACTTGCTGTAATCTATGAAATTAGTTATTAGGGTTACTGGGATCTGGTGCTCAGAAGTTAACATCGGTATAGGTGCCAGGATTTTCCCACCCTTGTCTTTCCCCTGCTCTGCATTCCTGGTTGGGGGTGGGGGACACTGAGCCCCACAGGCTGTGCTACCCAGACTCCCTTCTCAACTTGGCCAATGTCAGGCTATGCAGGGAGGTAGGAGAGCAGAAGGAAGACTACAGACACGGTACTGCGTATTTCCTGTCTCTCTGCCTGAGGCAGCATCTCTAGAAGCAGCTGCACCTTTTCTGTGGCCCCAGCTCCCAGCTCCAGGATGCTACTCCTGGTAACACTGCCTGCTCCCTCATCCCTCTGGCCTTGAGGTAGGAGGAACTTCTCTGTTCCTAGTCTCTGAGATGCCTCACCATTTTCTCCCAGGAGCCTTAGCTGTTTCATCATCTATATAACCAATTGTCTGTATTAGAGTCCCTCTGAAATACCTAGAATGCTTTCTCTTTTACTGCTGTTGAGTGTGTTATCAGTGGTTGCTGAATCTTCTCATTCTGTATTCTATACTGTTGTGTCAAACCCCTATTAACCTCAGTAGGGAAGGCACCAGGTTCAAGAGGCCAAAGAAAAGAGCCAGAGCCAGCAAACAAGACATGGAGTTTTAATAGGGGCTTACATACAGGGGAGAGAGTCCAGTGGCAGCAAGCTGGATAGGAGAACTGACTTATATACAGAAACAGTCCAGTGGCAGCAGGCTAGACAACATATCTGCCTTCCTACAGTCCAGTGGTGGCAGACTAGGCAGCATATCTGCCTTCCTACAGTCCAGTGGTGGTGATCTGGACAACATAGTTGCACAGCTCAGTGCACAACCACTTCCAAACAGCATGTAGTTTATATAGCATTTTCACAACACCCTTCCCTTAATGACCTCCACCTTGCAATCTTCATTTAACCCAAAACTCAGGGCCTCAATCCCCTGTATGGCATGTGTTCCATGGGACAGGCCAGGGGTTGAGATGTTTATCAAAGACAAAGAATGAATCTCCAGGTTGGTGACACCTGGATTCCCCAGCTTGGAACACACATTCAGGTGCATCTGCCATACAGGGACATTCTAGGAGAACGCTTCAATTATTGCCATTGGGTGCATTTACCCTGCATATACAAACCAAAGCAAAGCTCACAAATCACATTCTTACAATTTTCAGGAGGTATACTTCATTTTTCATAAATCATCAAGGTCGTTTTAAATTGGTCATGGATTTTAATTGCTGCTGTGCTTAATTTTTTTTTACCAACAAAGGAATGTTAGTTTAGCTTCATCATTCTCAATTTAGCTTGTTGCAGATTGCTTGGTGTACCTTCTATGTATAATGATTTGAATTTGTATTAATAGTATTATTAGCATTGTATTTTCTTATAACTATTGTATCTGAATTTGGAAGTAACATTTTAATTATTCAGTTCCTCTTCAAAACTTTTTATCACCCAGTTCAGTTCTTTTTCCTTAAAAAAAAAATGACAAGGGGGGAAACAAGTTAACTACTCTATCTCTTGTCCTACTAAGTGGATTGTGGTCAAAATTTAAAAGAAAAAAAAAATCATGATGGCACAGTGGCTCACTCCTGTAATCCCAGCACTTTGGGAGGCTGAGGCAGGCAGATCACTTGAGCTCAGGAGTTCGAGACCAGCCTGGCCAACATGGTGAAACCCCCGTCTCTACTAAAAATACAAAAAAAATTAGCCAGGCATAGTGGCGGGTGCCTGTAATCCCAGCTACTCAGGAGGCTGAGGCAGGAGAATCGCTTCAACCTGGGAAGTGGAGGTTGTAGTGAGCTGAGATGAAACCACTACACTCCAGCCTGGGCGACAGAGTGAGACTCTGTCTCAAAAAAAAAAAAAAAAAAAACATGCCACCTCCGAAAACACCCAGCTAATTTTGCTACACATGGGAATCTTGCTAAAATGCAGATTCTGATTCAGCAGGTCACAATGTGAGTATGGAGGTCTGAGATTACACTTTTCTGTCTAGCTTCTAGGCTGTGCCCATGCTGCTAGTCCGAGAACCACACTGGGAATAGCAAGATCTTCAGGATATCACAGAGTCTCTCCCATGTAAACTCTTAGTTTGCACAGTGCCCTACTGTGTTGGGGAGGAAGGCCTGGGAATGCCTTCCTTCCTCACTGGCAGCCAGGGCCTGAGCAGTGTTTCAGTTCCCTCCTTCTCACAACTGTATTGTTTTAGTCTAATGAGCCAAAATCAACCTGGCATTCCTAGGTGAAACTTTAATGTGACTGTAATTTCAGTGCTGTTCTATGTGATTCCGATCTGTCTTCTAATGAGAATACACGTTTACAAATTTACTTGTGTCATAGAAAAAGAAATTAGAAAACTGCTTACACAACAAGTCCCTTGAAGTGATTAGTATTCGCAGTATGATGTTAAGTAGGCTTTTTAGGGAAACAACACAATGATTTTAAATTTTATTATGATTCTTTGATTCACACAGCTTTCTATTTGCTTGAACTCTGAAGCAAAAGCCCCAATTTGCCATAAGAACACTACTAGGATTTCTGGAAGAAAAACAACCTGATCGGATGTCAAGGCACTGACCCAAGAATGATGTCTACAGTCTGTTCCCAGATTTGCTTCTAGTTCAGTCAGTGACATATCAGCAAATTACTTGTCTTCATTTTCTTCAGTAAAATAATGATAATGATCATTTATACCTGCAATATACCCATTATTGGCTTAATACTACCTGTGGACCAAGGAGGTCCTAAATCTATATTTCTAGTCCAAATTTCTACCCTCCTAAGAATATATATATATATGTGTGTGTGTGTGTGTGTGTGTGTGCACGTGTGTGTGTGTGTGTGTGTGTCTCCAGACTGGTATATCCAAATGCCCACCAGGTCTTACCACCTGGGGATGTGATGGGTACTCCAAATTTAATTGTCCTACCTAAACTTTCTGCCTTCCCTCCAAACCTGATCCTCTTCCTATATTCCTATCCTGGCTAGTTATATGACCATCACAACCCACTCATCCAAGCCCAGAAGCATCATTTCCTGTTACACTGTGAGCTCATTGGGGTAGCACTTGGTCTTAGTCACCTTCATAACCCCAGTATTTTGAACTAGACTTGGCACTGCAAAATGCTCAAAAAATATGCCTGTATTGAACTAAACTCCATAAAGATGGATGGTCCATGCAAACCTAGAAGTTATTTATGAGAATTTTGAAGAATTGCCATTGTGAAAAATTGCAACACCTCTACCTGCCCCCATGCTCCAAAAAAATGGGAATATAGCTTTTCTGTTAGTGATTTCTATGCCAGGGTATAGTGAACTCCCATGAATCTAAACTCCATATAAGCAAAGCTTGGTAGTGTTTTAATTCTTATTTTTACATTCTGTACCAACTCTCATCTGTATTTATCTCTATATTTGTTATTTTTTACTGTATTTCTTGTAGCCTGTTGCCCTCACTCTCAGATGCATTCCTGCTATGTACCAATATTGTAATAGGTGCTTTGTGACATTGTTTTTAATTTCACAGCCTGTGAGGTAGATTTTATAAACATTATTTTTAAGTGGGAAGCAGGTTCAGAGAGAGTACATGACTCTCCCAATATCAAACACAAGTAAGTGAGGAGGGTAGAGCTCCCATCTTATTCCCTCTGTGACTACAGGCCTTCATAATACACTTTAGGGGCTATGATCTTCCTTCCTCTTACTTGGAAAATTTCATCAAAGTTGTAGGATCTTTCTTCTCTGTTTATAAAATAGTGTATGTTTATGCAATTTGAAAAAATAAAGTTACCCATAATACCACTATTTAGAGATAGCAGCAGTTACATTTTGGTACATTATCTTTCAGGGTTTTTTCTGTTTATAGCTGTGTTTTTAAACATGCCACACTGTTTTAATTATTATATATTTGTAATGTATCTTAACATCTAATAGGACAAGTTTCCCCCTCCCTCATATCTCCTCTTTTCCAAAACTTTTAACTAGAAAAATATCCCTAACTTTCTTTTTCAATGAGAGCTTCTCTTCATCTTCCTCTACCTTGTGGGAAGGGCCCCTTCTGAATATCTAGACGTATAAACGAGGGTTCTCTCCATGTAGAAAAGACTTCTTTTGAAGTAGCTTGGGTTGGGGAGGCTGTCAATAAATGATAGTAAAATGAATCTAAAATGTGCTTATATCATTTTTTAAGAAATCAATTTTTTTAATGCTTATAGAATCAATTTTCTTCTGAATGCCTTCCCAGAGCTGGGAATTAGGGAAGACATTGAGACACCAAGTAATAAGGTAAGGCTGAGAGGGGTTAAAAAAAAAGACTTAGAGGGTTTAGAAAATATGCTGTTGTCTCTACAGCTGCAGAAAAGGAGCCTCACTTTTTTTTAAATTAGAACTTAGTTACAGAAGAGAGATTTACTCTGAAGCATGTCACCCACCAGTTGCCACCTAAGAAGTTCTCAAATAAATGTTCTTTCTTTCCCTTAACTGCAAACCCAGCAGATAAGCCTGTAGCTGTGAAACAAAATACACTCTGCTTTTGCCGCCTGCCCACCTGTAGCTCCTAAAAATGATGTTGTCACATTTTCATTCTTCAAGAGCTGGACTGTTCAGTGGCTAAGCAATTCTCCAGAAGCCCAAGAGCTCTGGGAGTGAAAGTGTAAGGCCAAATTTGTATATTTTTCTGGGCCAGGGCCCTAAGCTAGACCAGGCAGGGGCCCTGGGTTCCCCTAGGATTTTGACCTCTCAGTGAATCTGATACAAGATGAGACTCTTTGGGGCATGAGAGTACTGCCTAGCCTTTCCTTTTCAGCTTGGACATTGGCCACCCAGAGGGTTGCTCCTCCACCAGCCTTCCTCTAGGGTTGGTGCAGAATCTCTGCCTAACCCCTCAGGGCATGAGGCTGATACAAAAAGATGGGCATGGCATCCAGTGGCTGATCCCACCAAAGGCACACAGCATGTGCTGGCAGTCCAGCTGGGGCTTGGACTTATCCCCCATCCCAGTCCAGCCCTCCTTCCTCAGAGTCTTCCAACATATTGCCTTTGTTGAAGCTAGTGCACTGCCATGGAGGTGCTCATGTCAGCTGATGGAGCACTGGCTCATGGTGGGAACTAACAAAACTGTGATAGACTGACATGTGGTCAGATATCTCTGTGGACACCTGTGTGGTATTCAGTGCTGAGGAGAACACAGAAGGCCACATTGTGTGGTGCCTAGAGTGCTGGAACTGAAGGAAGAAGACAAAGTCTACATAAACAACAACAGTGCAGGGCAGGAAGGAGTGCTAAGGAAATTCATGTCTATTGAGTCAGCTGTGAAAATAAGAATTCATCCACTCACTGATTAAGAACCCTCCTGTGAAGCCAAGAAAGATAAGAGCTTAAAAGGTGCTCACATCTTAGGTATACCAAAAAACCAATATGCTGTAATCATGTTCCGTTTGCAGAGATCATCTTGGGAGGCCTGATATAATAGGACAAACAACAAGTTGTGTCTGCAGAATGCATGGGCCCCATCATGGGCCCTTCTCTTGATGGATGCTTAACTTACCAGCACAGGCAGATCCCTAAATAATTAATTAAAATAGTGCTGTGAGGTATTGTGATAAAGATTTATGCTTAGAGAAGAAGTGAGAAAGTTGGATGAGGCTTTATTAAGAAGAATGGGGGAAATAAGTAGAAAGTATGCATGTTTAGAGGCTGGGCACAGTGGCTCATGCCTGTAATCCCTACTACTCAGGAGGCTGAGGCAGGAGAATGGCTTGAACCCAAGAGGCGGAGATTGCAGTGAGCCGAGATCACACCACTGTACTCCAGCCTGGGCAACATACTCTGTCTCCAAAAAAAGGAAAAAAAAATGTATGTTTTGAATTCTGTTTGGTCGTACCGTGGAATGTTTCCAACATTCTCAGAAGTTTCTGGCATGCTACAAAGACACCTATCTATGAATCGTGTAGATTCGATGACTCTCATGGGCCCAGCAGCATAGATTTTAAGAAGACAAAACATTATCCAATATGATTAAAGCTCTATTGTGACTCTATAACTCCATTTTCTTTTCCCTCTTAAATTGGATATATTGTTCCCATGCATGTTATTTCATTTTACAACTTACATATGACTAAAAAGATGTACACTGTTGCTCTGTGTGGTGTTTTCAGTTTACATTAATGGCATGCATACATAAAGTTCTGAATTTTATATTTCTACATTAAACGTGTTGAGAAGGATAGATACGGTTTTTTGTTTAACAACATTGTACATGTAATCTCTTTTTTTCCTAGTTTAAAAACAAAGTTTATTATGAAAATTTTCAACCGTTCAAAAGAATATATAACAAATCTGCAAACACTTATTATGCAGTTTCCACAGTTACCTAGATGCTGCCATATTTGCTTCATCTATCCCTTTTTCTTTATTTTTTATTTTTTTTATTTTTTATTTTTTATTTTATTATTATTATACTTTAAGTTTTAGGGTACATGTGCACAATGTGCAGGTTTGTTACATATGTATACATGTGCCATGTTGGTGTACTGCACCCATTAACTCCTCATTTAGCATTAGGTATATCTCCTAATGCTATCCCTCCCCCCTCCCCCTACCCCACAACAGTCCCCAGAGTGTCATGTTTCCCTTCCTTTGTCCATGTGTTCTCGTTGTTCAATTCCCACCTATGAGTGAGAGTATGCCATGTTTGGCTTTTTGTCCTTGTGATAGTTTGCTGAGAATGATGATTTCTAGCTTCATCCATGTCCCTACAAAGGACATGAACTCACCATTTTTTATGGCTGCATAGTATTCCATGGTGTATATGTGCCACATTTTCTTAATCCAGTCTATCACTGTTGGACATTTGGCTTGGTTCCAAGTCTCTGCTGTTGTGAATAGTGCTGCAATAAACATACGTGTGCATGTGTCTTTATAACAGCATGATTTATAGTCCTTTGGGTATATACCCAGTAATAGGATGGCTGGTTCAAATGGTATTTCTAGTTCTAGATCCCTGAGGAATCGCCACACTGACTTCCACAATGGTTGAACTAGTTTACAGTCCCACCAACAGTGTAAAAGTGTTCCTGTTTCTCCACATCCTCTCCAGCACCTGTTGTTTCCTGACTTTTTAATGATTGCCATTCTAACTGGTGTGAGATGGTATCTCATTGTGGTTTTGATTTGCATTTCTCTGATGGCCAGTGATGATGAGCATTTTTTCATGTGTCTTTTGGCTGCATAAATGTCTTCTTTTGAGAAGTATCTGTTCATATCCTTTGCCCACTTTTTGATGGGGTTGTTTGTTTTTTTCTTGTAAATTTATTTGAGTTCATTGTAGATTCTGGATATTAGCCCTTTGTCAGATGAGTAGTTTGCAAAAATTTTCTCCCATTTTGTAGGTTGCCTGTTCACTCTGATGGTAGTTTCTTTTGCTGTGCAGAAGCTCTTTAGTTTAATTAGATCCCATTTGTCAATTTTGGCTTTTGTTGCCATTGCTTTTGGTGTTTTGGACATGAAGTCCTTGCCCATGCCTATGTCCTGAATGGTAATGCCTAGGTTTTCTTCTAGGGTTTTTATGGTTTTAGGTCTAACGTTTAAGTCTTTAATCCATCTTGAATTAATTTTTGTATAAGGTATAAGGAAGGGATCCAGTTTCAGCTTTCTACATATGGCTAGCCAGTTTTCCCAGCACCATTTATTAAACAGGGAATCCTTTCCCCATTGCTTGTTTTTGCCAGGTTTGTCAAAGATCAGATAGTTGTAGATATGCAGCATTATTTCTGAGGGCTCTGTTCTGTTCCATTGATTTATATCTCTGTTTTGGTACCAGTACCATGCTGTTGTGGTTACTGTAGTATTGTAGTATAGTTTGAAGTCAGATAGCGTGATGCCTCCAGCTTTGTTCTTTTGGCTTAGGATTGACTTGGCGATGTGGGCTCTTTTTTGGTTCCATATGAACTTTAAAGTAGTTTTTTCCAGTTCTGTGAAGAAAGTCATTGGTAGCTTGATGGAGATGGCATTGGATCTATAAATTACCTTGGGCAGTATGGCCATTTTCACAATATTGATTCTTCCTACCCATGAGCATGGAATGTTCTTTCATTTGTTTGTATCCTCTTTTATTTCATTGAGCAGTGGTTTATAGTTCTCCTTGAAGAGGTCCTTCACGTCCCTTGTAAGTTGGATTCCTAAGTATTTTATTCTCTTTGAAGCAATTGTGAATGGGAGTTCACTCATGATTTGGCTCTCTGTTTGTCTGTTATTGGTGTATAAGAATGCTTGTGATTTTTCCACATTGATTTTGTATCCTGAGACTTTGCTGAAGTTGCTTATCAGCTTAAGGAGATTTTGGGTTGAGACAATGGGGTTTTCTAGATATACAATCATGTCGTCTGCAAACAGGGACAATTTGATTTCCTCTTTTCCTAATTGAATATCCTTTATTTCCTTCTCCTGCCTAATTGCCCTGGCCAGAACTTCCAACACTATGTTGAATAGGAGTGGTGAGAGAGGGCATCCCTATCTCGTGCCAGTTTTCAAAGGGAATGCTTCCAGTTTTTGCCCATTCAATATGATATTGGCTGTGGGTTTGTCATAGATAGCTCTTATTATTTTGAGATATGTCCCATCAATACCTAATTTATTGAGAATTTTTAGCATGAAGGGTTGTTAAATTTTGTCAAAGGCCTTTTCTGCATCTATTGAGATAATCATGTGGTTTTTGTCTTTGGTTCTGTTTATATGCTGGATTACATTTATTGATTTGCATATATTGAACCAGCCTTGCATCTCAGGGATGAAGCCCACTTGATCATGGTGGATAAGTTTCTTGATGTGCTACTGGATTCGGTTTGCCAGTATTTTATTGAGGATTTTTGCATCAGTGTTCATCAAGGATATTGGTCTAAAATTCTCTTTTTTGGTTGTGTCTCTGCCCAGCTTTGGTATCAGGATGATGCTGGCCTCATAAAATGAGTTAGGGAGGATTCCCTCTTTTTCTATTGATTGGAATAGTTTCAAAAGGAATGGTACCAGTTCCTCCTTGTACCTCTGGTAGAATTTGGCTATGAATCCATCTGGTCCTGGGCTCTTTTTGATTGGTAAGCTATTGATTATTGCCACAATTTCAGATCCTGTTATTGGTCTATTCAGAGATTCAACTTCTTCCTGGTTTAGTCTTGGGAGGGTGTATGTGTCGAGGAATTTATCCATTTCTTCTAGATTTTCTAGTTTATTTGCATAGAGGTGTTTGTAGTATTCTCTGATGGTAGTTTGTATTTCTGTGGGCTCGGTGGTGATATCCCCTTTATCATTTTTTATTGCATCTATTTGATTCTTCTCTCTTTTTTTCTTTATTAGTCTTGCTAGCGGTCTATCAATTTTGTTGATCCTTTCAAAAAACCAGCTCCTGGATTCATTAATTTTTTGAAGGGCTTTTTGTGTCTCTATTTCCTTCAGTTCTGCTCTGATTTTAGTTATTTCTTGCCTTCTGCTAGCTTTTGAATGTGTTTGCTCTTGCTTTTCTAGTTCTTTTAATTGTGATGTTAGGGTGTCAATTTTGGATCTTTCCTGCTTTCTCTTGTGGACATTTAGTGCTATAAATTTTCCTCTACACACTGCTTTGAATGTGTCCCAGAGATTCTGATATGTTGTGTCTTTGCCAAAATGTAAAGACCATCGAGACTAGGAAGAAACTGCATCAACTAACGAGCAAAATAACCAGCTGACATCATAATGACAGGATCAAATTCACACATAACAATGTTAATTTTAAATGTAAATGGACTAAATGTTCCAATTAAAAGACATAGACTGGCAAATTGGATAAAGAGTCAAGACCCATCAGTGTGCTGTATTCAGGAAACCCATCTCATGTGCAGAGACACACATTGGCTCAAACTAAAGGGATGGAGGAAGATCTACCAAGCAAATGGAAAACAAAAAAGGTAGGGGTTGCAATCCTAGTCTCTCATAAAACACACTTTAAACCAACAAAGATCACAAGAGACAAAGAAGGCCATTACATAATGGTAAAGGGATCAATTCAACAAGAAGAGCTAACTATCCTAAATATATATGCACCCAATACAGGAGCACCCAGATTCATAAAGCAAGTCCTGAGTGACCTACAAAGAGACTTAGACTCTCACACAATAATAATGGGAGACTTTAACACCCCACTGTCAACATTAGACAGATCAACGAGACAGAAAATTAACAAGGATACCCAGGAATTGAACTCAGCTCTGCACCAAGCAGACCTAATAGACATCTACAGAACTCTCCACCCCAAATCAACAGAATATACATTCTTTTCAGCACCACACCACACCTATTCCAAAACTGACCACATAGTTGGAAGTAAAGCTCTCCTCAGCAAATGTAAAAGAGCAGAAATTATAACAAACTGTCTCTCAGACCACAGTGCAATCAAACTAGAACTCAGGATTAAGAAACTCACTCAAAACTGCTCAACTACATGGAAACTGAACAACCTGCTCCTGAATGACTACTGGGTACATAACGAAATGAAGGCAGAAATAAAGATGTTCTTTGAAACCAACAAGAACAAAGACACAACGTACCAGGATTCCCTCTTTTTCTATTGATTGGAATAATTTCAGAAGGAATGTTACCAGCTCCTCCTTGTACCTCTGGTAGAATTCGGCTGTGAATCCATCTGGTCCTGGACTTTTTTTGGTTGGTAGGCTATTAATTATTGCCTCAATTTCAGAGCCTGTTATTGATTTATTGAGAGATTCAACTTTTTCCTGGTTTAGTCTTGGGAGGGTGTATGTGTTGAGGAATTTATCCATTTCTTCTAGATTTTCTAGTTTATTTGCATAGAGGTGTTATAGTATTCTCTGATGCTAGTTTGTATTTCTGTGGGATCGGTGGTGATATCCCCTTTATCATTTTTTATTGCATCTATTTGATTCTTCTCTCTTTTCTTCTTTATTAGTCTTGTTAGCAGTCTATCAATTTTGTTGATCTTTTCAGAAAAGCAGCTCCTGGATTCATTGATTTTTTGGAGGGTTTTTTGTGTCTCTATTTCCTTTAGTTCTGCTCTGATCTTAGTTATTTCTTGCCTTCTGCTAGCTTTTGAATGTGTTTGCTCTTGCATCTCTAGTTCTTTTAATTGTGATGTTAGGGTGTCAATTTTAGATCTTTCCTGCTTTCACTTGTGGGCATTTAGTGCTATAAATTTCCCTCTACACACTGCTTTGAATGTGTCCCAGAGATTCTGGTACATTGTGTCTTTGTTCTCGTTGGTTTCAAAGAACATCTTTATTTCTGCCTTCATTTTGTTATGTACCCAGTAGTCATTCAGGAGCAGGCTGTTCAGTTTCCATGTAGTTGGGTGGTTTTGAGCGAGTTTCTTACTCCTGAGTCCTAGTTTGATTGCACTGTGGTCTGAGAGACAGTTTGTTATAATTTCTATTCTTTTACATTTGCTGAGAAGTCCTTTACTTCCAGCTATGTGGTCAATTTTGGAATAGGTGTGGTGTGGTGCTGAAAAGAATGTATATTCTGTTGATTTGGGGTGGAGAGTTCCGCAGATGTCTATTAGGTCCGCTTGGTGCAGAGCTGAGTTCAGTTCCTGGGCATCCTTGTTAACTTTCTGTCTCGTTGATCTGCCTAATGTTGACAGTGGGGTGTTAAAGTCTCCCATTATTATTGTGTGGGAGTCTAAGTCTCTTTGTAGGTCTCTAAGGACTTGCTTTATGAATCTGGGTGCTCCTGTATTGGGTGCATATATATTTAGGATAGTTAGCTCTTCTTGTTGAATTGATGCCTTTACCATTATGTAATGGCCTTCTTTGTCTCTTGTGATCTTTGTTGGTTTAAAGTCTGTTTTATCAGAGACTAGGATTGCAATCCCTGCCTTTTTTTGTTTTCCATTTGCTTGGTAGATCTTCCTCCATCCCTTTAGTTTGAGCCAATGTGTGTCTCTGCACATGAGATGGGTTTCCTGAATACAGCACACTGATGGGTCTTGAGTCTTTATCCAATTTGCCAGTCTGTGTCTTTTAATTGGAGCATTTAGTCCATTTACATTTAAAGTTAATATTGTTATGTGTGAATTTGATCCTGTCATTATGATGTTAGCTGGTTATTTTGCTCATTAGTTGATGCCTTTTCTTCCTAGCCTTGACTGTCTTTACAATTTGGCATGTTTTTTCAGTGGCTGGTACTGGTTGTTCCTTTCCACGTTTAGCGCTTCCTTCAGGAGCTCTTTTAGGGCATGGCTGGTGGTGACAACATCTCTCAGCATTTGCTTGTCTGCGAAGTGTTTTATTTCTCCTTCACTTATGAAGCTTAGTTTGGCTGGATGTGAAATTCTGGGTTGAAAATTATTTTCTCTAAGAGTGTTGAATATTGGCCCCCACTCTCTTCTGGCTTGCAGAGTTTCTGCTGAGAGATCAGCTGTTAGTCTGATGGGCTTCCCCTTGTGGGTAACCTGACCTTTCTCTCTGGCTGCCCTTAACATTTTCTCCTTCATTTCAACTTTGATGAATCTGACAATTATGTGTCTTGGAGTTGCTCTTCTCGAGGGGTATCTTTGTGGCGTTCTCTGTATTTCCTGAACTTGAATGTTGGCCTGCCTTGCTAGATTGGGGAAGTTCTCCTGGATAATATCCTGCAGAGTGTTTTCCAACTTGGTTCCATTCTCCCTGTCACTTTCAGGTACACCAATCAGATGTAGATTTGGTCTTTTCACATAGTCCTATATTTCTTGGAGGCTTTTTTCATTTCTTTTTATTCTTTTTTCTCTAAACTTCTCTTCTCACTTCATTTCATTCATTTGATCTTCCATCATTGATACCCTTTCTTCCAGTTGATCGAATTGGCTGCTGAGGCTTGTGCATTCGTCACGTAGTTCTCGTGCCTTGGTTTTCAGCTCCATCAGGTCCTTTAAGGACTTCTCTGCATTGATTATTCTAGTTGGCCATTCATCTAATTTTTTTTCAAGGTTTTTAACTTCTTTGCCATGGGTTTGAACTTCCTCCTTTAGCTCAGAGTAGTTTGATCTCTTATTAAATGAATAAATCACAGTTTATTTTATCATTCTCTTATTGATGGACTCCTTACCTTGTTCACACCACACCAGCCACACTGACTTTGTTTACTTAAACATGCAAATTGTGCTTGTGTCTCAGGGCCTTTGCACTTCCTGTCCCTCCACCTGGAATGGTCTTGCCCCAGATTCCACATGGCTCACTGTCTCTCCTTGCTTCTGTATAAAAGACACCTTCCCTAACCACCCTTCAAACATAGTTCCCCTTCCCCACCCAGTCACTTTCTCCTCCTCTTATCCTGCTACATTTCTTCTCACGGCACTTGCCACACTGACATAGAATAGATCTAGTTATCTGTCAGCCAACCTGCCTGTTGTGCTAGCATGTGAACACCATGAGACTGGGAGCCTTCCCCATCTTGTCCACTCCTGTGCACTCATTGTTTACATCAGCATCTGGCATATGCTGGGTGCTCAATATATATCAGATGAATAAGCGAGTGAGTGAACAATGGCTGAATGAATGAACCAAGGTTGCTTACATTCCTTCCTTCAGGGGAAGCTTCAATAGGAAGATGGCCACACCCCAACCTCTGGCAGTCTCTTATCCTGACAACCATATGAGCTCTTGCAGGACAGATCTGGTCATACATCTATGTCATAAATTTATTTACATCATCTGAGCAGCAGTCTGTTATCGTCAGCCTTGCTTTGTGTCCCATCAGTAAAACACTTCATTACAATCATTCTCGCTAGGGAAATGGAGCAAAATGGAAAGATAGGTAACCATAGAATCTCCAAGAACATACGTGTTTGGAAAACAACACTTCTGCCAAGAAATGATGCTATTGCCCGCATTGGGGCACGTGTCCCCTCCTGAGAATCACTCATTTGCAACATTTGGTACAGGACAGATGCACAGAGGCCATGCAGGAAAGGTGTGTTCACTCACACTCAGACTCTGCTGGCACCCCCAGTGAGTACCAAGGGTCTGGTCTTTTTCTGGGAGCTCTCAGTTGAGCTATCTAATTCTTCCTCTAGCCCTGTAAGGCACAACCTATCCCGTTTTGCAAATGAGAAAACTGTAGCTCTAAGGACTTAAAGTAATCAGTTCTAACTATGTTGTCATTGGTAAATTTTGAAGGTTTGCTGTTATTTCCAAAAGATCTATTAAATTTTTCAATGTTTAGAGGAATTATACCGTACCAAAAGATAAAAATCAAGAAATGTTTAAACTTTTTAATAATCTACTTCTTAAAAACCATCTTATACCAGCTTCCTTTTTCTCTGAGAAATCTTAAGATACTTAACGTTTCCCCTTAGTTAATAGAAGTTATAAATTTTCATGCTTTTTTTCTGACATTAAGGTTTTTTTATTGGCAGATAATAATTTTACATATTTATGGAGTGCATAGTGATGTTTTGATACATATCAAATGCAGTGATCAGATCTGGGTAGTTAGAATAGCTACCATCTCAAACATCTATCACTTCTTTGTGTCGGGAACATTGAATACTCTCCTTCTAGCTATTTGTCACTATATTATATATTATTGTTAACTGTAGTCATCCTACTGTGGTATAGAACACTAGAACTTATTCCTTCTATCTAGCTGTAATTTTGTATCTTTTAATAAGTCTCTCCCTATCACCTTCCCTGCCTCTAGTATCCTCTGCTCTACTTTTTACTTCTATGAGATCAATTTATTTAGCTTCCACATATGAATGAGAACACACTGTGTTTAACTTTCTCTTCCTAGCTTTTTTCACTTAACATAATGTCCTCCAGTTCTATACATGTTGCCATGAATGACAGAATTTCATTCTTTTTTATGGCTGACTGGTATTTCATGGTGTATATATACCATATTTTTTTGTATTACATCTATATTTTTAAATTATTCTTTTTGGGGGTTAAACCTTATTAAGGTATAATTTACAAAGAGTATGTTGCATCCATTTTAAGTGTACAATTCAATGGGTTTTGACAGATATATACAATCATATAACCACTACTACAATCAAGATACAGAACATTTCCAACTTCTTGAGAAATTTCGTTGTGCCCCTTTTCTGTCAGTCCCACTGCTGGCTCCATGTAAACAATGATCTGCTTTTTGTCAATGTAGATTAATTTTGCTTCTTTTAAAATTTCATGTAAGTAGAATAACATAATTGCAATTTTTATTTAAGTATTCTTTTATTTAGCATAACGTTTTTGAGGTTCATTCATGTCATTTATATCAGCAGTTCCTTTTTTTCCTTTTTGAGACAGGGTCTCCTTATGTTGCCCAGGCTGTTGTGCAGTTGCACAATCATGGTTCACTGCCACTTCAAACTCGTGGTCTCAAGCAATCCTCCTGCTTCAGCCTCCCAAGTAGCTGGGACTACAGGCACACACCACCACGCCCAGTTAATTTTTGTATTTTTAGTAGAGATGAGGTTTCGTCATGTTGCCCAAGCTGGTCTTGAACTCCTGGATTCAAGCGATCCACCCACCTCAGCCTCCCAAAGTGCTGGGATTACAGATGTAAGCCACCACACCCTGCCAGCAGTTCCTTTTTATTGTTGAATAATAGTCCATTTGTGCATACAATTTAATTTGTTTATCCATTCACCTGCTGATGGACATTTGATTAGTTTCTAGTGTTTTGGCTGTTATAAATAAAATTGCTATGAGTTTTCTTGTGCTATCTTTTTATTTTTCTTAAAAAGAAATATTTCATAGGGATTTGCAAACAGAAGCCATGTCTGTGTCTTGGGCAGTGGTGAGACAAGATAGTGGATCTCTATGCCTCATGTACAAGTCTTTGTGCAGACATATCATTTCTGTTGAATTTTATACCTGACAATGGAATTACTGTATTGTATAGTAACCAGTATATATTTAACTTTGTAAGGATTCACCAAACTGTTTTTACTAGCAACATATGAGAGATCCAGTTGTTCCACATCATTACCAGCACTGTATATTGTCAGTCTTTTTAATATTAGCCGTTCTTGTATATGCCACATCTTTTATCCCTTCATCTGTTGTTGGACACCTAGGTTAATTCTATATCTTGGCTGCTGTGAATACTGCTGCAATAAACATGGGGGTGCAGATGTCTCTTCGGTATAATGATTTCCTTTCATTTGGATAAATTCCCAGTAGTGGGATTGCTGAATCACATGATAGTTCTATTTGTAGTTTGGTGAGGGACCTCCACGCTGTTCTCCATAGTGGCTCTACTAATTACATTCCCACCAACAGTGTGTGAGAGTTCCCTTTTCTCTGCATCCTCATCAGCATTTGTTATTTTTTTTGTTTTTTGTTTTTATAATAGCCATGCTAACTAGGGTGAGATAATACCTTATTTGGTCTTGATTTGCATTTCTCTAATGATTAGTTATTTGAGCATTTTTTCACATATTCGTTGGCCATGTGTGTATGTCTTTTTTAAAATTTTTTGTGGGTGTATAATAGGTGTATATATTTATGGAGTACATGAGATATTTTGACACAGGCAGGCAATACATAATAATCACGTCATGAAAAATGGAGATCCATCCCCTTAAGCATTTATCCTCAAAATTAGACTTACAATCTAATTTTATGATTTTAATTATCTTAAAATATACAATTAAATTATTATTGACTACAGTCACCCTGTTGTGGTATCAAATACTGGGTCTTATCCATTCTAACAATTTTTTTGTACCCATTAACCATCTTCATCTCCCTCTCCACCTCCCACTACTCTTCCTTCCTAGCCTCTAGTAACCATCCTTCTACACTCTATCTCCATGAGTTCAACTGTTTTGATTTTTAGATCCCACAAATAAGTGAGAACATGCAATGTTTGTCTTTCTAAGCCTGACTTATTCACAATGGAGTACTATTGTTCAGCCATAAAAAAGAATGAGATCCAGTCATTTGTATGTCTTCTTTTAAAAGATGTCTTTTCAGATCATTTTCCCATTTTTTAATTGGATTGTTTGGTTTTTTGCTGTTGCTTCAGTTCCTTGTATATTCTGAATATTAGCTCATTGTCCGATTAATAGTCTGCCAATATTTTCTCCCATTCTGTAGGTTGTCTTTTCACTCTGTCAGTTGTTTCCTTTGTTGTGCAGAAGCTGTTAATTTAATTGCATTTGTTTATTTTTGCTTTTGTTGCCTGTGCTTTTGAGGCCTTATTTATAAAATCCTTTTTCAGACCAATGTCCAGAAGCATTTCCCTTATGTTTTCTTCTAACAGTTTTATTACTTTAGGTCTCATGTTTTGTTCTTTGATCCCTTTTGAGATGATTTTTGTGTAGGGTGAGAGGTGGAAGTCTAGTTTCATACTTCTGTATATAGATATCCAGTTTTCTCAGCCCCATTTGTGGAAAAGACTGTCCTTTCTCCAGTGAGTGTTCTTGGCACCTTTATCAAAAATCAGTTAGCTGTAGATATGCAGATTAATTTGGGGGTTTTCTACTCTGCTCCATTGGTTTCTGTGTCTGTCTTTACGCCAGTACCATGCTGTTTTGGTTACAACAGCTTCGTAGTATATTTTGAAGTCTGATAATATAATGCCTCTAGCTTTGTTCTTTTTGATCAGGATTGCTTTGTCTATTCGGGATCATTTGTGGTTCCATACAAATCTTAGGAATTTCTATTTTAGTGAAGAATTTCATTGATATTTTGATAGGGATTGCATTGAACCTGTAGATTGCTTTGGGCAGTATGCTGTTGATTTTTTTTTTTTTTTTCTTGAGAGAAGTCTTGCTCGTGTCCCCTAGGCTTGAGTGCAATGGCTCTATCTCTGCTCATTGCAACCTCTGCCTCCTAGGTTCAAATGATTCTCCTGCCTCTGCCTCCCAAGTAGCTGGGATTAAGGTGCCTGCCACCATGCCGGGCTAATTTTTGTATTCTTTAGTAGAGATGGGGTTTTACCATGTTGGTCAGGCTGGTCTCAAACTCCTGACCTCAAGTCATTCGCCTGCCTCAGCCTCCCAAAGTGCTGGGATTACAGGCATAAGCCACCGCACCTGGCCTGCTGTTGATTTTTTAAAAGCTTTGGTATTTTAAGAGATTATCATGCTTAAGTTTGTGAAACTATACAGAGCTAATCATCCTCAGGGATCTCAGGGGTAACTTGGAAATTTTTTTTTATAGGGTCTGGCTTCATCACCCAGGCTGGAGAGCAGTGGTGCAATCTTGGCACCTTGCAACCTGTGCCCCCTGGGCTCAACCTATCCTCTCACCTCAGCCTCTGGAGTAGCTGGGACCACAGGCATGTGCCACTGTGCCTAATTTCTGTATTTTTTGTAGAGATGGGGCTTTGCCATGTTGCCCAGTCTGGTCTCGAACTCCTGGGCTCAAGCGATCTGACTGTCTTGGCCTCCCAAACTGCTGGAATTATAGGTGTGAGCTACTGAGTCTGGCCAACTTGGAATCTTTTAAAAAATAAGTCAGGGAAATCAAGCATGGACAACTCTGGACAGTCCCAAGTTGGAAAGCTTTTCCCTATAAATCTCATCACCAGGAGAGCATCTCTCTTTCTTCCTAAGCCACCTCTCGTACACACCTACTGAGGCTTAGAAGCTGCAGTTTGATTATGAGAGAAAATGCCTGGGACAGAAAGCAGGTAGATTCCAGTTTCTCACACATTTGTGGGAATGATCCAGAACCCAAGACCTGTGGGACACAGGCAGTCCAGCCATGCCCAAGATGCCTTTGACCTGGCTCTCCATTCCATCCCCTGACTCACCTAGCACTCTTTGAACAGATTAGTCTGGCTGCACTGTTGGCTAGGGCCCTGGTCTGTTTTGTCACCCCTATACGTCTAACACAGTGCCTGGCACATAGTGGGCCCTCAATACATTGTGAAAGAATGAAAGAATGAGTGAATGAACAAATGAATGAGTCCATGCACAGACGCAGGATTCCACCGTCCTCTATTTCAGCAGGATGCCGAAACAAAGGTTCTTCTCATCTAGCCTTGCCTGCCATTGTGCATGTTTAGTTGGAAACCAGACACCCGAGCATGGACCAGGGAGCAGTACACTTAGCCAGTCCACCCGGGGTGCTGGTGTCCTCACAGCCCTCTCCCTGCACCTCTGCCCCATGAACCACATGCATCCTGTGAGTTTCCCCTGAGTCATAAGTTTAAATAAATGCAATAAAATCAGTAATATCAAGTGAGGATAATCATGACTGAGCCTTCCCTGGAAGCCCCAAGGAAGAGCTTCCAGAAAAGCTGTCTGCATTAACTATAAGTCAAATCATAATTGAAAACACATTACTACTTTTTCCTGGCAGAAAGTAAATTTATTTTTAAAATTTTATTTTTAATTGACAAACAATAATTGTGTATATTTATGGGGTACAATGTGATATTTTGATATATATAATTATGGAATAATTAAATCAAGCTAGTTAACATATCTATCTCACACATCTTATCATTTTTGTGTGTGACATAAAGCACATTACTTTTTAAGTAAAAGTTTTCTGCTCTGCAAATCAACCTGTGGTTTTACAGCTAATTCCCACGGATTTACTGTAGTCTTCCACCTCCCTGCAGCCCCAGGCTGGTGCCCTGATTCCACTCCGAGACTTGAGTAAGCTGAGGCATTCTATTTTAAGTTCATTAAAATACTTCGGAATGCTGTAGAGTTTTGGTATAAGCAATGAATGGAGAACTCATCCGATGATGCACTTGAAGTCTTCTCGGGCTGTCTAGAACTTAGAACATGATAGTAGGACTCTTAGTTGCAAATAATAAAAACTCAACTCAAAAAGGCTTGAACAAACAAGAGAATTTGTTGGCTCATATAATGGTAAAGTCCAGGGATTGCCTTCAGGCTTGAGTAGATACAGGTGTTCTAAGTATATGAACAGAATCCTGTCCCTCCCCACTGTCAGATCTGCTTTTGAACCTCTAGGCTTTCATTCTGCCATGGAACCAGCCCTGCAGAAAGGGGGCATCTATTACCAAGATCTCCAGTAGAAGCTCCCAGCTCAACCCTAATGGCAGGTCTGAGTTATGAGACCACCACCACTAGTGCCAGGAGTGGTATCCAGCCTTCCAGAACCACATAGACTAAGTTGGAGAGGGAGGGAGGAGTGTCCCAAAAGGAAAAGAAATGTCCCTTTTAGAAGAATGAGGGGCACAGTAACAACTCTCCTCCACTGATACCATGTGGACCCTTCCAGCTGCAGAGCTGAGCCTTTCTGGTGACCAGCTGCTCAGAGAGCAGGGCAGTGTGTGGAAGAAGGATCCTGGAGAACATTTCTCTTCTTCAGTTGCATTTCTTTTGTGCTTTTAAAGATATCAAATAAATCATAAGCCCAGAGGGCGTGATTTCTAGAAGCAAGGCTTTCTGTATTTCCTTTCTTTTCTGTTATATTATTCTAAATTCTGAAAATAGCTTTATTGGTGTTTTTTTTAAATAAAAATGACAGATGCTTCTTGTAATAAATTAAAATTCTATAGTAAAATAAATTGGAGAGAGAGAGTCTTTATTCATGCTAGGTGCCTGTGAATTGTACTTGTGCATGATTGCAAGCTCCCAGTTTTTAATCTCTGCTCAAGAGTTTGCTCCTTTGGGCAAGGAACTCACTCTTTCTGCATGTTGATTTATGCATCTATGAAAGAGAGGACTCATCATTTTAGAGCTATTAAAAGAAATTATCAAGCCCTCTTCTGATGCCAGGCACCTTATTATTTATGTTATATTATTTAATCTTCAAAACAGCCTGATAAGGTGGTTACTGTCATCATCCCCATCTTATAGATGAAGAAACTGAGACTTAGAGGGATTAAGTAATGTGCTCAAGACCACACTTGTAGTAAATGCCAGGGCTTGGGCCACTTCCACCAGCACGCGTACCCATGTGCCTACTACTGCACTGTACCCTGTGAGAATTAAATAAGATGATGCAAGGAAAACTTTTGGCACAGTACCTCAGACAGAGTAAGCACTCAAAAAATTGTGCTCATTTTTTCATAATAGTGATATTGATTATATGATGAAGTTTTATGTGAAAGAAATTATACATTTGGTATATTGTGTTTGATAGATGCTTTTTCTCCCACCATGAGGAAGACAAACCTCTTAATTTCATTTTTTCCACCAAACCAGAGGGGAGAAGATAATGCTTGCCTTCTGCCCTTTCATTCTCCTTCCTGAGCTGCATTTGGGGACCAGAAGTAGGCTTTGCCATGGACCAGTTGGTGACTCTTTCAGGGGTTTCTCTTTAATGTGAGGCCACTTTGAGAGGGACTTTAGAATCTCACACCGTGGGTGGGAAGTGTAAATTGGTGCAAGCTTTCTGAAAAAGCCACATCTTTGATCCTGGCTGCTTTATGTCTAGGATCCACAACTGTGGATATGTGAAATTGTTTAGCTGGCAGCATGTCCATCACAGCACCGTTTTTAATGCAAAAGAAATGGGAAGGATTCAAGGTCCAAAGATTGGAGATCAGTTACATAAAGCTTGCTGTGTCCATACTATGGAGAACTCTGAGGTGACTGAAGATGTTATGGGAGAAGACTTCAACAACATTACAGCCAATCAGGAATACTAAGTGATGTCTGTCCATCACGTACTGGATTTTATTAAATGTCTACTAGGTGCCCTTTAGTGGTCTAGGCACATGGGATACAGGAGTGGGAAAAAAATTTGTCTTCTTTGAGCCTATGTTCTATTCAAGAGGGGAAATAGATAAAGTAATAATTGTCAATATGTTGATATAGTGATTATTGTTGTAATTACTTAATCATAGACAATTATATATCACTAAATAGCAGATACAAAGAAGTATTCCATAAAAATATAAGGAATAAAAATCAGAGTAAGAGGACAGACATATTGGCGTGGTAGTGGCATTTTTGCAAGGGTTGTCAGGGAAGGCCTCCCAAGGGAAGTGATATTTGCACAGAGGCCTGAATGAAGTGTTGGATTGAGCCTGAGACTATCTGTGGGGAACTGTATTATAGGCAGAGGGAACAGCAAGATCAAAGCCAGTGTGAGCATGTTTGTTAAAAGACAGTGTGAACATTGTATGTACTGAAAGACACATGTGCTCAGGAAAACCCATCTGTGGCTTTTTCTCTTCATTGAAGTCACTAACCATTTAAAAGGGGCACCTCCCCACTGCCACCATCACTGTTTCCTGGCCACTCCAGGTGGCTGCCCTGCTGCTGCCCCACAGCCCCTGTCTGCTAAACCTTGTGGGAAGAGGGACTGCATCCTCCCTGTTGAAAAATTTGGTCTCTCGGAGCTGCTCTGGCCCTGGAGCCCCTTCAGCACCAACCAGCTTTAGACTGACCTCTCGGTCCCTGCCTTCTCTGTGTGCCTGCATGAATACACACACACAAACGCACACACACATGCATGCACACACATACACATGAGCACATGCACATTTGCATGCACATATGCACACACACGCACCCCACCACGAGTTCCAGGACCCCTCCCAATCTCTGTGTAGACTGATTACAAACCACCTTGCATGGAAGTCTGAAAGAACACATCTAATGTCAGGTTCCAGTCGTAGAACTTTGGGTAGTTTTCTGAATCTTCTTTTGCTTGTTTTTATCTCAGTTTTTATAATAATACATGTACTTGATTAAAATAAATTCAGACAGTAAAAGATATTAAAAGGATTTCAGATCCCCAACTCCTTGCCAAGTGTCAGTCCCCCAGGGAATCGCATTTAAACATTTCTGGGGGCTACCACAATAATCCTAAATAATATGTTTATCTTGCCATTTATTGATTAGTCAACTTTAGACTTCTATGAATAGTTCACTTTTTTCCTGTCTCCTTACCTTCCCCTTGGAAGTTTTATTAAAACTTTTATTATATGCTGGTGACCTCTATGACTTTAACTAGCATGTTGAAACCATTATCTTTGGTATATATACCTTACACAGTCTGTCTTGACTGCATTCTGTAAGATTTTGACTCCATTCTGCAAGGTGGGGAAATCAGCATCTCTGAACTACCCTCATCATTCCTCCTTCTCTTTATATCCAGACTTCTATCAGGCTATCAATGATTTTTAATTTTTCTTTCAATAACAAATGCACATGTCTTGACAGTGTGATCCTTTTATACTTTGTCTATAAATAGGGTGAAAATTAAATAGTTTCTAAATTATATAAATATTGTCTTCTAGAGACCAATGTCATGACTTGAAATTCATGGAGAGAAAAAAAAACTGTTATTCTTGGCTGTAACACTTGGGCTACTTGAAGAAAAATGGGTCATCATCTTTCTTCTTCTACTCAGTTAGTTTACAAAATCATACAACTTTTCATTTGTTTCATAGTTAGACCATATTTTCTTGAGCTGTTTTTGGTTTGGGTTTTGATTTTCCAAAAGCTTCTAATAGCCTTTCCTTATTCTTGTTGACAGAAGAAAGATGTGGCTCCTTCTTCACCATTTCTCTTCATACATGTAGATTTTTAATTATATACTTATTGAATGCCCCATTTGGGCTGCCTACCTTCCAGATCTGCTGCACCAAATCCTGGGACTCCTCTTCATTGTACTCCTGGGACAGTTTCCTTGTTTTTAGAGTCCCAAGATCCTCTTTCTTGGATGGCTTTTGGTTCTCCTGGCATACACCTTGAGAATTCTCTTTTCCAGAAAGCAATTTTACATGTCTGAAAATGTCTTTATTTTGCCCTCTTGTGATGATGGTTTGGCTGAACATAGAAGTCTAAGTTCATGCCATTTATTCTTAGAAAATCTATGCTCTACTGTCTTCTAGCATTCGTTGTTATTATTGATTACAACTTTTAGCATCATTATTTTTATCCTTTTGCAAAATATTATTTTTTTCTGTGTGAAGCCCCTAAGTTCTCCTTATCTTTGAGGATCTGAATTTTCATGAAGATGTAGCAAGGTAGGTTTGTCTGCTTTATTTTGTTTTATGTTCCATTTGTTGTTTAGGCAATTGGTAGGCCCTCTTAACCTAAAGACTTTTCCCTTTCTTAGCTTGGGGAAATTTTCTTCTATTATGTCTTTGATTTTTTTCCCCTCTCTTTCATTTTCTCTTTTCTTCCTTTTTGGAATTCTGTTAGATGCTAAACCTCCTGAATTGATCCCCCATGTCTCTTTTCTCTCATATAGTCCATGTTTTTGCCTACTTATTGTACATTCTAGAAAATGTATGTTGATTTTAACTTTTAGGTCTTCTATTAAATTTTTTGTTGATCCTGTTTTCTGTTTCCAATAAGTAGTTGCTTATCTTCTACATATATTTCACATCATCCTAGCCTGTTGCATGGATGCAGTATCTTTTCAAATCATTATGGACATTAATTAGAGTTTAAATTACTTTCAATATCCTGAGTTATCTTTCTTTGCCCTTTGTTACTTGTTGTTAGTTTATCTTGGCTCTTTCTTCTGGTGCCATTGGATTGTTGCAAATGTCTGGTGATTTCTTGTCATCTATTCATATTTTTGAACAAAGGACTTAGTTGGTGAATAAAGGTAACCAACATGGGCCTCCTCTGCCACTGGATAGATAAATATTCCCAATAGACCTCTCTTTTGAAAGGAGTTTAGGGCTGAAAGGTGGAGGTGCTTACTGAGAGCTCCAAGTTTGTGAGTTAGGCGGGCAATTGACAGGCTTTGCTTTGGTGTACATGGATGACATCTGATGGGCAGGCATGTAGGGACTCCCCTGATGCCAAACAAGATAAGCTTCTTCTGTATTAGTCCATTTGTGTTGCTAGGAAGGAATACTTGGGGCAGGGTAATTTATAAAGAAAAGAGGTTTGTTTGGCTCATGGTTCTACCATTACAAGAAGGTGCCAGCATCTGCTTCTGGTAAAAACTTCAGGAACCTTTTACTTACAGCAGAAGGCAAGGGAGCCTGTGTGTCACATGGTGAGAGAGGGAGCAAGAGAGAGGGAATGTTGTCACGCTCTTTTCAACAACCAGCTCTCAAGTGAACTAATAGAGTAAGAACTCATTACCACAGGGAGGACACCAAGCCATTCATAAGGGATATGCCTCCAAAGCCCAAACACCTTCTACCAGGCCCACCTCTAGCATTGGGGATCACATTTTAACATGAGATTTGCAACTGGGACAAATATCCAAACTATATCAGCTTCACTGTATGGTGTTAATCTCCATACTGAAGTCTTAAATCTGAAGTAGATTGTTCAACTTCAATAGAGAACCACTTTATCTTTTGGGCCTAAGACCAATCATCCTCAGACCAATTGCCCATTTGTTAGGGAGTAGGGATGGGGGACCAAGAGGCCTCATTATTGTCTATACAACCATTAAATTACCTTTCTGAGTACTGTCATAATCCAAACCTGCTCTCTGAATCAACCAACTCAAAATTGGGCCTTCCAGTTAGAGTCCAAGCTCTTCCATCTGTTCTGAAGGACACTGTTCTTTGTTACCTTTATGCTATCATTGCCAAAATCTCTGATTTTTCTCTCACCCCCATTCCTTCCTTGTATAGATTGTTTTTTACCTTTGGATATATTCTAACATTTCACTGGGGTCTGAAAAAGAAGAGCAACTAAATGTGGGATTGTTCTTCCATTGAATTGGAAGCCTTTATATTCATGTTGCTTTTCTGAATTTTCTAAAATGAGTGTGTATTATTGCATTTATAATAAGAAAAATAAGAAAAGCAGCTGTTTTCAAAATGGAAAGGCTTTAGAAATTTGTTCTCATCAGGCATAAAAGAGAAAAATCTTGTTTTATTTTTTTATTTTTTTTTTTGATGGAATCTCACTCTGTCACCCAGGCTGGAGGGCAGTGGTGCTGTGGTGCTTTCTTGGCTCACTGCAGCCTCCACCTACTAGGTTCAAGCGATTCTCCTGCCTCAGCCTCCCGAGTAGCTGGGATTAGAGACATGAACCACCACACCCAGCTAGTTTTTGTATTTTTAGCAGAGATGGGGTTTTGCCATGTTGGCCAGGCTGGTCTCAAACTCCTGACCTCAAGTGATCCACCTGCCTCGGCCTTCCAAAGTGCTGGGATTACAGGCATGAGCCACAGCACCCAGCCTGAATCTTGCCAATGTTTTGTACCAACCGTTATAGCATTAACCAGGAAAATACTTTCCCAGAGTGCTTCAATCTGAATGAGGAAGAGGCTGGAGAATTTTGCTGTCTTCCGTGTGCTTTTTATTTTTCCAGGATGAATTAGAAATGTTGTTAATACAGTAAGAATATTAAATATAAAGGCTTCTATTAAATGCCCTGAAACTTCATGGTTTAAAATGTCAAGCATTTATTGGCTTGCTCTTTGGAGTGACTCAGTGGATGGTTCTCCTGGTCGCATCTAAGGTCACTCATGTGTCTCCAGTCAAACTAGTGGCCGACGGCTTCTTTCACCTGTCTGGGAGTTGGCCGGCTATTGGCTGGGCAAGAGGGATGATTGGGCCAAGTGTCTCTCATCACACAACAGGCTAGCTTGGGCTTACTCATGTGATAAAGGTTGTGGGATTCCCAAGAGCAGCAACAGAGGAAACTGCAGGGCTCAGGCTTCACACAACATCACTTTCACCATTTTCTATGGTCAGAGAAAGTCACAAGGCCAGCCCAGATTCAAGAGGAATAAACTTCACATCTTGATGGATGGAGCTGTGAAGCGTTGCAGCAGTTTTGCAATTCACCATTTAATAATTCTAATTTTCTGTTGTCTAATTCTGTTTTCCTCAGGCTTCTGAGGGCCCAGTCTCTGGAATGGTTCTACAATAATGTGAAGAGCCGCTTCAAGCGCTTTGGCAGTGCCAAGGTTCTGAAGAACCTGTACAGGAAGCACCGGCTGGAGAGTGGTGTGTGCTTCGACATTCTAGGTACTCTCACTTCCTGCTGCTCTGGGAGTCTTTGGTGGGCTTGTGGGTAGAAGGCCTGGCTCAGGGGCCCTGAACACTGGAGCACACTCACCTGGGACAGATAAATTTGCTTAAATATCTGGCACTAGTGAGAAGCAGAAATAGAAGGACAGATGCCAGAGACTCTGTTAAGTTTTGACTCTTTTGGTTCCAGCGTCCCCACTGGGCTAGAGCTTATAAGTTAGAAGCTGTGAAGACCAAGTACTTCTACAAATTGTGATTATTTTAATCTCAGATCAAAAATTAGGTATTCTTGATCATCATCCCTTAATGATTAAAACGTTGGAAAGTCATTTGCCCTTGGCTACACAGAGACTACATCTGTCCCTGGAGGGCATGGCCTCTACCTTCCTTTCTTCTTACTCCAAACTGCTGTTCTTATGCCCCAGAAGCTGATGTAATGGGAGAGTTAGAAAAGTGTCAGCTTCCTCCCAGGAAACTTGAAGGATGAATTTTACCTATGCTGTTTTTATACAGTTAAGATAACCAAGTTACTTGGAATGGGAAATTATATTCTTTTTTTTTTTTTACTTCTTTATTTTTTTATTTTTATTTTTTGTTTTTTTTATTTATTTTATTATTATTATTATTATTATTATTATACTTTAGGTTTTATGGTACATGTGTGCAATGTGCAGGTAAGTTACATATGTATACATGTGCCATGCTGGTGCGCTGCACCCACTAACTCGTCATCTAGCATTAGGTATATCTCCCAATGCTATCCCTCCAGAAATTATATTCTTTAGTCCTATTAGATCAGCCAGTAGAAAAGAATGGTAGTCAGAATATGGACAGCATGCCTTCCAAAAATGCTGTTTCTTTCTATCTAGTGGCAGATTTTTTTTTCATCACTTGGCTAACACAGGTAAATGCTTTTTATCCGTGAGAAACAAGGAAGAAGAAAAAACCTCATTCATCTTATCTGGAGGTTTTTCACTATCATTATTTTACATTGTTGTTTTCTCAATAAAGTCTTTGGTTGTGTCTTATCTAAAAATATGCCAGCCACTTAGACAACAGGGAAAAAGAATGGAGGCACTAAACGTGGAGAATCATTAGGGTCTTTTGTTGTCATTATTAGAATTTCTGTCTTTCAAACTGCTCAGGAAAGCTATAGCTAAGAGAGTAGTGCCGAAGGTTTCCACATATTATGTTTATCACCATTTCACCAATTTCTCTAAAAACTCTGTAGGAATGGAGGCGAAGAAGAAATAAAGCTTCAAAGTCATACTGTTAGCAGTTTTTCAACCCAGAGAGATATCTCAAGAAGGTTCATGAATAGAATCGGCTCACTCATTTGCATCCCATCCTCTTTTCCTCTCTTGTACATCCTCGGGTATGCTGAATGTGCCCCTTTAAAAGTCACCAAATTCAGATCTCGTAGGTGTTCTTTACCACTTAATGCACATTGAGGAATAAAGCAAACACGTGGGAAACACTGTAGAATAGAGCAGAATTTTTATTTCTTTCCCTTTCTCTCTAAGTCTCCACAAGTGGAGAAAGCAGGCATGAATCCCAAGTGGGCTAGTGCAGGGCTTTGAAATTTACAAGGATTACTTTCAAAGGAGAATTCTTTGCTAAGAATAAATATCTGCCCTGATTGAAGCAGCTTTAGGTGCTGGGCCCTCTGTGATTCACCACTTTATTCATCTGAGCCTCAATCACAGCACTTATCACATATCACATTGCATTCAGGATTACACAGCTGCCTCTCCTGCCAGACTGTGATATGCAGGTGGTAGCTTGTTTATCTGTGTTCTCAAAGCGTGGCTCAAGGCCTGGCACATCTTATATCCTCATTATTGTACCAGTTCAACCTTAAAAGCATTTTATGGGGCCAGGCATGGTGGCTTATGCTTGGAATCCCAGTACTTTGGGAGGCTGAGTCAGGAGGATCACTTGAGACCAGGAGTTCAAGACCAGCCTGGGCAACATAGCACAATCCTGTCTCTACAAAAAAAAAAAAAAAAAATTAGCCAGATATGGTGGCATGCACCTGTCCTTTGAGCTACTTGGGAGATTGAGGTGGGAGGATCACTTGAGCCCAGGAGGTTGAGGCTGCAGTGAGCCATGATTGTGACACTGCACTCCAGCCTGGGTGACAGAGCAAGACCCTGTCCAAAAAAAAGCATTTTATGGATACCAAGACACTTCATAGAAATATGGGAATCAGTTTCTTTAATACTATTCGTATCTCCATTTAAGTCAAGATTTCTTTTGGAGAAACATGAAGACAAGCAGACAGGAGACAATTTATGAGATGGTACTCAAACATATAAAGCCATGGTCATAAAACAATGAGATCTATTCTATAAGCTACACAGGAAATTTAGTTATACTTCAAGTATAGAGAAATCTTCCAGGGCTTAAGTAGCCTCCTGGTTGTGTGAGAAGACTCAAGAGTCCTTCATTAGCTTTTGCCTGTCACTCAATACCCTTTGTAGGTTTGTCATCTGCCATCCTCAATTCAGGACTACACATTAGAATCGCCAAGGGTGCTTTGAAAAAAAGCCTTCCAATACCCCAAATCATTGTCCACCCCCCATTAATTACTGCTGAATTTTTGGAGGTGGGATCCAGTATACATATTTTTAAAAGCTGCCTGTATTATTCCAAGGTACAGCCAAGACTGAGAACAAGATCCTCAGCTAGAACTCAGAGTAATTAGTTTAGCAGTGTTCTTCCAGCTCTATCTAATGGTACTAATTTTCAGAATTTTGATTGCCAGAACATGATATGCAAAATCTGCAGTGCACAAGGCAGGTGCTATGCTCCAGGACTCTCAGTGTAAAACTCCTTTCACCTACAGAACGTCTTCACTATGCGGACCACTGTAGTTTGCCATAAAAACTCTCAATTCAGGCTGGACACAGTGGCTTTCGCCTGTAATCCTAGCACTTTGGGAGGCTGAGGCGGGCAACGAGGTCAGGAGATCGAGACTATCCTGGCCAACATGGTGAAACCCCGTCTCTACTAAAATACAAAAAATTAGCTGGGTGTGGTGGCACTCGCCTGTACTCTCAGCTACTTGGGAGGCTGAGGCAGAGGAATCGCTTGAACCTGGGAGGTGGAGGTTACAGTGAGCCGAGATTGCACCACTGCACTCCAGCCTGGCAATAGAGCGAGACTCATCTCAAAAAAAAAAAAAAAAAAAAAAATTCATTGAAGATTCCTTCAATTCACACAGTCTCACATATCACCCATCACATACACATCTTGTAGTGCCATCAGTTCCTCAGCAGTGCTCCCAAGCAAATCTTACTCCTTCTCCTGCAGCTCACAGCAGGTGACCAGATTAGGCCTAAAAGAAAACTTGTTTGTTTTATCAGACAAATCTAAGATGTATTCATTTATTCAGTAAATATTTACTGAACACCTACTATGTGCCATCTGGCTTAAGAGTTGGGGGTGACTAAATGAGCAAGACCCAGCCATTTCAGAGCCAAAACTCCAGTGGAGAAGTCAGATAAGTAAATACATTTATAAATAAAATAATGTCCAAAGGTAACGAGTGCTCACATGGCTTCTCTGACAGACCCAGCATGACTTTTTTTTAAATTTAATTTTATTTTAAGTTCTGGGATACATCTGCAGGACGTGCAGGTTTGTTACATAAGTAAATGTGTGCCATGGTGGTTTTCTGTACCTATCAACCCATCACCTAGGTATAAACCCCACATGTATTAGCTATTTATCCTGATGTTCTCCCTCCCCCTGCCTTGACAAGCCCCAGTAGGCACTGTTCCCCCTGCTGTGTCCATGTGTTGTCACTGTTCAGCTCCCATTTATAAGTGAGAACAGAGAACACAATATGACACTTTTAATAGTTATCCTAAAAGACACACTACATGAAAAAGGTAAAAGTTGCCATTATTAATATACTTAATCTTCAGAAAATTGGATAAATAATATATGCTTTTATTTAGTGTTAGATAAATGGGAAAAATCAACCTTGCTTTTATTATCATTCTTTTTTTTAATTATACTTTAAGTTTTAGGGTACATGTGCACAATGTGCAGGTTAGTTACATATGTATACATGTGCCATGCTGGTGTGCTGCACACATTAACTCGTCATTTAGCATTAGGTGTATCTCCTAATGCTATCCCTCCCCACTCCCCCCCACCCCACAACAGTCCCCAGAGTGTGATGTTCTCATTCCTGTGTCCATGTGTTCTCATTGTTCAATTCCCACCTATGAGTGAGAATATGCAGTGTTTGGTTTTTTGTTCTTGCGATAGTTTACTGAGAATGATGATTTCCAATTTCATCCATGTCCCTACAAAGGACATGAACTCATCACTTTTTATGGCTGCATAGTATTCCATGGTGTATATGTGCCACATTTTCTTAATCCAGTCTATCATTGTTGGACATTTGGGTTGGTTCCAAGTCTCTGCTATTGTGAATAGTGCCGCAATAAACATACGTGTGCATGTGTCTTTATAGCAGCATGATTTATAGTCCTTTGGGTATATACCCAGTAATGGGATGGCTGGTTCAAATGGTATTTCTAGTTCTAGATCCCTGAGGAATCGCCACACTGACTTCCACAATGGTTGAACTAGTTTACAGTCCCACCAACAGTGTAAAAGTGTTCCTATTTCCCCACATCCTCTCCAGCACCTGTTGTTTCCTGACTTTTTAATGATTGCCATTCTAACTGGTGTGAGATGGTATCTCATTGTGGTTTTGATTTGCATTTCTCTGATGGCCAGTGATGGTGAGCATTTTTTCATGTGTCTTTTGGCTGCATAAATGTCTTCTTTTGAGAAGTGTCTGTTCATGTCCTTTGCCCACTTTTTGATGGGTTTTTTGTTTTTTTCTTGTAAATTTGTTGGAGTTCATTGTAGATTCTGGATATTAGCCCTTTGTCAGATGAGTAGGTTGTGAAAATTTTCTCCCATTTTGTAGGTTGCCTGTTCACTCTGATGGTAGTTTCTTTTGCTGTGCAGAAGCTCTTTAGTTTAATTAGATCCCATTTGTCAATTTTGGCTTTTGTTGCCATTGCTTTTGGTGTTTTAGACATGAAGTCCTTGCCCATGCCTATGTCCTGAATGGTAATGCCTAGGTTTTCTTCTAGGGTTTTTATGGTTTTAGGTCTAACGTTTAAGTCTTTAATCCATCTTGAATTAATTTTTGTATAAGGTGTAAGGAAGGGATGCAGTTTCAGCTTTCTACATATGGCTAGCCAGTTTTCCCAGCACCATTTATTAAATAGGG
The DNA here is from genome assembly GCF_028885655.2 of Pongo abelii. Lineage (NCBI taxonomy): Eukaryota > Metazoa > Chordata > Mammalia > Primates > Hominidae > Pongo > Pongo abelii. Next base: position 114,351,475 of record NC_085928.1, on the reverse strand, counting down.
AATCCTTTCCCCATTGCTTGTTTTTGCCAGGTTTGTCAAAGATCAGATAGTTGTAGATATGTGGCGTTATTTCTGAGGGCTCTGTTCTGTTCCATTGATCTATATCTCTGTTTTGGTACCAGTACCATGCTGTTTTGGTTACTGTAGCCTTGTAGTATAGTTTGAAGTCAGGTAGCGTGATGCCTCTAGCTTTGTTCTTTTGGCTTAGGATTGACTTGGCGATGTGGGCTCTTTTTTGGTTCCATATGAACTTTAAAGTAGTTTTTTCCAATTCTGTGAAGAAAGTCATTGGTAGCTTGATGGGGATGGCATTGAATATATAAATTACCTTGGGCAGTATGGCCATTTTCACGATACTGATTCTTCCTACCCATGAGCATGGAATGTTCTTCCATTTGTTTGTATCCTCTTTTATTTCATTGAGCAGTGGTTTGTAGTTCTCCTTGAAGAGGTCCTTCACGTCCCTTGCAAGTTGGATTCCTAGGTATTTTATTCTCTTTGAAGCAATTGTGAATGGGAGTTCACTCATGATTTGGCTCTCTGTTTGTCTGTTATTGGTGTATAAGAATGCTTGTGATTTTTGTACATTGATTTTGTATGCTGAGACTTTGCTGAAGTTGCTTATCAGCTTAAGGAGATTTTGGGCTGAGACAGTGGGGTTTTCTAAATATACAATCATGTCATCTGCAAACAGGGACAATTTGACTTCCTCTTTTCCTAATTGAATATCCTTTATTTCCTTTTCCTGCCTAATTGCCCTGGCCAGAACTTCCAACACTATGTTGAATAGGAGTGATGAGAGAGGGCATCCCTGTCTTGTGCCAGTTTTCAAAGGGAATGCTTCCAGTGTTTGCCCATTCAGTATGATATTGGCTGTGGGTTTGTCATAGATAGCTCTTATTATTTTGAGATACGTCCCATCAATACCTAATTTATTGAGAGTTTTTAGCATGAAGGGTTGTTGAATTTTGTCAAAGGCCTTTTCTGCATCTATTGAGATAATCATGTGGTTTTTGTCTTTGGTTCTGTTTATATGCTGGATTACATTTATTGATTTGCGTATATTGAACCAGCCTTGCATTTCAGGGATGAAGCCCACTTGATCTATATCTAATTTTGACATGATTCTTGAAAAGGTCTATTGCTTCATCTGGGATTTGTTGGACAAATGTGGTCTTTTAAAAATGCTGAGCCACGTGAAATTAGAGCTTCTGCCAACTCATGAAAAATAGTGGCTTCATGTCATCTAGCTGCTTGGCCCATGCTTTCCAGAACAATTTAGTCCCTTTCTGCCCTTGAAAAAACATCACATCATACTAAATGACACCAATGCTCCCACCTCCCAATTTAAAAGGAAACAGAAAGAGAGGTGTTTTACTAGAAGATTTGAAGTCATGAAAAACCAGGGCTTGTCCTCTGGTGAGGTCAGTCTTCCAAAGACTTTTTCACATGTCCCCTGTCCTTATGTTTCCCACGGCCCTCCCCATCCTCTCAGCAGGCAACCTCAAATCTTCCTTCCTATGGCCCACAGGGCACGCCAGGCAGCGACTTGCCCCTGTGTGCAACTGCAGTGGGAGCACTGTCTCCCTTCTCTGTTGTCTCTCCCTCCCCTTGGTTTTGCATCTTATCCCTCTCACCTTCCAGGAAAGTCTCAAGGTCACTTCTTGCTTATTCAATCTCTGTCTTTACTGGGGTTTATAAGCACGCCCAAGTCTCTCCTGTTTTCTAAACCCCTCCTCGACTGCATTTTCCTCCACTCATTGTCTTGCCATCCTCTTTCCCACCACAGGTCAACTTTAAAAAGTGAGCTGCATTCAGGGCTTCCATTGCCTGCCGTTCCTCACTCTATACTCACCTCCCCCTTCCAAGCTATTCTCTACACAGCAGCCACAGTGCACTTTTAGAGGCACAGATCTTACCAGGTCATCTCTGTGAAACCTTTAAGGGCTTCACATGGCTGTTGGGATAAAGATCCAAACACTGATGTGGCCACCATGACCTGCATGGCCTGTGTCCCCAGGTCACCTCACCAGAGCTGCTTTTCCCCTCTGCAGCCCTGCCATGCTGCCTCTCATTTAGGCCTTCAGATACACCCTTTTCTCCCAGGACTGGTCTCTATGCAAGCTGCTTGCTGTGCCTTGTATGTTCTCCCACTCCCTACACCTCTTGGCTGATTCTTCACTGCTTAGGTCCACCTTCCCTGCTGAATACTTTCACTGTGCTGTGAACCATCCCATCAAAGCACTTAACCTATCTATAATTTTATATATATATATATATATATATATATATGTATTTGATTAATGAATTTCCCACGAGAGTCTCATGCTTGTCAGTGTTGGGTGGGGGCAGGTTTAACTTTGCTCATCAGTGTACCCCTAATACCTAGGCCAAAGCCAGGCACCTACTGGTGCTCATAGAGTATTTGCTGGATGAATAAATAAATTTTAGATGCAGCCATGCCAAGCCACACAACTAGTAATTTGCAGGTCCAGGAATTGACCTTACATCTCTCACACTTTAGTCTATTGTTCTGTCTTTGACTCCATATTGCCTGCAAAGAAGGTTTGGGAAGAAGGTTGGGGTTGGCAGCAATGCTGCACCAGGAATCAGTGTGAGAAGAAAAAAGCAATGGGTCAAAACTGTTAGCATTATTGTGGGACCTTATGAGTCCCTAAACCTATTTGCAAGGCTAACAACCCAAGTGTGTAATAGTGGTCTGCCAGTTCATTGACACGGTGCATCAGTGTTCACTGAAGACCTTTGATAATCATATTCTCTTCTCCCACCCCTACCCTGCCAGGAGGAAGCCTTTTTGAGTCAAACCTGGAGAATGAAGGAAGCATTTCTGGCAGTGATTCAACATTTTATAGACAGTCAGAAGGTAAAGTTGCTTAAGAGTTTACAGCTACTGGGAAATTGGAGTAATAGAAACACCTACAGGTACAGGTACTGCCAGGGTCCCCCAGGTGCATTGTTACCCCAGATGCAACTATCTACACTATGTGTGAGTCTCCCTGGGTCACTTATTATTGCCAATTGTATGAATCCATCATCAAAATAGGTGAGTATATCCAAAATGTGGCCAAGAGAACAGCATTCATTACCCAACCATGGATACTTTACAGTCAACTAGTAAATATTCTTCTGGAGTTGGAACATATCAATCAATCCACTCACTTGTGCATTTCATATTAAATATTCCTTTAAATAATGTATCATTTACTGATTAACTTTTACTTTTTTATACCAATATAATTGTCCCCTTAGAGCAGTGGTTAAAGGCAAAACAAACTTCTAATTTCAAATAAAATTTTATCATTTCAATTCTTTGTCTAAAGTACTGGACATTGATAATCAGTGCCCCCTGAATTGCCTTCCTCCTGTGACCTCCACAGCTTATCTGTACCCTCTATTCTCTCTTTGGGGGCTGTGATAGTTAATTGTATGTGTCAACTTGACTTGGGCTAAGGGATGCCCAGATAGCTAGTAAAACCTTATTTCTGGGTTTGTCTGTGAAGGTATTTCTGGAAGAGAACAGCATTTGAATCATAGACTGAGAAAAGAAGATCTGCCCTCATCAGTATGAGTAGGTGTCATCCAATCCATTGAAAGCCCAGATAGAACAAAAAGGAAGAGGAAGGGTGAATTCACCCTCCCTCTTCTGGAGCTGAGACATCCATCTTCACCTGCCCTCAGACATCAGAGCTTCCGATTCTTGGGCCTTCAGACTCAGGACTTAAACCAGCAGCTCCCCTATTCCACAGCCCTTCACATTTGGACTGAATTATACCACTGCTCTTATGGGTCTCCAGCTTGCACACAGCATATCATGGAACTTCTCGGCCTCCTTAATCACATGAGCCAATTCCCATAATAGATCTATTTTATATCTATATATATCCTATTGGTTCTGTTTCTCTGAAGAACCCTAATACAGATGACTTCTCATGAAAAATCTGTCCTCTATTATCCTTACTACCTGCAGCTTCTCCATAGGTTACCACACACCATTGTATGACCTCAAGTGCACCTCCATTTGCTGCTGAGCCAGAAATGCCCAGCCTTGATTTCATCCCAGAGTTCTACACTCAGATTTCTAATGCTTGGCCATTAGCACCTGAAGATCCTATAGGGTTCTGAACCCCAACTTGTCCTAGTCAAGCTCTTTAGCCACTGAGGTCCACCAGTGAGAGATATGTTTCCTTCAGTCCCTCTCCTCATTTCCCCACAGCTACCTAAGTACCTGTCAGCTCTGTTTTCAATCTTACCCTTTTCTTTCCATTCCGCAGCCCATATCCTGCATACCTCTCTGCTCAAAACTCTCTGGTATTAGTGTTAATTTCAGTGGCCATCTGTATCAGCAGGGTTCTCCAATACACTAAATATATATGTATGTACATGCACACACACACAGATTCCTTTTAAGGAATTGGCTCATGCAGTTGCAGGGGACTGGCAAGCCCCAAACATACAGGGTAGGCCAGCAGGTTGAAAACTCAGGCAAGAGTTGGTGCTTCAGCCTTCAGGCTGAATTTCTCCTCTAGGAAACTTCAGTTTTTGCTCTTAAGGCCTTTTAATGGATTGAATGAGACACCCACATTGTAGAGGGCAACCCTTACATGAAGTCAACTGATTATAGATGTTAACCACATCTAAAGAATACCTTCATGGCAACACCTGGACTAGTGTTTGATTAAATAACTGGGTACTATAGCCTAGCCACGTTGACACATTGACCATCCCACCATCTAGCTGGTCTTCTGAACTTTGGCTACCTTGCCTTCTTAATCTTCTCCCCTACCCTTGCCAACCTTTCTCTCTGAAACACTGACCTGAACCTTCACTTTTTACCCAGTGTTCCACATCACTTTCATCCAAGAATTACAATCATAGCATCCAAAGCCTTCCTAGTTACAGCTCCAGGTGCCTACCTTCCAGGGGTCCACACGGATATCTCTATCACACGGATAGTTATGCATATCTCTTAGTGGTTACTTATGTGTCTAATCACCCAATATCTTGGAAGGTACATGAGAGCATGGACTCAGCTTGTCCATCAGGTTATCACTGGGGCCATCACAGAGCCTAGCACACAAACGGTACTCAGTAAACATTTGTTTGATTCAACAAAAATTTATAGATCTTTTCTGTGAAAAATACATTGGTAGCTATCTTGAAGAAGAGAGAGGGGAGATACAGTGTCTACCACCAGGGAGCTCTTAGTGTGATGACAACTTATATCACATAGGCTCTAGTTATCAAAACATTGGAAAGACTGTGCCACCTGGTGGTGTGCAGAGCCCTGGGCTGGGTTGCCCCTACGTGGCTCTATCATGACTGTCATAGCTGGCTTGTGACATACTCATCAGCTAGCTAGATCACTTTGACCTTAAGTGGATTGTTTAGAGAGTTTATTATGTTTGCCAAATGATACTTTCTGTTTACATTTGTGTCCTTAAGAGTCTAAGAAGCTTGAATTATTTTTTAATTGAGTGAGTAATTACTGAATTGATGTATTCACACCCTGTCTCATTCCACAAAGAATTTTCAACAGCTTACAGGAGATTTGCATGTGTTAAATAATATATGAGTAGGAGATTATAAATGGAAACAGGAGGTTGAAATTGGGGACAAGGAGACCCAGGTACCCAGCCCTTGCTGACCTACATTCCTGCACATGATGTGACTTGGACTTCTGGGGAAAACTAAGAGAAGGATGATAGAAATTCTCACAAGTAAGAAGCTAAAATCTAGGATCTCAAGGGAAACAGAACTTTTCCCAGCACTTCGCTCCAAAAAGAACTTTGTCACCTGGGGAAGTCCTTTATTTTCTCTCATTTGTTGCCATGTCTTAAAAAAAAAAAAAGTTCACTAAAAGTATGGTAGCACTATATTTTTTAATCATGTTAGCTTGTATTCATCTCAGTTTTGTGGTTAAAATCAAGGGCTTTGGATTAGAAGGAATTTGGAATGGAATCCAAATTCAAATTCAGAGGAACTGGAATCCAGCTGGATTCAAATCTTAGCCTTCTTATTGTCTTGCTGTGTACCTTGGGTGAGTTATTTAACCACTCTGTGCTTCAAATTTACCATCTGTAAAATAGTACCTATATGGCACCTACTTACCACTGGATTTTTGTCAGAATTAACTGTGATCATGTATGTGAAACTCTGGGCCTGGTGCCTGCCGTGTGGCTGAGCTCTGAGGTTGGCCAGTGTTGTTAATACTGGTTGATAGTCCAAAAAATTATACCATAGAGTTTATATTTACATTAAGTCATATGCACAGCCCAATGTCCTTAATACATTTAATAACATTTTCCCCATCATCACAATAATACATTATATGGACAAAATAAAGCATAATCTTTATCTGAGAAAGTAGATAAAGAACCATTATTTCCTTCTATGAAGCCCTTTTGTTCAGTCACCTTTAAGCCACTCTGTGTGCTTAGACCAGTGCTTCATGTTAGGATACAACAATGAATATGATCAATTCTTGTTCTGTGAAAATGACCTGTGGGAACGGGCCAGGGGCATGGAGACTTTCTGGATGATGAAAGCAAGCCCAGAACCTGGGATGGACCTCCAGCCAAGGGCGGGGCTGGAGGGATCTGAGAAGATTTGTTAGAGGAGGAATTTTTGGGCCAAGCCTTAGGGTCCGTGGGAACCAGATCAGTTACGGAGCAAGAGTTTAGGAGGGAGGAGGAATGAGATAGCAGGCATGAAAGAATCAAATAATTTGTTGCAACTGGGGCACGGGATGTGAATGATGCATGGGAGGCAGTGTGAGGCAGGTGGGAAGGGCGAGGGCTTTGTATGCCATCGTAAGCAGCTTTGAACTTATCTCAGAGCCCCTGAAGAATTTAAGTAGAAGAGCTTGAACAATCATTTTACTCATCATTCCCTTTTAGAAATGCTCTTTGTTCTGTTTCCTGTCTAGGACATAGTGTGATGGACACCTTGGCTGTGGCCCTACGGGTGGCTGAAGAGGCCATTGAGGAAGCGATTTCTAAAGCAGAAGCATATGGGGACAGCCTGGTAGGGCCCCTCCTGCTCCTCTCTGCGGGGGGAGGTGTGGGTTGGGGTCCTGGCTGCCAGGAGAAAGTGCAGTTTGTCAGGAAATCAATGTCCCAGCAGCTCTGACTAGAACAAGGCCCTCCCTCTGCTTTTGTGGTCAGGACTCTCCTGGCAAAGTGATTGCCAAGTCACCCCAAATCCACCCACAGCACATAGCAATTCTCTTCCCTCCACAGGACAAGCAAAATGAGGCCAGTTACCTGCGGGACCACAAGGAGGAGCTAACTGAGGAACTGGCCACGACAATCCTGCAGAAGGTAGGTGGGCCCTGGCAGTGGGATGGCTGCAGTTTCCTGGCTGGGCCTGGTGCAGGGACTCTGGCAAGTAGCAGGTGAAACATGGGGAGTGTCTCTGGCCCTGTATCTTCTGTTCCTTCTCACTTTAGACTTTTGTGCGCTGGGGACCCATGCAGAGGGAATGCATTGCACTGCTTGCTTTGCAGTCACTCCTGCTAGCTCCACGCCCTACGCTGTCCCTTGCACGGAGTACCTGTCAATTACTTCTGAGAAACCAACCACCCCAAAACTCCATGGCTTTTGACAAGGATCTTTCTGTCTTCCACAGCCAATTCTCCAACACCAACTGAGAAGTGAAATTCCATTCTGATACTAACTTCTTCCTGGAGTTAGTGCAGACCCCACAAGTTAAGGGCCCAGTCCCACAAGACTGCCCCTACTTCAGACACCAGCCACAAGTTTCAGGTATCCCAAAGCCACCACACTTCTCCCTAGCCTGCTACAAATTTGGGAGTTTGCACGACCCTGGACTCTCAATTCAATGATTTGCTAGAACTCACAGAACTCAGGAAAGTGCTTTACTTACCATTACCAGTTTAATATAAAGGGTACAGGTGAACAGCCAGATGAAGAGATACATAGAGCAGCAGAGTCTGGGGACAGGGTGTACAGAGCTCCCATGCCCTCTGTGTGAACATCACTCCCCCAACACATCGATGTATGCACCAACCAGGAAGGTTTCTGTGCCTTGTTGCATCAGAGTTTTTAGCCAGGTTTCAGTATGTAGGCATGATTGATTAAATGATTGATTACCTGATTGAACACACTCTAGTCTTTCTGCTCTCAGCCTTCTAATCATGTACTATAGTTGGTTTTTCTGGCAACCTGCCCCCATCCTGAAGTTATCTAAGGACGTCACCTTGAATCACCTTATTAGTGTAACAAAGACACTCCTATCACTCAAATAATTGCAAAGGTTTTTGAAACTGTGCCAGGAACTGGGGACAAAGACCAAATACAGATGCTCCTGAACTTACAGTGAATGGGGTTAAGTCCAGGTAGTAACCCCATCCTAAGTTGAAAGTATCATAAGTCAAAATGCATTGAATACACCTAACCTACTCTTAATATATCATAGTTTAGCCTAGCCTATCGTAAATGTACTCAGAACTTGCATTAGCCTATAACTGGGCAGAATCATCGAACTCAAAGCCTATTTTATAATAGTGTTTAATAGCTCATATAATTTATGGAATGCCGTACTGAATACACACTGCTTTACCACCACCGTAAAGTCCAAAAATCTTAAGTCAAGGACTATCTGTATATAAGTTTTGTTATATCACAATTTATTTATTGCTCATACATCTGCAGTAGCTGCACTTCAAGCTGTGGGTTGGGACAAAGTCAGCTGCAGCATGTTCACTCTGGGGCCCAACTGAGGGCACATCAGCTGCCTATGGCCATGACAGGAGCACCAGCCAGCATGTGGAAGCACACAGTGCTTATTAAGGCTGAGGCTTAGCCCTGGCTTATGGCTACTGACTCCGTCCTCTCATCTCATTGGCCAGAGCAAGTCACACATCGAGCCCAAAGCCAAGGGCTGGGACGTAGATTCTCCCTATACTGGGAGGGTTTGCAGAGTCACACTGCAAAGTGCCATATGCAGGAAGTGCTGAAAAACTTCAGTCTTCCCTTTTGGTCACAATAATTCACATCCCTTCCATATGCCAAGTAGACTCACCACACCCAAAGACCCCCAAATGTCTCATCCAATCACAGTTCAAAGTAAAATTTGATCCAATTTTAGCTCCTTTTTAGCTGGAGATCTGTAAATTAAGCAAACAAATGATCTCCCCCCATATACCCAACATGCATTGTTGGAAGAGGGACAGGGAGACAGCACTGGCCCCACCCACCTGCAGAGGGGAAGAATGGGAGGCACCGGGGGTCACTGGTCCTCAGCAATTCTGAAATCCTGCTGGGCAACATGGCTGGGTCCCCACCCTGCCATGGGAGATGGCACCTCAGTTCATTGTTCTCTGGGCTCTCAGCCTTCCTTTTCATCCTCTGTCTGGCATAAAGGAACATTGAAGAATATGCTCATCTTGGTGGCTCAGCACATTTGTTGACTGCTTCCTGCCTATAGGAAGTTGAAAGCCCAGAGACCTTGGTACAGATGGACTCACTAGATCCAAATGACTGTGTAAATGAGCTATTCTGGTGACTCTTGGTGCCTACGCCCTTGATAGGGCTTCCAGATGCTTCCTAAAGTCAGGACTTAACAACCAGAGGCTCTGGGTTTGAGATCCAGCTCCATCATTTATGAGCTGTGTAGCCTTATCTGATAACTTAGTCTCTCTGAGCCTGTTTCCTCATCTATAAAATGGAACAAATTAGAGTATGTACCTTCTAGAATTAAGTGAGGTAAAGCCTACACAACACCTAACATGAGGTCTGACACATGCTAGGCACTTAATAAATAGAAGAAGCTGTTAACATCATAAAAGGATTATTCATAAACTGTAAAATGCTTAGAATGCTCAAGGCTATAGTTGTGCTGGTTTCTCATAGTGCAGATCTGAAACAGCCTGGTGTTCTGTTGAAATTAAGCTTGTAAGTGGCTGAAAAAAATTCCAAAGATGGTCCCAGTTACTCCACATAGCATCAGGAGGCCTCTCCAATAACTTGCCCCTTTTTTGTTCTCCCCTACCCAGATTATACGAAAACAGAAGAGCAAAAGTGAGCAGCAAGTGGAAGAAGAGCCAGGATGGCCACATCCCCAGAGTTGCCTCACAAAGGTGGCAGATGAGGGGACCTCAGCATCCCCTGGAGGCCACCGTGCTCCCGCTGCCCTCTGGGTGAGTCCCCAAGCAGTGCTGGCCTACCCTCCACACGTGCAGGTCTGGGGCACACATTTAACCCTCTGTAGTTGAATCAGGTGGCCACTGGCCAGGGTAAAAATTTCAAAAGGATGGGGAGCAAAATTGAAAGAGAAAGTGAGTGTGAGTCGGGGGCCAGGAGGGGTAAGAGAGGAGAGAAAAACACAAATGGTCTATTGATAATTATAGAGAGAGATTTTACACAGAGACCAATTTAGGAAAAATGCAAATGCTGATAGGCTGCATTTTTTTTTTTTTTATTCTGAAAAGAATTGTACTGAGTCCAGTGGGGGAAAATAGCTTTATAAGGACCATGTGTATTCTTATAACCTAGATTGCTTGCTTTACTGAAACTGAAAAGTGACAGCGAGAAAATTGCCACTGCTGTATCAACCACCAAAATGGTCACATCTGGACACAGGAAGTCACAGTGTGGAGCCAACCTTTCTGTCTGTCACCTTGAGTCACAGAGCTCAGTGGTCTTCCCACAACCAAGGGTTTGGTGCTGTTCCTGTCTGCAGTAGAGTTGCTGAGCCTGTCACATCCTTTGTTACTGGTTTGAGTAAGCCCAGTTGAGGATGTGCAAAGTGCTGGGGAAGGAGCTGAGTGGGGCAGGTTCTGCAAGAAACCGAGGGACTGGCCAGTAGGGCTCTGGTTCTGCTAGATATAGGTGCTCACAGTCTGGGACAGGGCAGCACACAGGTCCACTTCAAAACTGGAAAGTCAGGCATGGGAAAGGCAAGGCCAGGGACTTACCCCATCCCCACTAGGGGTCTAGTGACATTCATCCCTGCATGAGCAGATTAAAACAAGGGTGTGCAAAGCAGCACATGGTCGACTTGCAGTCCATAAGGGATCAGCATAGGTCACCTACATAAACTCCTTTGTCCTCGCCAAATGCCAGATGCACAACGGTTACAAGGAGTATCTTTGTGGCTTTATCAGAGATTAAACTTCATTCATTTATTGGCAGAACCTTTCCTTGTCAACATGCTGTCAGCTTGTTTTACTGCTGCTGTCATGCATATGCTCAGCACCAAGGAGAACAAAACAAGTAGAAGACTCCATGCCCACCCTCCAGAGCTTTATAATCTGGTTAGCAAGGCAGGAGGGGACATGGGTAAGGCTGGTAAAAAAGAGGTAATAGGAGACAGTTCATAATTGGGTGCTGAGTTAAAAGATTGAGAATGGAAATGGATTTGGAATTCAGATGAGGGGCCTTTCCAGCAGAGAGTGGAAAATGATCCTACTGGATGGAGCAGGGGAGCAAAAGTCCTTCAAATAGCCTGTGCACTCAGTGGACTCAGACTGGTCACAAAATCAGAGCTGTAGTTCCTGGGCTCAGGCTGCAGACATGACATCACCTTGCATTTGGGGTCTTTCTGAAGTATTTTCTGCAAACTCAAAGTATCAAGTCTTGGGGAGATCCAGAAAGTAGAAATGCCCACAGCACCCCAGACTCAACCATGAGTCAATGAGTCAGAGGCAAGAACAGAGAGCTTGGGCTCTGTCTCTGCCACTCCTGGGGTAGGATTCTGGACTTGCCCTTGACTAGATATGAGACCTTGAACAACTGTTTAGTTTCCTGTCTGTAAAATGGAAATAATAAGACCTGCCCTAAAGGATGGCTCTGAGGATTCCTTGTGCAGCCAACACAGTCTTTATTGAGCTTCCACTCTGTGCAAGGCACTGTGCTAGGTGCTTGTATTAGTTTGTTCTCATGCTGCTAATAAAGACATACCCAATACAGGGTAAATTATAAAGTAAAGAGGTTTGACTCATGGTTCCACATGGCTGGAGAGGCTACACAATCATGGTGGAAAGTGAAGGAGGAGCAAAGTCACATCTTATGTGGTGGCAGGCAAGAGAGCGTGTGCAGGGGAACTCCCCCATATAAAACCATCAGATCTCATGAGACTTATTCACTATCACAAGAACAGCATGGGAAAGACCCGCCCCCATGATTCAATTACCTTCCACCAGCTCCCTCCCACAACATGTGGGAATTATGGAAGCCACAATTCAAGACAAGGTTTGGGTGGGGACACAGCCAGACCATATCAGTGCTACAGAGACAGTAGTCTCTGCAGATACAGCAGACTCCACCATCTAATGGTGAAACATGCCATAAACAAGCAAATAACAACAACAAAAAAACCACAGGGGTATATATTTCAGTAATTGTCATCAAGGGAATGGAGCGGAAGGAGTGCTGGGGACAGGTAGACGCTTGGTTAGGGAGCTGTCAGGGAAAACCATTTTTAGGAGATGACATGAAACCAAGACTTGAAAGATGAGAGGTCTGGGAGCAGTAAGAGGAAGGGCACTGCTACAGGGGGAATGGCGTGCGTGGAGGCTCTGAGCAGCAAGGAACTGGGCATGTTCAAGAAATAGAATAGTGGTTATGTGGCTAGAAAATGGGGTAAGGGGCACAGTGGCAACAGTGGCAGGTGACTAAATGAGATGTGGACATAGTTATTGCTCTATTATTACCTTATTTCCACGTTTCAAAATAAGGATGACTATATCTTCAAGGTATCCCCTATGAGTTATGAGCTGTACTTCACTGTGTTTTGGTCAGCAAGGCTCCAGGCCCAGAGAGCAGAGCTGTTGGCATATCACTTATCTGCCTGCTCCAATTCCCAGACCACCTGCTGCCACCAGCCCAGCCCCACTGTGGGTCCTCACCAGTGCCCTCTCCCCTTCCTTCCCACACACAGCCAGATGGCATCAGCTTGCTTCTCTTCTAAGATATCAACTCACCCACTAGAACATTTCCATCCACTCACTGCATCTTGGGGCTGTCTCATTCCTCCTTTATCAGAAGCTGAAAGCTCTTTCTCTGACCCTGTCTCATTTTCCCTTGCACTAAAGAGACCTTACGCCCCAGAAACAGACCTTTTCTGATTTTTCCTGTTGGCATCAGGTGACTGCAGTTCTGCACAGTAACTAAAATTCTCATGTAAATCCCGTGAACAGAGAGGTATGGGAAGGGGGTCATCACAAAAAGCTTGAATAGTAATGTTAATAATGGAATGATGGTCAGGTATCTATAGTAATAACACAGGACCAATACCTTTATATAAATTTTATATACAACGGGCTTTCACATATTGTTTCCTTAGCTCCACATGAGAGCACCCTGCATTATCCCCATTTTACAAAGGAATAAACTGAATTCTAGCTACCCCAAGCCACTAGAACTAAGTGGTTGCAGGTTTCCTGGTTCTGAGCATTTCCTACACTCCATTGTCTCCTGTTTCCTTGGGAAGCTCCGGAGATGGAATGCCTGCTTCCCCACCAGATGGTCACTGGATCTCCTTGTCATGCATATGGTTAAAGCTGGAAGTAGTGTCCCTCTCACCTCCTAGAGACCAGAGACGCTCTGTGTATCATTAGAGATGTAGGACAGTGGGCTCTTGTATCATAAGCCAAAACAGTGGGCACAACAGTGATGACAGCAATAGTGTTCCCGTTTCAGCAGCAGGACAACAGAGGCGTTTCATTCATCCACGCTCCTCAGCCAAGCACTGGCTGAAAGCAGCTTCAAATAAACAACCATGACCCTTCTCAAGAGGAATCTCCTGCCTGGCTCTTCAGCTCACTGGAACGAACTCAGTCCACCCAGGACACAGGCATGACCACGGGCTGTTTTTACTGAGGAAGACATTTAGAGGCACAAGCCAGAGTCTCACAGGATTTCCCTTTGGTTTACTAAAACAAATACCTCTCAGGATTTTATTTGTTTTGTCAGAAAAATATCTGTCTTGCCAAACACCTGCCTCCTGCACAGCATAACTCATGGCTATGCTTTGACATCAATGTAAAGAGAACTTAAGCATTTCTTTGTTTTTTTGAAGCAAATAGAGGAATATTATTTATTTCTAGGTTTTTATATAAAAATAGGGCCTAATGGAAGCCCCTCCCTGAATGTAACATATGTTTTGAATTTCCATATTCAACACTTCACAAGATATGTCCACCTTCCCCCGGCTTGAATCTACCTTTAGGGAGGGAGTTGGGAGAGAACCATGTGGCTGTAGTTTGGGAAAGCACCATCAAGGATACTGACACATACCCTTGGGTGAGCACCTTTCCTGGCATAACAGTGTAACCACCCAGATCATATGCCTGGCAGGGGTGCAGGTACCTTACAGGAGGAACAAGGTTATCAGCTGGCTCTTTGTTACTGCAACCTTCATTTTTATCTTAGACATTTGATCAAGGAGGCTCCCTCCTGTCCTCTCCCTGTGAGTTCACACCATCCCATGATTTTCAATACATAAACAGCATACTTTTGTCAACAATATCAGGAAGGAAGAAGTATATGCTCTATCTTCCCCCCCGCATTCGTACTTATACTCATGGGGAGCTGCCCAAAACAAAGAAGCCTGAATCTGAGAATAAAGAGAAATCTGTTACGCACCCAGCTAGGCCCTGGACACAATTTCCCTTTGAGAAGCTGCTATTATCAGCCCCTTCATGACTGTCTGTGGTCACGTGTGTTCTGGATTTTCCACAGCTCAGCACTGGGTGTGTAGTAGGCATCTTGCAGTACAGGTCCGTGGCTGATTGATGGCAGAACAAGTCTATTAGTGGGGTTTTAATGGAAGCCTGAACTTGAACCTTTCCCTTCAGGCTTCCAGGATACCTGTGGAGGAGGAAGAGTGTACTAATTAAGGTTCCAGCAAAAACACTGGGATTCATACCCTCATAGATAACCATTTTAAGCTCCTGACTTGATTAAAAGACAAGCACTGTGATTAGAGCTTTTAAAAAATGTTATTGGAGGCTGGGTGCGGTGGCTCACGCCTGTAATCCCAGTGCTTTGGGAGGTCAAGGCAAGTGGATCACGAGGTCAGGAGATCAAGACCATCCTGGCTAACATGGTGAAACCCCGTCTCTATTAAAAACACAAAAAATTAGCCGGGCATGGTGGTGGGCGCCTGTAGTCCCAGCTACTGGAGGCTGAGGCAGAAGAATGGTGTGAACCTGGGAGGTGGAGATTGTACCACTGCACTCCAGCCTGGGCAGCAGAGCAAGTCTCTGTCTCAAAAATAATAAAATAAAAATTAAAAAATAAAGATAAATGTTATTGGGATGGAGAGCTTCCACTGTCCCAAATGTGGTGATAGGAATGCATTGAGTCTTGATTCGTTGGCTTGTTTAGAAAGGCCTATACTAAGTCCTAGCCTGAACACCACCAATGCTTAAAGTGGTGAAACAGATACTCATCTGTCCCCATTGGGCTTCAGCCATCTACATGTAACAGGACAAGCTGAGGTGACCCACAGAGCCCATGCTGGCCAACTCAGGAAGATGAGCCACAGATACCCCAACAGCAATGACAGGAAATGACCTGGACCCTCCCCTGAACTTATTCCCACTTCTCTTCATCCCTCCCTCCTTTTGTCCTTGTCTACGTCCTGCTGCCCTCCTTTCCCATTCTCAGACTCCCATTGGGTGTGGTTCCCCATGTCTTGCCCCCCGATGGCACTGGTCTGACTTCCCTTGGGCAGGAACCCTCTCACCAGCACAATAGCAGGGCCAGCCTGGTGCCCCCCGGGGGTGACACATATGGTAGACAGGGTCAGCTTTCTCAAATGCTGTATGCAGTGTGGCTGGGCACGTTCATGTAGGCTAAGCCACTCCTTTACCTGGCCCTAATGCCCTGAGATGAAAAAGCCTGTGCCAGGAGAGTGAACCCAAATTTCAGACCACTGGTCTAGGACTTAAGTCCAAGAGTTAATTTCAGGTCCAAGAGTTAGGACCCAAAAGGGACTGACCCTGGCCAAAGCCACTATATGGCACACCTCTGGGAACCCCCATTCATATGGAAAACAATGCTAGCAATGCCCCCTGGGGATGTGCAGCTGCTGCTGAGGCAAAGAATGTGAGGAACAACCATTGGTTGAAGACCATGCATTATGTTTGCACATCACATGTGATTTCTTTTACTCCTGGCCACAACATAAGGACATATTATTAGACCAATTTCATAGATGAAGAAACAGAGGCTAAAGCATTAACTTGCCTAAAGTCATACAGGTAGTAATAAGCGGGGCCAGAATTTGAGTATCTCTTTCCTGCTCCAAAACTGTTGGTCAAGCTTCTTCCTCTATAAAACGAGATCAGTAGCTCAGTGATCTCCAAGGTCCCTTTCAGCTGAGAGGTTCTGAGGCTGCACTGTTCAGTGTGGTGGCCGTAAGCTACAAGTGACTATTTTAATTTAAATTAAATAAAACTAAAAATCTAGTTCTTTGGTCACACTGGCCACATTTCAAGTGCTCAGTAGTGCCAGTGCCTGGTGGTGACTATGTTGGATGGTGCAGATGTAGAACATTTCCATCATCCATCAGGTTGTATTTGCGCAGCACTGGTCTAGGGATTTAGATAAAGAAGAAGAGATGAACAAACAGCATAAAAGCAGAAATACAAGGCCAGGTATGGTGGCTCATGCCTGTAATCCTAGCACTTTGGGAGGCTGAGGTGGGAGGATCATTTGAGGCTAGGAATTCGAGACCAGCCTGGGCAATACAGTGAGACCCATCTCTACAAAAAATAAAAATTAGTTGGGTGGGCTGGGCATGGTGGCTCACGCCTGTAATCCCAGCACTTTGGGAGGCCAAGGTGGGTGGATCACCTGAGATCGGGAGTTCAAGACCAGCCTGACCAACATAGTGAAACCCTGTCTCTACTGAAAATACAAAAAATTAGCTGGGTGTGGTGGTGGGCACCTGTAATCCCAGCTACTAGGGAGGCCGAGGCAGGAGAATTGCTTGAACCCAGGAGGTGGAGGTTGCAATGAGCCGAGATCATGCCATTGCACTGCAGCCTGGGCAACAAGAGCGAAACTCCATCTCAAAAAAAAAAAAGAAAAGAAAATTAGCTGGGCATGGTGGTGCATGCCTAGGGAAAATGAGGTGGGAGGATCCTTTGAGCCCAGGAGGTCAAGGCTGCAGTGAGCTATGATTGCACCACTGCACTCTAGCCTGAGCAACAGAGCAAGATCCTGTCTAAAAAAAAAAAAAATGTCAGAAATACACATGGATGCTGGCCAGAGCCTGGACACAAACCAATGGGCCAAGTTTCGGTTCTTGGGTACTTCAGAGAACATAGCTCTCCCACCTTTCTTCAAGCTGTTCTCACCCTGGACACTCATCTGCATCACCTGCCCAAGCCCTTCTTTAAGGGTCTTGATGCAAGGGGTCTAGGGTGGAGCCAGGGCTTCCATATGACCAGAAGCTCCTGGGTAATGCTGACAGGATGCCAGGCTTAAGGATGGTATCATTATATCTTGAGACAGAATCCTGACCTACAGGCTGTGGAGGGCCCTAAACCTGTGGCCTCCTGATAGGGCCTCCCCTTTTTCAGTTCTCCAATGACCCAGACACCTTTGGCTTAAGAAATAACCATGCAGAATCCCCAATCCCCATCAGCACCACTGCTTAGGCTTGACTGCAAAACCCAAACTTAATTCATCCCTATCCAGATGGGATTTCTCATCTATTCTCTTGGAAAAAGGTTCAGTGTGAATGCTCCATTTTTAATTTCCTCCCTCATTGTGTGCTCTCTGCCAGTATGGGGGTCAGTGCGACCTGGCTTTCAAAGCCTTAAGATGCAATATCCTAGAAGGCACCAGTGTGGGTGTTATAACTCATTTCATGCCTTTTTGGCTGCATGCATATAAAAAGGCCTCTCTAATAATATCGTGATCTTATTGGTAATAATGATGATGACACCAGGGACCAGACACTTACTGTGTGCCCAGTGACTAAGATGAATCTCTGTCTGGCTTTGTCTGTTCTCCTGTCTTTTGTCCCTTCCTATTTTCTCAGCCTTTTCCCTTTGTCTGTCGTTTCCTTCCTCGCATTCCTTCTCTCTTTTGAATGGCCATAGTATAGAACTAAAGTACTTTTTGTCATTGCTATAATTATAGGATTGAATTTAATACTTACGTCTGACCCTAAAAACACAAAGCAAAGCCATGTCTCAGTTATGTATACATATGACCACTCTTCTTGATCTTCCTCAAATCTTTGATACTAAAAACATTCTCTCCCCGTTTTTTATTGTGGGCTCTTTGAGAGCAAAGACTGTTTTAAAGCTGTGGTTGGTGCCACAGGGAGCCTGTCCTATTGGTGATGATGATAATCAGCAATCATAGCAACAATCTATGGTTCCAAGGGATATAAGTAGAACACATTGCTGCTGCCCACACAGGAGATGCAGCTACTGCAAAGAATGCTGTAACAAAAGTAACTGATGATCACACTGGGTGTTTTGCCCAAAGCTTCAGGACTGGTTGGTTCAGATGGCAAGTCCTGCTGGGCTGGGGTGCATTAACCAGGAGTGCATTGTTGCCAGGCTTGCAGCAAAGGCTGTCAGGCACACACCAAGAGAGCATGGAGGAGCATCGAATTGGAATCAGTCAGACCCAAGCTCAACCCTTGCCTTACCTTTGGCCATCCATATGCTTTGGGCAAGTTATTCAGTCCTGACTCTGTTTACTCATGTGCATTCAATCAAGTTGAGTGAGAGAACAGTTACACCGGCTCAGTGGTAATACTTAATAAATGCTTTTATTTGGCTAATATTTATTGAGTGCTTTCTCTGTGTTATGCATGATACTGATCCCTTAACATGAGGAAACTGAGGCTTAGAACAGTTTAAGTTTTTCCAAGATCCCACATAGCAAGAGGAGGAGCTGGCATTTACCCACTACCTAATGTATCACCCATAAATTAATGCCCAAGGAGTAAAGAGGAAGGGCCTGTCTGAAGGCCCAAATTCTCAAGTTCATCAGTGCAAGGGATTGCTGATGTGCTAACATTCCTGGATCCACAGACTCCCCCTGCAGCCCCCTTGCATAGATGTTCAAACACTCTTAACTCAGACCAGCTCTTCCAGTCACCAGCCCTGCATCTTCTGTGTACACTAGAATAAGTAAGACAAGTGAAGTCTGTGCCTAGGAAAGAAAAGGGGGCACAGAGGGCTCAGCCAGGGTTATAAGCCAGTATAATAAACAAATAAATTACTCCTCTGGCTGAACTAGCTGGTGAGTAAAAGCATTGTTGTGGTGCCCTCTGCTGGGCATGTGTTGCTTGTAATGAATTTGTGGCAGAACGACACCTGGGCCTCAGAACTGTCTTTTCCACCCTGGCTGGCGACTGTAGGCCACCAGTGTCCTAGGACCTGTTGGAGACAGCTCTGCTGGGCCTTTTGTGGTTGTCAGGGTGTAGTTTTTTTCTAGTGTGGAACAATGATTTGCCTGAAATAGACTATTTTTATAGCCTGGCATTCCCTACTCTCTATTGGGACCAGAGAGGGACTTTTCATTTGTTAGTCTTGGCTTTTACAGAGAATAGGGGAGAATTTTCATCCCATAGAAAAGGACCCCAGCCACCACATATACATACAAGTCTGAGCCACTGCAAAAATGAAATATTAAGTATTGTTTCCCCTTTTAAAACTTGTATTCAGTGATTTACAGTGAGAAGCTTGTAGATTTTTTTAAAGGCCAGACACAGTAAATGGCTTCTGTGAGACTGCAATAATACTGCATCTGGCAACTAGGCTGTCAGCTTCATAAGGGCCAGCACTGTGTCTTACAGCCTATAAATTCAGTCACAAACATGCAACCAAGGATCACAAACAAAAGGCCATCCCTGCCCTCATGGAGTTCATTGTGTGCGGAAGACACAGCAAGTCAGTGCACAACTATAACAGTGTGGACAGAGCTGTGTGATCACACAGGAGAAACCTAGCCAATCCCAAGGTACACCAGGGCCAAGGGCGTGTCCCTCTTGATACATGGAGGTTTGCCATAGAATGATGTTTTCCTTCATTTTTAATAACTTCACTTGCCAGTTGACCACCATCCTCAATCTCTATCCTCTCTGAAAGCTGCTCATTTTCTGTCAGATATTTAGCAAAATCACAGAATGGCTCTGAATACCTAGCCCTGTGAAAACCTTGGGTGTTGTCAAGCTGCATCATCCAAACTGCTCTGGACACTCGAGACAGGGTCAGTGCCAGTGCTTGCTATGCCCTCAGAATGAAGGAAATGACACTCAGCCAAAAGCCACTTTACATGTGTGTTAGCTTGGCTCTCCTCCAAGTAAAACCTTGCTCTCCAGGATTTAAGTGTAGATGACAGTGGGCTCCTTTTTATTTCTTTCTCTTACTCCATAATTTTGTGTAAGAAATTGGAAAAAAAATTAGGCACTTTGAAAAACTCATTTTGCAACCATTCACTCGATAGCAAACATTCATTGATTTCCAATTCTGTACCAGTTACTGTGCCAGAGGCTACAGATGTCACCACTAAAAGAGCATTACCTTCAGTTGCTCCAGTCTAGTGGGGGCCCCAGGCCAGAAGAGAAATGTTCGCAAGAGTGCAGTAAAACCTAAGTACAGAAGAAGCCCATGACCCCCAGCCCAGTTGGGGAAGGGGGCAATTGGTAGATTTCCCACAGGCCATGGCCTGCTTGAACTGAACCTTATCAACACACAGTGTCTTGAGGAATTGATAAGACAGGGAGAGCTCATCACCTCTGGGTTGCGTTAACCTATGACCATTGCATCGAAAGGCAGGTCTGGAGGCCCATCATGCTCTCTCCTCTATATTTGAAGGGATGGGAGCAGGTTGTAACACTTGGTTCACAGCTTAGGAGGTTCCATATTTGTTCTGTAAGCCCACCTTCCTCCTAGATCACCCCAAGGTCTCGTGGGGAAAGTAGAGATTTCCTACGACTCCGAATCTGAACTGGCCTGCATTACCACTCTCCAACAGAGTGCACCAGACGCCCTGTATGTGAGGGGTCCTAGGCCCTAGCCTGGCCTGCGATAATGGGGATGCTGGGTTTTGATCCTCATCTATCTCTGTGTCTTTCCTCAGACTGGTCCAGAGTCCTTAGGAGGCAAGGCCATTGAGTGCATCTTCATCTTTCAACCTCTAATCTTAAAGCTCAGTGTTGTCACCCAAGTATCCTGTGCTGATTTTTGCTGTCTTTCTTTGTTATTCTCTCATACCTTTTTTTTTAAGCTACCATTATCATACAGTTTACTGTGAGTGCAGGGCAAGATTAAGTTTCCACGTCTCTGAAGGAATTAAGTCACTTGGCCAAGGTAGTGTAGCCGAGGTGGTCATGGAGCTCAGGCACGGCTGACTCCTGGGTCCAGCTCCAAAGCACCCCGTGGCCCTGCCCACAGCTCTTCTCTGAGAGAGCTTGCCTTTGTCTCCTAGGCTAGGTACCTGTGGGAGAGAGAAAGGTGAGGAAATGAGCACACTTTGCACTGGGACAGAAGGGAGTAGAGGCTGCTGGTGCTGACGTCAACCAGCAGGAGGAAGCCCATTGCAAAGGGGGCCTGAGTTTTGGATCAGTACTTTGTTTAATACTGTAATCATAGATGCTTTCAGTGGCTTTGTGAATATACCCTTTCCTTCCTAAGATTACCAATGTAGAAAAAGCAAAATAAACAACCAGTAAAATATAATTCCTTCATTAAATGGCAAACGAAAACTTTAGTTTCTTTCTATTTGATAAAATTCTCTATACAACATGTGAGCTTCACAATCCAACATATATATATAATGTGCATTTTATATATGCATTATATATATAATATATAAATGCATATATAATGCATATTATATATATGTTGTATTATATATATATAAAATGCATATTATATATATAATGCATATATATATAATGCAATTCAAATTTGTTCCTGTCAGTCACTTGAATTTCCATTTCTGCCACTTATCCTTAGGTTAGAGTTTGTTTTCCTTCCTTTAATTTAGGAGCTACATGGGAATATGTTGTAATAGTCCTGTGCTGTGGGTGGATCATACTTTGCTCTGAGATCTCTTCAGGTTTGGAGGTCTTTGAGGAGAAGATGCTTTCTGCTTTGCATGCCCGAGAGCAACTCATCACACACAGTTGGCCCTGAGAAATATTGGCCGCAAGAGTGGTGGATAAGAAAGAGCCATATGAGAACTGGCCCCATAAAATTCCACTACATCTCATTCTTTCTACTAGGCCTGGCTGACTTGCAAGGGAATAAACATTTGTACCATTACCTGGCATTATATACTGATTTGCAGCTTTTAAGGCTCACATGAAAAGAGCCATTACCATTAAATATGTTTTCTCCATGCTGTACAATGTCTGCCCCCAAAAGGTGAAGGCACACCTCCCAGGCACTGTACCTTATGAGCTCACCCCTTCCCCTCTTTCCTTTCCACAGCGGTCCCAGTCTGCCTTCTCAATCACTGGAGAAGAAGCCCTGAAGACCCCTCCAGTGGAGGCTGCATCAAGGCAGCCAAGGGACCAAGGCCAACACCCAAGAGCAGAGTCTGCTCTGCCCAGCTGGAAGAGCGTGGACAGGCTGGATGAAACAAGTAACTGTTTTAAGCAGCATTAGTTGGTCTGTGGGTTTCAAAAGTGTGGTTTGGAGGCTTCTCAGCTATTGCATGGCCACTCTGCTCTTCTTCCCATAAGTCTGAACTGGTGTGTGTCCCTCTGGGCTACCAAGTCATGAGGCCTCCAGCACAACACACAATATATAATGTGGTCATGTTCTCCACCCAGGCAGTTTTCCTAGCTGCTCTGCAGAATGAAGGCTCTTAGGGTGTCATCATATTCTATGCTCTGTGCTGAGACCTGTGGGACAGATTGGGGGCTCCTGGACAAGTGTGTTCACATCACTCCACTGCACACCCCACTTCAGCTGCCTGTTCTATGTGGACTAGGAGAATGTGTCTTATGTAGGCCAGGAGCATTAAACCAACCTCTCAAGGCATTTCAACTTTCAAAGGGATTTGGGTCCCAGCAAATTTGGGTCCTTAGGTCTGATTTTAAGGATGTCCTTTCTGAAACTGGATAAATTAGTTAGGGTAGCATATGCCACTATAACAAGTAAACTGAATATCTAAGCGCCTTAATGCCATCATTTTCTTTTTCATCACACAACAGTGCAGTACAAGTACTCCTGGCCTGTGGGAAGCCTTCAGAGGCCAAAGTACAAGGTTCCCAACTTGTGACTCTATCATCCTCCAGGGCCTCTGAGTCTTTTATGGGCTTATCCACATTCAGACAGCAGATGGAGGAAGGGAGAATGGAAAAGGCAGGCACCTGCTTCTTAACCATCTCAGCAGGGAGAGCTCACACCACTTTCACTCCCAACCTGTGGACAGGAACTGGTCGCGTGTCCCCACCTCAATGCAGTCCCTGAGAAATGGCATCCTGGCCGGGCAGATGCATACCAGTAACACGGCTAGGCCATGGAAGAGTCTTTGGTGGGCAGTTGTCTATCCTTGCCTGAGGGACGTCCTGAGGAAGGCACTGCTGTTTGCTTGAGCCTCTGCTCTTCCTGCTTCCTCCCCCTAGAATGTCCTGCCTCTACATGGGGCAAGTCAGCTTGCCTCTTTAGAGACTCTTCAACATGTATGGCACATGGTCCTTTATAAAGCTGTTGAGTCATGTAATCCCTCAAAATGAAGGGGCT
This sequence comes from Pongo abelii, assembly GCF_028885655.2. NCBI lineage: Eukaryota > Metazoa > Chordata > Mammalia > Primates > Hominidae > Pongo > Pongo abelii. The sequence continues at coordinate 114,327,759 of NC_085928.1, read as the reverse complement.
CAAATGAACTGAGTCATTTTCCGAAAGTGTCACATCAGAAGACTGTTAGGTGCTTGGACCCATCACTGTGGGTGACGGCCGAGGGCCATGAAGCCCCTGTGTTCAGGGGGCCTCCTGGTCTACATCAATGTCAGACTAAAACTTCCCCCCACCCCTGCACAGGTCTACTCCTCTCTTCCTATTTCCTGCATACACGCACTGTGTCGGGAGGCCAGGCATATTTGTCTTCACATGAAGAAACCATTAACAGTATTCTCATCCCATGTCATATCAAATTTAGACCCCTTTCCTGAATAATGAAAACAACAAAAAGATTAACAGCAGCATAGCCATCCTAGTAATGAGCTTTTAAAGATTGTGCTATTATTTCTACTCTAAAAGGGAAAAGATTTAACCAACAACTATAGAAACAAAATCCATTGTTATCACAGTGCAAAGAATCAGAAAACATTAAATATTTTTAACTGTCATTCTAAAGATTTACCAAAAGACATTATTTTTATATTAACCTTTTAGTACCTATCAGTAGAAACTGCAGTGCCATGACATTGCAGAAATTCTGCAGCATGTGATCATTTCTTTACTTATGTATATAGTGTTTGTTTTTGTTTTTTAAGTGCATTTTTCTTTTCTAGATATGCCTTTCTTTCCTCCCTCTGCCCTCCCAGTCTATTCATATTCATTCATTCATATTATCACTCTCTCTCTCTCTCTCTTCTTCCTCATTTTCTCATTTCTGTCTCCTTCTCTATGGATTGCAAATGCACACAGAAAACGGACTGTTAGATTCCATAGAGTACTTGAGAATACCACATAATAGAACTTCAATACACAATATCTAGCTTTCTAAAATCACTTTGAAACATACAGAGTCACTTAAAGTATAATAAAAAAATAAATACAGAGTCCATATGTAGGCACTATTTTATTTTTTCCTCCAACAGCATTACCAGACACTGTCATTATTTTGTTTTGCAGATAAGAACATTGATGGACAGGGAAGTTAAGTGACTTGTTCAAGACCCCACAGCCAATGTAGGCAGAGCTGGTCCTCAAATCCAAACATCATGACTCCAATTTGCAGGCTTTCAACTACTGCATTATAAGTGTCTCTCTACCATAAAAACAAACAAACAAAAAACAAACAAAAATTCAGACTTGCAAAGTGATAAATGTGTAGGATATTATAAAAACAACTACAAGATGCTCTACTTCACAAAATAGTTTCCAACCGGATTATGAGCATTCATAATAAATTTGCAAAGGAATTTTGTTTTCAAAACATGATTTTGTACATAATTTTCTGTAAAATTAGGCACCCATAGGTAATTTTTCAATTGTATATAAACATAAAACTTAGTTCCAGAGCATCACACACCCAAAAAAAGATTTCACATTCTGCTCAAAACTCTATGCATCTCTCAGGATAAAGATTTAAAATTTTTTAAAAAGGACTTGGGTGGAAAACTTCCGGTTTTCTGAGGAATTTTTAGCCCTTGACATGCTAAACTGTCCATGCCAGTCTCAGAGGTCTTGAGGGATGTCTGAAATGTTTAGCAGGAAGCAAATTATTCCTACAGGCATTGCTCAGTCTCAGTTGGGCAAAAACATCAAATAGAGGAGTTCCAGAGGTGGAGGTCATCTTAGAAAGTGAATGCCCACTGGGCTGTATTTGGCAGTTGTGTTTATGCCTCAGGAGAAGGGTTGATTCAGGATCCTGTTAGTGCACAGTTGGGGTCAGTCTTAGGGGCACTGCGGTTTGGGTAAACCACAGTAACTCCGCTTTCAGTCTTGACGGTGCTTATAGCAGTTAATGGGTTTCCCCCAAATGCATTTTCAATTTATAAACCTTGATTGGGCATCTACTATATATGCTGCATGTGCTCAGTGTTGGGGAAATAAAGATTAGGGAATTGTCACTGCTCTGGGATCACTCAGTGAGAGTTAGTTGTCTGCACAATAATGGAAGAGCAGGAATTTGGAGAAAGAGGAAGAGGGAGCAGGATCCCTGAGGGGTGTTCCTGATGGACCGAGAAACTGTAGTATTGGAGCACAGGTGCAGCTTTGATAATGCTGCTCAACAACCACCAAAGTTTTCACATGGTTAGGTATTCAGGGAGCCATCTGTGTTTTTGCTAAGAAGTAAAAGTTTGCTGAGGGAAAAGTTGGTCAACTTCTAGCTTCCAAAGAGGCATGAGGCAACCTAGGGTTGTAAAAAAGCAGGAGAAGGAGAGCTGGCAATGGGCCAAATGCCATCTCACCATGTAGGGGACCACATTTATAACATGGTCAACCCTAGAGCCAGCCCTGAGTGGCATTATCAAGGGTCTCCTCCTTTGGATTCCTCCCAGGGCCCCAGGAGAAGCTGTAGACAGCAGGGCTCATTGAGAGCTGCTCAATTAGCCCCATCGCCCCTACAGCCTTTGGTGCCTGTATTCATTAACAAGTAGTTTTCATGTGCGCAGGATGGGACGCAAAGTTGGCCAGGGGCTTGGGGCATAGCAGTGAAGAAGACGTGGCTCTGCCCTCAAGGAGCTCATGATCAGGATTGAGGGGTAGGGTAGACAACCAAGAAAATAAACTATAATATAGTTTGAGTGTTAAGAAATGAAAGTTTTTTGGCAAAGCTCAGAGGACAGAATAGCCAGCTTCTCAAGGAAGGAAGGCCAAGCATATGCAATTGAGGAGTGATCTATAAGTCAAGTCTTGAAAGATGGTCCAGAGAGCAGCCTCAGTGACAGATTAGAAGGCCCAGAGGACTTTTCCTTTCTTCTCAGAGTGAGTGCTCCACAGCCATGCTCGGAGTCCACTTTGCATCATGTGGGTGTCTTGGTTTGACCCCCAACAGAAGGAGAACCTAATATGAGAATCTGAAGACCTATAGTTTATTTGGGAGGTGAGTCCAGAAAACACACAGGGAGGGGAGTAGAAATGTGAGACAAGGAAAGAAAATCAGGCAATAAATGACTTGTTACTGAGCAGATGGCCACTGTGGGTGGCTGGAGCTGGACCCCACTGGGGACTCTCGGAGCCAGTGTAGAAGACTCACCTGCCTGGCAAGCAAAAGAGGGGGATACTTAGCCATCAGCTCCCCTACTCATTGGTTGAGGGCTGCTCCCAGGAGGTGATGAATCCTGGGTACTTTCGCCCTGCCCCTGGGGCAGGCAACACAGACTCTAGTAGCCAGAGCAAGCCTCAAGTGAAGACTTGCAAGTGCTGGCAATTGGAAGTCCAGCTGGCATACACTGAAGTGGTGAGGGCCAAGGTTTGGGGTAGGGCACCCACAGAGCCTGCTGCAGGAAAAATCAATATAACTACTTACTAGCCATGCATAGCTTCACTGAGAGCCTGAGCATTCCTGAGAAACCCTTACCACCTGACTGACAATCCCCAGACACAGCATTAGGAGAATGCCAGCAAAATAGAAATACTTTTCTCAAAAGACCTGCTATTACCACCACCACAGGTAGAGCCCAATAATAAATGGTAATAACAACGCTAGTGAGCCACTCTTCTGAATAACTCCATTGTCAATGAAAATAGCGTTGCTGTATAGATATTAATGTCATACTGAATAGTGACTATCAGATACATATATATTTTCTGTATGTATACATATGGAGTGCATGGGTGTTAATTCATAACCAGGTGTTAAGTACTAATACTAAATCTGATTCAACAGATATAAGCTAAAAATAGCTCAGGGCCCTAAGTATAGCAGGCACTAGGATTGATGCTTTATATCCGTTATCTCATAATAATTCTAGTGAAAGCCAAAGGTGGGTCACACTGACCCCACTGTTGGGCAAGGAAGTAGGCCCAGAGGTGTTCTCTAACCAAGGTCACCTGCTAGTAAATTCAGTAGCTGGGGATCTGTCCTGCATCTGCTTGAATCCAAAGCTCTTGTTCTTTGCCCTACACTAAAGCAGCCTCCTTCATTTATAGACAAGGGGAAAGGAGCCATCAGGAATTAATTTCCTCTCTAGCAGGCATGTGTAACACACTCACAAGCATCCCCTCATGCAGTCCTCTGACAACCCAGTGAGGTATTAGCTATGCCCTTTTTCACCAGTCAGAGAACTGAGGCACAGAGGATCACATAGCTGCCAGGTGGCCGAGTGGGGCTTCCTCCTGGGCCTCTGGCTTCGAGACCACTGGTCTTTCCACTGCACAAACTGGCTCTGGGACAGAGAAGGCTAATTTTCTTGTAAGGATAAAGAGATGCGTGAGATCCAGGCCCTGCCTCAGGGATCTTGTCCTCACACTCAGCAGGTGTGTGACAGGTAGAACACATGGAAGAACGTGGAATGAGCCAGCCAGGGCCTCATACCAGGAGAGCTCAGAGAGGAGAGGCCATGTCCAGCAGGGAGATGAGAATGTCCTCCAGGAAAAGGCCATTCCCACCAGTGGGATGGGATGTTGTAGGGTCACTAGGGCTTTACTACATGTAAGTGGTGGAGAGGGACACTGAAGGCAAGAGCAGCAGAGAAAGGCAGGTGCGTGGTCTCAGGCTTCTTGGAGGACCCTGCTTATATCAGCCCACTACCGGGGCCCAGCGTCCTCCTAGTCAGCGAAAGCCCCACTTCCTGACTCTCAAAATAAAAATAACTCGATGTCCTGCCAGTCTGAGCTGCAGTCAGGCAGTGGAAGTGGAACTGGGTCGCTGTTGAAAACATATGTTCCACCAACATCTGAATTCCCTTAAGGCTGTGGTTCTGAAACAGGCTTAGCAGGTACAATGCTCTTTGGGCAGCACTGTGAAATACTGATAACTTTCATTTCATTATGTGGAGCAGTAGCAGTTTAACTGGTAGAAAACATGTGTGTTTTAACTAGCATAAAGTAAGACCCTGCCTCAGAGTCCTACTGCAGCAGGGTTGTGGCTGCTGCAGGCCTTAAGCCCCAAAGCAGATGTCCACACACAAACTGGGGAATGGTTTCTTCAAAGCCCTGGGGTGCTCATCACTGCCCCCAGGCAACCCTGCAACAGTCCTGGTTAAAAGAAAAAAAAAAAAGCTGGGCACTGTGGCTCATGCCTGTAATCCCAGCACTCTGGGAGGCTGAGGCGGGCGGATCACCTGAGGTCAGGAGTTCGAGAGCAGCCTGACCAACATGGTGAAACCCCATCTCTACTAAAAATGCGTAAGTACCCAGGTGTGGTGGCGTGCACCTGTAATCTCAGCTACTCAGGAGGCTGAGGCAGGAGAATCGCTTGAACCTGGGAGGTGAAGGTTGCAGTGAGTCGAGATCGTGCCATTGCACTGCAGCCTGGGCAACAAGAGTGAAACTGTCTCAAAAAAAAAGACAGCTCCTGCTAGCAACTGCTGTGCCTGACGCCTCAGTCCTGGGCCAAGTACAAATAGCTAAAGGAGCAGCATTTCATCTTATTCCCACCCCACAGACACGTGGGAAGAAAGCATCTTCCTGTTCGCCTTAAACAAGACGAAACAACTTTTACCAATCCACCCCCAGCATGCAGATCAATCCTTGGGACTATGCTCCGGGCAGACCTCAGCCCAGTTTAGACAACTCCAGACCATAGTCACAGCCTGAGAACTGCTCCAGCTACCCTTGCATGGTGCTCTGCAGCTGGCCAAGGACTTCTGTGGCACAATCTATAGCCCAGAGCTGCCTTGGAGTCAGATAGAGGATGCACCTCGTCCTCACTCTACAAGTTAGCAGCTCTGTGACCTTTAACAAGTTACTTAACTTCGCTCATCTTCATTTCCTCATCCGTAAAATGAGATTGGAAAAACCAAAGTTTTTTGGCCTCAAGTCCTTTCCAGAGTGAGGTATGTTCCTTGAGTTAAAAATAGACCTATATGCCTATCTCAGGAGCCTGTTACGAAGTAGGATCTATAAAAGAGCCAAGAGCAGATGTGTTAACCTCTGAGGTCTGCCAGGGCAGGTGGTGGAATTGTTTCCCATCAGTGAGGGAAAACTAAGGATCCAAGAGACAAAATTGTAGCCCAAGGTCAAAGAGCCAGAAGCTGGTACTGCCAACTGCAGCCCTCTCCCCTCCCCTTCCAGGCAAGCCCAGGGCAGGAGTGGGGCAGTGCTGAGGAGACTGAAATGGTATCAACCCCAGTAGACTGAAATAGGAGCCAGATCTCTGAGTTTCTCTCCATCTGTGAAGCACTGGGACCCTTTGAGCTTTCAAGAGATTCCTTGGGGAACTTTGAACTCTGCCCACCAATTGGGTTTGCCTTCCTGGGCTTCCTAAAGGCAACTGCTCTCCAACAGCCCCACAAGCCACTCTTGGGGAGGTAACAAGTGGCAACTTCATCTTGCATTAAAGTGATAACAGCCCCTCTCTGCTTTCTCTATCCTCTCCATCCACAGACCTGGCCCCAGTTTTGCAGAGCCCCGATGGGAATTGGGTGGCCCTAAAGGATGGCGCTCCGCCCCCCACCCGACTACTGGCCAAACCTAAGAGCGGGACGTTTCAGGCCCTGGAGGTGGCCTCCAGTGTGGCATCTGCCTACGATGAGATGGGCTCCGATAGCGAGGAAGACTTTGACTGGAGTGAGGCCTTGAGCAAGCTGTGTCCCAGGTCCCGGGCCCTGCCCAGGAACCCCCAGCCTCAGCCCACACAGGCCCAGAGCTCTGACCAAGGCCTCATAGCTGCCTCCCCATCCTCCGCAATCTCCCCCAACCCTGAGGCCATGTGCTCTGACTCGGAGACCTCCTCCGCGGGCTCTTCCCGAGAAGTTGGGCACCAGGCCAGACTGTCCTGGTTGCAGAGGAAGGCCCCCAGGAACCCTGCAGCTGAGAAGATGCGCCTGCATGGAGAGCTGGATGTGAACTTCAACCCCCAGGTGGCCAGCAGGGAGACCTCGGACAGCAGCGAGCCAGAGGAGGCCCCCCACACCACAGACCGGCGGGCCAGGAGGTGGAGAAGAACCCGACTGGACTCAGAAGAGCCAAGCAAAGAACCATCTTCCCCCAGCGCCCGGCTCCGGGATCTGGACACATGTCAGGTAACGGAAGTGCATGCGTGCAAATGCACACACACTCTTTAGGTAGGATGTGCCCTCCTCCAAGCACAAGTGGCATAGAGTCCTGGGTTTGGAATCCGCAGACCCAGATTCTCATCTGGTTTTGCTGCTAAGTAGCTGAATGACTCTAGACAGGTCACATCAACTCTTTGGGACTCCACGTCCTCTTTGGAGATGACAGCCTAGAATTCAAAGTGTGGTTTGTGAGTGTGGCCCCCAGACCAGCAGCATCAGCACCACCAGGGAACTCATTAGAAATCTGCCAAATTGGAGATTCTGGGCATGGGAGCCAGCCGTGTCTGTTTTAACAAGCCCTCCTGGTGATTCTACTGTGCACTCAAGTTTGAGGGCCGCTGGCCTTGGGTTTAGGGTGAGGGGTCTAGAGTCAGACTGCCTGGATTCAGATCCAACTGTGTGGCCTTGGGCAAGGCATCTCTCTAGTTCTCAGTTTCCTCATGTGTAAAATGAAGATGATATTAGAACCCACCTCAAAGGGTGTTCGTGACAAGTGAAAGAGATGTTTAGAAAGAGCTAAGCTCTGTCTGAGATGTGACACTAGGTCTCAGTAAACATTATTTCAATATTCTGTGATTCTTTAGTCCACATCAGACCCCTTCTCTGGATCCTCAGTAGTTCTTCCCACATGGTTTAGTTCAAGAAAAATGTGATTAAAGCCATGAATTTTCTCCCTTTAAAAATGCACTTGTATACACACACACACTCACACATGCACAAATGGTTTTGCTTACAATTTCAGATAATTCATGGGCTCCCAACCAGACTAACTTTATATTCTCTAAATACACCCTGCTCATTCCCAGCCCTGTGCCTTTGATTGTGCTATGCCCTTGCCCTTGCCCCCACCTCTTCTGGTGAAGACCTGCACATCACTGTCAACTCAATACCAAACCTTGTGGAGCCCAGCTGCCATGCCCTATACTCTTGGTTTAGCCAGAAAGTTCCCCTGTGGCTGCAGACAACTCATGCAGGTCCAAAGATATGGTCCAAGATTTCACCAGTGTCTTCTACAAGATCTCCTATGAATGCCTCAGCCACATCCCTGGTCCTGAGGCCCCCATGAAGACAATTGAGGACTCAGGTCCTCAAGTCATAGAATTTGTTACCAGTCCTGATTGGCCTGCTAACATATTGCCTAGAAAGGGTCTTTTATTTAGTCCAAGCCTTCATTTTCTCCTCCATAAAACAGAAGATCATTAAAAATCTGTCTCATGGGATTGTTATGATCATAGAATAAAAGTAGAAAGTTTGGTTCAAGTATGAATCATTATTGTCTAGCTCAAGTGGAGACTGTTGTCCAGAAACATGGAATGATTTGCCTCAAGGGATACTCTTGAGGGTTTGTCTGCATGATTCACTTGCAGGTGTAAAATGTCACGTCTCCACCTCAACTAGCTTTCTATTTATTCTGAAGTGGCTTGAAATTTGTCTTCTACTGCTAATCTTTGCAAGACATTGATTGATAGAGAAGAGACACTGCCTCTGCCTCCCCGGGAATGACCTTGAGCTAGTGGCAGTACCCACTCCTCTCCACTAGGTGGGGATGGTGCTGCACTTCCAGAGACATCAAAACCCTAATGGATTTTTTTTTTGGTTAATTATTATTATCATTATTTTTAATGCAGAGTCTCACTGTGTTGCCCAGGCTGGTCTCAAGCTCCTGGGCTCAAACGATCCTTCTACTTCAACCTCCCAAAGTGCAGGATTACAGGCATGAGCCACTGCACCAGGCCTTCACCTTTCTAATTCTCCCTTTGATTTCATTTACTGGGGCAGTTTTCTTCATATATATATATACATATGTATGTGTATATATATGTGTGTATATATACATATATATATAAGCCATATATATTTATATTTATTTATTTAAGTTATTTACTTTTTAATTATATAAATAAATGAATATAGTATAATGTAAAAAATACTTAAAACATACAGATGCAATTCCCCTTGACCACAACCCTAAATCCCTGTCATCTCCACCAAAATGACTGCAAGTGCATTTGGTGTGAATCCACGCAGATCTTGTGCATTCATACATAAAGTACATTTAGAAATATAGTTCAGTAAATGTATCTGTGTTTTAGCAAAATTGGCAACATGCTGTCCATATGCTTCCACTGCCTTCTCCTAACAGTAAGTGATAGAGGTGTCACCGAGGTGTCACCATGTTACCCACAACAACAGGTGAGTTCAAAAACAGTCCGATGACCACAACCAAGGAGGATTAAGGAGAGGATTTTATTACCTGCAACAAGTAAGAAGGACACTGGGGATAGCTCCTCAAAGCAACACCTCCCCAAACAATGGTGAAAACAGGGCTTTTCTTGGGCTGGTTAGCTGAGTCGTTGTATATAGAGGTGGAGACAAAATAGCACTGGTGCAGTTGCCCATCATGCTTCTGCATAGTAGCCTGTATAGAAAATGGGGAATAAGCTCCTCCCTGGGAGGGGCCTGTAGTATGGTAATGAGGAAAGTTCACCAAAGCTCATCTCCAACTCAGGCATCTCTGGGATCCAACCAGTTGTTGTTTTTCCTGGACTGAGCTTTTTCCGGGAACTTTTTGAAACAATAAGCACTGAAGGTGCAACAATAACAAGTGGGTACTTTTTTTTCACAGTGTACACCCAAAAACCGGAGGACCCAAGGTTACAAGGCACACAGACCTAGGCATTCAACCTGCAAAAGATTACATTGAGATGGTGTATCAAGCGGGGACTGTGGAGGTTGTAGAAGTCTATCCAGGGTGTGCAATAGGGGATGCATTGTCTGTGGAGAATGTTAAAACAATAATAGATCCAATAAAAGTCAGTCTTATTTTCACCTTGCACCATGTCCAGACAATTCTAAGCAATGCTAGTGATAACATACTCTTCCCGCCTGGTTCAGTGGCTTCCAACATCTAACTCCTTGACCCCCTTGGTTCACCACTGTTCCACAATGATGGGTATTTAAAGACTTTTTCAATATCTTGATTTTGTAAACAGTACCGTGGATAATAGGATATTTAAAGATAAACAATACCGCAGAGAGTATTGTAGCACAAACCTCTTTATACAAGTACAAGAAGTGGAACTGCTGACTGGAGGAGTATATGGGTCTTTAATTTTAAAATAGACTTGCCAAATTAAGCTCCCAAAACTTCATAGCAATTTACATAGCCATAACAGTGTGTGAGTATGTTCTCTCATGTTGTCAACAATAGTGTTGTCAGTCTGCTAAAGTTTTGCCAATTTTATGTGAAGAAAAAAATCCTCTTTGGCTAACATTTTCATAATTACTATCGAAATTGAGCAATTTTTCCTGTGTTTAAAGCTATTTGCACTTTTCTTCTTTCGTCCATCCCACTAGCCTTGATATGCAATTTACATTTATACTTTTTTATCTGTTATTTTATTGGACTATTTGTCTTTTTCTTACTGATTTTTAGGAATTAGTTTTATTTTCTAATTATATAATAGATTTCAGATCTTTGACGGTTACACGTGAAACTATTCTCTCCTTGTCTCTTTTACCTTCAGTATATTTTACATACGAAAATTTTTGTTCATAATAATTTATCAATTATTTTTGGTTATTATCAGTTATTTCCTTTATTATTTTTGTATTTGGTGCCTTAAGGCCTTAAATTTGCAAGGGTTAAGGATTTTTTTCCAATTTTTTCCTAATCCTTTGTAGTTTTCTATTTTCAGTTTAGCCCTTTAGACCATCTGTACTTTATCCTTCTGGGTGATATGTGATAAGATCTAACCTTCAAATTAAGCATTTGTCACAAAATTATTATTAAATAATCTATCATTTATCCACTGGTTTCAGATGCCCCTTTAGTATATTTTAACCTTTTATTTCTATAAGCCTGTTTTATTTTTTTACTTTCTATTTTGTTCCATTGATCTAGAAGCCCTATTCCTGTGCAAATACTATTTTAATTATAATAACTCTATAATATATGTTGCTATCTGGTGGATGGTCTTCTCTTCACTGTTGTGGATTTTTAGAAAATGACAATACCATTTTCTAAAAGCATTTTGGCTTTTCTCAGTCCTTCACTTAAATGATTTGTTAAAATCTGCTCAAGTTGCAAAAAAGTCTTTTTAAGTTTTGATTGGAGTTGCATTAAATGTATGTATCTACTTCAGAATAATTGATATCTCTGTAATATTAAGGCTTTCCTATCAATAATGTGGTACTTATTCCCACTTATTTACTTTCAGTGAAGATTTATAGATTTTTTTCAAAGCTCTTATACTTTTCTTATCAAGTAATTCTTAATTATCTTATATATTGTGTTGATATTGTAAATGAGATTTTATTTATTACATATTCTAATTGCTTTTTGCTGGTGTATAGAAACTGTTAATTTCATGTTTACATTTTATAACTTAGTTCCCTAATGGATTCTCTTCTCAGTTCCAGTAGTATTTTGGGTGATCATCTTAGCTATTCCAGATAGATAATCATATTGTCAACAAGTAATGACACTTATCTTTTCCTATAATGTATACTTATTTCTCTTTCTTGTTTTATTGCATTGGTGACAAATTATGCTACACTGTGACATAGTAATGACATCTGGCACCTTGCCTTTGTCTTGCTGCTACCCTTAGTGACCTGCTTCCAGTGGTTCACTATTGAGTGTGATGCTTGCTCTAAGTTTATTAGATACTATCAAAATGATAAATTATCTATTCATAACTTACTAAACAATTTAAATCAGGAATGTGACTGCTTTTTTGGCAGTAGATGATCATAGACTTTTTCTTTTTTATTTTTATTTCATTTTACTTTATTTTTGAGACAGTGTTTTGTTCTGTCACCCATGCTGGAGTGCAGTGGTACAACAGCTCACTGCAGCCTTGACCTTCTGTGCTCAAGAGATCCTCCAGCCTCAGCTTCCCAAGTAGCTGGGACTATAGGAGTTCATCACCATGCCCAGCTAATTTCTTTTTATTTTTCTGTAGAAATGGGGTCTTGCCATGTTGCCCAGGCTGGTCTTGAACTCTTGAGCTTAAGCAATCCTCCCACCTCAGCCTCCCAAAGTGCTGGGATTACAGGCATGAGCCACTGTGCCTGGCCAGATTTTTCTTCTATAATCTGCTAATGTTGTAAATCACATTAATAGATTTCTCAATTTTGAATAATCTTTTCATTTGTTGCATAAATTTTACTTGATTGTGGTTTTTTTAATAAAAACCAGATTCTACTTGTTGGTTTCCATTTTGATGCTATCTCATTCAGTTTGGTATCAGGTTATACTAAGAACATGGCAAGGATTCTCTATTTTATATTATTTTTAGAACACTTTATATGACATAATAATTTTCTGAAAGTTTGGGAGAATTCACCTTTTAAGATCTTTTACTTTCTTTATAGATTTCTTCTTTGGTTGTTAGATTATTTAGATTTTGTAACTCTTCTTAAATCCACTTTAGTAATTTACATTTTCAGAGGCAATCATCTATTTAATCTAGATTTTCAAATGTATTGATATAATATTATACCTAATATTCTCATCATGTTTTAAAAAAAATTTCTCTGCACTATAGTTATGCATCCTCTGGTTTATAGACTTTTTTTCTCTCTCTTGCTCTCATTCTCATTCTCTATCATTCCCTCTTTTCTTACTTGAACTTCTCAGTCTTATTTTTTTACTGGTGTTTTTGAAGAACCAGCTGTTACTTTCATTCATTAATCCCAGAGATTTTTTATTTTTGCTTCCTAGTCTGTTAATTTCTACTTTTATATTTATTAATGTCTTCTTTTTACTTTCTTGTTTTCATACATGTTTTTCTATATATTCTGATATGTAAAATATTTCATATATATTTCCAATATAGCTAATAAATTTTCCCTCAAATTCAGTTTTGTTTCCACCCCACTACTAGCCTTGATATGCAATCCATTGTCAAACTTTTCCAAGTAATTGATCATTTACAATGTAATTCTCATTTTAATCAAATTAAGTTAGTGAGATGGATAACACTTTGTTTTTGCATTTTGTTTTGGTTTTGTCACTAATTTTTAGTATGCATTATGAATAATGAATATGGCTTACATAATTGCTAATGTTGGGAATTTGTTGAGACTGCCTTTATGATTTAATAAATGATCAGTTTTCGTGAATGTTTTATGTGTGTTTAGAAGGAAAACATGTTCTCTGTTTTTTGGAGACAAAACTGCATATGTATGTATGCATTGTTCTGGGCATTAACAAGACAAGGTCCTGTCTCTTGAAGGTCACATTCATTTCCCTTCATTTCTCTAATTTCCCACCCTTATTTACTGTTGTCTTCATTGTTCTATAGTTTTCTTAATTCCTATCTTTTTAGAGTCTTGTGAGGGACTCATGTTAGGAGATGCAAAAGTACATCTGCCATCTCACTCTCTGCTAGATGCCTCACCTCATGGGCCAGGATTAGTAGCAGACAAAGCCAGCCGAAAGCAGGAGTCCTTTCTCACATTCTCTACCTTCTCCCTGGCCTCACTCACTTGACACATACCTTTGCACACTGAGCCTCTATGCCAGGGGTCCCCAACCTTTTTGGCACCAGGGACCAGTTTTGTGGAAGACAGTTTTTCTATGGATTGTGGCAGGTCGTGAGAGGTGAGGGATGGTTTCGGGATGAAACTGTTCCACCTCAGGTCATCAGGCATTAGTTAGATTCTCATAACAAGTGCATAAGTCTTGTCCCTCACATGTGCAGTTCACAATAGGGTTCACGCTACTCTGAGAATCTAATGCCACCCCGATCTGACAGGAGGTGGAACTCAGGTGGTAATGCTGGCTCACCCGCTGCCCACCTCCTGCTGCACAGCCTGGTTCCTAACTGACCAATGAGCAGTACCAGTACGTGGCCCCTGAGTTGGGGACCCCCTGCTCTATGCAATCCATAACATAAACTGCTGAACACACACTTCTGTCCTCCTAAACCCAACTACCTGATGGACATAGATGGGCTAAACCCCCATCTCTTTCGAATATTAATTTTGCTGTTGCAGAATTAATGCAAGTGTAATTCTGTAAGTCTAGACTTCAAATGCAAGTCTATGTCTGCTTCTGTGTTTTCAGTTTTTCTGCAGTCTTTTGTCTTATCTCCCTATTTCACCTTATCCTGTAGTCTTTTAGTCTAAGTGCTGAACTCTTATAGCTTTTTACACCTCTTAATTGAAGATCTGTATTATTACTCTCTAATGAGAATGCAAAACTGCTATCAGACACTGTGTCCTGGTTGTTAGTAAAATTCACATGATGCCTTCAGGCTAACTTCTTTCCTTCTCTCTGCAGTATTTTTCCATGGGTTCCACATTAACTTTTCCTGTTAGCAGTTCTTAAATGAGGATAATGCTATCCCCACCCTCATTGTTTGCCAATATCTAATGCCCTCAAATAATTTCTACTCTGCTAGCTTAAGATAGGGGATTTTTGTTATACACTTACTGCCTCGCATTATGCTTCTCTGATCAGATGGCTAAGAACCTAGCCACAGTATTGAATATATAGATAATGAATGAATGAATTAGAAACAACAGACACCATCACACACTTTGCATGGTTTTTGTAGTCTCTACCCCAGGGCTTACGCTTTATCACTACACCTCCCAGGATGCAACATTGTACCGTGGCTAGTTCTTCCTCCTACCTACGTAAATATTTTAGAGTAAATACATTTTCTAAGTAGCTGTAAAACAGGGAAGCACCGAGGGGAGTTGGAAGTGAGCTTCTCCTCCGATGCTTAAAAAGTCCCACTGCCACAATAGAAGGCTCAAGTGTTGTGTTTTTGTTTGTTTGGTGTTTGTTTTGCTTTGTTTTATGGTAAGCATTTATCTTAATATTTCTGGACCAAGATTGGAGGTTGAGAGAATACTGGGAGGAGGGTCAACAATTATTGTGACTACTTAGAAAAGGTAGAGAGTGAATGGATCTCCAGATGCACTTGTGAGCCTTATATTTAATAAAAAAATTTTGCCATTCATTCACTGGCAACAAACAGACTTCGATTGCTTTTTAGTGTTGTGAGTTTTCATCTTTTTCTGTATCTTCCCACACAGTTTTGGTGGGAATTTTGTGTGAAAGATGTTTGCCAGATACCATTTTAAAAATGGAAACCTGCTGATTTTTTGTTGATTGAGACTTCAGGATCACAGGAGGCTGCTATTTTAATTTCCTCCAATGTTTCATTTTTGGTTATACTCATTAGTGAAACTTGTTTTCTTGGGGTAAACTTCCTCCCACCTAGCATTCTAGGTTCTAATTATTCTTTAAAAATATGTTAAGAGTCTTGCCATAGTGAGAAACTACCAGTTCTTTATAACTAATCATCTGTAAATATTCATTTATTTAATAGGTGTATGCCTTGCTCCAGAAATAATTTAAAATGACTTACATAAATATGAACAGGGGAAAATAAAATAAAAATATAACTATGAAAAGGAGGACAAAGGGAAAACCAGAGCAGGAAAGATAAGATGAAGCTAGGAGAAATGATAGTTCACAAAGTTGATGGAATGAATCTTAGGCAAGAGATACCAAAAATTTGTCTCTGAGTTACTAGAAGACAATAGAAGGAGAGTGACATGAGCAGCTCCCCAAGTCATGGAAGCTCTAGTAGAACAATAAATCCATTCCTTAAAGGATGCTGCTCTCGGAGCTGAAATCGAAGAGAAACTCATCCTGTGGATCCTTGTGGAGAGGATGGAGACCACAGCAGCCCCTGCCCTAAACTGCTCCCATGGATTCACACTCTGGGGGCTGCTTCTCATAATGTCACTCAGTGTTGGCCAATACTTCACAGCAGGCACTGTTCAATTAAGTCAGGCTGATGAGGGGCCAAAATGCACTGATCTCTGCTGTCCGGGCTGCTCCAGGATTAAGTGTGGGGATATGGAGAGCAGTGGAAGGCTGCCTCCCCACGACTCCCCTCCCTGTTTTGTGAGTGTTGTGGAGCTCTGCATTCGAGGGAATGCTCTCTGACAAGTGCTTGTGAGGCATGCATGTTGGCAGTAAGCTGAGTTGGAGGTAGTAGTGACACTCCCCTGAGAACACAGGGGCTCCCAGAAGGTTTGCCTGCCTCTGAAGTGTACCAAGAGAATATCCCCAAGCAAGGCCTTAAAATCTACTCAGAACTGTATTGGAATATTTCCAGTACACAGACCAAAGGGTAATCATTCCCCTCTGCCCTTCAATTCTCCACCCTGATTTTCAATCTTTTTAGGCATAGAGGCTTCCCTTAAATGAAATCTAAAGAGAAGACAGCGGAGTGCGCTTTCACTTGTACCAAAGGTTGTGTCTCCCACAAAAATAAAAATAAAGAGAAGACAAATCATAATATGGCTGAAAGCAGAGCTGCTCTGAGGCACAGTTGCTCCCCCATTCCTCACCACTTACCTCCACATCCACAGCAGCCCAGCAAGCACAAACAATAGCCTGGAAGGACTTTAGAGCAGGTGTGACCAAATACCCCTCAGAAGAAAAATCTTAGTCACATGTCTGTCAACTGATTCCCCTGGAGAAAAAGAATGGCTAGGAGTGCCTTCCAAGATAAAGTGGTTGCAGAGAACATGTCTAGAAAATGAGACACTTGCTGAAAAACAGTGCCTCTTACATTTTCTTTTCATCATAGGCCCTTTTGAGGACCTAATGAGTACGCTAGGTCAGGGTGTCCAATCTTTTGGCTTCCCTGGGCCACAGTGGAAGAAGAAGAATTGTCTTGGGTCAACATAATATACTAATGCTAACGATAGCCGATGAGCTAAAAGAAAAATCGCAAAAAAAAAAATTTGTTATGTTTTCAGAAAGTTTATGAATTTGTGTTGGGCTCAATTCAAAGTCGTCCTGGGCCACATGGGGCATGGGTTGAACAAGCTTGCTCTAGGTCTTCTCTCTAGGGAGGAATAAAATGTGCATAAATGCAACAAAGTTTTATATTCAATCTTGGGGAGTATTGGGAGCCTGTCTGAAGCCTCTCTATATAGGATTTTTAAATAGGAGTCTGTTGGATATTAAGGATTATCCACCAAAAATGATCACTTTATTGTAGCAATAGTTAAATTATTTGGGGCCTTCTTTTAGGTAGATATTAAATAGCAGGGCTAACTATAAACTATGGCTTTTACTTGTATGTAGCAATAAAACCATGTCAATTCCATGAAAGAAAATGTTGAGTTCTCTATTCCATATGGCAGGGACCCAAGCCCAGCTCATTCAAATGGATAGCAAGTCATTCAGGGCCAAGGCAGAGAAAGGGGTCTAGAGCACACTCAGTCCCTTCACTCCAACCCCGTCCTGTGTGTCATCACGTGATTGCCAGGAAATCCTCCTGCTGACCCTGACTCTCACACTGGCATTAAGGCCCAGGTTCTGAATCACCACCAAAATCTATGGATCCCATAACTTAGTCTATGCCTATCACAATCCTGAGTCAAAGAAAAAACGAAAGTGAAACCCACTGTTAGTGCTGCTTTATTCCTAACAGATTTCTCCGCAAAGCGACAGAACAGTTGTGGCCAGTATGAAAATAATTGTGTCTTAATTATGCCTAATGTTCCATTATTGGAACGCTAAGCATGTGGGAGTTATTTATCTGACTGCTCAAGGTCATCACCAAGGTCTGATTGCAAAAATTCAAAAAAATTGCAAACTCAGGCATAAATCGGTTAAACTTGCTCATTCCTCATGTAAACATTCACCTGAAAAGCCCAGGCTAGCAATTTTCCAGATATTTTATATGGAATTGTCATAAT